>NC_069370.1:1200000-2400000 GCF_021730395.1 Mercenaria mercenaria | reverse complement strand
TATTGGTTACAATCTACAAATGTTTGCCAGAGTTATGGCCAGTTTACGACTTAAAAATTCATAAAGTTTTGAGGTCTGTTCAATAACACCTCGGAGGATGACCCCTGTAAAAAATGTTCTAAAACTAGTATTAAGTTCTTGAACATTCAAGAACTTCTGAAGATTTTATAGAACTGTTCTTGAACCAGCCAAACAGTTCTTAGACTGTGGTTCTAGAATAATGATGGTTCTTGAACATTGGTTCAAAAACTGCAAAAGTTCAAGAACTTTAATTCTAGAACTTTACCAGTTCCTGAACAGTTACTGTTGGTCTAGAACCAAAATTGTTCATGAACACAGGTTCATTAAAAGTACTAAAATTCAAAACCTTTTTCTAGTTCAGTACCAGTTCTTGAACCCAATTGTGAGTTTCTGAACTGTTCATTCATTATACATGAAACTTAGGTTTATTACCTTTTACAATGATAAATAAGTTCCAGAACTGTTCATGAACATTCATGAAAATTTAAATTCATAATGTCACATGACCAGATTCCATTATTTTGTTGCATGCTGGGAAATTTTTTGCACATGTGATTCTGCAATTTTTGAGAAGTTTGTGCAGCAAATGAGAAGGAAATATTTATCATACTAAAGTTAGGAATGGTTTGAAAGGAACATGAGTATACTGAATATCAAATAAGTAATTATGGTGTTGTCATTAATTGTTCATTTTAAAAAATATAAAATCCTTTTAAAATGTCACAGGTTTTCACGACCCTGAAGCAAAGCTAGTATCTAATCTGAATTTCAATCTTGAGATTAAAGTAAATTATACATTGTTTAACTTAATGTTTTGTATTTTATGCAGCAATTGTTTACTTTTTATTATGCTCCCAATCCCACTCTAGTTTACTGTTTTACTCATGTCGTTTGTTGAGGGTGTAAAATGTCATTGTCACAGTGACTGAGACTAAAACTGCCAGTTCTAGAACCGGCCATTTCACGTTCATGAACAGTTCTTGAACTGGTTCTAGAACAGTTCAAGAACTCGTTCTGGAACTGTTCAAGAACTGTTCCTGATTTTTTCACAGGGGGAATTTCTTCTATTGAATCAGATATTCCCATCTGCATTTACAACTAATGACAGATTATTTCAGTAATTATGTAGACATATTGTTTTTGCCCTATCCTTCCGTCACACTTCATTTCCGATCAGTAACTGACCTAGAACCTTCAAACTTCATAGGGTGGCAGGGCTTATGGAGTAGACGACCCCTTATGTTTTTGGGGCACTCCATCAAAGGTCAAGATCACAGGGGCCTGAACATGGAAAATCGTTTCTGATCAATAACTTGAGAACCACTTAACCCAGAATGTTGAAACTTCATAGGATGATTGGACATGCATAGTAGATGACCCCCTATTGAATTTTGGGCCACTTGATCAAAGGTCAAGGTCACAGCGGCCAGAACATGGAAAACCATTTCCAATCAATAACTTGAGAACCACTTGACCCAGAATGTTGAATCTTCATAGGATGATTGGACATGCAGAGTAGATGACCCCTATTGATTTTGGGGTAACTCTGTTTAAGGTCAAGATCACAGCTGCCAGAACATGGAAAGTTGTTTCCAATTCGCAGCTTGAGAACCACTAGGCCCAGAATGTTGAAACTTAGTGGGATGATTTTGACATGCCAAGAAGATGATCCCTACTGCAGCTAAGCTTAATTGCATCAGTGTCTCTTTGACTTTCACTCCTGTCCCCTATTGACTTCTTGCCTATTACGACTATGCATTGGGGGAGAAATGCGCTTTTCTACAAAAGCATCTTCTAGTTCCAGAAAAATCTGTTCTTTAAGTATTTACAGCTGTAAAACTGGTATTATTTGGTCTGCAGAAAGGCAAACAGTTCTAGTTCAATTTGGAAAAGAGTTCTGTCTTAAGTTGCACACACCAATGATCTTAAGAAATATATAACAAGTGCTAATTATTGAAATCCTGACATTTAATATGTAAAAGTAATGTATTTTCTTTTCCAGCTTGTTCTAGAATAGTTCAGTTTCGCTACCCCAGTATGCCTTCAGCTCTACCAAATGTGCCAAGTACCCCCAATCACTCACAACGCCCTTATTATATGACCCAGACCTCGAAACCCTATGATACCCACAGTACAAGCAGCCAGTCAACGTCCAGTAGCGGCACCCTCGTCACGAGGAACGATCCAAATGTCATAGCACAGGTATTTTTTCCGTTACTGTGAAATCATTAATATTTGTGGGGGACTGATTTTCGTGGATTTCATGGTTGAGTCAATCCACGAAATTTAATCTCAACGAACGAGTAAAATTACCATTCATTTTATGTTCAAAAGTTGAAATCCACGAATTCATATCCCCACAAAATTGCCATTTTGACCAAAACCACGAAATTTCATGCCCACGAAATTAAATGATTTCACAGTTACTGTATTTGACTAAACCGAGTCTGCAATTTTCACTGTTTCCCTTGTTTTCGGTGCTTCCGAGAGATCTACTTTCCAGATTTTATTTGATTAAAATCTTCAAGTCTGTATTGATAAAAGAGACCAGACTTGTCAATTGTACCATCTATTCTGTTTGTTTATAGTTAGTCTGCTTTACTGAATAAGGGCACAGCAATATGTATAGGCTGGGCAGCAGTCTTAGACTGGTCTACAAACTCTAGTTTGATTACCTCAGAACCTATTTTATCATGGAAAAAACATGTGGATACAGTCGAAGAAGATCATGTTCATTCTTTAATTTTCTTTGTGCCTCAAACTTACCATATATGTATTTTGTTCTTTAGCCTGTATACAGTTCATGAAATGTAATATTTTTCAAGGTACCACCAACCCCAAAAGATATGGGAAAGGAGGAGAAATCTCGAGAGAAAGACAAGTCCGAGAAGAAGAAAGATAAACACAAACATAAAGATAAAGAACAACCACAGGAGGAAGAGGTTGGTCATGTGACCTGTTGTGTGTATCATGTGACCATATTTGTGGGTCATGTGACCTGTTGTGTGTATTCGTAAGACCAGCGTCATGAGTTATGTGAATCACAAGTGCACAATAGTTTTGAATATTCTGTCAGTGTGAACAATCTTACACAGATCCGCTGATTCTATGTTGGCCTAAAAAGGACATTTAGTTAAATAGTAAACTGCTATGGACAGGTCTCAGCAACAACAACAAATTCCCACATTCGCTCTTTCAATATTTTAGATAAATTCTTGTTAGAAAACTTTTCCTAAGGTGTTCATTTCACACAAGTTGTAAAATAGTTTTGAAGCGGTAAAAGGTTGGGTCTAGATAGAAGATATTAGGCCATGTCACACCAGTAACCTTGCAATATGATTCACACAACTTTTGAACACTGTGACAAATCTTATATTGCTTAAATAGAATCATTTTCAGTATCAGTGGCTTTTAAAGTTTATTTTTATTTTCGTTGCATGTTTCATTAGTATTATCAATAATGATTTTTGTTGCTATTTTGATTCATTTATGTTTTCAAAGTACAAAAATGGTGTTTGGCAAAGTTAGGTGGAGCCCAGAAATTTTATTCAGGAGGTTGAAGGTTCGAATAAGGGAAGATGTGCTTTCATGAAAATTGATTGAATACAAGGGCAGAGGTCAATCTACCTCCATCTCTTGTTTCATGTTTGGAAGTTGTTGGTTGCTTGAGGAGACTGGGTGATATTGGTAAGGAATCAAGGAATGCTCGATATGTTAAATGAGCACTGCAACTGACTCAGTAATGTAAAACGAAAGAAAACAAGTAAGGACTAAAACGAATACCATGTACTACATTATGTTTTTTAATAGAATTTTATTTGCAGCTTTGTTATTTTATTTTTGTTGTTGTTTTGGTTTGCATGTTGGCATGTTATGTTGATATATTTCTAGGACGAGGTTGATTATCCACATTCTACCCCGCTGTCGTCTCGTAAAAGTAAAAAACAGTCGACAGCTGTCCAGAAATCTAACTCGTTCAGTGTAAGTGTCAGATATGTTGATTCCTGTGTGTTTCATGCACCATCGTTAGGTGGATTTACTGCACATAAGTTTACTTTTTATTGCTTGTTTTAGAGAACAATTGCATATATATCCGCTGCGATACATAATGTGTCTTTTCCGCATTTCAATTGTTAGTTCTCTAAGTTCTGCATAATGTTTCAAAAATTCGTTCTTGCATTTAAAAATAATATTCAAATTGACAGGAAAGCAATGTGAAATATATTTGGCTGTGACCATATTTGAATTTTAATTTTGCTTTTGCTTTGATATTAAATGTGTCAATTAGGTGCTTGTAGGTGCAATATTTAAAAAAAAGATTTGCTAAACATTTGATTCAGTATGACCTTTAAGAGACATTTTGACATTTTGCCAGGTTTTAACGATAATTTGTCTACCAGTTGTGGTCACATGGAGCTTATCGTTCTACAGTGCTATTTCAATGCTTAATTATCTTGCGACTTGATGAATGTAAAATGCATGTATTCCGGTGCCTGCATCAATGTTCTGACACTGTATTAGAAAGGGTGTAATAAACTGCTTATAGCTCAGTTATCCAACTTACTATCTGTTTTATCCCATCTCTATAACACACATGTACCCTGCCTTATCTGTCCTGTTATAGTGAACGTGGCAAAAAAACGGCACCTGTATTCTGCTTAATAATATGGTGAACATGGGGAAGATATGCTTGTTTGTCCACAATATAGTTACTTTTTGTATCGGAAATTAACTAAAATATAAAGTTGCTAATTATGTATAAAGATCTGTTAATCCCTTGTATTTATATAGAAATAACATATATACACGCTAACAGTATGAAAAGCAAGACTTCTGTATGTAAACAAATCTAAATATTTATTGGTCAAGTAAATAGTCCAAAATTCAAATATCAGAGAATGAATATAACTGGGTTTTCTATCGAAGGGAAATGTTAAATGATTTAGAAAAGTTGAGGTCCAAATTAATGTATACTTTTATATACAGAACTTCAGGTATTGGGTGATATAGAATGGCAGCTTTTTGAATGATTAAATTTTCCATAAGATTACAAACAGAGTTTAAAAACATGTCTTTGAATACAGTCCTGCCGTTGGTCGATGTAAAGATGTTTATATACAACCAACCATTTGCTAGTTTTTAGCTTGAATATACAAAGTACACAGAGAGCTGTCCTGCTCCCCCAGGTGTCTGCACCTTTAAGTTCTTATGCGCTTTCACTTTATCACTTGATGGATTTGCTTCAAGCATAAAAAAGTTATTCTATTCTTCATCAACACCAACATGATACAAAATTACTATGACTCCTGCACCAATATTAATGAGTTATGCCACCTTGTTAAATAGTATTTCAAGTTAAAGTTTTGACGCACTTATGATGTCTCCCACCACACAGTGGTGTGGGAGACATATTGATTTTCTCCTGCCTGTGTGTCTGTCACAAATCCTGTCCGCACCCCAAGTCGAACATTTCTCATCCGATCTTCACCAAACTTAACAAAATGCTATTAAGTCCTTGACTGCCAAGTTTGATAACTAGCCAAATCGTCCCCGGGCACCTGGGAATTACGGCCCTTGGAACTTATTTTTGATAAAGCACTGAAAGTCTGATAAGGCAGTTGAGGTCTTGGTGCATGGTTAACTCATATACTACTATTCAGATGATAAGGCAGTTCTGGGAGACTTGCGCTTTTCTCAAATGCAGCTCTAGTTATTACTGAATGTATTTGATTCACTCTTAAAATTTTGTTCCACATTATCACTCACATTATAATTATGACACAAAGTCCATAACTCTGGCACCAATATTTAATGCATTTTGCCTCTTTTTAATTAGAATTTCAGGTTAATTTTGCTGCATTTTCACAACATCTCTGTTATTACTAAATGGATTTGATTCAGACTTAAATAATGCTCCACATCATCACCCACATAAAGGTCCATAACTCTGGCAAGAGAATTGCATGAAATACACCTCCTTTGTATCTAAATTATACTTAGAATTTCTGGTTAAAAGTTGTACTTTCAGTCTGTTATTACTTAAGGTAGTAGTCATGTATTTTCGCTGACATCACATGACAAAAAGTAATAGTTGTTTCACATCCTCTCCCACATCTTTACATAAAGTGCATTGCTCTTGCAGATGCATATTCCATGAATAATACAAAGGTAATGTTTTGATACACTTTCACTCTGTTTTTGTTATTACTAAATAGATTTGACTCAACTGAAACTGTTATCCAATGTCGTCATCCACATGGAGGCATTTATCACTCCAGTAATAGCTCTAGCTTCCTTAGATATGCCCTTTTTGGCTATCAAACCTTTAAATAGTTGAGCACGCTGTCTCCTGTGACAGCTCTTGTTAGACTGGTTCTCAAACTCTGTATTATAACCTTTGACACTGGACTGTATAATTGTCATAGGTTATCCGTTGGATTGAGGGTTTCTTGGGTTAGAGTAAGGTTATAGAGTTCTTATAGTCAAGTATACCGAGGGATTATGGCATAGTTTGTGGATAAGGTGGTGAAAGAAATAACTGAGATTATATTAAAGTAGTGAACATGTAATGGCAGTCAGCAAATTTCATCTTTTCTGAATGCAATTTCGTCATTTGTCATTTTGTTTATGGAAAGTTATTCACACGTTGAGCTACGTTCAGAGAATGCCGAATTGCCTATGGATAATATGAACACATGGAAATTCATTACAGGTCTACCACCTTGATTTATAATATTCAAGACTAACATCTTTGCATTAATCTAGTAAATATATTTGAAACCTTTTAAAATATCAAGATAGATAATTGTAGTTGTTAAAAGTCTTATTGTGTATGTTTTTCAAAAGATAAGTTTTTTTTAAAAAAATGAGTCGTTTTAGAAGTTTTTCAAGTTAACAGAATTTAAAGTTAAGATGTAAAATGCAATAATATTTCTGTAAAGCCGCAACAAGCGGAGAAAAAGCAAAGTCCAGCCACACAGAAACTTCTTAAACTGAAGCGATGCGGCAAACAGTTTATCTACAAGTCCGTTACTTCACGGATAAAATCGCCCATGCAGTTCTGGATAAGTCAGGCTTTACAACAGACCACGCATGAATACAAAGCCATTTGCGATATAACACACGAATCGGACATTGGCAACACAGCCCAGGTGTGCAGACTTAACATATATTACACGGGATGTAGGGATTATGGGAAATTTCGCTTAAGGGACTTTTCTTCAGTTTCATTACACCCTAGCTAATATAGTAGTTATTTCTAGGCGTGAGGCATCATTGTGTTGTGTTTTTAGACTTGGCAAGAAAAATAGCTGTTTATTTCTGGAGAACAGGCACTGTAAATTATGGCTAGATCGCATAACTTCCTAACTGTTTATACAGCATGGAAATGGGATGATATTGTGACATATTATCAATTAAAAGGGACCAAATTTTGTTTAATGCTTGAAATAAATGTCAAAAAATGATAAAATAAGCTGCCAGATATTATGCACATTGTACAAGTTACCCAGAAACAAACAGCTATTGAAGGCCTTCTGCGCTTGTCTTATTGCACATTTGACTGACTTGTTTTTACGTTTGTTGCTTCCGTATTTATTTTGCATCTTTTGTTTCATAATAGATGTGTTTTTCAAATATAAACATTAAGTATGATCTCTTGACACATTTATTGCTTTGCGAATAGGTTATATTGCTGATTATTTATTTTCAATATGATTTCATTGTGTTTGAATATCAGCTTTTCTATGTTTTGTAATGGCAGTAAGAAGCCATTTTTCAGTTGCAGCATGACTGTTCTGTATTTTGTTGTATCCTAGCAACTGCATGCTCTTGTTGATTTACATCTGTACAGGGCGCTACAACAATACGGCAGTTTACACAATCACAGACAACCCCAGTTCTAAGTCGGAAAAACTCAAAGTTTTTAAAATCTTCTTTCTTAAGTGTAAGTGTGTGTGATAGGTAGAACGTGACACAAGCAAATATCATCTTGTTGCTAAGTAACCAATTTTGAATGTGTTTTTTTCTCCAAATCATAGGAAAATCTTCATGGTTATTTATGACAGCCAGTTTGTATCATTTTGGTACTATGTCAAATTGGTTAAAACTTAATTTATTATGTAGACTCACCGGTCGCTAAGCAACTGAGATGAAGTGAGTCTTTGTTACTTAGCAACAGAGATAGAGAAAAAGTGTTGAGCAGTTTAATTACTCACATAAACATTGCTTCTATACTGCTTCTTTCATAAATGCTTCATAATGTCTTTAGACTAATGCTTGCTGCTGGTTTTATTTTCCCTAAAAAACTTGACCTTTGATAACTTTATATTGGAATCTTGATAATTTGGCATTTTGAGCCAGTTATGTTATGTTTGAGCTAAAATTTTAGACATTAACTGTAAGAGTTTTAAGTTGCATATAGATTAGCTGTTTTGAAGCTTTAATCCTTACCCTGCTATATTTCTATAATGGACTGGTCCATCTTTCAATTTGGACACTACCACTTATTACTCAAAGGGGTTTTCACTGAAAATTTACTGACTGAATAGCCAACAGTGCAGACCATGATCAGACTGCACGGATGTGCAGGCTGATCTTGGTCTGCACTGGTCACAAAGGCAGAATCATCTGCCGCCAGCAGTCTAAGGGTTAATTAAAACATTGCTGTTTTATTTGTTTAGCTAAAACAATCATCTTGTCAGTGTTTTATTTCTAAAATACTTAATCCTTAAAATTGCCATAGGTTGATTTTCTTACATCATCCAAAACATCAATATGCAGTTTTTTGCTTACATCAGCCATTACTTATTTTTGGATTGTCTAGTGCCTCAAAGACAGTTTTCCAATTTTGCTTTTTGTTATCGGTCACAAATTTTTATAATGAAGACATTAATACTTTAAATACGTGGTAGTTCCTTGCAGTATTTTACTTTGATTCAGGAGGTATCTGTTATCATATATAACAGATATTATGTTTTGAACTTTCTTGACATGAAATCTTCACAGAGCAATTTTGAAACCTGAATGCTATTTTTCAAAACAAACATAAATATTAATACTTTTCCCATGCATATCAAAAACATAGTTGTATATGCATACAATGAGAAGTTCAGCAGCAGGTATTGATGTCATGCTCATTTTCATGCTCACTTGGGAATCATTTTTATCATTCACTCTCCATTGTTAACATTCTCTGGTTCAGTACTTCCAGTATTTCCATGTAAATAGATATAAACTCTCTGTTCTCCTCTCTTTTTGTTGATCTGGTCATGGAAACTGTTGATTTGGCTCCAAGGTTTTGAAACTTTAGTTTGGGGACCAGTCTAGAAATGCCACTTTGCCATTGGCCAATTTCAAATGTGTGCTCAGGGACAACCAATCAGATGCTGAAGTTTTATAGACTGGTCTCCAAACTTAGTTTGTTAACCAAGGGAGATAAATCCCAAAACACAAGCATCTGGTTGATTCTGAGCTCAGTCTTGCAACTGACCAGTGGCAAAAGTGCAATCTGAGCGGTCTTCAAAATCACATGTATAATCACGGATACTTTGTGAGATAGCGAAAATGAGTGTGATGTGTTTTATTAAACGGTAGAGGATTCTCAGTATTACAATAAACTGACCTTTTATACACGATATATCTCTGCTACAATGTATATGGTGTATATAACAGCAATTGTATTATTATATCTCTTAACACATGTACAGTCAAACCTGCGTGTTAATGGTCACTTTTACGAGAGGCAGGAAACAGCCTTTTTGTTAAAAATGTTGAAAATGTTTTTGTTGTGTTTTTTTTCTTCACAAATTAATTACACTGCAAATATTAAAATAAACAAATAAGACATAGAGGTCCTGACAGCCTATTTGTATCTTGTCAGTTGTGGCCTTTAGCTCGGGTTTGCCTATATAGATACATCTATCTATTCCCATATTAAATATATAATAAGTTTCTGGAAATCATCATATACTATCTCTGTTCTTTATTTAGTATGTCAAGACATATAGCTGTAGATTTAGAGTTAGCACATACCAATAATGTAGTCTGTGTTATAACGTACAATTTAGTCAGTGTTATAACACATAGAAAGGTGTCTGTTAAATTCTTCAGTGTTTCTGTAGTTACAGGGAATGTCAGTCACTGAATGTTTTAGTTGCTAAAATAGTTCAATAAAAATCCAGTTGTGTATGTAGATACATGTATTGTCTTCCACATAGTTGTGATATTAGTTGTCGTGAATTATTTTATTGACATTATTGCCTGTAGAATAAAGTTACACTTGTTACAGTCACACTTGTAACAGATAGAGCATACAGTTAGTATATGGGAACTGCTTCGGGTCCCGAGCAGCCACTTACTGTTACTTTGTTCGGTTGCTGGTAGTGAAGTGACTGAAGGACACCAGGATGCAAAGCTTTTTATTTTAAATGTAATTTTTCTCTCTATCTTTGTAGCCATTTTCTCATGACGGCTTAATATTCAAGGTATACCTAAATTGACGGTATTTTCTTAGTGGGATATAACTTTTGTGAGGTTTTGGTGTACTTGACAAAATTCTTTAAGTTTTTTAGGGGCAATATGGTTAACCAATGTTTATAACACATAATACATTAAATGTTACTGTCTCTAATTTTTAAAAGTTTTATCTTTGATTTAGTTCTATGTAGGAAGTAGTTCTTTAGATTGTAAATCGGTAGAGAACTAGTTTTTTTCCTAGAAAGGTACAGGTGTGGTGCTAAATATATCATTACTTAAGTCATCAGATCCTCATTTTTGCATATTTTTCACCTTATAACACAAAATTTATATACATGTAAATTTTGCAAGCAGTTTTATACAACTTAAACTTTATAAATGAATGAAATATGAAAATAATATGCATGCAAAAAGCAATATTGTTATTTTATTGTATTTTAACAAAGGTTATGATGTTTAAACTGTTGTATTCTGTTTTATTCTTATGAAATAAAATACAGTAAAATGCATTACAGTATTAAAATAAGAAAAAAAAAAAAGGTTTAATGCATTGTAAATTTTAGGATAAGATGGAGCGATATATGATGGAGCTACAGGTTCATGAGAATGTACCGGTTACACCGAATCTGAACCGGTCCACCAGGGTAAATGCTCATACACTACCAGAGCTTGAGGTTGCCAAGATTTGTTTCCGTTTACAGTTGTTAAAAAGTATTTCAAAAACATGCATTTCAGAGAATTATTTTGAAAAATATGAGACAGGTTATGAAATGTAACTTGTAACTTAAAGAGACAATTATGTTTCAGTCACTATATACTTGGTTAACCTCAATTAAAAACGTTTTTGTTTTGGCTTGATGTAAAATAGAAACTTTGGCGACTTTTATTGGAAGACAGGATTTGGTTTGAATCTTGGTGGCCAATGTCTCTGGTAGTTAGTCCAGTTGAGCATGAGAACCAGCCTTGTATACATACATGTACTGTCTATGCACTGCTAGCAGGGTACCAATGTAAACCCAGATTTGGTCACATGATACATTAGGTTGTAGATCTCGTGCATTCACTGCATGATGTTTTTTTGGGAGTACACCAATTGTTACACTTTTGTCAATATTAAAACAAATCAGTAGCAAGTTGACCCTTATTAAACGGAATGTTTTTACCTCGTCATGGAAACATGATTTTAATCATTGCAATTTTAGAGTTGATTTATGGTTGCTTGATGTTACAAAATGTATTTAGACCCTGAAAATGGACATTATTCCCGGTTGATCCCAGTTACAGTTGATCCATGTTACAGTCTAATAACCAGGTTCCAAAGTTAAGAAAATGAGTTTGAAGACCAGTCTGGAAATACTGTTCTGTCATTGGTCAATTTCAAAAATATGTTCAGAAACAGCCAGTCATGGCCTTCAGTTTTCAGACTGGTCTTGAAATTCAGGTGTATAATCTTTGGACATTTCATTGACTATTAAAATAATAATCATTATCTTTTATATTTAAAACACTACAAAATTTGCTCTCTAAACTTAGAAAAATTATGGGCTAAAAACAATGTTGACCATATTTGGTGAAATATAGGAGTTGGCTCCATTCCTCTTTTATAACTCATATATTATGCTAGACAAGTTTATATGGAGATATATTTTTACCACATATATCTATAGTTTATAAATGTGTAATTTTATAAGTTTTAATATATAATAGATATTTAGTTAAAATGTATAATTAAACATATATAGGTTTTAGTATGTAACTGTTGTATTCATATACACATGTTATTTGTATATAAAGAAGTATTGGGTAGACAAGTAGTTGAGACTGATCTTAGAATAAACTTGTATATTTTGTAATGATTTGCAGTAACACTAACCTTTTAATAATAAATGAACTAAAATAGCTTAGTTAATAATAACCACTAAATATTAAAGATAAAAAAGGCATTATTTGATTAATGTTAATTGCATATAAATTGACTTGTTCTTGAATAAATTATAGATATTGTAAATGAAATAGATCATACAATAGTTAGTACATGTCTTGAAGAGTTTCTTGTGTCGTAGAATTTCTCATTTTCTGTAAAATGATACCTTGTATTTGATGGCTGGTATTTGGTGGCATTATTTTATATATCACTTGAAACACCCAAAACAAAGTTTGAAACATACAGGGTTGTAGGGTAAGAGATTCAAAGTCAACTTCCTTACCCACTCAGCCAGGGAAGCCCCGTTTGATGGCATGCTGCGATTTTACACTCGTTTAAAAACTCACAAAAAATGACATTTTAACCCTTATCAGACACGATTGATTCTGCCTTTGCAACCAGTGTAGATCATGATCAGCCTGCACATCCATGCAGTCTGATCATGATCTGCACTGTTTGTTATTCAATCAATATCTTTTTGGTAAGCACCCCATTAAATAGTTAATGGTATTGTCCAGATTGAAAGATGGACTAGTTCATTATAGAAATTCAGTAGGGTAAGGGTTAACACTAGTGTGTCTGAAATATAGCATTAAATGAATAACCAAAGTGAAGATCTCACAGAATGTTAAAATCTCATTTTTGTGTAGAAATCGCGCAAAATTTATGCAAACGGGTCAATTTGGTTTTAGTGAACAGCACATAATGAATGCTGATTCTGTTTGTATGACCTCATGATAGTCAAACGCATGTAGTTCATATGGGCTGACATTGTAGGTTCGATACGAGTTAGAAAAGTCGAAAACTGTTATTCACAAGTACTGTGTTATTTTTATAATTCTTAAAAATGCATAATGTGTATGTGTATATATTTTAGTTGTGTGTTACATATATTGTAGTTGACGCATATGTCTTGTTAGCTTTGTGTATATTACTAACACCACTCACCCCGTGTATTTACAGGACTCTAAACCAGACTCTAAAGAACTTCCTACACCCACCAGTACGCCGACGCAGAGTCGTAAAAACAGACGCCGCTCAAATCTGTTCAATGTAAGATAAGTGAAATCATCTGTCCAGTCGTGTTCATTGTATCATATATCATGTAATATTGTTGTCATTTTTAATTTGGGTGGATGTAGGTAGAGATAAACCCTCGCACACTTGTATTACTCATATCCCGAAATAAGTACTCATTGATGGCCGTAATTTACAGAACAAAACTGTACAAAACAATATTTTGTTAGACAAAGTTCAACCTTAATTCAAGAAGTTTGATAAGAAAAAGAAACATTTTTATGACAATTGAGAATAATTACCAGTTTGAATAGAATTAAGAGCATTGCTTTCTTAAAGTTGAAAGATTTTTTACCAGTTGTCTTTTTCCTTAAATTGGAACACGGTTTAAATTTTAGTACATTGTCTAGTACCGAAGGTGTTCCTTTAAATGTTTATATATTCTTACAGTGCCTCATCTTATACCCATGCTAATTTATTATCACCATATTCCCTAAATGTTACCATGTATTGTTTGAGTTTGTTTTGTGGTGGGTGATTTTATAACATGATTTCATTAACGTATTAGCCTTCCTGTTTGAAATGTACACTGAGTGGTGCAAATATGACTTCAAGAACTGCTACGTATGTTTCATACAGGAATGCATACGTGTTGTCTTAAAATGCATGCCAGTTTGAACAAAAATAAAGACAAACTACATTGAAATGTGAAGTATACTGTGATATTTTTTTTATTGGTAAATAAGGGAAATACCATGGTTTTTCTAAAGGTGTGGAAAATTAAACAGTTCTATTACATGGTTACAGTGGACCGGCTCTGTTACAGACATACATGCCTGTATTTTATTTACAAGCATGCTAATTTTACGACAAGTAATTATTAACTAAGGCGAGACAACTTTTCACTTATTTCACTTTATGTGATTTTTTTGGCACCACTTAATGTCTGAACTAAGTGCTAACACCAAGTTGTTATATTACAAGATAGATAATTTTACATATACTGTAAAAGCAGAAATTTTCGCGAGGGTTAAATTTTCGCTATTTTCTTGAGGCCCTACAGCTCGTGAAAATTAATCCTTGTGTAAATATTCAGCATTAGAAAGTTTGACCCAGCGAAAATTTGTGCTTTTACAGTAAAAGCTATCATGTAATAGAATTGTCAGTAAAAACATGGTTTTGACAGCAATCTGTTGTATCGACAACAGACAAAGGCTCGGTTACTAGACCATTATGGAAGCATGTGTTTTTTATGCCCCCCTTCGAAGAAGGAGGGGTATATTGTTTTGCAGATGTCGGTCTGTCTGTCGGTCGGTCGGTTGGTATGTAGACCAATCCGTTTCCGGATGATAACTCAAGAACACTTGGGCCTAGGTTCATGAAAGTTTATAGGGAGATTAGGGAGATTGGACATAACTAGCAGATGACCCGTATTGATTTTGAGATCAGTAGGTCAAAGGTAAAAGTCACAGTGACCTAGAATAGTTAAATGGTTTCCGGATGATAACTCAAGAAGACTTAAGCCTAGGATCATGAAAATTGCTGGTAGGTTGGTCATGACCAGCAGATGACCCCTATTGACTTTGAGATCAGTAAGTTAAAGTTCAAGGTCACAGTGACATGGAACAGTTAAACTGTTCCCGGATGACAACTCAATCATGCTTTAGCCTAGGATCATGAAAGTTGACAGGGAGAATGGTCATGTCAAGCAGATGACCCCTATTGATTTTAAGGTCAATAGGTCAGAGCTCAAGGTCACAGTGATCCTGAACAGTTTAACAATTTCTGAATGAATACTCAAGAATGCTTGGGCCTAGGATCATGAAAATTGATGTGGAGGTTGATCATGACCAGCAGATGACCCCTATTGATTTTGAAGTCAGTAGGCCAAAGGTCAAGGTCACAGTGACCCAGAACAGTTATATGGTTTCCAGACAATAATTTGAGAATGCTTCCGCCAAGGATAATGAAACATGATGTGGAGGTTGATCATGATCAGCAGATGACCCCTATTATTATACCACATTTATAAGCACTCTTTTCATGCACATGTACACATTCAAAGTGCTTCACAGAAAAATTGCAAAAATACAAACAAATATGCATACAAAAATAATGCATTCCACATTAACAAAAATCATAAATGTAAGACGTATAGATTAAACAAGAAAAACATACATACATACTTAAAAGTATTTAAGTGACCCTAGGATAAAATACTGTTCTATGCTGTTTTATGAAGAAGAAGAAATAAAAAAACTCATCAATGTATCGGTCAGTTAACAAAGTATTGTACAAAGAAGTGGGGTTTTAGCAGGCTTTTGAAAGCAGCTAGCGTGTCAGCTTCCCTGGTCTTGGCGGGAAGGGAGTTCCAAAGCTTTGGAGCAGTGCACGAAAAGCTGCGATAGCCATACCTCATGGTTTTAGTTTTTGGCATAACCAGTGACAGCGTGTCTTGTGATCTTAAGTTTCTGACCGGTTTATACACTTCTATCATATCCCTAATATAGGCAGGGGACTGATTGTGTAAAGCCTTAAAGGTGTGGGTCAGAACCTTGTACTGCACCCTGTATTTCACTGGCAACCAATGGAGCTCCTTCAGAACCGGTGTTATATGATTGCGACGGGGCGTCTTAGTGATGACGCGAGCTGCCGTGTTCTAGACATGTTGCAACTTGTTAAATGTGCTGTTTTGATTACCACTTAACACTGCGAAAAATATTTGCATATACGGGAGTATATGGTCCCGTATATGTCTAATATATGAATATCATATAAAAGGTATCTTTCCTGAAAGTATGATCAAAACCTACGCCTTAAACATACTTTTGGACCTTGACAATCCGTAACTTTGAATGCTGACATAAGCTGTAGAAACGTATTTATGCTAAGTGTGAATGAACGGATCCATGTGAGAAAAACATGAATGTCCAATTAAAGAATACGGGATTCCCGTATATGGAATGTTCCATATACGGGGAAAATGTTTCCGTATACGCCCATATATTAGGAGTATACGGAATGCGTACACTCCCGTATACGGAACCATTTTCCACAGTGTAACAAGGCATTACAGTAGTCTAACCATGAAGTAACCAGGCTGTTGATAAGGGTCTTTGTGGCATCATTGGTAGGATACCGTCTGATGTGACCTATTCTGCGAAGTTGTGCATATCCAGCCCGGCACACAGAGTTGACTTATTGTTCCATATCCATATTGTTGTCAAATACTGCACCAAGATTCCTAACACATTTCGTGGATTTTATCACAGAATCACCGACCTTCACAGAAACGTCATCAATGTACTTGGAGTTACGCTTTCATGTGAATAGCATTACCTGCATTTTATCAGCATTGAGCTTCAGCATTTACAATACATCCACGAGACAATTTCAGCCAGACAGCTCTCAATGCGGCGCAAAGCCTCACTTCTAGCCACAGCCTCTATCGGTTTAAAGGATAGGTATAATTGAGAGTCATCGGCGTAGAAATGATGAAGAAGTCCATAACGTCTGCATATGGCACCCACAGGTTTAGTGTACATGATATAGTTCTTTGGACCAAGCACTGATCCCTGGGGCACACTGTATTTCATCAACATAGGCGTCAACAACTCACCGTCAACGCACACAGTTTGATAGCGGTCACTAAGATATGATGACATCCATGCAAGTGCTTTGTCTGTGACTCCAAAATGATGTTTGAGTCGGTGTAACAGTGTTTGGTGGTCAATCATGTCGAAAGCCGCAGACAGATCGAGTAGCACAAGGACTGTTACAGAATTTTGGTCGAGAGATGTGAGGATGTCATTCTGTACCTGTTGATGTTGAGGTCAGTAGGTCTAAGGTCAAGGTCACAGTGACCCAGATCAGTTACACGGTTTCTGGATGATAACTCAATAACGCTTGGGCCTAGGATCATGAAACTTAATAGGGAGGTTGATCATGACCAGCAGATGACCTCTATATATTTTAAGGTCAATAGGTCAAGGTCACATTTACCCAGAACAGTAGACCTTTTGTATACAATGACCAAATAATTTCTGTTCCTTGTGCAATTACTGAATGCATCAAGGGGGGCATTTCGTGTTCTACGAGCTCTTGTTAAGTTGATGTTTGTGTGTTAAAAATTTAAATACAAGTTTTGCCAACATCATCTTTATCATATGCCTCTAAGTCTAAACTAATGATCATTGTGTAATACGCAGGTCCTTTCCTTACAAAGTGAAGTAAGATATATTTTGTTCATTTTTTTCGTCGAAGCTTTTATGTTTAAAATTTCATCACAGCTTTATGTTTGAAATTTTATCAAAGCTTTATAACTTAATGTAAAAGTAATAAACCCTTATTGACGATCGGCATTTTCTGTTTCATTACATATTGTTCTATACACTCTTTCGGCAGTTTCAGGCTCGTATAGAAAGTTTTGTGCTTGTATGAGCTACAATTACAGAATTAGCCTGCTAAAAAAAGACCCATAACATACGTAATTGCACATATATTGCCGAATGTCTGTACAGGTCAGCTACTTCGAGCATACATTTTGTCATGTTTTGTCAGAAGCTTATGTTTTAAATTTCATCAAAGCTTTACTAACTTTGAATGTAAGCACTCACTTTCATTGTGTTTTGTTAAAGCCATATAGATACCAGTCCCACCCTATCCAGCTTAGTGTCTTCAATCCAAAAGTAAGCTCCCTTACACGCACAAAGGGACACAACTCTTCACTTGCATGGCAAATACTAAGGGATAATGCTTAATTTGAGTAGATAATGATATTTAACTTCAGTAAATAGTCAAGAAAATTATTGTCAGTGTCACAACATTTTAGAACTTTGTAAAGAATGTGGTGGGATATTTAGAAAAACATCGATTTTGTAGTTTTCTTGTTAGCTCACCTGTCACAAAGTGACAAGGTGAGCTTTTGTGATCGCGCGGTGTCCGTCGTCCGTCGTCCGTCCGTGCGTCCGTCCGTAAACTTTTGCTTGTGACCACTCTAGAGGTCACATTTTTCATGGGATCTTTATGAAAGTTGGTCAGAATGTTCATCTTGATGATATCTAGGTCAAGTTCGAAACTGGGTCACGTGCCGTCAAAAACTAGGTCAGTAGGTCTAAAAATAGAAAAACCTTGTGACCTCTCTAGAGGCCATAATTTTCAATGGATCTTCATGAAAATTGGTCAGAATGTTCATCTTGATGATATCTAGATCAAGTTCGAAACTGGGTCACGTGCGGTCAAAAACTAGGTCAGTAGGTCTAAAAATAGAAAAACCTTGTGACCTCTCTAGAGGCCATATATTTCACAAGATCTTCATGAAAGTTGGTCAGAACGTTCACCTTGATGATATCTAGGTCAAGTTCGAAACTGGGTCACGTGCCTTCAAAAACTAGGTCAGTAGGTCAAATAATAGAAAAACCTTGTGACCTCTTTAAAGGCCATATTTTTCATGGGATCTGTATGAAAGTTGGTCTGAATGTTCATCTTGATGATTTCTAGGTCAAGTTCGAAACTGGGTCACGTGCCATCAAAAACTAGGTCAGTAGGTCTAAAAATAGAAAATCCTTGTGACCTTTCTAGAGGCCATATATTTCACAAGATCTTCATGAAAATTGGTCAGAACGTTCACCTTGATGATATCTAGGTCAAGTTCGAAACTGGGTCACGTGCCATCAAAAACTAGGTCAGTAGGTCAAATAATAGAAAAACCTTGTGACCTCTCTAAAGGCCATATTTTTCATGGGATCTGTGTGAAAGTTGGTCTGAATGGTCATCTTGATGATATCTAGGTCAAGTTCGAAACTGGGTCACGTGCGGTTAAAAACTAGGTCAGTAGGTCTAAAAATAGAAAAACCTTGTGACCTCTCTAGAGGCCATATATTTCATGAAATCTTCATGAAAATTTGTCAGAATGTTCACCTTGATGATATCTAAGTCAAGTTCGAAAGTGGGTCACGTGCCATCAAAAACTAGGTCAGTAGGTCAAATAATAGAGAAACCTTGTGACCTAACTAGAGGCCATATTTTCCATGGGATCTGTATGAAAGTTGGTCTGAATGTTCATCTTGATGATATCTAGGTCATTTTGAAAGTGGGTCACGTGCCGTCAAAAACTAGGTCAGTAGGTCAAATAATAGAAAAACCTTGTGACCTTTCTAAAGGCCATATTTTTCAATGGATCTTCATGAAAGTTGGTCTGAATGTTCATCTTGATGATATCTAGGTCAAATTCGAAACAGGGTCATGTGCGGTCAAAAACTAGGTCAGTAGGTCTAAAAATAGAAAAACCTTGTGACCTCTCTAGAGGCCATACTTGTGAATGGATATTCATAAAAATTGGTCAGAATGTTCACCTTGATGATATCTAAATCAAGTTCGAAAGTGGGTCACGTGCCTTCAAAAAGTAGGTCAGTAGGTCAAATAATGAAAAAACGTTGTGACCTCTCTAAAGGCCATATTTTTCATGGGATCTGTATGAAAGTTGGTCTGAATGTTTATCTTGATGATATCTAGGTCAAGTTTGAAACTGGGTCAACTGCGATCAAAAACTAGGTCAGTTGGTCTTGAAATAGAAAAACCTTGTGACCTCTCTAGAGGCCATACCCTTGAATGGATCTTCATGAAAATTGGTCAGAATGTTCACCTTGATGATATCTAGGTCAAGTTTGAAACCGGGTCACGTGGCTTAAAAAACTAGGTCAATAGGTCAAATAATAGAAAAACCTTGTGACCTCTCGAGAGACCATATTTTTCAATGGATCTTCATGAAAATTGGTCAGAATTTTTATCTTTATAATATCTAGGTCAAGTTCAAAACTGGGTCACATGAGCTCAAAAACTAGGTCACTATGTCAAATAATAGAAAAAACGACGTCATACTCAAAACTGGATCATGTGGGAAGAGGTGAGCGATTCAGGACCATCATGGTCCTCTTGTTTTAAAAATACCAATATGTTCAGTTTGTGCCTAGAAGGGTGTATACATCTTCGTAAGGACAATTCAAGTTTCTTATGTATTTGTCATGCAACAAGGAGTAAAGTGTCCAGTTTGAAATTAGGGTTGAGGAATTTAGAAAGTTTGCAGTTCATGGTTAAATGTTTTTAGATATTTGTGTTGGCCTTTAGTTTAGTCCTGAAGAGTCAGATATCATAACATCATCCACGTAGGATCATATAAAATAATAATTGGCTAGGGGTTTTATGTTTTATTCAGGATATAACTGGTAACTGATCAGTTAAAGTATATATATATGAAATTAATGATTTTCTGAAAGAATATACAATATTTTCTCATACTAAAACACTAAATGCATGTCACAGATTCTATTATATTCCCTCCACTTAGAATGTTGTCTTTTTTAAGTTGGGCAGGAAAACTCCACAGAAGATTGATACCATTGTTTTTGGATCAGATATCTTACATATATTAGAGACCTTACCATAGCTCTTCGCATACTTTGATTTTTCAAACTAAAGTGATTTTTACAAGTGCACCGGTTACGATAAAAATGTAAACAACGGACTCTGTCTATGAAACTTTGAAATGAGTGAATGACAGTCGATCTCAGTCATAATACTGATTGACAGTGAATGCTAATGACTCCATGTGTTGCAGAAAGGTATTTAGTTTGTAACTGTAATTTCCCATCTATTGAAATCCTCTCAAAACTGGTAAAATAATTACTTATATTTGGACAAATCTCATCGTCTTTGCCGTTCGGCAGCTGCAAAAAGGGCAAATATAAAAGATTCAGTGTAAGTAATATTTCACTGGTACTGCCAGTTAGTAAGTTCATACTCTGAACAACACGTCAGAGAAATTTGGGCAGATTTGACCGATTATGACGTTGGCAGCATTAGATTATATTTTTTCTTTACACAAAAAATGCCGTTAGGAAACAAAGCGAATACGCCGATAATCCGGAGTTCACCGATTATTGTTCCAGTTCACGCAAAGTAATCCAGCAATTAAACTGCATAGCTATTAGCTACTGCTGTTATAGGGAAGTGGTAGAGTGTCTGCCTTAGGTGTGAGAGGTCCTGGGTTCGAGTCCCAGTTAGAGCTTAACTCTATTTAGATTCTGCTAAAGCATAGTTTTGCTGTTAATAGACTGTTCCAGATGTTCTAAATTTTTAGCACACAGTATCATGGATCAGTATTTAGCAATCCAGATCAAAGTTGAATGTTAAATCAAATGCACCCAATTAGAAAATATTGACTATATTATGTCCCTTTGATGTTTATGCTCTCCATGTTCAAGAAGAGTTACATTTCCTTGATCACAAAATTTTCGTTATCATGAAAATATTAAATGCTCATAACTCCGCACTTCTGGTTAAAATATTGTCTATATTTCTGTTTTTGAGAAATATATGGACATTTCTCTTCATTTCAAAGCTTTTTAACTTCAAACCTATGATTTGAAAAACTTAGGTACTATCTCTACATATATATAATGATTAAGCACTTAATGGTTTTAAGAAGTTCCTCTTTATTCAGTGTTGCCTTGAAAGTAGCTCTCTATACCAGGTATTTTATGCTCCTTCCCTCCCCACCCCCCTCCCCCAACACACTCCTTTGGGAAGAGGGGATATATCCTTTTTGCTCAATGTTTGTTGGTCTATCAGTAAGGCAACTTTGTTTCTGATAATAACTAGAGAATGCTTGGGTTTAGAATGGTAATTTCTTAGGATGATTGCCTGCATTCAGTAGACGACCCCTGTTTTTATTGGATCAAGGTCACAGTGTCCTGGAAATGGACAAAAAATTATTAGGGTCAAAGGTCAAGGTTACAGTGACTTTGAGACTGAAAACTTAAGAACACTTATATCATAGGTTGATTGCCTTTGGTCAGTAGATGACCTTTCCAATTTTGGGGAGAGAGATGAGTAGGTCAGTGGTCAAGGTCACAGTGACCTTTACACTTTCAGCTCGATTATTAAAGAATACTTTGGCTGCCGACCTCAGGATGGTTGCCTGTAGTCAGTAGATGACCCTTGTTGTTTTTGAGGTTATTTGGTCAAAGGTCAAGGTCACAGCATATAAAATTACATACCCACTTGCCTCTGGCAGGCCGTCATGGTGTACATATTTGTTTTTCAGACACAATTCGTCACCTTAGTTCAAAAAGTTAGTAAGTCCTTCTTTAAGTCAATGGAGTTATCCACTTTTTGCACTGAGGTGATGACATCTTGTTACTAACATTTTACTGTTTCTAGAATAAATCTCCATTGTTCTTGATGTCTGTAAATAATACATTATCTGATGGCATTGTAGGACATAGGTAGCCAAGCAAGAAGTTTCTATTTAGAAATCCCGAAGATGAATTCATATTGCCAAGAGCAGACTAATTGAACATAAAGAAACTGGGAATTTAAACATAATGAAACTGGGAATTTCGGCAGAAATTTGTCTCAGATTTTCCTACCATGTAATTGTCTGGACTAGAAATCAAATTTTATGCAAAAATTTTGACAAGATTTCCCTGTTTGCTTGAGAAGAGTTTAAAATAACAGTAGGTCAGTCTTAACTTTTTTGGCAAAATGGAAGTTTAGTTTTTTCACAATTCTGTAACCTTAGTTTTAGCGTCAACTCAAAATGGAATTTTCCTGCCTTACTTCTAGATATTTACTGGATATTTGTTCTATCCTATAGAGGGATGAATGGAGCCTGGGTTTCTTTCCATTAACTCACAACTGTCACTGCAGGGAAAATCTTAATTAGATATCTAGTGGAGAAGAGATGGGAGGGTTGCAATGGCATAAATTCTAGTTGCAAGTTGTAGTTGTTGGTTTTATAGATTTCACAAATTTTGATGCATCATTGCAGAAAAAAACAAGATATTAATGACTTAAATAAACATACACACATAATTTTAAACTAAATTGCTGTATAATGAATTGAGAACTTGTGTTGAAATAGTTCATCATATTCATATTTGTTTTTGAAAAAGACACATATAGATGCTTTTATAACTCAAAGATTCGAATGATTTCTATAAACATATGAGCCGTGCCATGGGAAAACCAACATAGTGGGTGTGCGACCAGCATGGATCCAGACCAGCCTGCGCATCCGCGCAGTCTGGTCAGGATCCATGCTGTTCGCTAACAGTTTCTCCAATTCCAATAGGCTTTAAAAGCGAACAGCATGGAGCCTGACCAGACTGCGCGGATGCGCAGGCTGGTCTGGATCCATGCTGGTCGCACACCCACTATGTTGGTTTTCCCATGGCACGGCTCATATGTTCAATTTCTGTATAATTCACAATTTCATTTTGATAATAATTGTATGTAATAAGTAAAATCGTCAAGTACTGGTAATGGTATTCTAGAAAAAACAGTTTCTCTGCTTTGATATATAATTTCATTGATTCGTTACAAAAAAAACAAATACTGAAATAAACATGGATTTCCATGGCGTTAGTTGGTTGCTATAGCTACATGTAGTATAATTGATGTATGTGAATTTTACAGCCGAAAAATAAAGACAAAGACAAAGAGAAGGACAAAGGTCAGACAGAGGATGACAAGAAGCAAGAAGGAGAAAAATTGGGCTGTGGTCGTGTCATACCGATCAAACAGGTACAACCATTACACATTGTAAACTTTCAGTTTATGCATATTGAACTCTGTGTCAGTATACCATGCCTTTCCGCAAGTTCTTGAATGGAAAATATTAGCAAGAAAAAATTTTTTTTACAGTGATTCCAAAGCCCATGCTTGATCAACATACATACATTAACATTTTAAAAAAGCCCAATGTTATTTCCATAGAATGAGCAGTTGTCACATAGTAGTTTTTGGGCATAATTGTGATCAGAAAGCTCTTAAACATGTAACTTGTAAACATCAGATATTTGGGGCACTTGCTAATAATGGTTGTTCCTTATTCCTGTACCGTGCCCATACCGTACGTTCATATTGGGGAATTTTTCAAACGCGAACCTTACGCAGAATAGGCTTAACCATTACACTGCTAAATTTCTATAATGAACTTGTCCATCTTTCAGTTTGAATAATACCGTTAACTGTTAAAAGGGGTTCATACCAAAAGAATGCTGACTGAATAGCGAACAGCGCAGATCATGATCAGACTGCATGGATGTGCTGATCATGATCTACACTGGTCACAAAGGCAGAATCAGTTGTGTCCAGCATGTTAAGGGTTAAGACAAGACCAGCATAATGTTTGCTTATTTCAAAATTACTGTCTGTAGAGAAGCTTGTTGAAAATGCACTGCGTTTATTTATGCTGATCTGCAAAGCAGTTTCCTGTTTCAGTCTAAGTAATGCAAACTGAAAAAAGAAAAAAAAAAAGAAAGGAATAAAGCAGCCTATTCCGCTTCAGCTCATGACAAACCTTATGATAATAATACACTCTAGTACCCAAGAAAAGCAAATACGGTACATCCATTTTTGAGCTCACCTGAGTTCAAAACTTTGTTAAACTGCGTCACTAGGTCAAATCATAGAAAAACATTGCTCGCACTCTAGAAGTCACATTTACAACTTATCTTCGTAAAACTTTGTTAGAACTTTGTCGTTAATTTTAAGCCTGGATCAAAACTGGGTTACCTGACATCATAAACAAGGTCACTAGGTCAAGTCGTAGAAAAACCTTGTTAAAACTAGTCACATTTTCTACTTTATTGTCAAGAAACATTGTCAGAATGTATCTGAAACTGGATTTTGTAATTGTAAAAATGGCTAAAATCTACAGTGGAAAATTCCCTATCAATTTTTTTTTTCATGATAAATGCGAAAGTAATTAAGGTAGTTTGAAAATTTGTGGATATCAACCTTTGAACATAAAATGAATACAAATTTTTCTGGTTCTTGGATTTTGTGGTTTAGCCAATCCCAGTGAACCAGAAAAATTTGTATTCATTTTATTTAGTCCACCAAGAATATTAATAATTTCACAGTATGTGGAAATAAAGGGAAAATACTAGGAATAGATATACCTGAGAGATACAACTTTAAAAATTAGCATCTCTATTACAAATTGACCCTACTGATTTAAATGATGAGCGAAAAGAACATAGTTGGAGAACGGCTAAATGTTATACCCAGAACAAATGTAAATTTATAACTTTAAATATAAAAGAATACTTTGAATTCATTGACTGAAATATGTTAGAGTATAATTTTGTTTTGCAGCGTTATCATTTGTATGTTTCAGGGCTATCTGTACAAAAAGAGCCACGGTTTGAACAAAGACTGGAAGAAGAAATACGTGACATTGTTAGATGATGCTAGACTCACCTACCATCCTAGTCTTCATGTAAGATTGAACTTTTAAACTACCCAATTATATAAACCTTCAGTAATTACAACAAAAGCTGTAACATAAAATTCAAGGGTATTCTTGTTGGCAGCTGAATGCTTCTACACATGATTAGAGGCTTAAACAAGTAACTTTGCTGACAAAGTGATAGACAGAACACAAATTTTCTGACTTAATGATAGACAGAATTAAACTGTTAGACACAGTGACACTTTGCCAACTTACTGAAAGACACAATGAAACTTTGCTGTAATGGAACCCCTGACTTATTGATAAACACTATGATACTTTATTGACTTAGTGATACAGGATGGAACTTTGCTGACATAATGATACCCATTAATGAAACTTTGGTGAATTAGAAAAATATTGCATTTATTCTAGGCCCTGCCCTAAATAGAGTTAGAGGGGCTTTAAAACTAAGCTAGTTATTTATACATATTTGACCCACACCATGAGAAAACCAACATAGTGCATTTGCGACCAGCATGGATTCAGACCAGCCTATGCATCCCTGCAGTCTAGTCAGAATCCATGCTGTTCGCTAACAGTTTCTCTAATTGCAATAGGCTTTGAAAGTGAAAAGCATGGATCCTGACCAGACTGCGCGGATGCGCAGGCTGGTCTGGATCCATGCTGGTCGCAAACACACTATGTTGGTTTTCTCATGGCTCGGCTCATATTTGTAAAACAAGTTTTCTGGAACAAAAATTAAGAGATTTCAGGATAAGGCATTTTGAACTTATTTCATCATTTGTTTCTACTAGGATTATATGGAGGATGTACACGCCAAGGAGATTCCTCTAGGTCATGTGACAGTCAAGGTCCCGGGCATGCGACCTCGAGGGTCAAGGTCAACAAGTACAAATCAGGATCCTACAAATAATGGAAATATCGCCATGGAAATGAATAATCTCTCAATAGGAGGTAAATGAGAATTCTTAGTCCATTTGACAACCTGTTTCTATCAAACAAGATATCTTTGCTCTATTTAGTCAGCCAATTAGTTTTTCTCTGTAGGTACCAGTATTAACATATTAAGATGTTTGACCACTCGATAGCCTAGTGGTAGAGCGTCTGCTTCGAGTGTGGGAGGTTGTGGGTTCAATAAAACCAAAGACGTGAAAAATGGTACCAGTAGCTCCCTTGCTTGACGCTCAGCAATAAAAGGGAAACTGGCTTCACTCCTACCCTCGTGGCGATGGATTCCATCAGGAATGAGGTGTCGAGTGTGATTAATATTAAGTTGTAGAACTTGCTTCACAATCAACCTAAAATGATTTTATATAAACATATGTTTTCACATAATGTTAAAAAAATCAACTGTTCAGAAATAACGACAGGGTGTTAAACAGTTTCTGCATATGTATGTATTATCATGTTAATAAGCATGTGTTTTAATAATGGCATTTTCACAGATCTGAGATCTTGATATTTTTATCACATTATCACTTCAAATGTTTTAGATAAGCATGTCAGTTAAAACATCTCACCTCAAAATAGCTCATTTAAAAGTATGTCACATGAAAATATCTTATTTGAAAATATCTCGCATGATTATATCTCATATGGAGATAATTCGCTTGAAAATATTTCACTTACTGACATCAGAGTGGTGTCATAAAAATTACACTTTTTTACTGACATCTTGGTGGTGCCATAATAAGTACACACTAATGACATCTTAAGTGGTGCCATAAAATTGAAAATCATTATGGTCAACTTAGTGGTGCCAGACACTTTGTTAAGCAACATCTAAGTGGTGCTGTAAAAATTACACTGTTACTGCCATCTTAGTGGTGCCATGAAAATTGCACGTCATTACTGACAACTTAGTAGTGCCAGACACATCATTATTGACATCTTAGTGATGCTGTAAGCATTACACCTTCACTGACATCTTAGTGAGGCAATACTGATCATTACTGACATCTTTAGTGGTGCTGTAAAAGTTACACTTTGTTACTGACATCTTAGAAATGTCTTTAAAAAGCTGTGACATAATGTACATGCTGGTTTAGTAATACAGGTACTGAAATGGCTTAATAAAGCTATTTTATTGTAATCATGTGATGATAAATCTGAAACACATACAATAAAGGAAAGAAAGAGAGGGTGTTCACAGAATAGAAAATGTTTTATCTTTAATGGAAAGGTCACAAAGATGTTAGAAAAGTGCTAGTACAGATGAAGTTTCTCTTGAAATGTAATTAAGTCAGTCTGCAGTGGAAATACATCATAGACAGAAGCCTTTATACTCTGTCTCTCAAATAAGAATGATGTTAGTGATAGGGAAAATGATGTTTTAGGATAGAAATGACCTTTTGAAGGCGGTGGTCAAATTTCAAATAAAGTGTTTACTTATACAATATCGATTGTGTGCTTTCATTTACAAGTGCAATCTAATGCAACATGAGAATATTGTCTAGAAGTTATAAGATATTCGTGAAGGGAATGTTGTTGTTGTTGAAAGTGTGTAAGAGGGAATGGCTTTTGTATACAACACTGTATGTTTCTGTATACAACACAGTATGTTTGTAATATATCACACTGTTGACAGGTGGACATAGATCCAGGAAATTGTTGGATAAAAGAAGACATAGTAAGATGGTGGTTTTAGAACGAGTCACTGATTGATTGAGCTTCCATAAACTGACAAAAATTGTGCCAATTAATTTAGTCTTGCTTGATGCTGATAACTGCTTGCTGATTGTATTTCAGTAAAACACGTCATTATTTATAGTAAAACAATGATATATATATATTTATATAAATATATTTTCAATTTTATGTATTTAGCTTTGATTTCTGTATGCAATAGAATATATTTAGTTAGTTCTATAGGCCATAATGCTGAAATTTTAAGTTGATTGATTCTATTAACATACTAATATAATACTCATCCAGAAACTGCTGCGGCTAAATAAACTCATGAAAGGAATGGTTCCCTCTTTTACAAAAGGTCACTATGCACTGTCTAGGTGGATAAAGGTCAGTTTGATATTTCAACGGCCACCATTATTTGAGGGTTATCATTTCATAGATACAGCAGGTGATATTATATTTATCACAGTTGAGTAATTTCTATAAGGGTATGACATACAGTCCATAAAATAAACAAACATGTTTGTAAACATGGATGGTTCCAAATGGAAGGAGAAGAAGCATTTTATAGAAATATTTCGATGGCAAAATACAATACAATCATATTCATAGCCCTGACCAACCTATAAACTGGGCCAGTCTATTTTATAAGTACAACAACACTGTTGACCCATTTAAATGAGTTGTACATTGTTGTGTTTGATATCCGGATAGAAGCACTACTGCACGGCAATCTGTTCCCACATTGAAATGATTCAGTTGGAATACACAAAATCATAGCTTCTCAGACTAAGTACTAATATTAGTGAGGGCTTTTAGTAAGTACTTGATGTACTATATTATTTGCAGGGAAGAACAAAGAGAATGCAGTTGAGGATAGAATGACACTAGATGAAGCATTTGTAATCTCTAACTCTGTAACACAAGGTTTGTTCTAGATGTTTGCTTTTCTTCTAGTTTGTGCAGATTACTAATCCTCACACTTACACTGACTGTGAGAAAAAAAAGGAGGTAAAATTGTTATGGAATGTTTTCTATTCTCACAAGTTTGTTGTGGTTCAAGGATAGTCTCATAAGGTTACTATAGGAGAGATCGTGTTTGTAAACAAATCCGCTGTATATTCTATTTTTAGCCCACCATCATCAGATGGTGGGCTATTAAAATCATTCTGCGTCCGTGGTCCGTTCGTCCGTCATTCCGTCCGTCCGTCCGTTAACAATTTCTCATTATCGCATCTCCTCAGAAACTACTGGGGGGATTTTGACCAAACTTTGTCAGAATGATGTATTGGTACCCTAGTTGTGTCCCCCTGAAAATCAGACTGGTTCAACAATTTATGAGTGAGTTATGGCCCTTTGTTTATTTCTATATTTTACATAGATTTATATAGGGAAAAACTTTGAAAACCTTCTTGTCCAAAACCACAGAGCCTAGGGCTTTGATATTTGGTTTGAAGCATCATCTAGTGGTCCTCTACCAAGATGATTCAAATTATTTCTCTGGGGTCAAATATGGCCCCGCCCTGGGGGTCACATGGTTTATATAGACTTATATAGGGAAAAACTTTGAATGACCTCTTGTCCAAAACCACAGGGCCTAGGGCTTTGATATTTTGTATGTGACATCATCTAGTGGTCTTCTACTAAGATTGATCAAATTATCCCCCTAGGGTCAAATATGGCCCCGCCCCGGGGGTCACATGGTTTACATAGACTTATATAGGGAAAAACTTTGAAAATCTTCTTGTCCAAACCACAAAGCCTAAGGCTTTGCTACTGGTAATGTAGCATCATCTAGTGGTTCTCTACCAAGTTTGTTCAAATTATCCCCCTAGGGTCAAAAATGGCCCTGCCCCGGGGGTCACATGGTTCATTATAGACTTATATAGGGAAAAGCTTTTAAAATGTTCTTGTCAATAACTACAACATTCAAATTTGGACCACATATGTATTTTTGAGTGGCAAGATGAACCTTGACATGAGTTGACCTTGATTTTGACCTAGTGACCTACTTTCACATTTCTGTAGCTACAGCCTTCAAATTTGTACCACATGTATATTTTTGAGTGGCAAGATGAACCTTGACATGAGTTGACCTTGATTTTGACCTAGTGACCTACTTTCACATTTCTGTAGCTACAGCCTTCAAATTTGGACCACCTGCATAGTTTTGTGCACTGGAAAAAACTTTGACCTTGATTTTGACCTAGTGACCTTCTTTCACATTTTTGAAGGTACAGGCGTCAGATTTGGACCATATGCATAGTTCCGTGTTTCAAAATGAAATTTGATATTGATTTTGACCTAGTGACCTTCTTTCACATTTCTCAAGCTACAGCCTTCAAATTTGGACCACATGCATAGTTTTGTGTACCAAAAAAAACTTTGACCTTCACATTGACCTAGTGACCTACTTTCACATTTTTGAAGGTACAGGCTTCAAATTTGGACCACATGCATAGTTTTGTATTCCGAAATAAAATTTGACCTTGATTTTGACCTAGTGACCTACTTTTACATTTTCAAGCTACAGCCTTCAAATTTGGACCACTTGCATATTTTTGTGTACTGAAATAAACTTTGACCTTTACATTGACCTAGTGACCTACTTTCACATTTTTAAGGTACAGGCTTCAAATTTGGACCACATGCATAGTTTTGTATTCCGAAATAAAATTTGACATTGATTTTGACCTAGTGACCTACTTCTACATTTCTCAAGCTACAGCCTTCAAATTTAGACCACATGCATAGTTTTGTGTACCGAAATGAACTTTGACCTTTACATTGACCTAGTGACCTACTTTCACATTTTTGAAGGTACAGGCTTCAAATTTGGACCACATGCATAGTTTTGTATTCTGAAATAAAAATTGACATTGATTTTGACCTAGTGACCTACTTCTACATTTCTCAAGCTACAGCCTTCAAATTTGGACAACTTGCATAGCTTTGTGTACTGAAATGAACTTGACCTTAAGATTGACCTAGTGACCTACTTTCACATTTCTGTAGCTACAGGCTTCAAATTTAGACTACATGCATAAGATTGTGTACCGAAACAAACTTTGACCTTGACATTGACCTAGTGACCTACTTTCACATTTCTCAAGCTACAGCTTTCGAATTCGGACCACATGCACAGTGTTGTGTACTGAAATGAAATTTGACCTTGAGCTAGTCAATAAGTCTTGAAATTTGGAACACTCAAAAATGGCACATTGGTGGGCGCCAAGATCACTCTGTGATCTCTTGTTAGAACTGATAAGACCAAGATCGGGTGGGCAGACGCCAAGCGACCATGTTTTTTGTTAACAGTGATGTTTTTCTAACTGCTTAAATTTTCTTAAAACATAAATAATATCAATATTTTTTGGATCAGTGGAAAGGATATAAAACAATTTATTGGTAACTTTTAATTATTATTTCGAAATAAAATGGATTAATTATGAACGCTTAACTTAGTGTTTTTTCCGAAAGTTAGGAGCATCGCTACGCATCTATTAAAATCACATGTCATTTAAAACGGTAATTCATTTTCAAAAGATATTTGAATAGGAAAATATGAAAATCGTAAGCATTTCAAAACTTTTTGAATTTTCAAAATCCATAAATGAACGAAAAAGTTATTAAAAATTAAAAATTCCGATCCCATACACAAACGATGTAAAAATATTTTGTTTTGCCCACCGCCAGATAAACAGGTGTTGATGCGTGACGTCAGGGCGATCTCTCCTATTCAAGCTGTTAAGAAATTGATAAATGACCAACTAGATATGGAGCTTGTTTTCTCTATTTGCTCATATGATAAACTTAAAAATCTTATTTGAAACAGCAGGCCTGATTTTGAAAATAAATCCACACAAATGTTCTGTGGGTGATCTACCAAATTTCATCAGGATATTGCACTATACTAAAAAAAAACTTGCCGGCCATTTTCATACCATTTCCATTGGGCAGGGCAAGTTTTCCTTTTATGTCTTATAGAATCTTCTGTCAGGAACTGTTGACTTGATTTCAAAATAATTTAACACAATGTTCCTGGGTGAAGCTTTATCAAAGTCCTTCATATTTGTTTGTTAGAAACCATTGTCATCAGGGGGCTGGGCAGGTTTAATTATGTCTCCCACCACACAGTGGTGTGGGAGACATATTGATTTACTCCTGTCTGTGTGTCTGTCTGTCTGTTTGTCTGTCACAAATCTTGTCCACACTCCAAGTTGAACAGTTCTCATACATTCTTCACCAAACTCGAACAAAATGTGTTTGCCAATAAGTCCTCGGCCAGATTCAGTAACTAGCCAAATTGGCCCAGGCACTTCGGAATTATGGCCTTTGAAACTTGTGTTTGATAATCAAAGCACTGAAAGTCTGATAAGGCAGTTATGGTCTTGGTGCATGGTTGACTCATATACTACCATTCAGATAATTAGGCAATTGTGGGAGACATGTGCTTTTCTCAAAAGCAGCTCTAGTGTATGTATGTATAGGGTGAACCTGAGAACTGACTTGACCCTTGTGAGAATCCTCTGCCAAGAGTGTTCAGATTAATTTGATTCGTCAAAAAAAAAAAAAAGACATGGCCATCAGAGGTTGCTTATATGTATGTACCTTAAATAGTTGTCAGAAACTGTAGGTCTGACTTTGAAATACTCCTTTGGTGACCCTAAACAAATGTTTGTTCATATTCTGTCTTTTCAAAACCTACCTTGTCAGAAAAGCACTAGCTGCATTTCAAAACTGTCACAGGCATTGTCCTTGCATGACCGTCTACTAAACTGTGAAATTTAGACAAGCAAACCAGGTCATCATCGTTTTCTTATTCTGTAGTCTTTGCCATATTCATCATAATGTGGTGAATGATGTATTTTCATTGACTTGAATGCTCATGCTGAGGCCTAAATGGGGGCACTTAAATAGCACAAAATGTAGTAGATACAGTAACCTACTTGATCTATGAGCTTAACCTTTACCCTGCTAAATTTCTAAAATGGACTTGTCCTTCATTCGGTTTGGGCATACCACTTACTATTCGCAGGGGTGTTCACTGAAAATTCATTGACTGAATAGCAAATAGTGCAGACCATGATCAGCCTGCATGGAGGATGTGCATGCTGATCTTGGTCTGCATTGGTTGCAAAAGCAAAATCACTTGTCACCAGCACGCTAAAGCTTAAGTAATTTACTTAGAACCAGCCTTGAATTAAGGTAAACACATGGCTATGAAGAAAAACATAATTTATTTTTTCTTCCAAAAACATATTGAAAATGTTATAGCAGTGTTGATGCAAATGAAATTTGTTGATTTTTTTTTTGAAATATTATAATATTTTCTTGCCAGAAAAGATTGTTGAAATAATATAAATAAAAAATTTTAGGACAGTAGAAAAGTTTAGTTATTTTCACTAGAACTGTTAAAAAAAGTCCAAGTAGAATACTGTACAGAATTGCTAGTATATGCACATTTGCCAATTTGCTAAATTGCCAACATCTTGACCAGAGAACCTGAATGCTGTGATAAGCTGACTGGTTTAAGCACAATTTAATCTGTAATAAAAAATAGTGTATAAAAGAAGCATGTACTTCCAAAATTTTTAAATACATAAGAGTAACGACAGAATGGAAACAGTTTTTGTCTTGAAATCATGTAATAGCATGGTGTGAAGACTTGCTGTAGATTAGAAACCTTTGTTAAGAACTAACATTTAAACATATAAATGAGCTGCACAATGAGAAAACCAACATAGTGGCTTTACTACCAGCATGGATCTGGATCAGCCTGTGCATCTGCGCAGTCTGGTCAGGATCCATGCTGTTCGCTAACAGTTTCTCTAATTGCAATAGGCTTTGAAAGCGAACAGCATGGATCCTGACCAGACTGCGTGGATGAGCAGGCTGGTCTGGATCCATGCTGGTCGCAAAGCCACTAAGTTGGTTTTCTCAGGGTGCGGCGCAAATAATCTTATTTATATTAATTTTCAATAATTGCTTGTCTGTATGTTGTGTTATATATTTTGCTATGGCATGATTGACCATGTTAGTTGTACCGACATATTCTATAAATGAAGTTTTTTCTTTGTTTCAGGCATGCCAAATGGTGATTTTAATAAACTAGCTGTAAACAATAATGCAAATTTAAGCTCAAAAATAGAAACACCGAATGTGAAGAAAAGACATCGGAGAGCCAAAAGCGGCGGCCTCAAAGATCCTAGTCAGGGAGATGGTAAGTATTATACTGTAGACACTTCGGAGGAGCAAACATCTTTTCACAACGGAAGATTTTTTTCTGTCCAGATGGACCAGGACTTTGTAAATTACTTTTAAAGTAACCTTTCCATAGCGGAAACAGAGATCGTCTTGATTTCTGTATGTGTTCTGCATCCTACATTTAAAAGCAATAACATGCTATGTATAGATCATATTGTGGTTCTATGGCTCCCTGAGATGATGTGAACAAGTTTTCCCCATTAGAAGACACTTAGAAGAGAAATGAGGACAGTTGAGATTCAACATATAATTAAGTTGCCTTACTGTGTCCAAAAAAAAGAAGAAAAAAAAAAAAAGAGTATAGTACAAAATCCTACCTTGACAAAATCCCTCCTGCTCAGCTTCACCAAGGCGGACAAAATCCCACTTTTGAGTTTGTTGGGAAAATAGTTTGGAATTAAATGAAGATGTACAGAAATGAAAACTTTACTGTTTAATTATCAATTGTAATCTGAATGAAGTGAAAAAATGTATTTAATTGAAAAATAAAAGGTAGTAAAACAGGTACAGTGAAGCAGGTACTGATTATGTGTTTGTGATTGTAGATGATGACTGTGAGTTCGTGATTGTGTCACTGTACAATAAACAGTGGCATTTTGAGGCCAATTCTCAAGAAGTGAGTAACGGTGACATGCTGAATGCTGTAGACAGCTTGTTCTTGTTTGCTCATAATCTTCATGTATACATATAATGTCCTTCTCTCGTAATATAAAAAAAACAAGAAGCTTAGATTTTACAGTTAATGTATGGGTATGGGAAGGTATAGGATTTCAATAAGCGTATGAGGTGTCAAAATTCGCAATTTAGTAGTACATATATAAAAAGTATCTACAGAACCAAAGTGTGAAGAAATATATGTGGTTGTGTTAAATAACTTTAAGTCAACTTATTCTTCAACATATTTAGCTTTTTCATTCAAATTGTTGAATTTATGAAATATTGTCTGTTACTGAAAAATATGTTAAAAGCAATATATATAAGAAGTTTTGCAAATAAATTATTCATGTAAAGCTGGGAAGCAACAATTAGATATCATTGTTATATTGAGAGAGTGGAAGGACTTTTCTACATGAAGATTATTATAGTTATTCCAGTTTTACTTGCATTTGAAAACTTCATTGCTGTATAATAATAGCATGTTTTTGGCGGCATACCTTCTGTCAACATTATATAGCTTCCTTGAAGGAGTGTCCAGGAACTTTTTTCAGACAGTCTGGGAGTTGCATGCTTCCCTGTCGGAAACAGTGAAATCCTTCAAATGCAAGTAATCTTAGATTTATTTTAGTTTTGCTTCATTCAAACCTTATCCAGTAAAATGTGATAAATTAATACAAGCCTGTTTGCGAGAAAAACTTCAAGGGTAGTGACAAAGTGTTTCGAAACATTAATTTGAAAAAAAAAAGAAGACATTTTATGCATTGTCTTGCAGCAAGTTGCACTACACTTCCTAAATTATTATTTTCACAAATTTATTTCCAGTGGAAAATAATGACAATTCTATGTGTTAATCTACCCGGTACATAGATTGCATGATTAGGTTGTTGAAAGTATTAACGCATACTGTAACTACATTACATTCATTATGTTCCAAAACATCAATGAAAGGATAAGGTTTGAATGTTTTCAGTTGACGGCATGCTTTGTTGTATATTTTAATATTCTTTTTCTATTTTGTACGATGTATAATCTAGATTCAGACGGGTATGAGTTCCACATAGTATCATTGTTCAATAAACAGTGGCAATTTGAGGCCAGTAGTCTAGATGTAAGTCTGTTTTTATCTACATGTACAATATAATTAACACATAATTGATGCAGTAAAAACATACCTGTCTGTATGAACAGTGTATATTTATGGTTAAAAATTTGGTACAGTTCTTAAGAAACATTTCCAGGACAAACCTATATGACCCACAAATTGCAATTTCTAATGAACTTGGATGGCAGTACCCTCTTATAAAGGCAGAATGTTCCAGATGTTACAACACTCAGTTGGTTACTGAATTTAACTTCCCGGCTGCTCAGATGGAGGTTGTGGGTTCAGTACCCACTGGAGTCATGACCACACTTTCTCATGACTCTAGTACTGTTTTTCCTGGGAAGCAGACTCATGAATGGTCAGATACGCTTAAAGATTTCATCAAAACGGGGCTAAAAGAAATGAATATAAACTCAAATAATTGAGAGTGATTGTTTACATAATGTCATATCATCATACGAGATACATTCATTTTACTGGATGTTACTTACCTATAGAAATCTGAGCATTATAACTTTTCAACTAGCATCTTTAGTTGATGATTTTCTAATTTGAGATCTATCATTCAAAAGTAGTTAACATCAGTTTAAACAACGTAAATAAAAAAGAAAAGAGAACAGTAAGGGGCATCCATGGCTGAGTGGTTAAGGTCACTGACTTCAAATCACTTGCCCCTCACTGATGTGGGTTCGAGCCTCACTCTGGACTTTGAATTCTTCATGTGAGGAAGCCATCCAGCTGGCTTACGGAAGGTCAGTGGTTCTACCTGTGATGAAATAATGCACGGAAAGGCACCTGGGGTCTTCTTCCACCATCAAAACTGGAAAGTTGTCATATGACCTATAATTGTGTCAGTGCGACTTTAAACCCAACAAAAAAGAAAAAAAGAGAGAACAGTAACTATGTGATATAAATTACTGTAAAGTAATCATCATTTGGATATGAATTATATGGTTGTGTTTAAAGTATATGCAAAAGGTGTCCACATACCTGAACACGCCCATATATTTCACAACTAAATATAACACAACTGTACCTTGATGTATTTTTTTAATACATAAGTAATATGATAAAAGCTGGTAGTAGAGGGCAAGTTAATAGTTGATTCTTATTAGAACAAAAGCTTTAGAACATAGCCATGTGCGTATGGAATGTGCTGTCTTCGATGTAGTTGGAGCATGATTCTAGTAGAATATTTTAACAATACATGCCTGCATTTTATTCATATATGTATATAGTAACTTTTGATATATAGCATGTGGGGTAATGCCTTTATTTTCCTGAGATGATAATCATGTTAAGACAGTCACGATTGTGACATTCAGTTGAAAACCTTTGTATAGATTTGTTACATGCAATATTTGCTTTAACTTAATTAAAGGTGTAAATTGTGGTTTCAGAAATTGTGATGGTAACCAGATTAGATGAAAAATGGTATTTCTTCCAAATTGTTGAAAATCAATAATTCATGGGGGGAATTCTCAGAATTTGTGTCCTAGAAATGTAGTGGTTGTGTATGTTATTAAATTTGATCATTTAGGGACAATGATGGAAACAAATTGTCACTCTTTAATGAAAGAGAAAGCCAATTTATTTTGTTCAAAGAAGTGTTCTTTAATTTGTCAGGAAATCCAGACAGAAATGAATCTAATAAAGCTAGTAAATTGTGAAATTTGATTGATGCTGATTCTTAGCAATTATTTGTTTGTGTCTTTCAGATGATTTTATAACCTGCATTTTGTTGTTTTCCCCCCAAAAAATGTTCTTAAAGAATCATCTAGTTCACACTATATAAATGTGAATCAATTGTTTTTCTGTTTATTAGCTCACCAGAGCACAATGTGCTCCTGCTGTAGGCAAACTTTTGTGACCACTTTTATTGTCCACACTTAACTTCAAACAATATCTCTTCTGAAACTACTTGGTTGAACTTGACAAAACTTGGCAGGGATATTCCTTGGATGGTCCTGTAACAAAAAAAACATGGCCTCCAGGGGTCATTGTCACTTCCCAAGATGTAAATAATGGGAAATTTAAGAAATTTGATCTTTTTTTCACATAATGCTTGCCCAATTTCGAAATAATTTCTTAGGAATGTTTTCTGGATGACAAAGATTATTTCAAATTATTCTGATGAGTAAAAAGGATGGCATCCAGTTTCCCTGTAAACTGCAGGCCAGATTTTAAAATGATTTCACACAAATGTTCTATGGTTGTGCCATTACAAAAACTGTACAATTAATCAGATTTGTCGAAAAAACATTGCCTCCAGGTTGTGTGCTCACTTTTCCCTACATGTAGAGAAAATCTTGTCAGGAACTGCCTGCCCAATTATAAAATGACTTTGTACAAGGTTTCTTTTGTGATCCTTCGCCAAGACAATCTTGGTTATTCGTGAAAAAAAAAGCAACAGAAAAACATGGCTGCCCGCGCTAGAAATAAAATCCATCTCCTAAACCATTTCTCCTATTCTGAAATAATGTCATACAAAGGTTCCTTTGGTAAATATCTGAAAACATTCATATTAGTATGATGTATCAAAAAAACATTGTTGCCAGAGCTGGAAATAGAATATGGTTCATTAGAAAAGTTTAATAATCTTCTCTGAATTTGCAGCCCAGTTTTGAAAGTGATTTGGCATTAATATTTCTGTTGGGGCTGTTACACTCTGATGAGCTATTTAAAATGTAGTAACAATCAACCATTCCTTAAAGGATTTATACTTTAGATCCTTGCAAATAGAATAGGTTGAGAGAGAGGTGGGTGAAATTCCCAGTTCTGAGGGTACAAGTCATATTTCATAAAACATGAAAAAAACTATTAGTTGTAATTTACAGGAGAGGGATGAATGGGTAGCTGCAATAGAACAACAAATCCTTGCCAGTCTCCAAGGCAACGAGAGTAGTGGTAAAAAACAGTCCACTACCGACCCTGCCGGAATCCTCGCCATTAGAAATACTCGAGGCAATAATCAGTGTGCCGATTGTGGGGCGCCAGGTATGTGTCTGACATTCTTTTCTTATAGTATTTAACTATGACTTAATTAACTGTTTAATCTTTCAGAATCAGCATCTTTAAGGGAGACATTTTAACCTTTCTGAATAAATAATTCTAAAAGAAGACATACATCCTTGAAATAGAAGTGTTGCAATACATCTGGTTCATTAGTACTTGTATGAATGAAGTTCAACATTTTTGTGCACCCCTAAAAAAAAAATATTGTTTATTTATTTTTGTGGGTGGGGGGGGGGGGGGACTTACCCTTGTCCGTGCATGTGTCAGTCTGCCATTCACATTTGTGTTGTGCATTTCTCAAAATGTATTGGACCTAGAGTTATCAGACCTCAGAGGGTTGTTATTCAGCATACAGAGTTGTGCGCCAGGTGTTTTAATGGGAATTTTGCATAGCCAGACTAGAGTTATTGCCCTTGATTTTGTCAAAAATATGCATCTAGGGACAGGAGTGGGGGTACCAGTGTCCTGTGGATATACGTCTAGTTTCATTATATTTTAAAGGGCATGTAAGAATGAAATAAATGAGGCCGTATGCTTTTTTGTTTGATTTTACCATGGCTCAGTGTTCAGATGCATAGATTTTTAACTGGGGTTCACCCAGACATTAACAAGAGTGCAAGAATGTCACAATATACGCCCGTCACAGCAAATTTCTTTACTCTAGCACCTGTATTTGCAAATGGAATTTTAATTTTGTGGTTGTTTAGTAATAACTAAGTGTTTTGTTTTTCTAAGTCCACAAAAAAACTCCTTACCAGGTAGAGATACCTTAAAATACACCTAAAATTGGAAAGTAACATCTATGTTGTACCACAGAAAAGTGGTCTTGGTTTTTCCCTACGGTCAATTATAAAAAAGTTACAATATAAGTTATTTATAGTAACAACTAAGGGAAGTTAATCTTAAAAAAAAAAAAAAAAAAAAAAAAAAAAAAATTGTAAGTCCACACAAAAATCTTTACCAGGTAGAGACTGGTCAAAATACACCTCAAAATTGGATGTAGCATGCATGTTGTACTACAGAAAAGTGGTCTCGATTTTTCCCTATGACTAGTAATGAAAAAGTTACAATATAAGCTATTTATAGTAACAACAAAGGGAAGTAATTCTAAAGAAGGGAAATGCGCATGACACTTCGTCTCATGATGGTGTATAATTGTGTCAAGTTACATCAAAATCCCTCCATGCATGAAGAAGAAATGCTTCGGACAAAGTCATTCTTGTATCTGACCTTTGGCCTCTAAGTGTGACCTTGACCTTAGACCTAGGGACCTGGTTCTTGCGCATGACACTACGTCTTGTGGTGGTGAACATTTGTGCCAAGTTATATCAAAATCCCTCTATGCATGAAGAAGAAATGCTCCGGACAAGGTTTTCATTCTTGTATCCTTTGACCTCTAAGTGTGACCTTGACCTTAGACCTAGAGACCTGGTTCTTGCGCATGACACTCCGCCTCATGGTGGTGAACATTTGTGCCAAGTTATATCAAAATCCCTCTATGCATGAAGAAGAAATGCTCCGGACAAAGTTTTCATTCTTGTATCCTTTGACCTCTAAGTGTGACCTTGACCTTAGACCTAGGGACCTGGTTCTTGCGCATGACACTCCTTCTCATGATGATGAACAATTGTGCCAACTTTCATCAAAATCCCTCTATGCATGAAGAAGATATGCTCCGGACAAAGTCATTCTTGAATTTGACCTTTGACCTCCAAGTGTGACCTTGACCTTAGCCCTAGGGACCTGGTTCTTGCGCATGACACTCCGTCTCATGATGGTGAACAACTGTGCCAAGTTTCATCAAAATCCCTTCATGCATGTAGAAGATATGCTCCGGACAAGGTCTGTGGACGCCGCCCGCCCGCCCGCCCGCCCAACCCACCCGCCCGCCCGCCCACCAGGGGCGTTCCCATAATACGTCCCGTTTTTCAAACGGGCGTATAAAAAGGCTTTGAATTTGATGCTAGTCTTTGAAGATTCCTTGATGAAAATGGCAAAATCCATGGAAAACTGAAAAATTACTTGAATATTGGTGGGGTGGTGGGGGGAACTGTTCGAGTTTAATCCAAAACACCCTGAAAATGTTCTATCAGCAACCTGTTTCCTGGAAAGAAAAAAAAATCAAAAGGAAAAATGAAAATAATTTGAAAGAAATTAATATTTGGTGGCTTATCCATCTGATTTTCACTAGGAGAAATCTTAACATGAAGTTCTTAAACAGCTTTTTACAGTGCCATTTTGGAAATAGTTGATAAAAGTTGCTGGGATTAAGATTGGAGGACACGGTTTCCAGCAAGATAGTCCAGGAAAAAGTAAAAATAAAAGTTCTTGAAAGGCCCTTAAAATTTACTTGAATTTTACCTAGGAGGTCATGTAAGAAACTTGTTCAACTACTCAGGCAGGCAAATGCCCTCATGGTTCAGTTTCTATACTTCTTAACTTTGAAATGTGGTAAAACAAATGATAAACCTTAGAAAGACCTTGATTATTTGATAACAAATTGTCTTTAAACCTTTTAAAATCTTATCCTAAATCAGTTTTAACATGATTGTTTTCAGCTCCAGAATGGGCAAGTCTGAATTTAGGAACTCTCATATGTATAGAATGCTCAGGTATCCATAGAAATTTAGGAACACATTTATCACGGGTCCGATCTCTCGGTCTTGACGAGTGGCCGTAAGTATTTACTAAAATACATACTCATTTAACACCATGTTTGAAGACTTAACACAAATATATTATAATGTCTGTTTTCTTTTAAGATTTGATATCTATTCCATTAAAAAAAGATGTTTCAAGAGAATAGAACTTTGTTCAAAAGAACATACTTTAAATATGTGTTTTAACAAGTAATAGAAGGAAAAGATAAGAATTAAGTATAGTATTTTGTTCATTGTAATATTCTTATTAACATCAGAAATTTCTTAACACTTACCCTGCTAAATTTCTATAATGAACTTGTCCATCTTCCATTTTGGACAGTACCATTAACTGTTGCTTACCATAAAGATACTGACAGAATGGCGACTAGTGCAGATCATGATCAAACTGCACAGATGTGCAGGCTGATCATGATCTACACTTGTCCCAAAGGCAGAATCAATCGTGTCCAACATGACAAGAGCATTTACTTGTTCCCGTGTGTCAAGGTGTCCAATTTTCTTTAGATAAGTCTATGAGAACTTTTTGCGAGTGTATGGAAATTGAGTAATATTCTAGGTACTGAACTTTACAGATTGGACCTTATACACGTCATGACGTCAATAGGAAATACAGTAGCAAATTCAGTTTGGGAATTTAACCTGAAAGGTCGCACGAAACCAGCCCCGAATGGAGCTAGGTAAGTCTGCAGCAAATAATCTTGGGAATAACTTCCAGAGAATATACTGTAAAACCATTTAATTTCGTGGGCATGAAATTTCGTGGTTTTGGTCAAAATGGCAATTTCGTGGGGATATGAATTCGTGGATTTCAACTTTTGAACATAAATTGAATGGGAATTTTACTTGTTCTTTGGGATTAAATTTCGTAGATTGACTAAACCACGAAATCCACGAAAATTAATGATTTCACAGTACCAAACAATTAATTTATCAAGTATGCAGTGATAGTAATATTGTAATACAGAGTAAAATATTTATGACCTCTTTGAAGAATAGTGTAGATGGGTAATGGGTATGTTGTTTTGCTCATGTAGGCTAGTCCATCCACTGGTTAGGCACTGCAGGATTATTATAAGCAAGACATGTTTTTTTTGGGCACATTCTGCTCAGTAACTAAGAGAACATGCTCATGCCTTGTGGCATGATTGTCTCTGTTGAAATCAGGTCACTGTCACAGAAGAATGCGAATGGATCTTGTAGCATGATTGTCTGTGTCCAGTAGACATTTGAGCTTTATTGATGTACAGTTATGGCCCTTGAATTTGTAGAAATTCATATATTGTTACGATTTTGCACTCTTATAAATGTGGACTTTTCCTAAAATTCAGCCTGTGTAGAATGTAAAACTTGTTCTATAGGGCTAAAATCATGTTTTAGGTTTATGAAAACCATTTAAAGAGGAAAACATTGAAGATGTGTAAAATGCATCTAATTGGACTTGTTAATTGTTTCAGGAATGATAAAGAACAATGGATTAGAGCAAAATATGATAGTAAAGAATTTTTACCACCACCACCCTATGTAGATATACCTTTAAATCAGGTAGGTGTAAAACTGTTCCTTCCTTGTGTAATACCACACAAACTTTTTTATACGCCCAAAGGGGCATATTATGTTATACCCCCGGTGTTCGTTCGTCTGTCTGTCCGTTAGCAATTTCTTGTCGGTTCTGTAGCTCTTGAACCCCTTGAAGTATTTCGAAGAAACTTGACACAAATATTCACCACATCGAGACAACATGCTGAGCGCATGTTTTGGATGGCTCACTTCAAGGTCAAGATCACACTTGGGGGTCAAAGGTCATATCAGTTTGTTTCCTATCCGCTCTGATACTCTTTAACTGCTTGAAGGATTTCAAAGAAACTTGGCACAAATGTTCACCACATCGAGATGAAGTGCAGAAGAAAATATTGTTTCTTAAAAGCAACAATGATTGAACAAAGTTTTCCTCACATCCAAATTTTTTCTCATTTCAAAGAACATTTTAAAACTTGTTTTGAAGTTCAGAAGTTATTTACATATAGCATATCTGCTATCTAAAAAGTCACAGAGAAATATGTTACATAGAGTAGTTGGGGAAATATTGTTAATGGAGCATATTAGGTTAATACCTCTTGCTGCCATATCTTGACAACTTGGTTCTGAGGACTAAATATATACATGTAATTCATTAGGTCTTTTCTTTTAAAAGTCTATACCATATTGGCCCATACCATGTAAATTATATCACTTTTTCAAAAATCTCTACCATACTGTAGAAAATATTAGGTCACATTTTCCAAAAAAAAAAAGACTCTACCATGCCATTTCAGTTTTGTCACTTTTTCAAAAACTGTACCACACTATATATATTTATGATAGGTAACAGGATATTTAAATGCAAGTTCATGAGTAATTGTTTTGTTTGATGTTTACAGCAATTGATAGATGCATTAGTGAGAGAGGATATACGGAACATTGTACTGATCCTAGGACATGCCAATGCCGAGGACATCACTGCCCCATATAGTAAAGATGATGGTCGTACAGCATTACATATTGCTGCGGCACTTGGTAACGTTGTGTTTGTCCAGTTGTTGTTATGGGTAAGTCTAGTAATATTCTTTAGTTTCAATTAAGGTTCTAGTAAGCTGTTTTAGGGAAATGCCCCGTTACGGAATATTCATTACAGATGTTTGTTCTTCATAACTTAAGTATCAATTTGTTCAGAACAGATAGGAGCGGCTTCTTAGAAATATTGCTTTGTTTTGAAATACAAATTTTGCCCTTATATAAAGATAATTTGACTGTTAGACTGTCCAAAGCTGTCAGAGAGAGAGAATCTTTACCTTAAAATTGACAGAATATAATTATAGTGAAGACTGAATTGAATATGATGCTTAAATCTGAGTAGTTCATTTTACATTCTTACAGGCACAGGGAAATGAGAATAACTGAATGATTTATGTATATTTCTTGCAGCAAAATGCCAATGTTAAGGTTGTGGACCATGAAGGAAGAAATGCATTATGGTATGCAAAAAGTTCGGGCTCACAGGAGTGTGTAGATCTGTTAATGAACAGTGGTTGTCCAGAGCATCCCACGTTACCGCGGAGACGGGGAAGTTCTCATCAGAGTGGGGGTAGTGGAGGAAAAACTGATGTGTTTGAAAAGTTACCAGCAAGTGTTATTTAGGAATAAAAGCAGCCTGCCAGGTAGGCTCATGTGCATGCAAAATGGCTTTTGGGATTCAAGAATTTATTAGGATATGAAGATTCCACTAACAGAAATTATGTGCTTAAATTCTTGCCCATGGAACAACAGAGCTAGGTGGTACAGGGGCTTATAGCAAGGATTTTTTAAATGAAGATGACTTTTCCTTAATGCTCATCAGTAGAACAGCATGTGGAATCTAGTGTTGTGAAACCTGGTGTTGACTTGCAGCATAGCAAATCCTCCACATGTTTATGTACTGTGTGGATCCACCACATGTTTGTGGACTATATGGGACTTCCACATGTTCGTTGACTGTTGATACTCCACATGTTCATTGACTGTGAGTTCTTCACATGGTTGTGGACTGTTGGTCCTCCACATGTTAATGGACCTTATGGGACTTCAACTTGTTTATGGATAGAGTGGATTTTTCATGTGTTTTTGGACATTGTGGATCCTCCATGTGTATATGGACTATGTGGATTTAACTGTATGAATGTGTCTCAATAACATTTATAGAGTGTACACTCATTATCCGTGTTAACACTCGTTATCCGTGTTAAGTATTTAGTGATTTTAGTAATTGTTATATATGAAATGTATTTATTTGAATTTAATGGAATTGAAGTGCAATAAAGGGCTATATATAGCATTTACCTGTACATAGATATACGCAAAGGCAGTAGTAAGCCCTTTAGTGCTGTAACTGAACACAGATATTGAAAACTCAATAGTTATAGGTAATATATTTACTTCTAATTGTTATAGGACCATCCATTTTAATTTTTATGGTACCCACAAACAGGTCGACATGCTTAAGGCAACCAAGTAGTATAGATTCCTTATTAGATCTACTATTAATGTAAGTTATATAATTTATTAATTGGGAATATAACATTTAACTAGAAATGAGGTCATACCGAAGTAATGTCTGTAAACTGATGATGTGGTGGTTTGAAAAAATGAAATTGATTATTATAAAAAAGCAAGCCTATTGTAAATTATTAGAGAGAAAAAAGTGTTCAAAGTAGTTTAAATTAGAAAAAAAAAGTGCTTTGCGAGATTGTGATTTTAGCTTTATTTAGAAATTTGTGTTTAGGTAAGTTATAGTACAGAGGGATGCCTTGGCATTCATAGCCCGTGTACATTTCATATTGACAGTATCGTTTCTGAAACTTGATCAGAATTACACTCAATTTTGATTGTTTCTGTTTCATTTAAGGTATCTTGAACTAGCAGTTTTGCTTAAATAATTCCACTAGCCAGAGTTGAAAATAACTGATCATAAAAAATAGAACCATGTGGTATATTTCCTACAATATATTTGTGTAAAAGTTGTGAATGTTGACCTTGGAAATAATAGATCTGTTACATTATCCTTGAGTCTTGTTTTATTATTGTTTTTGCATAAACTTAAAAGTTAAAATTTTGGCTTTGTTGCTGTCTGTTTCTTCAGGGGACCATGTGTATGATTTACCATTCAGATTTCATCTCCTCATTGTAAGGGGCAGTGTATGAAGCATGCCATCATCTCTTAAAGCCCAATTCCAGACCCGTGTCAGATCAATACATGAGGCCGTAATTAAAAAGTTGTTTATGTTAATGCAACCCCATTTTGTGTGGGTAGGTAGGGAATTTTTTTTTTTTGCATAAAATCATATACTGAAAAAAATTTCATTTGACCTGCCAGACAAAAAAAAGTTTGGTCGCAGCGATTTTCACGGGTAGGTTGTGTTATCGCAAACAAATGTTTTTTTTAATGAAAGCCTGAGAACCCCGTGTCAGAACAGTACTGTAAAATCTGAGCTAAACACCACCTGCAGATATAGAGCACTTTTTGGCTTTCCTAAAGATGGTCTTTATCCCTGACCCTGCTAAATTTCTATAATGAACTTGTCCATCTTTCAGTTTGGACAGTACCATTAACTGTTTAAAGGGGTGCTTACCAAAAAGATACTGACTGAATGGGGAACAGTGCAGGTCGCAAAGGCAGAATCAATCATGTCCAGCATGATGAGGGTTAAATGCAGGTTTCACTGTGTTGTTTGTAAGTTCAGGCTAAATGTAATATTAAAACTTGGCAAACATTTTTTTAAGTATATCTGGAAATCATGAAATCCAAATCAGTGTTTGTTTTTTTTTTCAAGTCAATTTGGGGCCGAAATTAGCCCTTATCCCAATGGCAAATAGTATGGGTTTTTTTTCCCCAATTTCAAATTTTTTTTCTTTACTTTTTCAACCAAGACAGTACCTATGAAACCTGAAACATTTGAAACATAAGACAGTATGCTAACTTAATGCATTTGTGGATGCTGAATAACTAGCACCAACTTACAATGCTGAAACTTGTCACAAAGTTGACCAGTGAGAGCTACTGATACAAGCCTTACATTTTAGATCTGAAATGTCTTTACTTCTTTCCTGGAGCATTTTTTGGGAGGTGGGGGGGGGGGGGGGGATGTTTTAACATTGAAACACTTTGAATTTGGTCATGTAGATGGCTTAAATGACATTACTGATTTTTGGACTTGATGATTTCACAGTTTCCAAATGTTAGTGGCTTCAAACATTTTGTCTTTGTAATCAAGTGTAAACAAATCACATTTTAAGTTATTTAATTAGTTTAACTGACTGTAAACTCTGTATTTTCAATATGTATTAGATTAATATGATAATCATGTAGCATCAGTATCCAGATCACCAGTAAATTGTGCTTAAATTTGCATATAAAAGATAAAATACTGTAAAATTATTTAATTATTTGGGCATGAAATTTCGTGGTTTTGGTCAAAATTAAAATTTCATGGGGATATGAATTCATGGATTTCAACTTTTGAACATAAAATGAAAGTTAATTTTACTTGTTCATTGGAATTAAATTTCGTTGATTGACTTAACCACGAAATCCACGAAAATTAGTCTCCCATGAATATTAATGATTTCACAGTATTAGAATATTCACATTCAAGGGCAGAATTTACAATTTGGCTGCTTATACTGTCTGTGAATAGTGCTCTTATGTAGTACAAAAGGTTGATTTAGAAAACTTTTCATCGTATACATGTTTTGACTGCTGCTGTAATATTAACCTGCTGTTACTGTAGATTTCTGAATTTTTCAACAATAGAAAATATTGTTTAAAAAAATACGTGTGTTTCATTTTCAAGGTAATATTGAAATGCTGATCTATTTTAAGAACTGTCTTATATTTTTAGATTAGTTTAAAATTGCCATTTTGGTGGTTCAAGAATTATTGTCTTGGCAGAATTTTTGCCCAAATTATCAAGTAGAGTTCTGAAATTTAGGTTTTTATTTTTGCAGTATCAATGTTCTGGATTTATCAGACGCCTGTTCATCTTCTTAATATGGGACTGAGTGTTGAATGCAGAATTGTTGTAATTTTGTTATTATTTTTATCAGCATTATTGTACTCCACACCTAGTGCTTTATTACTCCAGTCATATCTTCCTTTCAGTGCATGTAACAAAATATTTCCTTCTTTTTTGTTAAGGGAAAATAATTCAAGATCTGATGCTTTTAGTTTTTTAAATGGTATAATAAAATGGTTGAGATTTTATACCGATATGTGCAACTTTGATTTATATATTTCAGAAAGGTTCTTTGATGTCTAAATAATGTAATTTTGTCCCCACACCACTGTGGTGGGAGACATTTTGATTTACTCCTGTCTGTCTGTGTTTGTCCGTCTGTCAGTCGGTCAGTCAGTCTGTTACAAATCTTGTCCGCACTCTAAGTCGAAACAGTTCTTATCCGATCTTCACCAAATTTTAACAAAATGTGTTCGACAATAAGTCCTCGGCCAAGTTCAATAACTAGCCAAATTAACCCAGGCTCTTTGGAGTTATGGCCCTTGAATTGCTGAAAATACTGATGCCAGTGATACAGGTTTTGGTGCATGGTTGACTCATACATAATGGAGAAGAAATGCCAATCTAGATGATTGTGGGAGACATGAGCTTTTCTCAAAAGCAGCTCTAGTTTTACACAGAGTTCAAGCAGAAACATTTTGAAAACACTATAATTCCTTTATTTGAAGTTTGACACTGTAACGTGAGTGAAACGAGATACTCAGTTACTTTCATGGACAAATTTAAACAAATACTTTTATGATAATTAGAGAATGTCTACATGTACATGTTTGGGTATAGAAATCTCAACCATTGTTATGCCTCAGTGTGTGTACTAAGTTTCTATGACTGTCAGCTGAAAGCATGTATTTATAACTGATGTAGAGTTTTCAATGTTTTTGTGTCTTTAGATGTTATACATGTATTATGTACAATATTGTTACTTGTATATGAAATGCAAATCGACAAAATTAAAAACAAAAATCACTTACAATCGTTTTATTGCTTCTATTCCTGAATACATTTCTGTGTTATCATACTTTGACCTATTTCTATGTACATACTTTGATCTGTGTACACACACCTTTATCCATTTCTGTGTATGCATACCTTGATAAACAATTTTTGTATACACACTTTGATCTATTTTTATGCACAAGTATTTTGAACTTGTTTATGTGTAGACAGATGTTGTACCTAGACAGATTAATGGACAAGGCAAAGTCAGTGTATCTCCCCACAAATAGGAAGACATAATTGACCAACGTATGTACACAGAAACTGACCATTGATCAAGATGTGTACACAGAAACTGACCATTGATCAAGATATGTACACAGAAACTGACCATTAACTAAGGTATGTACACAGAAACTGACCAATGATAAAGATATGTACACAGAAACTGACCATTGATCAAGATATGTACACAGAAACTGACCATTGACTAAGATACATACACAGAAACTGACCATTGATAAAGATATGTACACAGAAACTGACCATTAACCATGATATGTACACAGAAACTGACTATTATCCATGAAAGGTGCACAGAAACTGACCATTAACCATGATATGTACACAGAAACTGACCATTAACCAAGATATATACACAGAAACTGACCATTAACCAAGATGTGTACACAGAAACTGACCATTAACCAAGATATGTACACAGAAACTGACCATTAACCATGATATGTACACAGAAACTGACCATTAACCAAGCTATGTACACAGAAATTGACCATTAACCAAGCTATGTACACAGAAACTGATCCTTAAACAAGATATGTACACAGAAACTGACCATTAACTAAGGTATGTACACACAAACTGACCATTTACCAAGGTAAGTACACACAAACTGGCCATTAACTAAGGTATGTACACGCAATCTGATCATTAACCAATATATGTTCTGTTCACAAACTGAACATTAAGATGTGTACACACAAACAGATCATTAACCAAGGTATGTACACAGAAACTGACCATTGATCAAGATATGTACACAGAAATAGATCGAGTTTTGTGTGCTCTGGTATAGTTATGTGAAATTAATAGATTTATATACTTGTACAAACAAATAGATCAAGGTATATATAATACTGCAGTCACGTATTAGCTACACCAAGAAGCTGTGTAGACCATTGCTGTATAGGATATATAGAAAGCAGCAGCAGCAAGTAGAAGTATATAAAGTTGCAATTAGTCACGTATAGCCAGGGAACCAAAAGTGCGAAAAGTGCCTAGAAACAGGATTTACCTGTCCGGTCATGCTATAGTCAGTTTAAATAGTTTGCAAGAAAAGGTTTCATCGCCTTCCATTAGTGTTGCTCTTATTTAATAACGGGTTGTTAATTCTAATTATCGGTTGTAAAATACATAGGTTTTCCTACCCCCTTTTTCTGTTTAAAATCTTTTAAATACCCCTCATCCAGCTTTATATGGTCAAAAATATAGATTATATTGTATACGTGATAAAAAGAATACATCTTCTTGGTTGTTGGTCGAATATTTTTATTATACATTTTTTGTCTTATATAAAGTGGGTGGGGTACATAAAACACCCCGGATTTGCGTATTTCTTAGCCAAACCTGAACTAGAGTATCTAGATGATTTTCTATTCTGACAGACTGTTTCGCAGCGGTATTAATAAATGACAGAGAAATAAGACTATTTTAAAGGTTAAAAGATATATATTTGAACTGATTTTAGAAACAAGATGCCATGTTTTGTTAGTAAAAAAACGATTTGAATCTTAAAAAAACTGCAAATATTACAGAGTTATCTCCCCTGGATATTCTCAAATTTCGCAAGAGCTTTTGTTTTGCAGGCCCGATTTTTCGCCACATCGGCGAGGGGCAAGAGGTTTGAAGTCAGCGACCTTAACCTCTCGGCCACGGAGGCCCCTGTTGGCATCAGCTTTTTAGTCGAAATGTGGGTTTTATGGCAAATAGGAACAAATAATACGAGTTGTTTTATAAAAGTTATTATAGCAGTCTTTACTGTTAAGCTGAGATCCATTATGCTCCTAACTCAATTCAAGATTTCGGAAAATCAGTGAAAAAAAAATAAATATACAGGAATAGATTAATTCCCTGCAGTATGGCACCATATACCGAAAAAAAAAACAAAAAAAAAAAAACAAGAAGAAGAGCGAAATAACAAATGTTTCTTTGATTTCGCCTATTATTTTTGAAGCGGACGTAAAGCGATTTGAAGAAAGAATGCCAACTGGACATGACAGTACACTGGCACAGAAATTTGCAGATCATTTCATTTAACAAAATGGAAACAATCGGGAATCGTTGAAACATGCCTTATGCACCTGTCAATATTTTGCCCGCCCAGGGGGGCGGCGGGCTGACCCAGGAGAATTTGACATTTCAAAAATTTTATTGTCTAAATCCCCACCCTAGAGACAACCTTTTTTGTCTAAATCCCACCCTAGAGCCTGGTTGATACATCAAATGTTTGTCAAATTCCCGCCTGTCGGGAATGGTTTTCTGTCTAAAGTCCCGTGTATGCCCGCCGCTCCCCCGGGCGGGCAAAATACTGACAGGTGCATTACTCGAACTTGACTTTACAAACTACAGACCTGTTAGTAACCTCTCGTTCTTTTCAGTACTAATTGAAAAAAAAAACCAGCTCTGTTAAGATTCAACGTTCGTGTAAATAAACACAATCTTCTACCCAAAAACCAATCTGATAACAGGAAAAACCATTCTTGTGAATCAGCATTGTTACGTCTAGTAAATGATTTTCTGGATGCTATGGAAAAACAAGAAGTTACGGCGGTTTCAATCATGTCCTTTCCATGCCAATTATATTGTAGCGTTCCACAAGGGAGTTGCTTAGGACCTTGGCTCTATTTGACTTATGCTGGGACACTGTTTGATGTTATTCCACCATCAATTTCAGTTTATAGCTTTGCATATGACCACACTGCTAATAAATGAGCCGCGCCATGAGAAAACCAACATAGTGGCTTTGCGACCAGCATGGATCCATGCTGTTCGCCAACAGTTTCTCTAATTGCAATAGGTTTTGAAAGCGAACAGCATGGATCCTGACCAGACTGCGCAAATGCGCAGGCTGGTCTGGATCAATGCTGGTCGCAAAGCCACTATGTTGGTTTTCTCATGGCGCGGCTCATATGCTTTAAACCATCATCTTCAACAGTGAAATCCCAGGCAATACAAGAACTAGAACAATGTGCTACAACAATCAACAACTGGATGAATTAAAATAAGCTCAGAATGAACACTTCCAAAACCGAGTTCATCAAACTTGGTAGTAGGCAACAGCTCTCTAATATAAGTGTGCAACTGACATAATATGCATTGTAGGTTGTAGGTGATGAAGTGAAGCAGTGACTTTATTCGATATTTAGGTGCACACCTGGACGAAAATTTGAATCTTAAAGAGCATGTAAAACGAAAGTGTAGAACAGCGATGCTCAACTACTTCAGAATAAAATGTATTCGAAAATATCTAACAAAAGAAGCTGCTGAAACTCTTGTGCTGTCATTAGTGATATCCCATTTAGATTATTGTAATGCCATTTTGTATGGTATTGCTCAAAGCGAGGTAAACAAAATACAACGAATTCAAAATATGTGTGCAAAACTAAATCAAAGAAAATATGACAGTTCCAAACAAGCGCTCTATGATCTACACTGAAAAGTCATCAAAGCCAGAATCACATTCAAAATGCTCACCTACGTGTACGTGTATAATTGTTCAGTCGGATATTCTCCGGAATATTTTTAAGAACTTCTCATAAAACAAACTCAGACAAGGAACTTGCGTTCATCAAATTCCATTACTGGGTGCTTCGTTGTTCCTTCCAACAAGCGCAAAATTTACAGTGATAGAAGTTTTAGTATTGTTGGACCTAAACTCTGGAACAAATTGCCTCTCGAAATAATGGTTGGGTTACTTTGGCCTAGAAAGCCCACTATTTCTAGGGGTAACTTGGACCCAATTTTTAACAAGGCATGTTATATACCGGAATGTTCGAAGTTTGTAGATTCCAGAGGTGCCGGCATAAATTGGCATAAATGGTCCAAGATGGCCGCCATAAAATGAAAAAGGTACTTTTTGTAAAAAATATGGTTTTCTTCATTCACTTTTGACGAAATAAACTGCTGACATGCATTGTTTTGTAGACTTATTGCAACACACCTTTCATAAATTGTTACATTAAAAAATGTGCATGAACTTAGCCAGAGTAGTCAGAGTAGCCAGGGTTAGGGTTAGTGTTAGGGTTTCTGGCTACTCTGGCTGTTCTGGTTGCTCTGGCTAAATTCCCACACCCCATTTAAAGGTAAAAATATGTCAAAAGGTCAAATTCGTGTTAAAAATACAAATTTTACCCATTCATTATCACTAATTTGTAGATCATTGTTTAATGATTAGTGTGTAGTGGTCACAGCTCTGAGTACGTTTCACAGAACATTGATCATCTAGTAGTGTTCACGGTATTGGGATTACTACTTACTGGGTAGTGTTCACGGTACTGTACTGTGATTATTGCTCACTGGGTAGTGTTCATGGCACTGTGAATACTGCTCAATGGGTAGTGTTCACGGCGCTGTGAGTAGTGTTCACTGAGTAGACTCACTAAGTAGTAAATCACGGTACTGTGAGTACTGCTCACTGAGTAGTGTTCACAGCGCCGTAAGTACTCACGTAGTAGTGTTCATGGCGCCGTGAGTACTGCTCACTGAGTAGTGTTCATGGCGCCGTGAGTACTGTTCACTGAATAGTTTTCACGGCACCGTGAGTACTGCTCACTGAGTAGTGTTCACGGCACAGTGAGTACTGCTCACTGAGTAGTGTTCACGGCGCCGTGAGTCCTGCCGACTGAGTAGTGTTCACGGCACCGTGAGTACTGCTCACTCAGTAGTGTTCGCGGCATCGTGAGTTCTGGTAACTCAGTAGTGTTCACGGCATCGTGAGTACTGCTCACTGAGTAGTGTTCACGGCACCGTGAGTACTGCTCACTGAGAAGTGTTCACGGTAACGTGAGTACTGCTCACTGAGTAGTGTTCACGGCACCGTGAGTACTGCTCACTGAGTAGTGTTCACGGTACGGTGAGTACTGCTCACTGAGTAGTGTTCACGAAACCCTAAGTATTGCTCACTGAGTAATGTTCACAGGCCATGAGTACTTCTCACTCAGTAGTGTTCACGGCACCATGAGTACTGCTCACTGAGTAGTGTCCACGGTACGTTGAGTACTGCTCACTGAGTAGTGTTCAAGGCGACGTGAGTACTGCTCACTGAGTAGTGTTCACGGCGGCGTGAGTATTGCTCACTGTGCACAGGCTCTTGAAACTTTATCAATAGATATATGCATTATCATATCCCACCCTTCTTATATACTATGATCTAACCTGCATATACTTTTTATTGATTGAGCTTCAAACACCTGTGCACTGAGTAGTATTCAAGGTACTGTGTGTACTGCTCACTGAGTAGTGTTCACGGTACTGTGAGTACTGATCAGAGAAGCATTCGCGGTACTGTGAGTACTGTTCACCAAGAATGAACTTAAGGATATGTTTTCGCATAAATACTTTTGAAATCTGACAATTGTCCTGAAATCATATGCTGAATGATTATATACTTTTATCTATCCGATATTTGAGTTTTATGATTATTTGACCTCTTAACGTTTAATCTGCATGATAATTTCAGGCAATTTATGTAAAAAAGATACACATAAAATATGACATATCGTAGTAAAATATTAAATAGAAAAAATAATTACAATTAATATGAAAATGTAGACATGATTGTGTGTTTAAAACATTGTAGTCATCATTATTTTTTGTGGACGCCATCTTATATTTCTCAGATCGCCACCATTTATCAATGCCAGTTTATACCGGCATCCTGATAAACCTCAGACCATTACAAACATTTTGGTATACTTGCCTTGTTAAACATTGGGTCCGGGTTCAACTTTTTGAATGGTCTAATTGTCCACCTACCATAAGGAACTCAGAAACATCAGATTTTTCAAAAAAAAAAAAAGTTGAAAACTCATTATTTTACAGATTACATTGCACTCTTTTTAGAGCCTGTGAGACTGTGACTTTGAAGATATTGTGGTAACATGAACTGGATAATTTTACTGTGTAAATACATTCGAATATGTGCAATTTTATCACTGTTTAATGCAAAAATACAGTTGCTTGTAATAACTTATCGACATGTCACTATAACTAACTTTTTACTTACTTACTAACAAAACAGCTATCTTACTATATTTTAGTATTTCATTAATATTAAACTTATCTTCTAAAGTTTTAAGATGCCTGATCTTTTGTTTAATGCTTTCTTTGTAGTTTATTCACAATGATATTTATGTTAATTTATTTCTTACTCTTTTAAAATGTTTTATTTTTTAGACGTATTTTTATGTGTTTGAAAACGCCATTGAATATGTTTTACGTAAAAATAGGCATTTAATCAAATAAAACAGTTTCAAGTTTGCCAATTTTATCATTTATCCCATGAGTTGTATATCCGGTTTCCGAAAGAGGTTTCAAGCAGAATTATGAATTATGTACGTACTACGGTATAACTCCGTTCCTATGCAAACGACTTGATAAATACTACCTTTTTAGCCAGTCTATAGCTCTGAATCAACTACATGTACCAAGTTTCAACCTCGCGTCATTTTCCTTTTATTTCCATGTGTGATCGCATCTATGGTGGCATATTTCTGCAATGAGATAGCTAGGAAGCTATCGCGATGCTAATGATTTTAGGCAGTTTTCTGAAAAAGATTATCTCAATTGTCGAAAGTTTCCTGAAAATGTTATTACGATAATTCATATTTTTGCGTAAGTGCCCACAGCTGCCATTTATTAGCTAGATAGCTATCTCGATAGCGTTAGCAATTATCTTGACATTTTGAACTTTTCTGAAACGTATTTTCTTCGAATAACCTACAGATTCCTTGAAATAAAAAGCATATCTAGAAAGAAAAATAATGCGATATTTTTTTTTTAATGCACGTTTCTGGAAAATTTAGAATAATATCGCGATAACTATCAAGTATCTCGTGGCAGTTTCAAGCACTAACGCAAAATTTAGCGCTAAAATATTTGCAGAAAAAAATGCAAAAATTTCTCGGAAATATTACAATATTATTGCGATAGCTACCCAGCTATCTCATGGCAGAAAAATGCCACCATACGCATCACACAAATATTCTGGATCTGTAAAAAATAGTCCCATAACTTATAATCTTGGTATTGTGTGAGTGTGTGTGCAACTGAAGACTACTGTTTTAAACAACAAACACAAGCAGCAAAGGATTCTAGAATAATTATGAACCTTATATTCACATACGAAGTATTCGGAATCACTCTGCTCTAGGGTTAGGGTTTAGGATTTAGGGTCAGTGTTAGGGTTAGGGTTGAAATTGGCTTCACCCTGGGGAAAACCTTTAAAGATCTTTTTGTCTTGAACAACAATGCACATAGCTTAGAAATTTGGCATGTAGAATTTTCTAGTGGACCTCTATCAACATTGTTCACATCATGACCGGTCTATGTAATGAAATGTTGATTCTACAGGTGTATCGGTTGAAACACACTCAATAAACACTTGCTATCAGTCCGTCCTTTCAGGGCTTTGATTATGATACATTACCTACGGCCTTCGCGATATATTCTTACGCATAGGAACTCAAAACACGGCTTATTCGACGATAAACCACACTTGGGAGCTTTATTTCTTAAATAAACACAATCAAACGAAATGTAAATCAGAGATTCTTCTGGGCCAATTTGTTTCACTTTTGCGGCGTACGCCGTTTCACCGCATGCAACCGGCTAGGCGTTCGTTTGGCTTCCCGGCACTGCCCGGGTCTATCCGGCGTACGCCGATGTGCGCCGGTCTTGCGAGATAGGCAGAGCGGCAAATCATATATTTTCGCGATATAAAATCAGGTAAACATTTGGAAATTTGGGTTAGTACCAGTAGATGTAGAAACATACTGCAAAAACTATTTGCTAACTTATTTGGAACATGCCGCAAGAGAAAATCGTAATAAATTGGATTTTTTTTTGTATTTGCAGCTCTCACGTGGCCGGCGTACGCCGAATCGTTCGTTTATCAATAAACCGGCGAGATTTTTTTTCTTGCCGCCCACGTGACCGGCGTGCCCCGGGTTGAGTGAAACGAATTGGTCCTATGTTTACCTTCATGAAATCAATATCGTCAAGGAAGTAAAATAAAGATATAAACATGTACAGATAAAAAAGAATGAAATTTGATTACAACAATAGATACGAGGATATTTGATAAAACATTTCGATTTGTAAATCATGGACTGTTAAAAACAGACCTCTTTACACATTATACATTTTACGTAAGGTAAAACTTGGCTATATTGTGGAGTTAACTGTGGAACAAAACATATTTAGTTACTTTATAGTTCACTGAAAATATAAATATTCTTAATGAACATGGCAGCATCGCGAAATTACAGTAAATCGGTAACAGCCGCATCTGACGAAATCAAGGATATATTTTGTGAGCCCTGTGTTTCAGATGGAAAACAGATAGAAGCAGAAGGATTCTGTGTGGACTGTTCGGAATATCTGTGTGGACAATGTTATAACAGTCATAGGAGATCTAAGGCGTTCAAACACCATGTGCTCCAGGATAAGAAAAATATGCCTGTTGATGTAGCAAGACCAGCTGTACTTGATGTGTGCGTAGAAAAGTGTTCTAGACATCCAACAAAGGTAACTGAATACTTTTGCCGGTCATGTGACACACTTGGATGTAGTGCGTGTATCACTACAAACCACCGACAATGCCAAAATGTCGACCACATACCGGACATTGTTATAGATCTAGAAAACACCGATGAATTCAAAGAGTTTGCTGAATACTTCGATGAAAAACTTACGTTGCTAAAAGAAAGAAAGGATAACATTGATTCAAGAAAAACTGAAGTAGAGGAGATGAAAAAGCAAGCAAAGGCCGAGCTTAAAAATCAGCGTGATAAGATAAACAAGTTTTTCGACCAACTTGAGGCTGAAATGGACAAAAAGATAACGGACATTGACAAAAATAACAAGGATACATTAAAAGCAGCATCTAACAGATGTAATATCATAAATGATGAATTAAATAAAATGAAAACTGTTATCGATACAAAAAGAAAAAACGGCCAAAAATGTGAACTGTTCATAAAAATGAAAAGATCGAAAGGGGAAATCGAAAAGCTTGACAGTCAGTTTGATATGTTATATGGAGAGAGCAAAGTGCAAAGATATAAACTAGTACAATCCAAACAGACGGACGAAATGATGAAGAACACAACTGAAATATGCAGAATGTTAACTGCAAAACATGTTTCAGAGATTGATGTAAGCTCTTGCAAAGACAAGGAAACACCACATATAGGAGGGCTTTCAGTGGTACAGAGACATTACCTTGCTGTTGCAGACAATTGAAATAAAGTAGTGAAGATAATTGATACTAGAAATGGCAGAGTAACATCTGAAATAAGTTTGGACTGTAATTATTTATTGAGTGTCACAAATGTGAACAGCGATCAAATATTAGTTTCACTGGCATCTTATAAACCTAAACATCCAGAGTAATCTTCTCACTCTGACTGTATCAGCGTCCGGAGCGCTAGGTAAAGGTAACGTGATAACAATTAGAGAAAGACCTTACGATCTTGTTGCCATTGCACAACACTTCTATGTGTTACATCAAAATGAAATCAAAGTGCTCGATATGCATGGAAATGTTCTGAAAACAATAGGATGTGTCTCTTCCCACTTGTCTACTATCGGTGTAAGTAATGACAAGAAAATAATTTACATAACAAACAATGTCAGCAACAGTGTACAGGGTATGACCTTCGAAGGCAATGTCACAGCAACCTACAAGGACAAGGATCTTAAATATCCGATTGGTATAACAGTAGACGATGAGGATTTTGTTGATATAAGAAGCGATGGATGCATTCATCAGATGACAAAGGACTGTACAAAGATTCAAGTTCTCACAGACGACATTTATGGCACCGCCATAACCTATTCTGGAGTAGATCACAGACTTTATGTCGAAGATCTTGGCAAAGTGAAAGTGTATGAACTGCAGTAAGACGTTACGATCTAAGCTTACAAATGTAAAAAAGAAAAAAAAGACAAATATCTAAACCATTTGTAAGGACACTTCTGATATATAAACTATCAACCCGCTTAAGAAAAAATCTGATATAAAGGACACGTTTTGTGAATGTCTGCTACACATTTTAAGTCATCATTGGTTGCAAACGTAACTCGCCGAATGGTTAAAAAAACTTTATTACATGACTGCAGGCCCGTAGCTACACTGAGGCACAGGGAGGCCGGTGCCTTCCTGTTTTTCTGCCAAGATTATGAGAAAAAAGGATATGTTTTGAGTCACCATCTTAAAAGGCATAACCAAACTAAACTGAGGCACTATTATTTCATTTTAATTTGTTAAACTATTTTCCGCCATTTTCTTAATATCACGAATAATTACACTATACATGACCGTAGCGAGAGACTAAATTTTACCGAGGCAAACGAGTATGTGCGTTTGTTCGTGGTTGTTAGGTAAATTTGAATGGTAAAGGCAAAGCCCCGACAGGCATTAATTTGGAAGGTTGTGTCCCACCCTCCTCCATAGGAGGGTTTGTGGGGGCTCCCCCAAAAATAGGATATATGATATGAAAAACATACTTTGTTGCGTTGTTTTTATATTAAAGAGAAAAATTACCCTTTCACTCCGCGATCTACCCCGGGTACTAACACCGATTTATGGTTCGTTTGTAATTTCTCTCTTGCGATGGAGGTCTCGGATGCAACACAGGACTTACTTTTTGGGAGGTGTATGTCTATAATATTCTTCTTGATGGAGCTGCTGATTTATCTCATACAAGTAAAATTAAATGTAAAAATGTTCAAACAATTTTCCCTAAAATCAAAGTTCCGTCTAATGTTGCTCTCATGCGGAAAAGGACATTAGTTTTCTATAAAAAATATCTTCTTTCATACAATGACAAGGATGTTGCTACAAAGACTGGATATCAGTATAACTCGCCACAAAGCAGAGGTAAGAGCAAAATGCGTTTTAACAAATTGTTTGCGGCGTGAAATTAAAAAAAAAAACTTCATTAGGTTGAAAAGAACATTCAAATCCGTATTAATTAATGATTACAGCATAAATGGAGTTTCATCAATTGCTCACGATACACATGTTCTACCTATCGTCTGCTTCAACAAAAATTTCGCGCTTAATATTCTTCAAAATAAATGAAAATAAACTGCGCCGTTCTCCATCAATGATATTTTGATAAAAATGAAATACATATAAACTTTAATGATAAATCATTAAGTTTCAAATGATTTTGCTTTTGGCACCAACAAATTCATCGATTTATTTTGAATCGTAGCCATACTTTGAAATAAATTGGGTTTAAAAAAAAAAGATTAATTTTATATTGTAGGAAATTAGACATAAAGTAGCTAGAAAACGTAGGTATGTAATCTTCTCTAGTCCCCCTACCTCCCGATCCTGAGGTTCCGTAAATCATTGCTCCGGCTATAAGTGCCCAAGTACGAAATGACGATGGGAGGGATGCAAATATTAATTCGGGATCCGAATGTTTCACAAATGAAAAAAACAGTCCATGTGAATGTTTAGAGATAGCTATTTGGTTGGTTTAACAGGCCTATTTTATCACATACGAGTATAAAGGACATTTATGTTGAACTGTGATAGACGTATACAGTACATTTTGCCTTAGCGGTCACTTACAGGTATTAATCATTAAGTAGCCAATCAAGAAGCTTCGCAAACTGACTATTCTATTGTGCCGAATAAAAAATACTAAGACATTGTTTTGATATACTTATGGGCAACACTTCGGCTGATACTACAATACTGGAGCTTATTTGAAACTGAATAGGGAAGATCAAAGTTTAAACTAGTATCTACAGTGTTTGACATAATTTGTTTTAGACAGGCACTATGGATATATAAATATATATATATATAAATTTTTTTATTTGGGTTTTACGGCGCACCAACACAACCAACAGTATAGGTTATATGGCGCCAAACAGGACTACAAATTTTGGTTTCAGATCTCATTTACATTGAAATAAAAACATGAGGTATGGAGCAAAATTTGCATACCTGCTTGAACCACAGAGTTAAGCAAAACCAAATGTTGAGACCCTATTAGTCGCCTCTTACGATCATGCAAGGGTAAGGCAGTGGTTCCAATTCTTTTCATACACAGATCGTCCCAGAACCACATGGGACCTATGGATATATTTAAAGCTGTAAGACTTAAAGTGTACTGCACGAATATAATTTTTCTAGTATGATAAATATATAAATTTGCATTCGTATAAAATACTCACGAGTACAATTTTGAAGCAATGGTAAGGGTAAACGTGTAACAAGAAGTTATCATTCAAGGTTCAACACATCTGACCGAAAGAGTTTTGCTATTGATCATTTAAATTCTAAATTCGACTGGAAACTTATTCTATCACGTTCTTTGGAATAAAAGTAGCTAAATATGTCTCTCATTGGTATAAGACACTGTTTTTCTTGCTATTTTTGAATTACCTTACATTTACAGTATTAAAATTGGTTTCTTTCTGTTTATATTATTTGAACGCAGTTATTAGGAGCTTTTTTCTCTCATTTTGTTTTGCAAATGCAATGACACTGCAACTTATGCCCAAAAACCAAGTAATGAGATCCAAGCAACTAAAAGGGAAAACAAACCTACCTTGTGGGTATGCATTTCGCTATTTACATTTGAAAGCAGTTTCACCATTTTATTCATAGTATTTAAGATACTTTTTTTTGCATTTAGCGGGGTTTAGATTATGACGCAAATGTATCTGATAACATATGATACTGTTATTTTGATACAGACAGTAGACATTTTTAACCGGTAACTTGATTCAGTATTATATCTTATAAATTGTTTGAAAATAATACTAAAAATTCTTTATTGGCGTGTCTGAATCATGAAACGACCATGAAAGGATATCAAATTATATTAACCTGACATCCATTTCTTGTAATAGTGGTAAAACTTCTGTTTGTATTTACCAGTATGGTATCATCTACGTTTAAGCAAGATGAACATTTACAGTGAAGTAAAGGTCTACAGTAGAAATTATTAAATGAATTACAGTTGTGAAATATTTACTAAGCTGTAGGACTAGGAGTTCCAAAATCTGCATTAAGCAAATATAAAACATTTATTTTGACCGTATCTCAGAGTTTCAGATATGCATACGTCGAGGTCTGATAAATCTACAAAAATACAGTTTACTAATATATGCACAAACATTGGCACTGCCTGATCTGTTTTATTGCTTCTTTCGATATTTGATAGAATTAAGCCCAGCTCTAGCTGAGAAAAGTTGAGGTTGAGCTTTAATGTAATTTTAGGTCCTAAGTTATATTAGTTTTTATTACTAACGATTGGCAACTTTTACATCTTGGCTTTAACACTGTAATTACATGTACATGTGAGAGGTAGACATAGTGTAGTATCGTACAATCTTGAACAATACATTGTATGTAATGTAGCAATGTAAGTGTATAAACGTGTAATTAGACTCCACATCGCTGCCCGAAATAGGTTTAAATTTTAAATCGGAAAATTGTTTCGCTACTCTTCGTGGTATAAAAGTAGCTAAACAAGACCCTGTCTTCAGGCAATCTTTTGAATTTCAAATATCTTCCATTAAATCATTTCATTTACAGTATGAGGCTGATGTCTGTTTCTATTATTCGAACGGAGTTATCAGGTGCTTTTTATTCCTATTTTATTTCACAAATTCAATGACACTGCAACTTATGCCCATATTACCAAGTAATGAGATCCAAACAACTAAAAAGGCATAAAAACTTACTTTGCGGCATCCACTACGCTTCATACATCTTAAAATCATTTTTTCCACAGTATTGTATATATTGTTTCATTTAGCGTGTTCAGATTACGATGCAAGTGTAACTTAATGAGTAACTTTTTTGACTGCAAAACTTGATTTAGTATTATATTTGGTAAATCGTTTGAAGATTATTAAAATTTCCTTTCTTTACTTGCGTGTCTGAATCATGAAATGATATCTTAATATGTCAGCCTGACATAGCCTCCAGTGCTATACTTAGATTTTTGATTTTAAGTATAGCCAGACTTGCTTGAGAGACCACAACACTCAATGACTCAGATAATAATCCTACCTTGCATTCATCCATATATCTGTATGTCACAGCTTAGTGAAAAGTCATTTCAATGTAATGTTAATTTTCATGGTAAATATTGAATAGTTTTTCTTATTTTTATATATGATATATGATATGGTTCGAATAACATTATATCTAAATTTCAGATTAAATAGTCGATCTGAATTTATTTTATTAGACTTACAACATTTTCTGATATCATACAATATGCATGTATCTTACAATATTCCGTCATTGAGAGAAGTTATTCCCGCAATAATTATCCATAGCTTGATAGGTAGGACTATCTGCAGGAGCGGCTACATGGAAATTAAAAAAAACAACATTAAAACAACACGCTCAAAATGATCAATTCAAGATTTTTGGTCTTGCATATTATATATAAGCAACAAACATGAATTTTTCAATTGCTTTTCATAATTTAAAATTTGGGTACTATCTCTATAATATGAGACCACTTGCATTAAGATATCTGAAATGCGCGCACCAACTGAAATATGATACTGAAATATCTCACAAATACCACATAATTATAACGTCGTATCGTGTTTTTACGCTGTTGTCATATAACATACCTTAGTCGAAAATGAAAACTGAAGACATATTTGTCACACCCCATATAGCTCCCTTCGGATATAGCTTCCCGGGGAGCTGTATTCGGCACACGTTTTCGTATATAGCTCCTTGGGACAGAGGAGCTGTATACGAGAAACCCGAATATGACTCCTTATACATGGAAAAATTAAAATACTATAACAGTATTGTTCGAGTAACAAAAAACATGAATATTTGACAGAGTGTCATTTTGATATACGATTTTCCACACCACTTGGGAGACGGGTGGGGATTTATAAATTTTATTTCTCGTGGTATTCATACGTATGAGCTAGAGAGCGAGAGTGCGCAGGTACACAGTCCCGAAAACGGATATAGTTAGACCAAGAATCGCCAACCTGTACAAGAAAATAATAACTGGCAATTTTAATTAGAAACATGGGTTTAAAATTTTGTATCTGGTCTAGCAAATATGACCTCGAGTCCAAATTCATACTTGATCATACTGTGACAGGCACTCATCTTCTGTACTATGTGACAGAATTATCAAATTTGGAACAAATGTTAATAAGTTGTACCTTAAGATTTTAGTTTTTTTGTCGGACTTGACGAAATAAGGTAGTTGCCCCAAAGTTCCAAGACTGTCCAGAAATGTTGACAGGCAAATAGTGGTTTAGTACTAGTTATGACCCTTGCATCAGAATTAAGGCATCATGTTTGAAATATTTGACACTGTCTGGTCTTTAAAAATGCGACATAACGAAATGTCCTAAATAAGCCACGTGGTCCATGTTGCATAAAAAACCCGAGGAGCTATAATTATATGGAACAAAGCTACAGGTGTTCCGTTTATAGCTCCAGTTTGAGCTTAGCAAGGGAGCTATATACGGAGATATATACGGAGAATATAGCTCCGCAGGAGCTATATACGAAAAGGTGCCCCGAATATAGCTCCCCGAGGAGCTATATCCGAAGGGAGCTATATCGGATGTGACACATATTACTAAACCTAGATTAGACACTACCAGAAAGCCTGGTAATTCATACAGCTGAGGTAAACTGAAAGACGGAGACTAAAGATAATAAAACAAGAGGGTCATGATGACCCTGGATCGCTCACCAGAGTAATATGAGCTACATGTTTCAAATGTCAAACTGATGATTTTTAGAAATTTTTTGGAAGATTTTCCGATGTACAATCAAGTAACCCCTGGGGCGGGGCCAATTTTACCCCGGGGGTCATGATTTGAACAAAGTTTGTAGAAGTCTACTAAGAAATGTTACATATCAAATATCTAAGATCTAGGCCTTCTGGTTTATTTTTAGCAAATTTATGAAGATTTCCCTATGTACAATCAAGTAACCCCTGGGGCTGGGTCAATTTGACCCTGGGGGTCAAGATTTGAACAAATTTTATAGAGGTCCACTAGGCAATGCTACATGTCAAATATCTAAGCTTTAGGCCTTCTGGTTTATTTTTAGAAAATTTTGAAGATTTTTCTATGTACAATCATGTAACCCCATGGGGCGGGGTCAATTTTGACTCCGGGGGTCATGATTTGAACACATTTTGTAGAGGTCCACTAGGCAATGCTACATGTCAAATATCTAAGCTCTAGGCCGTCGGGTTTATTTTTAGAAAATTTTTGAAGATTTTCCAATGTAAAATCAAGTGACCCCTGGGGCGGGGTCAATTTTGACCCCGAGGGTCATGATTTGAACAAATTTTGTAGAGGTCCACTAGGCAATGCTACATGTCAAATATCTAAGATCTAGGCCTTCTGGTTTATTTTTAGAAAATTTTGAAGATTTTTCTATGTACAATCATGTAACCCCATGGGGCGGGGTCAATTTGTCCCCTGGGGTCATGATTTGAACAAATTTTGTAGAAATCTACAAGGCAATGCTACATATCAAATATCTAAGATCTAGGCCTTCTGGTTTATTTTTAGAAAATTTTTGAATATTTTCCTATGTAAAATCAATTTTGACCCCGGGGGTCATGATTTGAATAAATTTTGTAGAGGTCTACTAGGCAATGCTACACGTGAAATATCAAAGCTCTAGGGCTTCAGGTTTATTTTTAGAAATTTTTTGAAGATTTTCCTATGTAAAATCAAGTGACCCCTGTGGTCATGATTGAACAAATTTTGTAGAGGTCCATTAGGCAATGCTACATATGAAACATCTAAGCTCTAGGCCTTCTGGTTTATTTTTAGAAAATTTTTGAAGATTTTCCTATGTAAAATCAAGTGACCCCTGGGGCGGGGTCAATTTTGACCCCGGGCTCATGATTTGAACAAATTTGGTAGAGGTCCACTAGTCAATGCTTCACACTAAATATCTAAGCTCTAGGCCTTCTGGTTTTTGAGAAGAAGATTTTTAAAGTTTTTCCTTTCGGTTGCCATGGCAACCAGAGTTCTGCATGGAATTCAATTCTTTGAATAATTTTTGTACAGCTTTACCCAAGGAACATTCCTGTGAAGTTTGGATGAAATTGGCCAAGCGGTTTATGAGGAGATGTCGTTTAAATTAAAAGTTTACGGACGACGGACGACGGACAACGGACGGTGAGTGATCCTAATAGCTCACCCTGAGCCTTTGGCTCTGGTGAGCTAAAAACTACCGAGGCAAATGAGGCAGAAAAATGACCGAAGCAAGTGCAAGTGCCTCGGTTGCCTCAATAGTCGCTACGGCCATGCTATATAGCATAGTTTTCGCACAACCTATGCGCCCGTTAGTTTATATTCAAGCTTACACTGTCGCTGTCAGCTGGGTCATGTTCTTGCGAAAGAAGTTTTATGTTATGCATACCTAAATAAAACGTGGCGCTTATCTGACTGAATGTTGATATATTTTCTAAATTGATTCATTTTGACCTTACAACTACAACAGAATGAAGTCTTGCAATCATGAGGTTTTGTTTTTAATACGCTTTTGAACATATCATTTGTAAAAACTCACGATTATTGATCTACGTACAGCATTTCAAAACTTCGTTATAAGATTTCTCTCAAAAATATATGGTCACTTACAAGTTAAGAACTTATATCAGATACACTTATTAATTGTTCGTAAGTATTGAATCTTCCCGTTAATACCTTTTTTTATATAAATGTGTGACATTTTAGATTTTGATTAACTTATAAGTATAACTTTATGCCAACATTTGATCTTTTAGATCTGACATGTGATACGCACTATTTATCCAAGTGCTGAATTTCAAAAATGTAATATATTATTTTAAGAAGATTGACAAAATATATTATGTACTAAGTATATTAATTTTGTATTACATTTCTGTATTGTATTTGTATATGCATAAACTGTTTTGCTTCTTTCAAATTTTCGTTTCACGTCAGCCATGCTAAAAAGTTTATACATGAACATATATACATTTACTCAACTGAAGATTAAGAACCAAGCAAACATGACCATATGCCTTTAAATTAGCGTTTTAGAGTGACAATAATCGCAAATACATTGGCTATTTCAAAACTCTTATTTTTCTGTAGATCTATATTAACTAAAATGACGCACGAAATGGCACCCTCGAAAAAAAAATCCAGGGGAGCATGCCCCCGGGCCCCCTAACAAATACCTCCCTATTTTTTTACCTCTGGCTACGGGCCTGGACTGTATTCTATTGTTTCTCTGATTGGCTGAAAACAGTTCGAAAAGTAATGAGTACATATCATATCATCTTATCTTGGGTTATAAATAGTACGAAAATAAAAATAGATCAAAATAGGTGCTTGGAAAACCAGTATCAACCTGATTTGGTCTAAATTTATTCCTTATTTCTTTATTAAAGATAAAATTGTAATAACAAGACTGACTATACATTTATTCATGTAATAAAACAATTATTGACTTTTTCGTAGGTTGATATGTGAATTTATCAACCCTCAAAAAGTTATATTCACCTCGCCTTACGCTCGGTGAATATAACTCTTTTCGGGTTGATAAATCCTGATATCAACCTATGAAAAAGTCGATAATGGATGGATCCGGGCTGTCAATCAAACTAATTGTTATCTACGATATTGACCAATATGATAACGCGGATTATTCAGTGCACTTACCTTGTTGCTAACCAGCCATTGCTTCCCACAAGCTTTCACTTAGAAACCGTTACTGACTTATTGTTTTAAGTTCGATACATTTTTATTTTCGAAGGAAGTGGTGTTGAGGTGTGCGTTAGGAATATGTTATGCCGACGAGCGGTACCCGGAAAGGCTAGAAGGGGGAAGATTTATTTTTTCCGTAAACCAAAGGCCGATTTAGAAAAAATGTAAGCGTTGAACGTTAAACGGATCAATAAGCAATCTGCTCAAATGTAATTCATTAAACTTTATGTTAAATCTGCCGTGTGTGTCACTAATGTGCATGGTATAATATATCAACATACATAATACATCATGAATCGTCTGTCTCTCTTTACTTATTTGTCTGTGATCGGAATTTTAATATGAATTTGCTCACTTTATTTTAATTTAGGCCGATCGCAGAATTATTCAGTTCAAGACATTAGATATATAAGTCATTTATATCTTATTTCATACAAAAGTAACAGCTAACCTTCTTCAGCAATATATTCTCGCAATTAAAAGTATGATCTATATTTTGCATTTGACTGTATGTTAACTATACTACGTAAAAATGTTGAATTAAGCGACCAATCTTCTTACACAGAAAAATATTAAACATAGAGCGCACATTGAACGAGTCATTAGGCCCTAATAAAGTCAAAACATATACATTCAAAATAATTTTACATAGAATACCAACATCATTATTCAAAAATATAAATAAGATCTGGACAGTACACGGCACATTAACTTTATTTCAAGGATAAAACGTAAGCTTTTATTAATCAGACATTTAATCAAGAGCATAAAGTTAAACATTCGGGAGTGAATTTTACTATTTCTCATTATTTATTATGTTATGTTATGTCTTTCATATTTGTAGACAGCAAGTATGACAACAGTATCCCCTGTTTCGTCACCATTCTGTTTTATTCAAGGAAGTCTTGCTTTTAAATGCAATTTGAAAAAAAATAAATCTACGCACATGTCGATGCGGTTTAGAATGCCGCTGATTTTTTTCCATATGTTTATTTTACCTTACGGCTGTCATAAACTATTTATAACTACCATTAATACTATGATACAATAAATGCAAATGGATTAATTTATCTGTTTGTTTTCTCTTTTTTCATTTTTATTTTTTGTTTTGCTTGCAAAATGAAGACATATTTAATTATATGAACTGTCAAGTAAACATATCACAGGTTTTCGTTTCCTTGTTTCCACCGGTCTAACAAAAACATGGTTAATAGGTTTCGGCAAGATCTTTGTCCCTTTTGGTTTGTGCCATTGCTGTGATAGACTTGTTTAACTTTGCTGGTCTGGAATTTGTTTAATTTAATTGTGGAGGAGATTTAATCAGCCCTATGATATGCAAGCAATGTCCGACCGCACTGAAAATAAAATTAATATGACTACCAAATGTTCAAAATTTTGTAAGTTTTCACGCAAAAATTAGTTCTGAAATATACACCAAGCATGGACATATGTTTATTTTTAAGACAACTGCATGGTATTTTACAAATGTATATTATAATGTAATGGGAATAATTAACTTAATTGATATCACAGCGGTGATCGACAAGTCAACAATCAGTTGCAACAGCAGCCGATCGCAAAACATACTTGTAAAAAAAGAACAGTAGAGTATTACGCAACGTTAATATAAAGCCATTGAACCAATTAATAAATTTCTTTATCTGTTGAAAATGTTATCTTGATGTAAGAAATCACTTACACCATATGTGACTGCACATGATGTTTGATATTTTTATCGTATAAGCCTAGCGTGGAAATACAGTCTCTATACGACAGAAGTGGACATACTATTTTGTTCAAATAATTTACTAGTATATAGTAATCTAAGACGTAATTTCTTTTCACATGTTGCTTAAAAGATAACTAAGATTATAATTATACTATGTATATGCATACGGACTCAATATTTTTCCTGTCAGGAATATCTAGCAAAGACGGAAAGTGTTTTTTCTTTGATAACCCCAGCATTTGGCGGTGCCCAACTTTTACCGTGGTTTCTTCTGAGTCAACCTTAATGTCATGTACATAATCTTTAGTAAAACAACTAAGCCTCTTTGACAGCTATCTTTGTGCATTTTGGTTCACATTTTCGTAAGTATTTCACACAGATATCATCTGAAATACTTTCTAGCGAGTCAGTCGCTAATGTACATTAATCCGCCATTTTGAAAGAAGCTTGTGGGAAGCAGCAACAGTAACTATAAGGGGCGGAGTTTATTGATCGGTTTACGGATCTATCCATTGTATACTATCACATAACCTAATCAATATCACATTCATCCTTATTAATATCACATTCATTCTTAGACAAATACCCCTGAAAATAGATATTGCCTTTTAGTATACATTTATTCAATTTTCATTTAGGCAATCAATTAGTTATGTAATTAAAAAGATAGGGGTGTGTGCTTAATATTTTGCTAGACTGATATGAAAAATTTGGACATTCAAATTCACAAGTCTTCATGATAGGCGTCTATGGGTAAAAATCACAATTTAAATATAGATTTTTTTTTGCAATGTAGCTTTTTAAACATTTCTCGCAGTTGTAAATAAACATATGGTCTATAACACAGTAAATAATATGTATAGGTTCATGTACTTGTTTTTGAGATATTTGTCCATTTCTAAAGGCACTGACCTCCAAATGTTGGCTTCTTTAATAAATAAAACCATTATTAGTTTGAAAATGTTTATGTTTTCTGTTATAATTATACATCTCCATAAGTTGTATACTTTCAATGTCTTTCTCAAAGAAACCTTTCATGAAGCTTGTATTACTTTTTTTGTGTAAATTTATTTCTTTTGTTGTAATTATATTTTGATTCATTTTGTTTTTGAAGTTAACCCAGTCAGCATTCTATATCGGTCCGATATCAATCCGACGTCGTTGTCTATAACGTCCCGATATCGGCTTCAATTTCGGGCCGATACAGTCATGCTGGCTGGGAAATGATTTCTTGACTGCTATAACAGCACGACTCCCACCACCTCCCACCCCGCCACAAGAAAAAGAAACTTTAATAATCTTCTAATTGATTGGTTAAGCTGGCTAAAAATTGTTAAAACAAATTATATGCCCAAAATCTCAAACCTGTTACAAGACTTGCCTAAAGTAACCCAGTAAATTGCTTGTCAGAAACTGTTAAGATTAGTTATCACTTTTGGCTGGAATTTCAGATAAAACATCCCTTTTTATCATGGTATATTGTCACAAAAAGTTTACCCTATGCCTGGCGACCGATCTGTTTGTCAGTCCGTTGGTAGACCATTTAGTTTATAGAATGCTTGGACACACAGCTGTGATGGCTGTGGTCAACAGATGACCTCTATTGTATAAGGGGGTCAGCAGGTCAAACGTCAAGGTCACAGCAAACAAAATTGTCTATCCAGTTGCCTCTAACAGAACCGTCATTGTGGCATATGTGTTCTACAAACAGCTCTTGTTTATTTTAGTGATAATATGAATTCATATCAGATAAAATTAATAGGTATACTAGTATATAGTATCTGAGTTCTTATTTCATTTCATTTATTCAACAACCTAACGCCTTCTGTAAAACAAAATCAAAGACAACTGATGAAGAAAGCGTTACACCCTATATAGCACCAATTCCTTGTACAACGTCAGAAAGGGTACCAAACAGAGTTGATTACACTGTCCGTCTTGCTTAACAGGTGGATGAAAGTTGTAAAACTGCGTTGTTCATTGTTCGTTTGTTGATTGTTTCGAAAACGTACATGCGCCTTAAAGGAAATATCTTATTTACACTGTACAATTCTTTCTACATGATTCCAGAAGTCCAAGGCGTTGCACTGCCCTCTCGAGCATGTGGCAAATTATTCCAGACCACAGTTCAGCGGGAAGAAGTGCTCAAATTACGCGTGGATGTCGAGTTTTAGAGGACGATTTTATGCATCAGATCTTACAAGTGTTCGTTAAAAATGTATTTCGATAGAAATTTTGCCGAGTCTGTACATTAGAATCAGTTGAAATTTTGTCCTGCGATGTGCTAGAAATAGCATATACATGTACATGTATCATTTTTACCGACAAGTAGGCCTGGTTAGGCAATAGCCAAGTACTGATCAACGCAAGTTTTTTCTTCTTTCAGCATATATTAGATACACACAATAATACAAATGTACATACATTTTTTAACAAAACAAAAGGGTAGGGCTACGAGTTACATCAACATCCGCATATTCCCGTAAAAAGAATGTACTCTACTAAACAAATATAATGTGAGCAAGTTACTTGAGAAAATACAGCAACAAAGAACATATATAGCCCATTTTTTGTCCAGTTTGCCAGGAACCTACATATTAAAGAATACATTTCTGCAAGCACAGGTGTTTGAAGCTCTATCAATGAAATATATGTGCAGGTTAGATCTCTTTTCATAGTATATTAGGTGGGTGGGATATAATCATATATTTATTGATAGAGCTTCAGGCGCCTGTGCTGCAAGAAGGTCTAATACGTATAGTCGTTTCAGATTTCTGTAATAGAGCTACTATATTGTTTCTTGAAGTGGTCTCTGCGTCCCGACCGAACCAAAAGAAATTCATGCTTGATATTTATCCATAAATTCGTTGAAACAAGTAAGAACATTAGTGGACAATTTTACTCATAACAAAAATGTGTATAAAAATAGTAAAAAAATAGATAAGAATATTGAATTTAATGCGCTACTTTAACCGATTTAATTGTTTAATAAAAATCATATCAATCAACATATATCAGCACAACATATTCGCACAACATATTCGTGTAACATTCGCACAACATATTCGCACAATATATTCGCACAACATTCGCACAGCATATTCGCATAGTAATAACTTTTAAACCCGTAGGTATATTATATATTTATTGAATAGCTTACATATCATTATAAATTAAATTTGACATTTTTGGCTTATTTGCCCAGTAGATTTATTAATTTCACATATTTTTACTTATTAGCCTAAGATGACGATGACATGTATATATATGCACATGTGCGGAAATATTCGATTAACTTTTCAATCAAACTTGGCACACCGGAAAGAAAATTCACGTGCATTGCATGGGCAACAATTCATTCGGCTTATTGCAAAGATGAAAGCGCGAGTTAGGATGCGATCGAATATTTCTGGAAATCGGGTAAATGTCTTAGACATTCAATAAAACATTTGTAGATCTATGGCTAAAGGGATTTTTTTTCCAGGAAATAAGAATTTGCAGTTGCAGTTTTATACAGAACTGGATCTAGATCCGATATAGAACTAGATCTACAGTAGAGGCTAGATTCGTCATCGTTTTGAGACCGTTTTGTTTGCAAACCGTTGCTTTTCATCAAAAGGAGGCATCTGTAGATATATCTTCTATCAATTTCATTAAATTATATTCTCAGGACTGCAACGACATTGTCCAATTACCTCCCCTTTGTTATAAAACGCCATTTGTCAACAGAGCATAAGTAAATATATCGTCAGTATCAAATAAATTTTAAGGATATCAGCATTTGATTAAGACAATTACAGTATGTTTGTATGCCAATCGATAGATAGGCATTCGGCACATTTGTTTGATCACCCATTTATTTCTTTTTGGATGCAAAGGTGACAGATTCAGTAGTGATACCAAAAGGGGGAAATCAAGGGAGACAACTTTTGTTCAGTTTCATGACAAATGAATCTATTTGTTACATTTGAGGTTTATCCACGTATGACATAGTGGCTTAGGAGTTCTGGATTTTTATTTTGTTATAGTCTGTAGTGCTTTTTAACCTTTAGCCTGATGGAGGCAAGTGATTCTGATTTTGCGACCAGTGCAGACCAAGATCAGCCAGCAAATCGATCCGTGCAGTCTGATCATGGTCTGCACTGTTCGCTATTCAGTCAGTAAATTTTCAGTCTACACCCCTTTGTATAATATGTGGTACTGCCCAAATTGAATGATGGACCAGTCCATTATAAAAAGTTAGCAGGGTAAGGGTTAATGTCTGTTTGTGCATTTTTGTATGGAGCTGAAAGTTGATGTCAAGTGACAGAATGGGCAAATTGATTAAATACTTTTAGACTACTATAACTTTGTCATTTCTTTGTCAGATTTGATGAAATTATAAAGCTACATCATAGATATCACCTCAGTCAAAAACATTAAAATTAATTTTATAAATAAATATTCTGTTGATGTTGCTAAATTTAGCTATATATTTGAAGATAAGATTTGATTTATTTTCGGAAGCTAAGACTACAACAAAGAAAACATTTTATATTACATAGTAAATATACATGAAATTTCTCAAATTTATTAGCTACTTTGGTTGCTTATAAATTGCCTTTAACAAATTCTAGAACTGAAACAAATTAAAGAAAGGAAAGCAGAATTTCTAATATTAATCATAAAAGTACTCATATTTTTCTACTTTTTCAGTGCATCATTTGGGTTTTGATAATTGGATTTAGTATAGGTAGGTACAGCATATTACTTCATTTAAGAAATAATATATCTCATCCAATGATTTGTCGTTGAATAAACCATTGTTTGGAGTTCAGATGCGAAGGAATTATATCATGAGGGCGGAGCCCGAGTGGTATAATAATATGCATCTGAACGATAAACAATGATTTATTCAAGAGCAAATCACGAAATGAGATATATTATTTCGATTCTAACACGTTACCAAGGATTTTTTAAGTACATCTTTGACGACATTCATTAAATATTTGCCCGTTTTCAATCGGTTTCTTTTCCAGCGCGCCGCTATGCCGTTTGACGCCATGACATAATAATTGTGACGTCAGAACAGTGATTTGTTGTATAATAATTCACTGTCTTCTACCTTCTTTGTTTGATAGGAAAATGAATCGGATCTTGTTCGAATTACTATTCTAATATGCTTGTCACTGTTAAAACACTCTTACGCTAGAATGACGTCACTTTAACGTGCGGTGACGTCAAAGTTTTTGTTGCCACCAAGAAATAGCTCTTCTATATTTTATCTACTGTTTTAGATTAAGGGCGTATTAGAATCAAAATAATTTATAGCAAAGGAGTGTTTTAACACTATTTATACACTCGGGCGGTAATACGTCGTACAAATAATTTCGTACATAAATAGTGATAAAGCACTCTTTTGCTATAAATTATTTCTTAAATACAGGACTCGACAAATCCACATGTTAACTTGTAAATAGGAGTAGAAATCAGTTTCAAGTGATTTGAGCTTGTAGCACATGTTTGTCCTTCAAACATTTTTCCTGAAGGATGAGAGTGATTTATTTTATGCTCTTCAGTTATATACTGAAATTTATCAGTGAAATAAAATTGATATTTCACTGTTTAAAACAGTGAAAATATCATTTTTATTTTCACTGGTACGGAACTACATTTGAATGCGAAATGAATTTCCTTGCAAAAAATTCTTCAGTAAAGGTAAAGATGTATAAAAATAATAAAAGGATCATAAATATTTACATTTTATCATAATGAAATGTAAAAGAAATCAGGAAACGTAATAGAACTATTTATAGTTTTTTCTACAAAGCATCCTGACGTCACAACATTATGATGTTATGAGGCGATGCACGTGACGTTGCGCAGACAAACTGAATATAATTTGGTTAAAAACATTAAAAATGCATAAAATAAATAGAAAATTTGTTTGTTTCAGTGTAAGATCGAAATATATTTCACTCATGAACACCATAATTTACATTTTCACTCGTGGCTGCGCCACTCGTGAAAATATTGCATTATAGTGTTCACTCAGTGAAATATATTTCGATCTTACACTGAAACAAACAAATATCCTCTATTTTTTACCCAAAATATAGTAAATCCATCTAAACATAGCCATGCAGAAGCCGGATAGCTAAAAGATATAAAACATTTCAAACTCTGGCCTGGTCTGTTACACACTGTGTTATGATTGCATTATTTATATGCTTGATATTAAAACAGGGAGAAAGTGCGTAGGCGGCCGGGTAGCTTGGTTGGAAGAACATACGAACAGTATTCCAAGGCCCCGTGTTTGAGTCCCAGTCTGGCTGTACATTTATCTCACCTTGTGGCATTTGGTGCTTATGTATAAAGTACTTGCTGAAACACAAGGCAAATTTCAAAATAGTCAGGAAATATGTCACAGTGTAGAACTTGAATATTAAAAAGGGGAGAAAGTGTGTAGGCGCCTGGGAAGCTCAGTCGGTAGAGCATCAGAATGGTATTCTGAGGCCCTGGGTTTGAATCCCGGTAACAGCCCAGTTTTTCCCCCAGTCAGTTCTTTCCCCGGGGAAAATACTGACTAGTCAATTCTTTCCCCCGGGGAAAAACTGACTAGTCAGTTTCTACCCCCCCCCCCCCAGTCAGTTTTTTCCCCCATTGGAATAAGTTTTCTGATAGGGAAAGAAACTGACTAGTTAGTCAGATTTTTCCCCAGGGAAGAAATTGACCAGTCAGTTCTTTCTAGCAAGTACTGCCTACAGGGGAAAGAACTGACTGGTAAATTTCTTCCCCCATCTGACAGGTCAAGTATATGATAGGGGGGAAAGAACTGACCGGTCAATTTTTTTTTCCCACCTGAAAGGTCAAGTTCTGGCTGGGTGGGGGAAGAACTGACCGGTCAATTTCTTCCCTCGCCTGACAGGTCAAGTACTGGCTAGGGGGGAAAGAACTGACTAGTCAATTTCTTCCCCCACCTGACAGGTCAAGCACTAGCTAGGGGGGAAAGAACTGACTGGTCAATTTCTTCTCCCCACCCGACAGGTCAAGCACTGGCTAGGGGGGAAAGAACTGACCGGTCAGTTTCTTCCCCCACCTGACAAAGCAAGTACTGGCTAGGGGGGAAAGAACTGACTAGTCAATTTCTTCCCCCACCAGACAGGTCAAGTACTGGGTAGGGGGAAAATAACTAACTTGTCTATTTTTTCTCCCTCCTGATAGGTCAAGTACTGGCAAGGGGGAAAAGAACTGACTGGTTAAATTTCTCCCCCCCCCCCACCCCCACCTGATAGGTCAAGCATATGCAAGGGGGAAAGAACTGACCGGTCAATTTCTTCTCCCACCTAACAGAGCAAGTACTGGCTAGCGGGGAAAGAACTGACCGGTCAATTTCTTCTCCCCACCCGACAAGTCAAGTACTGGCTAGGGGGGAAAGAACTGACCAGACATTTTCTTTGTCCACCTAACAGAGCAAGTACTGGCTAGAGGGGGAAGAAACAGTCAGTTCTTTTTCTAGCAAGTACTGGCTAGAGGGGAAAGAACTGACCAGTAAATTTCTTCCCCCACCTGACAGGTCAAGTATATGATAGGGGGGAAAGAACTGACCGGTCAATTTCTTCACACTTAACAGAGCAAGTACTGGCTAGGGGAGGGGGGGGGGAAGAAATTTCCGGTCAATTTCTTCCCCCACCTGACAAAGCAAGTACTGGCTAGGGGGGAAAGAACTGACCGGTCAATTTTATTTCCCCACCCGACAGGTCAAATACTGGCTAGGGGGGAAAGAACTGACCAGTCAATTTCTTCCCCCAACTTACAGAGCAAGTACAGGCTAGGAGGAAAAGAACTGACTGGTCAGTTTACTTCCGCCACCTTACTTGTCAAGTACCGGCTACGTGGGAAAAGAACTGACCAGCAGTAATTTCCTTACCTTAGAAGAAATTGAAACAGGAAAAAGACAAATAAAAAAATACAACAGAAATTAAAATAAGTTCATTTAAAAACATTTCTTTAATTTACACAAAATATGAAACATATTTCTTATTTAATGTGCAATTTAAATGAAAACTGACTATCGGAAATGAAAAACAGGCTAGTTAAGAATAACCAAGAATAACCAGTTCCAATTCACTAACAGGGGAAATAATTGACTAGCCAGGTAAATTGATGAGAGGGGAAAGAATTGACTAGTTAGTTTTTTCCCCCCATAAGAATGATCAAGAGTAACCAGTTGTGATTGGGGGAAAAAAAATGACTAGGGGGGGAAAGAACTGACCAGTCAGTTTTTTCCCCGGGGAAAAAACTGACTAGTCGATTCTTTCCCCTGGAGAAGAAACTAACTAGTCAGTTTTTTCCCCGGGGAAAAAACTGACTGGGGAAAAACTGACATTTACACCTGTATCGGGCTGGCTGCACATTTCCCTCACCCTGTAACACAGGAACAAGGTTCCAGCATGTGACATTTTAAACTTTGGAATAGACGCTGTCTATAAAAATCATTTTCCTTTGTCAGTTGTAGGGCAAGCACAAATTGTATTAGGATGAGTGAAAATTGTAGGCAGCTTGTCATGCAGGATGATTTGCTGAGCCCTGTATAGAAGTTCTGCAATAAACACCAGTTTGAAATATTCAGATGCAACAAATGGTTGTACAGACTTTTATGATACAAAAAAAGAATAAGCATTATCTTTTAACTGGAAAGATGGCCTTTCACTTCCTGTATGATTTTTTTCTCAGCTTTTATGTGAAATGTCCGTTAATTTGCAAAACTAGGATAAGCTCTGTTATATGCAAGTTTTACCTGTTGAAGCAAGGCAGATGAATTTAAATTGACAAAATTTGAAATATCTGGGATATGCGTGGGCTTTGAATTGTACAAAATATGACAGTATGAAGTAATTTATGAAATTTCTACGTTTTATTGATTTTCCTTTCAGGTGCTGTCGGAGGTATCTCACAGTGTCCAGACCTTACCGCCCCAGATAATGGTAATGTAAACGTTGCTGGAGTAAATGTTAATGATACGGCTGCCTACACGTGTAAGACTGGTTATACTCTCGACGGAACAAACTTTAGAGAATGCCAAGCAGGTTTTACCTGGTCAGAGTCGGCCCCAACCTGTAATATCGTAGGTAAAAATTACTGTATACAGTTCAACATAATCAAAAATGTCTCCACAAATTTACTTGCTTAGGTTCCATTTATTAATATTAGCTTGATTGGAATGAAAACTAGAAGATTATTTGAAATTCTTTTGGGTTGCATGAGAAGTTGCTGTTTTTACTCATGTAGGGCTTGAACCTGTGACAACCATGTTGAGGTATCCATACCTTGACTACTTAACCACTGTCCCCTTTGTTAACATTTACCTTTGGTAAAATACCTCATGCCTTTTGTCAAGCATTTTGATCTACTAGCTGTATACATATTGTCAGCAGGAATATACGAACATCTGACTCAATTCTCATAATCCCACCCACCACTTCGAAACACGTCTCTTTCCTTGCGCATGAGTTGTAGGTTTGGAATTGTAAGCTTTCTACAGACACAAATGTAGAAATTTCAAGAAATTGTATTCAGTTATTAAATTTATTTACAGATTGTGGTACACCAGCAGACCCTGTAGGTGGCGTTGCCAGCTATGCAAACACTACGTATCTATCTACACTGAATTACTCTTGCAACACAGGATTTAATCTGACAGCGGGCGAAACATCAGCCACTTGCATGAAAGATGGCAACTGGGATAATAGCCCGCCTACTTGTACAATTGACGGTAAGGTTATTTTAACAAATTCTAGCAGGTATTTTCATACTGCGAGTGTGTTCTGGTCTTAAACCTTCTAGAGTCTTCCAAATATGTACTTACTTATTTTGTTTTCCAGTTATGTATTTTTGGCTTGATGAATGTAAAAACATCTTTAGCTGCATTTTAACACCTTGAGTGTTCTTACAACAAATTAAAGGTTAAAGTAATTGAAAATAAGGAGTAAATTAATTTAAGGCACCATTTTGTTGTAAAAACCCATTAAATTAAAAAAAAAGAAAAGATTCCGCTTAAGTGATGCATTTAAAATACAACGTCACAATGACATGGATGGAATTTAACTGTATTTTTTGCATACTTATAAACTTGCATAATAGTGGTGAAAGTTTAAATAAGGCATCCTTTCCACAAATAAGCAAGTGCTCCATAACAGTGCTATTAAAGTATATTAAATAATGATGGTTCTGTATTTGCTATTGTTTTATTTTGCAGATTACTTTCCAGATTGTTTCGCTTTCAGTGACATAATAGATGGTTCTGTATTATGTACTTGGTTTATCTTGCAGATTGTCTTGGTTTGAGTAACATAACAGATGGTTCTTTATCTGTACTTGGTTTATCTTGCAGATTGTCTTGGTTTGAGTAACATAACAGATGGTTCTTTATCTGTACTTGGTTTATCTTACAGATTGTCTTGGTTTGAGTAACATAACAGATGGTTCTGTATCTGCACCTGTTACAACATTCGGAGCAACAGCAACATATACATGTGACACTGGATACTACATTTCTTCGGGTAGCCAGAATCGTACCTGTCAAGCAGGAGGGTCATGGGATGGCACAGAACCAACCTGCTCTATTCAAGGTTGGAGAGTTATCTGTTCACGTTTATTGTTTATAGCTCTAGGAAATTACTGTTAAATGAGTATTAATTTTCATGGATTTCTAGATTGATTCAATCTGCTAAATAAAGCCCCAATGAACAAGTAAAATTCTAGCTGCTTTTGTGTCCAAAAGTTGAAATCTACGAATATGTGTTCTCACAAATTACTTATTCTGGTGTTATGCCCAGAAAATGAAATAAGAAGTTCAGAATGGACTGGTTTTATATTTGTCAAAACTATAGTCTGTAGTGGTTATACTTAATTGGCTGATTGCCTGTGCTCAGATGCTCCTATTGTGTTATGGGTAAGTAGGTCAAAGGTCCTAGTCCAAGGATGCTTCTGCTCAATATATCAAGAAAGCCTATGTGTACAAACTTAATAGGATTATTTGAAAACACATGGGAATATAGTGGTAAAAAATCATAGGATCATTGCCTGTTGACCCTATTATTTTGGGACTGAGTAGATCAAGGTTTCAGTGGTCTCAAGGCTTTAAATGTTTCCGTATCAAAAGCAGGAGAAGACTTTGATCTATGGCTGTTAAAGGATGATTGCCGGTGGTTTGTAGATGACTCTTCTTATTTTCTTGGTTTCTAGGCTATCAATAGCTGTAAAATGCTTGGGCCTACCACCATCAGATTTTATAGAATAATTATCTGAAGATTGTCAGTAGATGATATTGTTTGCAATGTCTGTAAGACAGTGACACATGTCAAGGTCACAGCATGCTTGCCACCATTTTACACACCAAACTATGTCTGCCCATAAGGAGTAAAAAATTGTTTGTTTCCAGTAACATGCTAAAAAAATTAGGGTAAGTAGGTTGGTAATTTTTTTTGGGGGGTGTGGGGTGGGGTTTATTAAGTGGGAATTTTCGGAAATTATTTTTGTGTCAAAAAATGAATACAAGTAAGGGGGTTATGCCTTTAGAGTATAAGTAAGTGGATTTCTAACATCACTGACCATGTTTAAAACATAAAAAGTGCAGTTTTACAACTTTTTGTTAAAAAGTTTTAAAAAACAATCTCCAAGGCCATAAAACATTTAGGGTTGGGCCAAAAATTTAGGGTAGGTTGGAATACTGGGAACAGACCATTTCTTTTATGCCTAAGGTGTTTAGCAAACAGTTCTTGTGTAAGCTTTATTAGTCCCCTACTGGTCCTTTAGCTCTAAGGTCACACTTGGAGGTAAAATGTTATCAAGACCTGTTTCATGTCCATTTGATGACTCTGCCAACCATCAAGGGATTTTAATGAGAATATCATTTTTATGTGAAGAAATTCTCATTACCAGTTGAAGTACATACATATATTTTGTAGATTGTTTGGGATTGTCAGCACCAGCTGGAGGTAGTGTTGCCGTGACAACAACAACATACAGTTCAACAGCAAATTATTCTTGCGATACGGGGTATGATATCAATGGGACAGCAACTATAACGTGCCAAGCAGACGGCAACTGGGAAACATTGCCAACCTGTGATATCAAAGGTAAAACAAGTCAAGAAGGAACAGATGTTTGACAGTAAAACATTGATTGTACAAGGTCACAAATAAATGAACAAATGAGCTGCACCATGAGAAAACCAACATAGTGCATTTGCGACCAGCATGGATCCAGAACAGACTGCGTGGATGCGCAGTCTGGTCAGGATCCATGCTGTTCGCTATCAAAGCCTATTGCAATTAGAGAAACCGTTAGCGAACAGCATGGATCCTGACCAGACTGCACGGATGTGCAGGCTGGTCTGGATCTATGCTGGTCACAAATGCATTATGTTGGTTTTCTCATGGTGCGACTCAAATCACTTACCGTAAAAGCTCGAATATATTACGCTAGCGTGTATATTACGCACCCACGATCTTGTATCAAAATCTTGGGAAAAATGCTTGCATTGGAATATATTACGCACCGAAAAATCAGTCAGAAAACGTTGTTTACAAACTCGAAATGGGCCATTAGCGGCATGCGTAAATACGATTTCTCGTGAAAATCGCAATTGCTGCATAATCTGTTACAGACAACAGTGACAATATCTGAGAGACAAATTCTTTCTAAAGTATATTTGAGAACTTTGAGAACTTTCTGAAGCTGTCAACACCTTAGTACGCTTAACAGACGTGCAAACAAATTTACATTTCATAATTATGGGCACATCAAACGAGAAAATCACGGTTAATTAACATGTTTGTTTAACAATATGAGCAGCTGTATTGATCAGTAATAATTGGCTGGAAATAAAGAAATAACAAACAGTCTGTTTTAATCGCAATTTATTTGAGCAACGTTGAAAGATAAATGATTTTAATGATCAAACACCTACAACCCGAAACTGTGAAATTTTGTATTTTGCCTAATCACTGCGGGGAATCACATGCTCAAAATAATCTCTAAACCAAAATAAATTTATGAATAATATGGGATAATATTGAAGCATCTTTTGCTGCAAATCTAAAATATAGCCTATCATATGGCAACACATATGTATCCTAGAATTACATAGATTTCGATCACAATCACCTTCTGATTACGTGGAACACTTCAAGAAACTGATACTTATTATTTTCCTAAGTGTTTGTAATTACAGGATATCTATCATTATTGTCAACTGCATGATAATTTAACAATATTCATTAGTCGTATGATAGACTATGTTTAAATTTCATATCTTATCATGATAGGAAATTTATGAATGTTCTTCAAAATATCACTTTGGTTTAAAGATTATTTTGATCATGTGATTCCCCATAGTGTAATTATTTCACTGACACATTATCCGGTGCACTTGATATGTATGATATTTTGTTTATTAAATTTACAAATACAAAAATTTAAACTCGCAAGCAAAACCAACTTTACCATATATTATCAGAGGTTCGGTTCCGTACGTGTTTTTAAACCCACCCAATATAACGCTCTTCAAAAGGAGGTTAAAAAAGCAGGGCCCAAAATGTAAACACATGACAGTTGACAAAATTGTCCGATTTTCTCTGATATTTTCGGGTTTTCAAGCTGGGAAAAAATGTTTGAAGCTCTTCCTTGGTGTATATTATGCACCCCTTTGAGAAAATGAAAAAATCATAAAAAACTGCGTCATATATTCGAGTTTTTAGCTCACCTGTCACAAAGTGACAAGGTGAGCTTTTGTGATCGCGCAGCGTCCGTCGTCCGTCCGTCAGTCCGTCCGTGCGTGCGTAAACTTTTGCTTGTGACCACTCTAGAGGTCACATTTTTCATGGGATCTTTATGAAAATTGGTCAGAATGTTCCCCTTGATGATATCTAGGTCAAGTTTGAAACTGGGTCACATGCGGTCAAAAACTAGGTCAGTAGGTCTAAAAATAGAAAAACCTTGTGACCTCTCTAGAGGCCATATATTTCACAAGATCTTCATGAAAATTGGTCAGAATGTTTACCTTGATGATATCTAGGTCTAGTTCGAAACTGGGTCACGTGGCTTCAAAAATTAGGTCAGTAGGTCAAATAATAGAAAAACCTTGTGACCTCTCTAGAGGCCATATTTTTCATGGGATCTGTATGAAATTTGGTCTGAATGTTCATCTTGATGATATCTAGGTCACGTTTGAAACTGGGTCACGTGCGGTCAAAAACTAGGTCAGTAGGTCTAAAAATAGAAAAACCTTGTGACCTCTCTAGAGGCCATACTTGTGAATGGATCTTCATAAAAATTGGTCAGAATGTTCAGCTTGGTGATGTCTAGGTCAAGTTTGAAACTGGGTCACGTGCGGTCAAAAACTAGGTCAGTAGGTCTTAAAGTAGAAAAACCTTATGACCTCTCTAGAGGCCATATATTTCATGAGATCTTCATGAAAATTGGTCAGATTGTTTGTCTTGATGATATCTAGGTCAAGTTCGAAAATGGGTCACGTGCCATCAAAAACTAGGTCAGTAGGTGTAAAAATAGAAAAAATTTGTGACCTCTCTAGAGGCCATATTTTTCATGGGATCTGTATGAAAGTTGGTTTGAATGTTCATCTTGATGATATCTAGGTCAAGTTCGAAAATAGGTCACGTGCGGTCAAAAACTAGGTCAGTAGGTCAAATAATAGAAAAACCTTGTGACCTCTCTAGAGGCCATATTTTTCATGGGATCTGTATGAAAGTTGGTCAGAATGTTCATCTTGATGATATCTAGATCAAGTTTGAAACAGATTCATGTGCGGTCAAAAACTAGGTCAGTAGGTCTAAAAATAGAAAAACCTTGTGACCTCTCTAGAGGCCATACTTGTGAATAGATCTCCATAAAAATTGGTCAGAATGTTCATCTTGGTGATATCTAGGTCAAGTTTGAAAGTGGGTCACGTGCCATCAGAGAATAGGTCAGTAGGTCAAATAATGAAAACACATTGTGACCTCTCTTGAGGCCATATTTTTCATGGGATCTGTATGAAAGTTGGTCTGAATGTTTATCTTGATGATATATAGGTCAAGTTTGAAACTGGGTCAACTGCGATCAAAAACTAAGTCAGTAGGTCTTAAAATAGAAAAACTTTGTGACCTCTCTAGAGGCCATACCCTTGAATGGATCTTCATGAAAATTGGTCAGAATGTTCACCTTGATGATATCTAGGTCAAGTTTGAAACTGGGTCACATGCCATCAAAAACTAGGTCAGTAGGTCAAATAATAAAAAAACCTTGTGACCTCTCTAGAGGCCATACTTTTAATGGGATCTGTATGAAAGATGGTCTGAATGTTCATCTTGATGATACCTAGGTCAGGTTTGAAACTGGGTCAGCTGCGGTCAAAAACTAGGTCAGTAGGTCTAAAATTAGAAAAATCTTTTGACCTCTCTGGAGGCCATATTATTCAATGGATCTTCATGAAAATTGATCTGAATGTTCACCTTGATGATATCTAGGTCAGTTTCGAAACTGGGTCATGTGGGGTCAAAAACTAGGCCAGTAGGTATAAACTAGGTCAATAGGTCAAATAATAGAAAAACCTTGTAACCTCTCTAGAGACCATATTTTTCAATAGATCTTCATGAAAATTGGTCAGAATTTTTATCTTGATAATATCTAGGTCAAGTTCAGAACTGGGTCACATGAGCTCAAAAACTAGGTCACTATGTCAAATAATAGAAAAAATGACGTCATACTCAAAACTGGGTCATGTGGGAACAGGTGAGCGATTCAGGACCATCATGGTCCTCTTGAATGTAGAAATTATTAGGAAAACAGCTATGGATGATATGAATTGCTCAGGTAAGCCTGCCATTGATGTGCAAGGTTGTAGTGCTTTGCTAGAAAAAAAAACCAATCTGATCTGCTCAACACATCTGTATTTACCACATTGCTATATAGAAAATTGAGTATGTAAGTAAGATTCTGAAGTTTGCAAATTTCCACTTCCATTGATTTTATCTGTACTTAGAAATAGAATGGGGAAATTTGGTTTTATCTCTGTCTTTCTTATACATCTTGCCATGGAGTTTTGAACATATGATGATTAAGAATTTCTGTGCCTTAACTGCTTAAGGTAGTCCTCCACATTCAGATCTTTTTTTTTCTACAACATAGAATTTGATTAAATTCTGATTTTTCAAAACTTACAAAATATTTAGAAAATTGGGCAAATAAAAAAGAGAAGATCATGTGCTTGATTTTTTGCTACACTGATTTGGAAAATTTTGGACTTCACACAAGTTTTCATGATGGGGGTCAATGAAAAAATCACAGTTTTGATAACATTTTTGAGAAAAGCAGTTTTTCTTCAATGTAGATTTTACTGAAACTTCATATAGTCTTGATTAAACATATGATCTGTAATATGGTGAAATAAAATGTACAGGTCCGTGTGCTTGTTTTTGAGATATTTGCCCATGATTAAGGAGATCCGAAAATTTCATGCTGACTTTAGGACCTTATTTTGAATATTTAACTTGTCAAATTTTATCTTAAGAAAGATAGCAAAGTTGCCGTTTTCATAAATTTACTCACGGGTTGCCATTGATTCATAAAATGATCTTCGTTTCTGTATGCCAAGTCAAGGCTTTTTTCAGCATTTTCTTGATAAATGACGTTGCGCCAATACTTCCAGTTAAACAAATGTGCTGTACCTTAACCCTTATCATGCTGGACGCAATTGATCTGCCTTTGCGACCAGTGTAGATCATGATCAGCCTGCACATACGTGCAGTCTGATCATGATCTGCACTGTTCGCCATTCAGTCAGTATATTTTTGGTAAGCACCCCTTTTAACAGTTAATGGTACTGTCCAAATTGAAAGATGGACAAGTCCATCATAGAAATTTTGCTGGGTAAGGGTTAAAATGCTATATCTGTTTGATCTCTGCTTTACTGATACAAATTTTTTATTTCAGATTGTGGAAACTTGACTGGGCCAACTGATGGTTCAGTGAACTTTACTTCTACAACGTATAGCTCTGTAGCTACATTCACATGTGACACTGGTTACACCCTGGTAGGAGATAGTTCAGCAACTTGCATAGATACAAGTGCATGGAGTGCAAGTGCACCTGTCTGTAATATTGTTGGTAAGTGTACTGGGTATAGACAAACTAGTGTGCACCTGTCTGTAATATTGTTGGTAAGTGTACTGGGTATAGACAAACAAGTGTGCACCTGTCTGTAATATTGTCGGTAAGTGTAATGGGTATAAACAAACAAATGTACTGGGTATAGACAAACAAGTGTGCACCTGTCTGTAATAGTTTGTAAGTGTACTGGGTATAGACAAACAAGTGTACTGGGTATAGGCAAACAAGTGTGCACCTGTCTGTAATAATTGTTGGTAAGTGTACTGGGTATAGAGATACATGTACTTTTTGAACCTGTCTTTATGTTCCACAGGAATAGTAGTATGTAGTAGTCTAATTGTCATTTGGTTACCACTTAGGGTTTTTAAGCATGATTTGAATATTATACAAGGAACTGACTTCAACTTTTGAATGTATGAAGGTTGCAGTGGGGTGTGCTGTTCACAAGAACTGTAACTTTGCTACAAGAGGTAAAAATATAAAAGTCCTAAAATAAACTTTTTCTCATGAACTTTTGAACATGGTTTGTAGCATCTTGGTATGGACCTCTTAGATTTGGTTGGCCCCTTTTAGGGACCGCCATAGCTAACAATAGAAAATAGCGCTTAAAATGACTTCATCGAACTATTTTAGTAAATTGTTGTCTGTACTATTCTTGTAAGGACATCTCTAAACTGTTTACACTTGGACTCCTTGTAGGGGCTGTCTTGGCTGAAAATAGAAAATTCATGAAACAGTTTCTTCTTCTGAACTGCTTTATGGATCATTACAAAACTTGATCTGTAGCATCTTTTTATGGACCTCTTTCAAATTTATTAAAATGATCCAAAAACTTTACCTGATTTTGGGGCCACCAGAGCTAAAAATCAGAAATAAATGAAATTAACATTTGAATGACCTCTTTTGGCTTGATGTATCTTCACTATACTTGGTCTGTATTTTCCTGGCATGGACTTCTTTAACCAGGTTTTCAACGAAAACCCGAGTTATTAGATTGGGGTAGATGTCGGTTGGGCGGGCGGGCGGCGGCTGAGGTGTATTTTGACCAATCTCTACCTGGTAAGGATTTCTGTGTGGACTTACAATTTTTTTTTTGTATTTTTTGTTTTTGTTTTTTTTTTAGATTAACTTCCCTTAGTTGTTACTATAAATAACTTATATTGTAACTTTTTTATAATTGACCGTAGGGAAAAACCAAGACCACTTTTCTGTGGTACAACATAGTTGTTACTTTCTAATTTTAGGTGTATTTTAAGGTATCTCTACCCGGTAAGGAGTTTTTTTGTGGACTTAGAAAAACAAAAGAATTACAATGATTACTAAACAACCACAAAATTAAAATTACATCTGCAAATACAGGTGCAAGAGTAAGAAATTTCCTGTGACGGGCGTATATTGTGACATTCTGGCACTCTTGTTTATTCTTATGAAAAGTGTTGAAAACCTGGTTTCGTGGCATTTCCGCGTTTCTTGTTTAAGTTTATACAATTGGTTCAGCTGTACTTCTTTTTGGGGCTGCTAAAGCAAAAAATAGGAAGATCAGAAGCAAAGTCAAACAATTTGGACAGGTGAGCAACTTAGGGCTTCATGACCTTCTGCTCTCTCTCCTTGCCTGGCCGTTGTATGGCCCCACCATTCTATGCGAAAGGATTTTCACATGTCGGCATTTCATGTGTAGCAATTACATGTATAAATATTTCAACTGTATGGATTTTCCCAGTAGAGATTTCAGGTGAAGGCATTTCATCTGTAGGGATTTCACATGGAATGATTTCATGTGTAGGTCTTACATGTGTAAAGATTTAAATTGTACGGATTTTTCCTGTAGGGATTTCAGGTGTAGGCTTTTCATGTGTAGGCATTTCACCTGTAGGGATTTTGCATGTAGGCATTTCATGTGCAAGGATTTCAATTGTAGTCATTTTGCCTGTAGGGATTTTAGATGTAGGTATTTCACCTGAAGGCATTTAACATGTAATGATTTCATGTGTAGACATTTCACATGTAGGCATTTCATGTGTAGGCATTTCACCTTAAGGGATTTCACATGTTTCCATTTCACCTGTAGGCATTTTACTTGAAGGTGTAGGAATTTCAGTTACATGTATAGAAATTTGATGTTAAAGCATTCCACCCATAAGCATTCCACCTGTACACATTTTACATGTAGTAGGAATTTCATGTGTAGGAATTCATGTGCAGGCATTTTACTTGATGCATTTCTAAACCATTGTTGTATACCTTTATTAGAATCACCTGATCTTTAAGAAAGGTTGAGGTATATGTATTTTATATTTTTCACAATTTTATAAACCAGTCGGCATTTAATAGATGACGATTTTCATCTGATAATTTTAGACTGTGGGACATTGGAGCAACCAGACAATGGAAATGTAAACTTTGACCCTGGAACTGTGTACCAGAAGATTGCTGCCTATACCTGTGATACAGGGTATGAACTTAGAGGGGACAATATCAGAAGATGTGAAGCTAGCGGTAATTGGAGCTCAACCCCTCCCACTTGTCAGATATATGGTATGTGTTGCTTAGATTTAGAATTTGTTTGTCCTGTTTGTTACTTTGGTAAGGATTTTTATGGATGAAAATAATACCATACCAATTATGTAAAATTATTGTTTGCCTAGGGGGACTTATTATTTTTAGCTTGACTATACAAAGTATATGGAGAGCTGTCCTACTCACCCCGGCGTCGGCGTTTTTCCGCGTCCCAAACTTGGTTAAAGTTTTTTTTACACTTTCTCTTTTTATGCCCCCGAATGGAGGCATATAGTTTTTGAAACGTCTGTCCGTCTGTCAATCTGTCGGTCTGTCAGTCTGTCCGTCTGTCAGTCTGTCCGCAATTTTCGTGTCCGGTCCATATCTTTGTCATCCAATGATGGATTTTCAAATAACTTGGCATGAATGTGTACCACAGTAAGACGACGTGTCGCGCGCAAGACCCAGGTCTGTAGCTCAAAGGTCAAGGTCACACTTAGACGTTAAAGGTCATTTTTCATGATAGTGCATTCGTGTCCGGTCCATATCTTTGTCATCGATGGATGGATTTTCAAATAACTTGGCATGAATGTGTACCACAGTAAGATGACGTGTCATGCGCAAGACCCAGGTCCGTAGCTCAAAGGTCAAGGTCACACTTAGACGTTAAAGGTCATATTTCATGATAGTGCATTGATGGGCGTGTCCGGTCCATATCTTTGTCATTCATGCATGGATTTTAAAATTATTGGGCATGAGTGTGTACCACAGTAAGACGACGTGTCGCGCGCAAGACCCAGGTCCGTAGGTCAAAGGTCCTAAACTCTAACATCGGCCATAACTATTCATTCAAAGTGCCATCGGGGGCATGTGTCATCCTATGGAGACAGCTCTTGTTTCTCCTTAATTACTGTAATTACTTGATGGATTTGCTTTAAAATTAAAATAGTTATTCCTCATCATCACCCACATCATATGGCACAAGGGCCATAACTCTCACACCAATTTTTCATGAATTATCCCCCCTTTTTGATGCACTTTCACTCTATCTCATTTATTCCTGAATGGATTTGATTCAAACTGAAAGTAGTAGTTCCACATCATCTTCCACATCATATGACACAAGGCCCATAACTCTGGTACCAATATTTAATGAAATATCCCCCCTTTTACTTAGAATTTCAGGTTAAAGTTTTGATGTTCTTTCACTATATCTCAGTTATTTATAAATGGATTTGATTCAAGCTTAAAATAGTTCTTCAATATCATCACCCACATCATATGACACAAGGGCCATAACTCTTGCACCAATATTTCATGAATTATCCCCCTTTTACTTAGAATTTTAGGTTAAAGTTTTGATACACTTTCACTCTATCTCAATTATTACTAAATGGATTTGATTCAAACTTAAAATAGTTGTTCTACCTTATCACCCACGTCATGTGACACAAGGTGCATAACTCTGGTACCAATTTTTAGCTCACCTGTCACGAAGTGACAAGGTGAACTATTGTGACCGCTTGATGTCCGTCGTCCGTCGTGCGTCGTCAGTCGTCCGTCAACAATTTCTAAAAAAATCTTCTTCATGAAAACCACTGGGCAGAATTACACCATACTTCACAGGAATGATCCTTGGCTGGCCCCCTTTCAAAATTGTTCAAAGAATTGAATTCCATGCAGAACTCTGGTTGCCATGGCAACCAAAAGGAAAAACTTTAATAATCTTCTTGTCCAAAACCACAGGGCGTAGGGCTTTGATATCTGGTGTGTAGCATCATCTAGTGGTCCTCTACCAAAATTATTCAAATTATCCCCCTAGATCAAATATGGCCCGCCCCGGGGGTCACATGGTTTATATAGACTTATATAGGGAAAACTGAAAATCTTCTTGTACAAAACCACATGGCCTAGGGCTTTGATATTTGGTATGTAGCATCATCTAGTGGTCCTCTACCAAGATTGTTCAAATTATCCCCCTAGGGTCAAATATGGCCCCGCCCCAGGGGTCACATGGTTTATATAGACTTATATAGGGAAAACTCTGAAAATCTTCTTGTACAAAACCACTTTGATATTTGGTATGTATAGTGGTCCTCTACCAAGATTGTTCAAATTATCCCCCTAGGATCAAATATGGCCCCGCCCCGGGGGTCCCAAGTTTTACATAGACTTATTTAGGAAAAAAAGTTTAAAAATCTTCTTGTCTGAAACCACAACACTTAGACCTTTGATATTTGGTTTGTAGCATTTTTATGGTCCTCAACCAAAATTGTTCAAATTATGCCCCTGGGGTTAAAAGAGGCCCCGCCCTGGGGTTCACTTAGTTATTATGTCAGTTATATAGGAAAAATACTTAAAAAATCATCTGATCTTATTTCCAAGACTGTTTAATTATAATTACCTGATGACCCCAAGTAATATGATGTCACTTGACTGTGACCTTGACCTACTGACCTGCTTTCTTGTTTTTTAAGATACAGCCTTGAAATTTTGATGACATACACAGTTTTGCACACAAATCGTAAAACTGAATTTCATTGACCATGAATGTGACCTACTGACTTTCTTAATATTTTATCATCATTTTGACATTTGAAACATGTAGCTCATATTACTCAGGCGAGCGATCCAGGGTCATCATGACCCTCTTGTTTATGAATAATGCCTCCTTTTACTTAAAATTTAAGGTTAATTTTGATGCATTTTCACTATATCTCAGTTATTACGAAATGCATTTGATTCAAACTTGAAGTAGTTGTTCCACATCATCATCCGCATCATATGCCACAAGTTGCGTAACTCTTACACCAATATTTTATGAATTATGCTCCCTTTTTGCTTAGAATTATACTTATATAGTGGTTTGACACACTTTATCTGTACCTCTCTTATTACTTGATATTTTTAACACAGATTCAAGCTATTGTACAATATTCGTCCGCCATTGGAGTCATTAAACACTCCAGTGACAGCTCCAGCTTCCTCAGATGTGCCCAGTTTCACTATCCATCATCGAAATAGTCGAGTTCGCTGTATCCTGTGACAGCTCTTGTTAGATATCACAGTTGAGACATTCCATAAATTTAATCCTAATAAAAAAGGAAAATCCCCATGCATTTTATCTTCAAAGTTTGAAATCCACAATTTATATCCCCACAAAATAGCTATTTTTGCCAAAATCACAAAATTTTGTGTGCATTAATTCAAATGATTTTAAAGAATTGTACAAAAATGCAAAGTTTCAGCAGTACAAATGCATCACAAAAAATGTCCCAACAACTTTAATTTTTAGAGATTTAAACGTCTGTGTCTAAACTTCAGTGATGAATGTTTGTTTCATGAATGCAACACTACACAAGGCATCACTGTCCCAAGTTGACTGATATACAGCTAAATATGCTGAGACAAGGGCAGTAAACTCACACATTATGAGGGCTCTTCGTTATATAATACAATATTCACAAACAAATTTCTGATGGAATGATGGTAGTGGTGAAATGGAAGTTAACGTTCTCTCGAAAGATTCACCCTTAGGGAAAAAGCCTCAAAAGCTATACAAATGATGCAATTGTACCATCACAAATTTGCCCACTTTGCTCAATAGGGAGAGCGCAGACCTATGGATAATGGTATTGTGAGCTTGATCCCTGGGCAAGGTATATGTTCTCTGTGATGACTTAATAAAAGACATTGTGTCTGAAATCATCCATCCTCCACCTCTGATTCATGTAGGGAAGTTTGCAGTTACTTACGGAGAACAGGTTTGTACTGGTTTTGTACTGGTACAGAATCCAGGAATACTGGTTAGGTTATTTGTCCACCTAAACATAACAGAAATACTGTTTAAAAATTGCATTAAACCCAAAACAAACAGACAAGTTTATGATGGATATCGGGGGCCTCCGTGACCGAGTGGTTAAAGTCACTGATTTCAAACCACTTGCCTCTTATCGATGTTGGTTCGAGCTTCACTCAGGATGTTGAATTTTTCATATGAGGAAGCCATCCAGCTGGCTCGGTGGTTCTACCCAGGTGCCCGCTCGTGATGAAATAATGCACGAAGGGGCACCTGGGGTCTTTTCCTCCACCATCAAAGCTGGAAAGTTGCCGTATGACCTATAATTGTGTTAGTGCGACGTTAAACCAAACAAAATAGATAAATTATGATAGATATCAAGTGGTACAAATTCATTGTCTGTATCTTACAGAAAAACTCCTATATAACACTGGAAATAAAGGACAGAAGACAAAGCTATTTGGGGTGACTGTTGTCATTCAGATTGTCATAACCCGCATGGAAGCAGGTCCCACTGGGATTTGTTACCTTAGCAACCAACTAAAATTAAGCAGTTTCAGATTTAATTTGTTTATTTGTTTTAGATTGTAGTGCTCCTGAAGCTCCAACAAATGGTAATGTGACACTGACATCGGGTTTGACAACTTACGGAGAACAAGCTCGTTATACCTGTGACACGGGCTACAATGAAAATGGTACCTCAATAAGAACTTGTGGAGAGGGAACCTGGTCTGGTTCTCTACTAACATGTGATGGTAAGGATTTAGTGCTGAAATGTTCATATTCATTTTTAGCTCGACTTTTCGAAGAAAAAGTAGAGCCATACCAGCCTCTGCATTGATAAAGTCAAATATCTCTGTTACTATCAAAGCTTTTGACTTGAAACTTAAAAATTTATTTACTTTCAAAGTCTACACCAGGAGAAAGTATCCCCATAACTCTGATTTGAATTTGACAGAGTTATGCCCTTTTTAACTTAGAATTTTTTGGTTAAAGTTTTATAAAGTTTTTATTGGCAAAGCTCTAATTCAGAGTCAAGCACTGAGGAAAGTGGAGTGTGCTGTCGTACAGACAGCTCTTGTTAATGGAAATTTGATGTAAAGCTTGCAAGATATTTTCATGCATTTTGAACTGCTTAACCTTTACGCTGCTAAATTTCTAAAATGGACTGGTCAAAACTGGAAAGTCTTCATATGTCCTATAATTGTGTAAGTGCGATGTTTAACGAAAACAAGAACAACTTTTAAGAACTTGGATAGCTTTTCAGAGATGTAAGGGAAACTTTCACCAATACAATATACTAAACTTTGAAAAGATTCAGATTCATTTAAAGGATGATAACTGCCCTCTCTATGACTATGACTGAGTGTAATATATTTAAGAAATAATTTACAGCATAAGTGTTTTAACACTATTAATGTATGATGGGTGGTTATACGTTGGGCACAGCCTGAGTGAAATTATTTCTACGATGTATTACCGCCCGAGTGTATAAATAGTGTTAAAACACTCTTTTGCTATAAATTAATCTAAAACATTAGATAAAATATAGTAGCGCTCTTTCTTGACATCACCGCACGTTAACATGATGTCATTCTAGCGTAAGCGTGTTTTAACAGAGACAAGCATATTAGAATTTAGAATTTACATTATACCATATACTTGCAGACATAAATGAATGTGTAGAGGGGACTGATAACTGTAATGTGAATGCAGCATGTGCCAACACAGATGGAAGTTTTACCTGTACCTGTAACCCAGGTTACTCAGGGGACGGATTAACATGTGACGGTAAGAAGTAGCAGCTGTTCATATATTATAACCTTAATTACTAGTGGGCAGATATAACAATGAGCAATGGTCCCCTGAGGTCAAAGATCAGTTGGCTTAAATTATATGGAAGAGTTTACTGTAGATCACTCTGTATCAGAGTGGCAGAGTCGAATTCTGCCGCAGGGGATTCAGGTTTATGACGTTTTACAAGATATTTCCACAGGAGCCTTGTAACAGATTATACTGTCTAACAATACAGCTCAGATAACTTGCACATATTATCTATTCCATTCAGAAACTTGTGGAATTTTTCATCCACCAATGAAAATGTACAGTTTTAATCAGCTGTTAAATGACCTCCATCCCAGATATAAACAAGAAGTAAAGATGAAATCAATACCGGCCTCTGGCGGGCAAAAAGATAAGATAAGCAGTACCATTAAATGCTATACTGACCTTTTGTTTAGGAAGTGTAAAAGATTTAACTTTTTATGCAGACTGTGGCACATTGAGTAATCCGGCTGATGGAACTGTCAGTCAGACAGGAACCACCCTTAATGATACTGCGACGTACATTTGTAATACCGGCTATGAGCAGATGGGAGGAAATTTGACTCGTACATGTGAGACTGATGGTACATGGAGTGGTGCTGAACTTGTATGCACTATTGAAGGTTTGTATCTGCCTTTACATACCCCTCTTTAAGTTTGACCAGCTGGCTTCAGCCCTGGAAGATTGTCTAGTTCCAATAAGGCTTTTGATTTTATGTAAAATACAGATAAAGTAGATATCCAGATAGATGTTATGCAAAACTGAATAGTTAGAAATTCACTACTTTCAATATTACACTTTGAACTTAAACTAGAGTAATAAAGGGAGGTAATCTTAAACAGTGGATTCAGCAAATTTATGAGAAAAAATTATCAAAAATAGAATTTCACAAGAAGTAGACCTAATTTATGATCATAATAAAAATGTGCCAGCCACATTATAAGCAAGGCATTATGAGCCTTTAACCCTTACCATGCTGGACAGTGTAAATCATGATCAGACTGCACATCTGTGCAGTCTGATCATGAACTGCACTGTTCGCCATTCAGTCAGTATACTTTTGGTAATCACCCCTTTTAACAGTAAATGGTACTGTCCAAGTTGAAAGATGGACAAGTTCATTACAGAAATTTAGCAGGGTAAGGGTTAAGTTTAGAGTGTTATATCAAAATGAAACTTGGTGTATAGGTAACTCATAGTAAGCCAATACTAAAGTTATACATATGGGGCAGATGGGGTCGAGGTCAAGATCATGGATACTGGATATAAAAGAAAGTTAAATATAGAAAAAAGTGTCATCTCGGTAAGCTTAGGTTATAGGAAGCTTATATCAGTGGCTGGGATTGGATATGGGATTAGTGAGGTCAAGGTCACTGTTACTAAAAATAGAATCAAATTATTCCAGTTCAACAAGGATGAAGTTATGGAATCTTAAGCTATAGATAGCCTATGATAATATCAGAGGATTTTGGGGGCCTCCGTGGCAGAGTAGTTAATGTTCCTGACTTCAGATCATGTGCCCTTCACCCCTGTGGGAGCCTCCATGGCAGAGTGGTTAAGGCCCCTCACCCATGTGGGTTCGAAACTACTTGAGTTGTAGACTTTTTTCATGGCTTATACAAGGTTGATGGTTTTACCGAGGTGTTTGACCACCCATGTCCTAAACAAAAGGGGTACCTGGGGTCAGCTTCCGGAACCATTGAAAGTCACCATAGTTATGACTCGTGATTGTTCCAGCATGATATTTAACACTGTGGAAAAAAAAGTTGGGATTTTACCTCAGCCATTTGGATCAAGGTTACTGTTTTTAAAAAGAAAAAGGCTGTCAACATACAAGTTAGAAAAGAGTCATTTAGATTTAACTTTATATATATTATACCAGATTTATTCCTTTTATTCCTTTGAAATTTTTTGTGGTTTGATAAATCTAGTATACCTCGAATTGCTATGTCCTCTTTTAAATTTAGACTTTGTCAGTGGTGCTGAAAGTGTGTGTCTAGTAAACACATAGCAATTAAGGTCAGAGTATAACCTAATTAGCCTGCTGGCGGCAAGTGATTTGCCTTTGCGACCAGTGGACACCAAGATCAGCCTGCACATACGCACTGTTTGCTATTCAGTCAGTAAATTTTCAGTGATCACCCCTTTGAATAATAAATGATATGGTACTGCCCAAATTGAATGATGGACCAGTTCATTTTAGAAATTTAGAAGGGTAAAGGTTAATAACTTCAATTCTTGTTTGCATTGTAAAATATTTAATTTTGCAGTCTGAACAAATTTGTTCATATTAAGTATCTTACAGATTGTGGTTCCCTGTCATCTCCAACTGATGGGACAGTAAATTACACAGATTCTACGTATCAGCAGACTGCAACATACACATGTAATACCGGGTACCAGCAAACAGGAGGGAATATATCCCGTACCTGTCAGGCAGGAGGAGCATGGGATGGAACAGAAATTGTTTGCCAGATTTATAGTAAGTCATTTCTGACTGGAATACTTTTCTTTGTAATCCTGTTTGTATTTTTTTATTTACATATTAAAGGCAAACCACTTTTTTCAGAATGAGAGAATGGAAAAAATGAAAAATAAGAAAGATACTGAGGATAGTTGTTTGTTTTGAGTGAATATAGAATATATATCTCACTGAGAAGGGAAAAATATTTCATAAGCATGTAGCTTAAGAACCACTGAAAGTCCACAGGAAACAAAACATCACTTAGAACACCGCAGGAAACTCCACTAAAAACATTACAGGGAATATCATTGAGAACAACACTGAGAACACCAAAGGGAACACCACTGAGAATACCACTGAGAACATCACAGGGAACATCATTGAGAAAAGCATAGTGTACACCACAGGGAACACCATTGAGAACAACACTGAGAACACCACAGGGAACACTACTGAGAAAACCACAGGGAACACCACTGAGAAAAGCACAGTGAACACCATTGAGAACACACTGAAAACACCATTTGGAACACCATTGAGAACACACTGAAAACACCATTGAGAACACCACTGAGAAAACCACAGGGAACATTACTGAGAACTCCACAGGGAACACCACTAAAAAAATGACAGGAAACATCATTGAGAATACCAAAGGGAACACTTTTGAGAACACCACAGGAAACACCACAAGGAACCTGAGAAGGCAACAGGGAACACCATTGAGAGCACCACAAGGAACCTGAAAACACAACAGGGAACACCACTGAGAACACTGCAAGGAACCTGAGAATGCAACAGGGAACACCATTGAGAACACCACAAGGAACACCACAGGAAACACCACTTAGAATATCACAGGGAACACCGCAGGGAACATCATTGAAAACAACACTGAGAACACCACAGGGAACACCATGGAAAACATTGCAGAGAACGCCTTTGAGAACACTATAGGGAATACTATTGAGAACAGCACAGGGAACACCACAGAGAACACCATTGAGAACACCCCAGAGGTCACTACAGAGAACACCACTTGGAACACAACAGAAAAAACCCACAAAACACCACAGGATACACCACTGAGAACACCACAGGGAATACAACAGAGAACCCCAAAGTGTATCAGAAAACACAACAGAGAACACAACAGGTAACACTACAGAGAACACCACTGAGAACACCACAGTGTACACTTCAGAAAATTCCACTGAGAACACCTTTGAGAACACCACAGGGAACACCACAAGGAAGACTGTGCATGTTTTATTGAGGCTGTTACGATTGGAAATAATTTTCATTATTGGGGAAGAAAATATCTGTCATTTTATATCAGAAATTATAAAAATGTTTCTTTAATGTATTACAGCATGTACAAATCTAACTGACCCAGCTGATGGAAATGTAACAGCAACAGGTAACAGCTATGGAGATACTGGCACTTACAGTTGTGATCCAGGATATGATTTGAATGGAAGCAGTTTGTTGACATGTGGTACAGGAACCTGGGACAATGCTGAACCTAACTGTACCAAAAAGGGTAGGTGTTGTTATGTAGTTTCTGGGTACACTTCCCTGTCACAGTGGATATGATAATGAAATTAATTAACTCCCATGTTTAAACATTGCACATGGTTCCTTTTTATTTTTTGACACATGTTAAATGTGTACCAACAAATGTTTACTGAAATGTCATAAATGTCTTGATATACTTTGACTTGCAGGCAGCAGAGTTCACTTCTGGCTATGATGACCAGAAAAAGTTAATACAACAACCTTGGTAATATTCAAATAATAGTGAAGCTATAGCCCTGTGGCCGTTAATATGGCGCAGTTGAGACTTTTTGATTTGCTAAAATATTAAAACGCCTACTTTTTCACCAAAATGTGAATTCATCATAAAAACAAATGATACTTTATCTATTATACTGATTTTCAAGCAAATATAATATTGAACATAACTTGTTTTCATGTCTATAACAACACAATCCTTTTCCGCGCTGTCTGCTTACATTGCCGGTACTAGGGCGCACAAGGACGTAGCGTGTAATATAAGTCATATAAAACAGTTTTTAGCTACTGGCACATACAATATGTATATTTAAGTGTTTTTAGTAAGTCTTGTAGGGATCAGTTGTACAGGAGTGATCTCAAGTGATAAAAATATTAGAGTACCGGTAGTCTAAAATAATGCAACATGTTGTCTAAAATTACACAACAAAACAACGTGACAATAACATCTTAACATTAGTTTGCATGCTTAATATTTGCAGAATTAAGTTTATTCATCAGATTTTAAATTTCTGCATGGAAACATGGATCCTATAAAGTACTCAACATTCAAATTATAATAATTCCAATCTACCCAAACCCATTTGCACCATATAATACAGTGGTATGCATGTTTTTGTTGTAGTGGAAACATATGATCAATGTCGTTCTAAAGTCTAAAGATGTGCTTAGTGTAAAATGAACACTTGCTGAAAATTTCTGGCCGACCATTCATGTACTTCACTGTTTTGTACCTCCCTAAACGTGTTTTTATTCAGGAAATTTGCCACAAACGCGTATTTTTAATTTGTATTTTCAATGGTGACATCATTTGCACCATATTACCAGCCACGCCATATTACTGACTTTTATGATATTATATACAGTTTCCAATATGGTATTTTGCTAAATGAAATTAGTAAAAGAAAGATTAACGTTATTCTGGATCAGCCCTCGTAACAGTGTACAATGCTCCAGAATCCTTCACCATTTCTGATTAGTGCTAAGGAATTAACTGACAACCCCACATAAGTCAGATGTTTTGTTAGGGTCCAATTGCCATGGTGAATACTGTGGCTGGTCCTTCAGTTTAATATTTGATAAAGGTCTTTCAGCCCTAGTTCAGTACTTGATTTTTTGTATTTTGTTTCAAAATATATACTTACAAAGCATATGTTGCATAATAAAATGCTTTCTTACAGATTGTCGTGCCTTGAGTAATCCACCAGATGGAACGGTAAATATGACAGGAACTGTATACCTTGAGACAGCAACATACGCTTGTAATAGCGGCTATGAGCAGACTGGAGGAAATTTAACACGTACATGTGGGACTGATGGCTCATGGGATGGTACTGAAATTGTATGCACGATTGAAGGTTTGTTTTTACCACTACTTATTGCTAGTGAACTTTCATGTGATTTTCATGGTGAGAATAATTTTGTCATTCAATAGTAAACCAACCACCTCTAGGAAAATCTGTAAATGTTCCAACTTCTCTCACAGATTGTGGTTCCCTATCATCTCCAGCTGGAGGGACTGTGAATTACACAGATTCTACATATCTGGAGACTGCAACATACTCATGTAATACTGGGTACCAGCAAACAGAAGGGAATATATCCCGTACATGTCAGGCAGGGGGAGCATGGGATGGAACAGATATTGTTTGCCAGATTTATAGTGAGTAGTTACTGATTTAAATTCTCTTGTTTCCATGTTTTGAATATTTGGTGAAAATTATGCAGATAAATGAACTTCCACTATCTCTAGAATGAGATAGGACATATAAGGGAGACAAACTTTTTCTGTCTTCAGAATGAGATATGAAATATATGGAAAACAAATATACTCTGTTTCTAGAATGAGATATAAAATAAAAGAAAGACAAACTTACTCTATCTCTATCTCTAGAATGTGATATGAAATGTTAGGAATACATCAATTTTACTCTGTTCTTAGAATGAGGTATGAAATATAAGGAAAGTCAAACTTTCTCTGTCTTTAGAATGAGATATGAGATATAGAAATAACAAACTTGCTCTGTCTTTAGAATGAGAAATGAAATATAGAAAAGACAAACTTACTTTGTCTTTAGAATTAGATATGAAATAGAGGAAAGATGAATTTTCTCTATCTCTAGAATGAGATATGAAATGTTAGAAAACAAACTAATCATATTGTTTTTTATACATCAGTAAACATCCTATAAGTTCGAACTTTAGTTTTCTGTAAAGGGAAGAAGGGGATTTTGAGGGGGCCAATCAACAACTGTGGAGTTAAGTTCCTTTGTTGATAGCCTGCTATATTTAGAGGACAACTGATTTCTTCGGACACATTAAAGTAACAAACCGGAAATAACTTCTTTCTTTGTTAAATTACAGCATGTACAAATCTAACTGACCCAGCTGATGGAAATATGACAGCAACAGGTAACAGCTATGGAGATACTGGCACTTACAGTTGTGATCCAGGATATGATTTGAATGGAAGCAGTGTGTTGACATGTGGTACAGGAACCTGGGACAATGCTGAACCTAACTGTACCAAAAAGGGTAGGTGATGTTGCAATCTGACTAAAGTACATCTCCAATCAATGCAACGCTTTGGATCTGAAGACATGCTATTGATAGACTCGTTCTGCCAACCCATCCACTAGCCAATCAGAGCCTTGCTAAAATCAACATTTTGAAAGTGATTGTAAAAGTTTAAAAAATATATATTTAGCCTGGGTTTTTGAGTCGGCTAAATGCTTTAGCGTTTTGACGAGTCCTTGCTGTTCAGCGATTCTCTAAATGGACCAAATAACACAGTGAAGGGATGTAGTTCCATTAGATTTCTCAAACTTCAAACAGTTCAGTGCATGAATGAAGTTAAGTTGTGTCAATTCCCTTTGCTATGACCAATATACGATGTAATCTGTCATATTTATGACTTGTAATTGTGCAATACTCGAATGTAACTCATTAAGCATAAATGTGCATTTTATGAATTGCGCAGGCTTACAAAGCTTGCGTAACATCCAGCATAAGACAAAAAATAGTTCCACAGGGCTCCAGATAAGATGCGTATTAGCGTAAATTACGTATAGAAATAATGCAAATACGCATGTCTAATAATTTCTAAGCGTATAAAAACGTATATAAAATTACAGAAATGCGCACAATGCTTTTTTAAAAACAAAATCTGAATCGTCTGGATGCGTTAGGTAACATAGCCGATCCCGATCAGCCTTAATTCTCCCACATTGAACGTATACACGCATCGTATGATTTCTATAAACTTTGAATTTTGCAATCAGTAAACGGATAAATTATCAGAAGAAGAAGCTCTTACTGGTTTGTTTAGTTACTACAGATATTAAAAATGATTTTAATTCTTATTTTTCGAGAAATAAACAAATCGGCGAAACATTAAATTGTATTTTCTTGTAGTTTTTTAAATCGAAATTAGATCGTCTATGTTTGGCTGCTTTCACGAAACGAAACAACTTTTTTATGAAAAGATTTAAATAAGAGGTAATTTAACCGTAAACTTCAATGTCAGATACTGTCAATTGCTGCTAAATGTCTTCACTTGCCACTTTACAGTTTGATACATTTGCCCTTTTACCACCTGCCACAATGCCCATTTCAAAATCTGACTGCAGTTCAAAGCGGGAAGGAACACCCCTCCCCACACCCACCCTGCTACCGACCACGTAAAAATGGCTCAAACATTTTTTTCAGCCCAGTCTGGGCCTGTCTGTCTACATGATTCAAAAGGGATAATTGAAAATACATAGACTTGGGGAGTACTGACATGGTTTTGAAGGGGTTAACAGGTCTGAAATAGAATAAATGATGGTTTTAACTAAAAAAGAACTGCATTTATTAATATTGGTTATCTTTTCCGAAATTGGTAGCTAGTCCGAGTAACTTCTCTTAGTTTCGAATGCGTAATTTTCCTGTCAGTGTAAACATTCATGACACTATATATTGACAATCAGCAACATTTACATATCTTTAAACGCAAAAGTAAGTATACTTTAAATTCACATCCCTTATAATATGATTGAACAATACCTAGTAGGGGTGAGTATTGCCACAAAAATTGGTATTGCGATATATTGCAATATTGTATGTGGATATTGCAATATACTGCGATATATTGTACCAGTTATTTAATGAACAAAAACATGACGAATCATACTGTTTTTTTTTTTCAAATTTATTCAATTAAAAATGAGTAAAATGACTAGTATCAACAACACGAGTGTTTGCTCGACCTTCTCAATAAATAAAAATACCAGTAAACAAAAAAATAAAAAGTTTTGACTAGATTATGGGGAGTATTACCGAATATTCAAAAGTGAAAGTAGACTTCGTCAAAATATTATTTGATTTATTGTACGGCACTACATTCGGTTTACGGATACAATCATATTACACAGGTTGCTCAATTCACCGATTATAAACGAGGAAAGTGGTATAGCTGTTGTATGAATAATAAATTCTAGTTGATAGAAAAATTACTAATGAGTCGTTAACAGATACGAAATTATATATATCTAAATTTTCTTATTGGTTTTATTATGTGGAATTGGGTCCGTAAAATAGCTGTAAACCAGTCTGCTACCTGCACCGGAAATGAAAGGAGAAAAATGAAAACAAAGTTGAATCGTGCTGGCTGCTAGAAAAGGATTTTTTTTGTGAATCTTCTTGGTTTACGTTAGTGTTACTTAATGTTATAAAATAACCGGTATTCGAAAATCATATCGCAATATCGTATCGTCGGAAAAAAACATCGCAATAACCGGTCTACCGCGGTATATCGCCCACCCCTAATACCTAGCGTGTGACATGGTTATTGCCAGGCCCCTTATCTGTAAAATATCTGAACAGTTCTTTCGTCCATCGGTTACAAATTGTATGTGGCAATCCACGCTATAAAATTTCAATATATAAATTTTCATATTCAAATTTTATCATGTGCGAATTTATACCAGCCGATAATTGCCTGTTTTGGTAATGCCGGAGGCAAATGTTTACTGGAAAAATATTTATAGTCATGGACAGTATCTTAGTGTCACCTGTCAAATTGTAGTTTGTACTTTCAACATTTTTATTTTTGCGAACCACTCTTCAATTTTAGAGAAATATATTGGGTTTAAATACTTGTATAATGTCAATCAAAGTTTTACTAGGCATCGATTGAATGTCCATTTCATCTATTGTAACAAAATCTCTGTTCAGTTGGGGAAAAAAACTAAAACCAAACTGGAACTGGTAGACTATACTACCAGTACATCAATCATTAGCCGACTCTCAGGCCCTTCAGGCCTTTGATTTATGTTTAGCTCACCTGTCACTTAGTGACAAGGTGAGCTTTTGTGATCACCCTTCGTCCGTCGTCCGTCCGTGCGTCTGTCCGTCCGTGTGTCCGTCCGTCCGTGCATCAACAATTTCTTGTCTGCACGATAGTGGTTCCATTTATGATTTGATTTTAACCAAACTTGTACACAACTTGTATCACCACAAGATCTTGGTTCCTTTCTTGAACTGGCCAGATTCCTTTATGAGTTCCAGAGTTATGGCCCCTTAAAGGTCCAAAATTGGCTATTTTGGTTTTTGCAGCCATATAGAGACTACATTTATGGTTTTATTTGATACAAGCTTCCAAAATATTTTCAACAACAATAAATCTTGGATTCCATGACAAATCAGATCCAATCGTAGGTTCCAGAGTTATTTTATATCTGATTACCTTCCCTGATTGTAATCAAAATGGATTTATATCAGTTAGTACTTATAGGACTTATTTTAAATTTCATTATTGTCATTAGTTGGACTGAGACAATCAGGGTAGATAACTATGGACTGATTTTATGTCAAATTACCTCCCTTTATTTCAAATTAAAATGGGTATATCTCCGTAACTAATGAAGATACTGATCTGAAATTTCATTTGTGTCAACAGTTTTATTTGGCAGATCCTTCTTTTGTTCACTTACAATAATTTTTTTTTAAATTACTTCCTTTTACGTTACTATAAATAGCTTATTTTTAGTAACTTTTTTATTATTGGCCGTAGGGAAAAACCGAGACCACTTTTCTGTGGTACAATATGGATGGTACCTCCAATTTTTAGGTATATTTTGACATATCTATACCTTGTAAGAATTTTTTTTCCTTTCGGTTAAATTTCTTCCCTTTGTTGTTACTGTCCTTTGGACTTAGATATTTTTTCTGAGGACCTTCTTGTCCTCAAGTGCAATGATAACAGGTGAGCGATATAGGGCCATCATGGCCCTCTTGTTATTATTACGACCACAACATGTCTGCGCCCTCGTGTTTTGAGAGGTATCATAATGTCACCTTATGGACTTGGCCACGTGTGGGGTGAATATGTGTCAGTTAGCCGGTTAGCACAGTTGGTAGAGCACTCGCCCTGTAAGCAAGGGGTCCAGGTTTGAGCTCCGGAGTGACTGCACATTTTTCTCACCTTGTAACATTTGACGCTATTTTGATTGTTCAGCCAAATGCTTGTTGAAACAAGTCGTCTGATTAGTTCAAATAAAAATAGATTTGTGAAAACAAAAATAGCAATATTGGAAATCCAAATATACAGAAAGATGACTGTGAATAGGTCATTCTCAGATCTTTGTTTAGAAGAACAAGTACTTTAGTCAGATTAGTGTTGTTGTTTTATAAATATATAAAATTAGATATGTCTGGGCACTTTCTTCTGTTACAGTTGATAATGTATATCCTGTGACAGTGACATTACCTGTCCAGAGTTAACAAAATACAGGTGAATTTCAATTAATCATGCTGTATGTATTTCAGAAGTGTTTGTGACCTTTGTGGCAGTTGCAAAGAATGATATGAACAGATTTTTATTATGTCTCCCCCAGGAGACATATTGTTTTTGCCCTGTCCGTCCGTCCGTCCGTCCGTACATCACACTTCATTTCCGAGCAATAACTGGAGAACCATTTTACCTAGAACCTTCAAACTTCATAGGGTTGTAGGGCTGCTGGAGTAGACGACCCCTATTGTTTTTGGGGCCACTCCGTCAAAGGTCAAGGTCACAGGGGCCTGAACATTGAAAACCATTTCCGATCAATAACTAGAGAACCACTTGACCCAGAATGTTGAAACTTCATAGGATGATTGGCCATGAAGAGTAGATGACCCCTATTGATTTTGGGGTCACTCCGTCAAAGGTCAAGGTCACAGGGGCCTGAACATTTAAATCCATTTCCGATCAATAACTAGAGAACCACTTGACCCAGAATGTTGAAACTTCATAGGATGATTGGTCATGAAGAGTAGATGACCCCTATTGATTCTGGGGTCACTCCATCAAAGGTCAAGGTCACAGGGGCCTGAACATTGAAAACCATTTCCGATCAATAACTAGAGAACCACTTGACCCAGAATGTTGAAACTTCATAGGATGATTGGTCATGAAGAGTAGATGACCCCTATTGATTTTGGGGTCACTCCATCAAAGGTCAAGGTCACAGGGGCCTGAACATGGAAAACCATTTCCGATCAATAACTAGAGAACCACTTGACCCAGAATGTTGAAACTTCATAGGATGATTGTACATGCAAAGTAGATGACCCCTATCAATTTTGGGGTCACTCCATTAAAGGTCAAGGTCACAGGGGCCTGAACATTGAAAACCATTTCCGGTCAGCAACTTGAGAACCACTTGACCCAGAATGTTGAAACTTAATAGGATGATTAGTCATGCAGAGTAGATGACCCGTAACGATTTTGGGGTCACTCTGTGAAAGGTCAAGGTCACAGGGGCCTGAACATTGAAAACCATTTCCGGTCAGTAACTTGAGAACCACTTGACCCAGAATGATGAAACTTCATAGGATGATTGGTCATGCGGAGTAGATGACCCCTAACGATTTTAGGGTCACTCTGTTAAAGGTCAAGGCCACAGGGGCCTGAACATGGAAAACCATTTCCAACCAATAACTTGAGAACCTCTCGACCAAGAATGTTGAAACTTCATAGGATGATTGTTCATGCAGAGTAAATGGCCCCTATTGTTTTTGGGATCACTCCATTAAAGGTCAAGGTCACAGAGGCCTGAACATTGATAACCAGTTCCGATCAATAACTTGAGAACCACTTGACCAAGAATGTTGAAACTTCATAGGATGATTGAACATGCAGGGTAGATGACCCCTATTGATTTTGGGGTCAGTCTATTAAAGGTCAAGGTCACAGTGGCCTGTTCATGTAAAATCATTTTTTGGAAATAACTTGAGAACCACTTGACCTACAATGTTGAAACTAAATAGGATGATTGGACATGCAGAGTAGATGACCCCTATTTATTTTGAGGTCACTTGATCCAAGGGCAAGGTCACAGGAGCCTGAACAGTGACTTGAGAACCACTAGGCCAAGAGTGTTGAAATTTAGCGGGATGACTGGACATGCCAAGTAGATGATCCCTATTGCAGCCAACCATGGGGGAGACATGCGCTTTTTTACAAAAGCATTTTCTAGTTTTTGTGGCTCCCCTTCCGATGCAATGTCCCTTCCAGAAGTTTCAAGGGTCACATTTATCTTTTTCTTTATTTCTCTCTGTCCATCCTTTCATCGATCCATTCATCCAAATTTGTGTTATGCATATCTCGAAAACAGTTTTTTACCTATAGTCATGAAACATCATCTTGGCATTTTGTTTGTGTTTTAACTGAATAAGCCGAAGTTATGGCCTCTGACCTGTCAAGTATGTATAAAGGGCCACATGTGTCTCAAAAAGAACTTAACCTAGATACATGACATCTTACAAGAATTTTATTCGGTACAGTAGATTTCCACCCTAACGGGCACGCCAAAACAACGAGCATGCCAAAATTGCAGCCAAGTTTTCAAAGTACAAAATAAATTTGTTCTTTATTCATTATAAATATTGACCATACAGTGGGCACATCGCTAATGCCACATTGCGGCCACTTTTTGTGGAACAAATTGCTTACTTACTATGTGCTAACTGACCATAATTACGGGTAGACAAAAAGATGGATCCAGACATCCTTTGTTTATTAAACACATTGACCTTGTTTATTTAACAGAATGTAAATGATCCCCTGCCTCGGGCAATTTACAACTAGGTACATCGATCAATACATGTGTATTTCAATCAGGTACACTTAATTGGTATCGCCTGAATGCTTGTTATGCAAATGTAAGAGCAAACTCTAGCGTTTACAGATCCATGATGAAATGCTGAAATTATTGTACCCCCCGACAACAAAGTTGTAAGGGGGGGTATACTGGTTTCAGGTTGTCTGTCTGTCTGTCTGTCCGTCTGTCTGTCCGTCTGGTCGTCTGTCCGTAGACGCAATCTTGTGCGCACCATCTCTCCTTATCCCCTTTACAGAATTTAATGAAACTTCTCACAAGTGATCAGTACCAACAGTAGTTGTGCATGGGGCATGTTAGGTTCTTTTAGAAAAAAAATTTGCAGAGTTATGGGACTTTGTTTTTTTGTTACTATACTATATACATAGACACAATCTTGTGCGCACCATCTCTCCTCATTCCCTGGACACAATTTAATGAAACTTCACACAAGTGATCAGTACCAACAGTAGTTGTGCATGGGGCATGTTAGGTTCTTTTAGAAAAAAAATTTGCAGAGTTATGGGACTTTGTTTTTTTGTTACTATAATATATACATAGACACAATCTTGTGCGCACCATCGCACCATCTCTCCTCATCCCCTTGACACTATTTAATGAAACTTCACACAACTGATCAGTAACAACAGTAGTTGTGCATGGGGCATGTTAGGTTCTTTCAGCGACAAAAATTGCAGAGTTATGGGACTTTGTTTTTTTGTTACTATACTATAGACATAGACACAATCTTGTGCGCACCATCTCTCCTCATCCCCTTGACACAATTTAATGAAACTTCACACAACTGATCAGTAACAACAGTAGTTGTGCATGGGGCAGGTTAGGTTCTTTCAGCGACAAAAATTGCAGAGTTATGGGACTTTATTTCTTGTTAACATACTGTGTACATACAGTCTTCATATGCAATCTTGTGCATGCCTAATCTACCAAACCCTTGCACACAATTTAATGAAACTTCACACAAGTGATCAGTACCAACCCTTGTTGTGCATGGGGCATGTTACATTCTTTTAGATAAATATTCTGCATAGTTATGGGACTTTGTTTTTTGTTACTATACTGTATACATACAGTCTATATACATACAGTCCACATAATTATGCAGTCTTGTGTGTGTCAAATTGCAATGTACTGTGTCAGTGCATGCGGGGGGTACATTCATCACCTTTAGTGATAGCTCTAGTTTTATCAATTTTGTTGTGAAAACTTTAATTGTTGAGCAATTAGCAGCAGTTATCCTTATGTTAGTATCATTTTAACCTTTTTGATCTCAAAGAAGAAATAAATTGTATTGAATGATACGATAATTGTGTCAATTATGCAGGTGATCTTTGTTCTTTAATTTGGTTTGTAGGCCTAATTGACTTTATTGAACATAGAAAATTATGACACTCTACATGTACATAATTGACCCAAAACATGGATTAAGATCAAACTTCACATCCAAATCAAACATATAAATGAAAGATTTTAAGTATGACATTACATGGTTATATCTAGAAACATCATTATGACCTTATAGTACAATGGTTATTGACCGGTATCTCAAATTCACTATTAAGGCCAGACCACTATTGAGGCCACTTTTGGTCAAACCGCTGGGTGCCCTTAATAGAGAGAATCTACTGTATATGTAATTGTGCATCTGGACTTTTGTTGGGGATCTCACTCTTCAGTACTCAAGTTATGGCTCTTGATGTTTGTGTCACACATTTCAGAAAAATAATTGACCTTGAGTCATGAAACTTTTAAGGAATTTTGTTTTCTCTGGGTTTTATTGTTGAGCCGCTTGTGGAAGGGAAGACATAGTTGTTGGCTGTTTCTAGATATAACCATGGCTGTTGTGCATGTGTGCGTCAGTGCATGCATGAGTCGGGATTTGTTTGTCCGGGCCATAACTTTGACATGCATGGAACAATCTTGTTTATATTTGGCTTGAATGTTAACTTCAGTGAGACAGAGTGTAATGCGCAAACCCCAGGTTCCTATCTCAAAGCTCAAGGTCAGTTGGAGGTCAAAGGTCATGTCAGATCTTGTCCGGCCCATAACTTTGACATGCATTGAGGAATCTTGTTTATATTTGGCATAAATATTGACCTCAATGAGACGGACCTATCTCAAAGGTCAAGGTCACAGTTATGGGTCAAAGGGCGGGCTCGACATGTTGCCTGTGGGCATCTTGTTTAGGATTTGCCCCCACTTCCTAACCCCCTCCTCCTCCCACTCCCTTTCCCCCAATACACACCCCCAAAAAATTCTTTTGTACTCTTTCTGTTTCTTTTTAGTTCACCTGAGCCAAATGCTTAAAGTGAGCTTTTGTGACCACTTGATGTCCGTTGTCTGTCTGTCAACAATTTCTCGTCTGCACAATAGCAGTTTTATTTATGATTAGATTAATTAACCAAACTTGCACACAACTTGTATCACCAGAAGATCTTGGTTTCTTTCTTGAACCAGCCATATCCCACCAAGGGTTCTAGAGTTACGACCCCTGAAAGGGCCAAAAATTTGCTATTTTGGTCTTGTCTGGCCAATAGTGGTTTTATTATTGTTTTTGGGGTCACTTCATCAAAGGTCAAGGTCACAGGGGCCAGCTGTCCGTCACACTTCATTTTTGATCAGTAACTGGAGAACCATTTGATCTAGAACCTTCAAACTTCATAGGGTGATTGGGCTTTTAGAGTAGACAACCCCTATTGATTTTCGGGGATACTAGATTAAAGGTCACAGGGGCCTGAACATGGAAAACCTTCTCTGATCAATACATTGAGAACCACTTGATCCAGAATGTTGAAACTTCATAGGATGATTGACCATGTAGAGTAGATGACCCTTATTGATGTTGGGGTCACTTGATCAAAGGTCTAGGTCACAGGGAACAGAACATAGAAAACATTTCCAATCAATAAGTTGAGAACCATTTGACCTAGAACCTTCAAACTTCATAGGATGATAGGACTTACAGAGTAGATGACCCTTATCATGTTTAGGGTCACTTGCGCAAAGGTCAAGGTCACAGGGCCCTTTTAAAAATTCTTGTCTTAAACCATAAGGCCCAGAGCTTAGATATTTAGTATGTAGCATGCTCTAGTGGTTCTCTACCGAAATTATGTCAGGAGGTCTCTTGTTTTACATTTACTTATATAGGAAAAATCTTGAAAAATCTTCTTTTCAAGAGCCATAAGGCCCAGATGTTAAATATTTTGGTATTTTGTCTAGTGGTAGACTACAGGTTTGTTCAAATAATGACCATGGGGTCAAAATTGACTGCGCCCCAAGGTCAGCAGTTTTTACATTGGCATATATAGGGAAAAACTTGAAACTATAATATTTTAACAGATTTCAGTAGTTATCTTGAATAAACTTTACCATGACCTACTGACCTAGTTTTTTGTTTGTTTTTGAAGCTTTAGCAAACAAATTTGATTAAGCAAGCAGTTATACTCAGATGAGCGATATAGGGCCATCATGGCCCTCTTGTTCAAGATTTAGTGTGTGTTAAGTTGCTTCAGATATTTCAGGTCCATTTTGTTCATCCTGGTAGCTGCCAGTTTTTGTTATTTCAGCTAATGAATGATGTACATCAGCATAAATAAGGTCTAGGTAATAATGACATACCTTTCCTGGATTTTGTGCCTGTAAAGTTGCTTCAGATATTTCAGGTCCTTTCTATTCCTTGAGATAGCTGCCATTTTGATTTATTTCCCCATCACAGACATGTGCTAATGAATGATGTACATCTGCACAAATAAGTTCTAGGTCATAAGGACATACATTTGTGAAAATTCAGTGAAGTTAGTATTTTGAGTCTCTGATAAATTGCCTCGGACTAATGCCAGCTATGGTTATTTCCCAGCACAGACATGTGCTTATGGATAATGTACATGAGCACAAGAAAGTTCTAGGTGATAAAGACAGACATTTGTGTAATGATTGTTCAGTTGCTTCAGGCAGCTTATTTCCCAGCACAGACATGTGCTAATAAGTAATAAACATCAGCACAAGTAAGTTCAAGGTAATAAAGACAGACATCTGTGTCATGATTGTTCAGTTGCTTCAGGCAGCTTATTTCCCAGCACAAACACGTGCTGATGTATAATAAACATCAACACAAGTAAGTTTTAGGTAATAAAGACAGACAGTTGTGTCATGATTGTTCAGTTGCTTCAGGCAGCTTATTTCCCAGCACAGACATGTGCTAATATTTAACAAACATCAGCAAAAGTAAGTTCTAGGTAATAAAGACAGACATTTGTGTCATGATTGTTCAGTTGCTTCAGGCAGCTTATTTCCCAGCACAGACATGTGCTAATAAGTTATAAACATCAGCACAAGTAAGTTCTAGGTAATAAGGACAGACATTTGTGTCATGATTGTTCAGTTGCTTCAGGCAGGTTATTTCCAAGCACAGACATGTGCTAATAAGTAATAAACATCAGCACAAGTAAGTTCTAGGTAATAAAGACAGACATTTGTGTCATGATTGTTCAGCTGCTTCAGGCAGCTTATTTCCCAGCACAGACATGTGCTAATAAATAATAAACATCAGCACAAGTAAGTTCTAGGTAATAAGAACAGACATTTGTGTCATGATTGTTCATTTGCTTCAGGCAGCTTATTTCCCAGCACAGACATGTGCTAATAAGTAATGAACATCAGCACAAGTAAGTTCTAGGTAATAAAGACAGACATTTGTGTCATGATTGTTCAGTTGCTTCAGGCAGCTTATTTCCCAGCACAGACATGTGCTAATTAGTAATAAACATCAGCACAAGTAAGTTCTAGGTAATAAAGACATACATTTGTGAAATGTTTGTTCAGTTGGTTCAGGCAGCTTATTTCCCAGCACAGACATGTGCTAATAGATAATGTACATCAGCACAAGTAAGTTCTAGGTAATAAAGACATACATTTGTGAAATGTTTGTTCAGTTGCTTCAGGCAGCTTATTTCCCAGCACAGACATGTGCTAATAAGTAATAAATATCAGCACAAGTAAGTTTTAGGTAATAAGGACAGACAGTTGTGTCATGATTGTTCAGTTGCTTCAGGCAGCTTATTTCCCAGCACAGACACATGCTAATATATAATAAACATCAACACAAGTAAGTTCTAGGTAATAAAGACAGACAGTTGTGTCATGATTGTTCAGATGCTTCAGGCAGCTTATTTCCCAGCACAGACATGTGCTAATAAATAATAAACATCAGCAAAAGTAAGTTCTAGGTGTCATGATTGTCACAGACATCTGTGTCATGATTGTTCAGTTGCTTCAGGCAGCTTATTTTCCAGCACATCTCTTAATAAATATTCTAGCAAAAAACTGCTGTTATTGTTTTCGGGGGTGTTTTATCAGGAGAGAAAACTTGTGTTAACAAGGAGATTCACGCGCTCGCGTGCTGTTATAACACCGTTTTATATATGCACGTTCCAAGGCAAAGCGTAAACGCAATTCGGCCCCAAAACAGAAAATTCAAAATGAAATGACGTCAACGTAAAAAACAACTCAGACATTCCCGCGCATTTCGTGGAAATTTAATTACGTTGAGTGACAATGTGTTCATTTATCAGTTTTTTTACGCGTTTTATGCTAGAATAGCATTAGCGCATGTTGATTTCGTGTTATAACATCTGCAGAATCCCTCGGGATACGTTGGTACCCTCGCCATAACAGGCTCGGGCACCAGCCAATCCCTTGGGATTCTGCAGATGTTATAACACGAAAAAACATGCGTTATCCCTACAATAAACATCAGCAAAAGTAAGTTCTAGGTAATAAGGACAGAGATCTGTGTCATGATTGTTCAGTTGCTTCAGGCAGCTTATATCCCAGCACAGACATGTGCTAATAAATAATTAACATCAGCACAAGTAAGTTCCTAGGTAATAAGGACAGACATTTGTGTCATGATTGTTCAGTTGCTTCAGGCAGCTTATTTCCCAGCACAGTCATGTGCTTATGGATAATGTACATCAGCAAAAGTAAGTTTTAGGTAATAAAGACAGACATCTGTGTCATGATTGTTCAGTTGCTTCAGGCAGCTTACTTCCCAGCACAGACATGTGCTAATAAGTAATAAACATCAGCACAAGTAAGTTCTAGGTAAAAAAGACAGACATTTGTGTCATGATTGTTCAGTTGCTTCAGGCAGCTTATTTCCCAGCACAGACATGTGCTTATGGATAATGTACATCAGCACAAGTAAGTTTTAGGTAATAAAGACAGACATCTGTGTCATGATTGTTCAGTTGCTTCAGGCAGCTTACTTCCCAGCACAGACATGTGCTAATAAATAATAAACATCAGCACAAGTAAGTTCTAGGTAAAAAGGACAGACATTTGTGTCATGATTGTTCATTTGCTTCAGGCAGCTTATTTCCCAGCACAGACATGTGCTTATGGATAATGTACATGAGCACAAGTAAGTTCTAGGTAATAAGGACAGACATTTGTGTAATGATTGGTCAGTTGCTTCAGGTAGTTTATTTCCCAGCACAGACATGTGCTTATGGATAATGTACATGAGCACAAGTAAGTTCTAGGTAATAAAGACAGACATTTGTGTCATGATTGTTCATTTGCTTCAGGCAGCTTATTTCCCAGCAGAGACATGTGCTAATAAATAATAAACATCAGCACAAGTAAGTTTTAGGTACTAAAGACAGACATTTGGTTCATGATTGTTCAGTTGCTTCAGGCAGCTTATTTCCCAGCACAGACATGTGCTAATGAATAATAAACATCAGCACAAGTAAGTTCTAGGTAATAAGGACAGACATTTGTGTCATGATTGTTCAGTTGCTTAAGGTAGTTTATTTCCCAGCACAGACATGTGCTTATGGATAATGTACATGAGCACAAGTAAGTTCCAGGTAATAAAGACAGACATTTGTGTTATGATTGTTCAGTTGCTTCAGGTTGTTTATTTCCCAGCACAGACATGTGCTTATGGATAATGTACATGAGCACAAGTAAGTTCTAGGTAATAAAGACAGACATCTGCATCATGATTGTTCAGATGCTTCAGGTAGTTTATTTCCCAGCACATACATGTGCTTATGGATAATGTACATGAGCACAAGTAAGTTCTAGGTAATAAAGACAGACATTTGTGTCATGATTGTTCAAATGCTTCAGGTAGTTTATTTCCGTGCACAGACAGGTGCTTATGGATAATGTACATGAGCACAAGTGAGTTCTAGGTAATAAAGACAGACATTTGTGTCATGATTGTTCAGTTGCTTCAGGTAGCTTATTTCCCAGCACAGACATGTGCTTATGGATAATGTACATGAGCACAAGTAAGTTCTAGGTAATAAAGACAGACATTTGTGTAATGATTGGTCAGTTGCTTAAGGTAGTTTATTTCCCAGCACAGACATGTGCTTATGGATAATGTACATGAGCACAAGTAAGTTCCAGGTAATAAAGACAGACATTTGTGTCATGATTGTTCAGTTGCTTCAGGCAGCTTCTTTCCCAGCACAGACATGTGCTATTGTATAATAAACATCAGCATAAGTTAGTTCTAGGTAATAAAGACAGACATTTGCGTCATGATTGTTCAGTTGCTTAAGATAGTTTATTTCCCAGCACAGACATGTGCTTATGGATAATGTACATGAGCACAAGTAAGTTCTAGGTAATAAAGACAGATATTTGTGTCATGATTGTTCAGATGCTTCAGGTAGTTTATTTCCCAGCACCGACATGTGCTTATGGATAATGTACATGAGCACAAGTAATTTCTAGGTAATAAAGACAGACATTTGTGTTATGATTGTTCAGTTACTTCAGGTAGTTTATTTCCCAGCACAGACATGTGCTTATGGATAATGTACATGAGCACAAGTAAGTTCTAGGTAATAAAGACAGATATTTGTGTCATGATTGTTCAGATGCTTCAGGTAGTTTATTTCCCAGCACAGACATGTGCTTATGGATAATGTACATGAGCAGAAGTAAGTTCTAGGTAATAATGATAGACACTTGTGTCATGATTGTACAGATGCTTCAGATAGTTTATTTCCCAGCACAGACATGTGCTTATGGATAATTTACATGAGCACAAGTAAGTTCTAGGTAATAAAGACAGACATCAGTGTCATGATTGTTCAGATGCTTCAGGTAGTTTATTTCCCAGCACAGACATGTGCTTATGGATAATGTACATGAGCACAAGTAAGTTCTAGGTAATAAAGACAGATATTTGTGTCATGATTGTTCAGATGTTTCAGGTAGTTTATTTCCCAGCACAGACATGTGCTTATGGATAATGTACATGAGCACAAGTAATTTCTAGGTAATAAAGACAGACATCAGTGTCATGATTGTTCAGTTGCTTCAGGTGGTTTATTTCCCAGCACAGACATGTGCTTATGGATAATGTACATGAGCACAAGTAAGTTCTAGGTAATAAAGACAGACATTTGTGTCATGATTGTTCAGATGCTTCAGATAGTTTATTTCCCAGCACAGACATGTGCTTATGGATAATGTACATGAGCACAAGTAAGTTCTAGGTAATAAAGACAGACATTTGTGTCATGATTGTTCAGATGCTTCAGGCAGCTTATTTCCCAGCACAGACATGTGCTTATGGATAATGTACATGAGCACAAGTAAGTTATAGGTAATAATGATATACATTTGTGTCATGATTGTTCAGATGCTTCAGATAGTTTATTTCCCAGCACAGACATGTGCTAATAAATAATAAACATCAGCACAAGTAATTTCTAGGTAATAAAGACAGACATTTGTGTCATGATTGTTCAGTTGCTTCAGGTAGTTTATTTCCCAGCACAGACATGTGCTTATTGATAATGTACATGAGCACAAGTAAGTTCTCGGTAATAAAGACAGACATTTGTGTCATGATTGTTCAGTTGCTTCAGGTAGTTTATTTCCCAGCACAGACATGTGCTTATGGATAATGTACATGAGCACAAGTAAGTTCTAGGTAATAAAGACAGACATTTGTATCATGATTGTTCAGTTGCTTCAGGTAGGTTATTTCCCAGCACAGACATGTGCTTATGAATAATGTACATGAGCACAAGTAAGTTGTAGGTAATAAAGACAGACATTTGTGTAATGATTGTTCAGTTGCTTCAGGTAGGTTATTTCCCAGCACAGACATGTGCTTATGGATAACGTACATGAGCACAAGTAAGTTCTAGGTAATAAAGACTTACACTTTTCAAGATTTAGTGTGTGTTAAGTTGCTTCAGATATTTCAGGTCCATTTTGTTCCTCCTGGTAGCTGCCAGTTTTGGTAATTTTTTTCAAGTTTCTTCTAGTCTCTATTAAATTGCTTCAGACTGATGCCAGTTTTGGTAATTTTCTAGCATAAACAATCATGTGCTAATGGATGATGTACATCAGCACAATTAAGTTCCAGGTAATTAGGACATACATTTGTGAAATGTTTGTTCAGTTGGTTCAGGCAGCTTATTTCCCAGCACAGACATGTGCTAATAGATAATGTACATCAGCACAAGTAAGTTCTAGGTAATAAAGACAGACACTTGTATCATGATTGTTCAGTTGCTTCAGGTAGTTTATTTCCCAGCACAGACATGTGCTTATAGATAATGTACATGAGCACAAGTAAGTTCTAGGTAATAAAGACAGAGATTTGTGTCATGATTGTTCAGTTGCTTCAGGCAGTTTATTTCCCAGCACAGACATGTGCTTATGGATAATGTACATGAGCACAAGTAAGTTATAGGTAATAAAGACAGACATTTGTGTCATGATTGTTCAGTTGCTTAAGGTAGTTTATTTCCCAGCACAGACATGTGCAAATGGATAATGTACATGAGCACAAGTAAGTTCTAGGTAATAAAGACAGACATTTGTGTCATGATTGTTCAGTTGCTTCAGGTAGTTTATTTCCCAGCACAGACATGTGCTTATGGATAATGTACATGAGCACAAGTAAGTTCTCGGTAATAAAGACAGACATTTGTGTCATGATTGTTCAGATGCTTCAGGTAGTTTATTTCCCAGCACAGACATGTGCTTATGGATAATGTTCATGAGCACAAGTAAGTTCTAGGTAATAAAGACAGACATTTGTGTCATGATTGTTCAGTTGCTTCAGGCAGTTTATTTCCCAGCACAGACATGTGCTTATGGATAATGTACATGAGCACAAGTAAGTTCTAGGTAATAAAGACAGACATTTGTGTCATGATTGTTCAGTTGCTTCAGGCAGTTTATTTCCCAGCACAGACATGTGCTTATGGATAATGTACATGAGCACAAGTAAGTTATAGGTAATAAAGACAGACATTTGTGTCATGATTGTTCAGATGCTTCACTTAGGTTATTTCCCAGCACAGACATGTGCTTATGGATAGCGTACATGAGCACAAGTAAGTTCTAGGTAATAAAGACTTACACTTTTCAAGATTTAGTGTGTGTTAAGTTGCTTCAGATATTTCAGGTCCATTTTGTTCCTCCTGGTAGCTGCCAGTTTTGGTAATTTTTTTCAAGTTTCTTCTAGTCTCTATTAAATTGCTTCAGACTGATGCCAGTTTTGGTAATTTTCTAGCATAAACAATCATGTGCTAATGGATGATGTACATCAGCACAATTAAGTTCCAGGTAATTAGGACATACATTTGTGAAATGTTTGTTCAGTTGCTTCAGGTAGTTTATTTCCCAGCACAGACATGTGCTTATGGATAATGTACATGAGCACAAGTAAGTTCTAGGTAATAAAGACAGACACTTGTATCATGATTGTTCAGTTGCTTCAGGTAGTTTATTTCCCAGCACAGACATGTTCTTATGGATAATGTACATGAGCACAAGTAAGTTCTAGGTAATAAAGACAGAGATTTGTGTCATGATTGTTCAGTTGCTTCAGGCAGTTTATTTCCCAGCACAGACATGTGCTTATGGATAATGTACATGAGCACAAGTAAGTTATAGGTAATAAAGACAGACATTTGTGTCATGATTGTTCAGTTGCTTAAGGTAGTTTATTTCCCAGCACAGACATGTGCTTATGGATAATGTACATGAGCACAAGTAAGTTCTAGGTAATAAAGACAGACATTTGTGTCATGATTGTTCAGTTGCTTCAGGTAGTTTATTTCCCAGCACAGACATGTGCTTATGGATAATGTACATGAGCACAAGTAAGTTCTAGGTAATAAAGACAGACATTTGTGTCATGATTGTTCAGATGCTTCAGGTAGTTTATTTCCCAGCACAGACATGTGGTTATGGATAATGTTCATGAGCACAAGTAAGTTCTAGGTAATAAAGACAGACATTTGTGTCATGATTGTTCAGTTGCTTCAGGCAGTTTATTTCCCAGCACAGACATGTGCTTATGGATAATGTACATGAGCACAAGTAAGTTCTAGGTAATAAAGACAGACATTTGTGTCATGATTGTTCAGTTGCTTCAGGAGTTTATTTCCCAGCACAGCATGTGCTTATGGATAATGTACATGAGCAAAGTAAGTTCTAGGTAATAAAGACAGACATTTGTGTCATGATTGTTCAGATGCTCAGGTAGTTTATTTCCCAGCACAGGCATGTGCTTATGGATAATGTACATGAGCAGAAGTAAGTTCTAGGTAATAAAGACAGACATTTGTGTCATGATTGTTCAGTTGCTTCAGGTAGTTTATTTCCCAGCACAGACATGTGCTTATGGATAATGTACATGAGCACAAGTAAGTTCTAGGTAATAAAGACAGACATTTGTGTCATGATTGTTCAGATGCTTCAGGTAGTTTGTTTCCCAGCACAGACATGTGCTTATGGATAATGTACATGAGCACAAGTAAGTTCTAGGTAATAAAGACAGACATTTGTGTCATGATTGTTCAGATGCTTCAGGTAGTTTGTTTCCCAGCACAGGCATGTGCTTATGGATAATGTACATGAGCACAAGTAAGTTCTAGGTAATAAAGACAGACATTTGTGTCATGATTGTTCAGTTGCTTCAGGTAGTTTATTTCCCAGCACAGACATGTGCTTATGGATAATGTACATGAGCACAAGTAAGTTATAGGTAATAAAGACAGACATTTGTGTCATGATTGTTCAGATCCTTCAGGTAGTTTATTTCCCAGCACAGGCATGTGCTTATGGATAATGTACATGAGCACAAGTAAGTTCTAGGTAATAAAGACAGACATTTGTGCATGATTGTTCAGATGCGTCAGGTAGTTTATTTCCCAGCACAGACATGTGCTTATGGATAATGTACATGAGCACAAGTAAGTTCTAGGTAATAAAGACAGACATTTGTGTCATGATTGTTCAGATGCTTCAGGTAGTTTATTTCCCAGCACAGGCATGTGCTTATGGATAATGTACATGAGCAGAAGTAAGTTCTAGGTAATAAAGACAGACATTTGTGTCATGATTGTTCAGTTGCTTCAGGTAGTTTATTTCCCAGCACAGACATGTGCTTATGGATAATGTACATGAGCACAAGTAAGTTCTAGGTAATAAAGACAGACATTTGTGTCATGATTGTTCAGATGCTTCAGGTAGTTTATTTCCCAGCACAGACATGTGCTTATGGATAATGTACATGAGCACAAGTAAGTTCTAGGTAATAAAGACAGACATTTGTGTCATGATTGTTCAGATGCTTCAGGTAGTTTATTTCCCAGCACAGGCATGTGCTTATGGATAATGTACATGAGCACAAGTAAGTTCTAGGTAATAAAGACAGACATTTGTGTCATGATTGTTCAGTTGCTTCAGGTAGTTTATTTCCCAGCACAGACATGTGCTTATGGATAATGTACATGAGCACAAATAAGTTCTAGGTAATAAAGACAGACATTTGTGCATGATTGTTCAGATGCGTCAGGTAGTTTATTTCCCAGCACAGACATGTGCTAATAGATAATGTACATCAGCACAAATAAGTTCCAGGTAATATAGATAGACATTTTGCAAGATTTAGTGCCTGTTTAGTTACTTCAGATATTTTCTAGTCCTTTGTGTTCCTTGAGATGGCTGAAAATTAGTTTTTATTTCCCAGCAGAAACATGTGCTAATGGATGATGTACATCAGGACAAATAAGTTCCAGGTAATAAAGACATACATTTGTGTCATGTTTGTTCTGTTGCCTCAGGCAGCTTATTTCCCAGCACAGACATGTGCTAATAAATAATTAACATCAGCACAAGTAAGTTCTAGGTGATAAAGAAACTTCAATCTGGTAATTGTTTCAGATTGTTTAGGTATCTGTTAAGTTGCTTCAGATTTCCCAACAGACATATGTTGATGAATTATGAACGTCAGCGTAAGTTAGTTCTTGGTCGTAAAGACACCTATGTCAAGACTGCCTGTTAAGCTCATTCAGATGTTTCAGGTCTCTTTTAAGTTTCGTCAGATAGGTGCCATCTTTGGTTATCTCCCAGCACAGACACGTGCTAATAAATGATGAACATGGTTTTCCTTTTAGACTGAAATCTTCCATGTTTTTTTTTCCAAATAATTGGTAAAGTTGTAAAGATTAGAAGCTGAGATTACTATTAGTGTTGATCTTGATAATTTTGAAAATAATTATTTGTGTTTTAAAGTTTAAACAATTTTTTTTCCATCTATTATGATTGAAAAAGAAAGTGTGAAAAATTAAATGCAAAATAGTTTTCGTCTTAAATATTAGAATATTTTCCATAAATATTTCATTAAAAATCATGAGAGAAATACCTTTGTGTTGCTTTAACATGATTCTGTTAGATAGTTGTGGATGTGATTTGATTTTAGATTGGATTTTACAGAATTTTTATAGGAAACATATTTGAATTTTACTTGTTGAGACATTCTACTCCAGTATCTCGTTAATTATTGTAATTATCTACAAGAGTAAAGCTTCTTGATGATCTTTTTACTCATTATCAGTTTAATTCACATTAATTAATGGATGACACTTAAGTAATTAAGTGGTTGAGTATATGTTTTTCTCACCTTTTTGGAATAAACAATATGTTGGACAATTAATGAGTTAATATTGAAAATCTAAAATTTGTTTGAAAATATATAATTATATTGAATTTTAAAGGCAATAGATGTGTGTGTTATTTTTTTTTAAAATAGAGAAAACATTGATGTAAAAAAGAAATAATTTTGAAGGTAAAATTGTTTTGTTTTAGATTTGTGATGGTTATTTGTGAAAAAAAATAGTGTCTTTTGTTGAATTTTAATTCTAAAAAGATACCAGGGTAAAATTATTATAAGTGTAAACCAAATTATTGTTGTAATTTTACTTACTGAAAATTGATTTTGAGGTAAAAAAAAAAAAATCAAATAATATTCCCTCTAGAAGCTACTGGCAGAATTTTGAAATATTTTCACAGAAATTCCTCATGTCATCTTAATCAGTTTAAAAGCATGGCTGTCAGGGGACAGGACTAGTTTTCTTTATATGGCTGTATGGAAAACTTCTTCTTTGGATGTTCTGAAATATTTTCATACAAACATTCCTTAGGTGACATTCTACCACAGATTCTTCTGGTTTCAAAATAATGTGACTGAAATGGCCCTTGGATGACACTGTACCATATTCCTTCAAGTTGTTTTATTAGTTCACCTGAACCAGTGGTTCAGGGTGAGCTATTAATATGAGGTGGATGGTCCGGCATCTGTCGTCCATCGTTCGTCGTCCATCGTCCACATTTTTACTTAAACATCTTCTCCTCTGAAACTACTGGTCAGAATAACACCAAATTTGGTCTGTAGCATCCTGGTTAGGTCCTCTATCAAGTTTGTTCAAATGGGGGCACTTGGCCCCTTCTAGGAGCCACTAGAACTAAAAATAGAAATACCTTTAAAAGACTTACTCATGAACCACGAAATGGATCTTCATCAAATTTGATCTATAGTATCATTATAAGGTCCTCTCCCAAATTTGTTCAAATGAGGGTACTTGGCCCCTTCTAAGGGCCGCTGGAGCCAAAATTAGAAATACCTTTAAACGATTTCTTCTCATGAACTGGTGGAAGGATCTTCTTCAAAGTTTGTTTGTGGCATTATTATTTGGTCCTTTCCCAATTTTGTTCAAATGGGGTCACTTGGCCCCTTTTAGGGGCCACTATAACTGAAACATAGAAATGCCTTTAAATGACTTCTTTTTGATGGATCTTCATCAAACTTGGTCTGTAGCATCATTAGAAGGTCCTCTCCCAAATTTATACAAATGGGGGCAGTCGGTCCTTTTCAGGGGCCACTAGAACTAAAAATAGAATTGCCTTTAAACAACTTCTAATGAATAGCTAGATGGATTTTCATCAGATTTGGTATGTAGGATCATTATAAGATTCTCTCTCAAATTTGTTCAGATGGGGGCAGTTGGCCCTTTTTAGGGGTTGCTAGAGCTAAAAGTAAAAACACCCTTTAATGACTACTTATCATGAATCACTCAATGGATCTTCATCAGACCTGGTCTGTAGCATTAATATAAGGTCCTCTCATAAATTTGTTCAGTTTGGGGTGTTTGGCCCCTTAAAGGGTCAGATGGTTAGGTCCTCTTCAGGTGAGCGACTTGAGTCCATTTGAGCCTCTTGTTTTTTCTTGTGTTTCTTGATAATGTTTTGTAGTATCCATACTCCCACATCCCTGCTCTGGCTTAACCCTCCCCATTCCCTAGTCCCAACACCCCAAAATAAAGTTTACTTTGTCTTGCATCGTCAAAAAGTAACATGTGACTGTACATTGATGGAAGAAGGAGCACAACATCTAGTTTTTGAGCTACATCAATGCTGTACAGTCATGTTTTTATACAGATGTAACATATAGCTGTAAAACATTGGCATCAAACATTTGGAGAATAAATTTGAGTACATTAATATATGTTACTTTTATGGAGAGTTAGTAATAGAATGTTAAACAGGAAAGAGTGTTTGTCAGACATAGGAAATTTCATCTTCATTTCAAAGCGATAATACCATGTTAATACAGCTCCGTTACCTTTTAACAATGTTTAGGCCCACCTTCCACCATATTGTGGGGTTTCATGTATGCACATTATTTGATAGACTAAGGTCTGTATTGTCAAGGACTGTACTTTAAAGGTCTGTATTTTTCAAAGTCTGTATTGTCAATGAAGGTACTACTAAAGCTATTTCAGACATTCCTGGTGCAAAATGTCAGGTGAAATTCTGAAAGAGATTATATCCAGCCAGGTGAGGATATCATATTGTCGTAAGTTTGATTTAAAGTGATATTGTAATAGAATTGTCAAAAAAAAGCATGTGTGTCTACAATGCGGTTATGTGTGTCCATGTGTTGAAAATGCAAGTTAATATTACATGATATATGAAAGGATTTTAACTGTTTGCAATAAAATGCTTTCTTACAGATTGTCTTGCCTTGAGTAATCCACCAGATGGAACAGTAAGTGTGACAGGAACTGTATACCTTGAGACAGCAACATATGCTTGTAATACCGGCTATGAGCAGACTGGAGGAAATTTAACACGTACATGTGGGACTGATGGCTCATGGGATGGTACTGAACTTGAATGCACTATTGAAGGTTGGTTTTTACCTCTGTACTTACTTGGACTTTCATGTACTTTTTATGGCGGGAATAATTTTGTTGGGTATTGTACAGAACAGCCTCTGAAAATCTGTAGACATTCTAAATTTTCTTGCAGATTGTGGTTCCCTATTGTTACCAGCTGGAGGGACTGTGAATTACACAGATTCTACATATCTGGAGACTGCAACATACTCATGTAATACAGGGTACCAGCAAACAGGAGGGAATATATCCCGTACCTGTCAGGCAGGAGGAGCATGGGATGGAACAGAAATTGTATGCCAAATTTATAGTAAGTTTGTTGATTTTTAGCTGGACTAGAATAGGTAGAGCTCTTGCACTCATTCTTTTGTGTCCCCTTCCCTATTTGGTTAAGTTTTTTATGTAAGTTGGTATCTTAGTATCCACTAACACAGATGGGCTGACACTTCATACACTTGTTTACTATGATAATCTGACAATCAGGGCACATGTTTAATAACTTGTTTGCATTTTTACAAAGGTATGTCCTTTTCTCTTCATAGCAGTATTTGGTTAAGTTGTATAAGTAAGCTATTATGTTAGTGTCCAGTGATAGGAGTGGATTGAAATTTCACACACAAGTTTGTTCACATTGATAATTTGACATGCATTGCACAGGTTTCACAATTCTAGTTTGAATTTTAACAAAGAATGATATGCCTTTTTTTGTCATAGCAGTTTTTGGTTAAAATGTTTTAGTAATTAGCTTTTTTATTATATACCTATATAAATTCTGTAAAAAATCTGCTTGTATTTCACAATTAAATATGAACAGAAAGACAAAAATTCCGTATTCTACTTTTGAATTCCGTATTGTACCTTCCGTATTGTATGCTGCCAGACTATTTTCATTAATATGCATTACCCGACACATTTCTATAAAAAGCGCACATAAAAACTTCACTATGTTCCATTTAATATCAATAAACATTGAAGATTTCGTTCAAGAACAAAACAAGAATCAAAATGGTAAAGGTATATAATAAAAGGGTCATTATAACAGTAGCTAGATCTGGGACTTTGTATTCGGCTCTTGTGGATTTTGCATGGTTGGATCACACTCGGCACTTGCGCGCCTCATGAGATCCGATCTGGCAAAATCCACTCGAGCTGAATACTGCATCCCAGATCAAGCTACTGTTATAATAACCCTATTATATCGGTATCCAGTCATGGAAATAGATTGAAATTTCACAAACTTGTTCACTGTGATGATCTAACATGCAGTGCACAGTCCTCATAAAACTGCTTTTCTTTTTCTCAAAGATATGCTGATTTTACAACTTTGTAATTTTTTTTGTGTATTCTGTTGTCTAATTAAGCCTCATAAGAGGGAAAAGTTCATAATTCAAAATTTTTGCCCCTTTTGTACTCGTTATGAGTATGTTTTTATTATTTTAACTTTTAGAAGTGACAATGCTTTTGAATAGTCAAGCATTGCTGTCTTCGAACAGCTCCTGTACAGTTGTAGTAACATATTATGAAAGTGCAGCTTTTAGTTACTCCCCTATATTTGCTTACCTCCATATCTGTTTACACTTCATTTTTGCTTTCCTCAGTATCTACTTACCCATTATGTTTACCTGCTCTCATTATTAACTTACCCTCTTTATCTGCTTACCCTTCATGTCTACCTACTCTCCATATCTGCTTACTCTTCACATCTATAAACTCACTACATCTGCTTACCTTCATATTTGCTTACCCTTCATATCTTTCTGCTCCCCATCTGCTTACCCTTCATGTCTGCTTGCTCTCCATATCAGCTTAGTCTTCATGTCTACCTATTCTACATATCTTCTTACCTTCATGCTTAACCTACGTGTCTACCTACTTTTCTTATCAGCTTACCCTTCATGTCTACCAGCTCTCCATATCTGCTTTCTCTTCATGTCTGCCTACCTTCTACATCTGCTTTCTCTTCTTGTCTGCCTGCCTTCTGCATCTGCTTTCTCTTCTTGTCTGCCTGCCTTCTGCATCTGCTTTCTCTTCATGTCTGCCTGCCTTCTACATCTGCTTTCTCTTCATGTCTGCCTACCTTCTACATCTGCTTTCTCTTCATGTCTGCCTGCCTTCTACATCTGCTTTCTCTTCATGTCTGCCTACCTTCTACATATTCTTACCATCATATCTGCTTACCTTCATATCTGTTTACCATTCCTATCTACATACTTTACATATCTGCTTACCTTCATATCTTTTTACCCCTTTTATGTCTACATACTCTCCATATCTGCTTAACCTTCATGTCTACCTGCTCTCCATTGCCTGCATGCATGTATCTTAGGAAGTATTTTACCTGGGGTCATAAGAATGTTGTTCAACATGTAAAGTTGTACATATGGGATATTATTTAAGATTTACAATACTATCCTCTCCCCCTTCCAATGTGATTGACTCAACTTTGAAATCCACAAAAATTAGTTCCCCACAAATGTTAATGATTTGACAGTACCTAAGATTATTACTCCTGTTGTGGTTTCAGTGATAGCTAGTAATGTTGATAACAGTATGATTGACTGAAAATCTTTGTTAAATTACAGCCTGTACAAATCTAACTGATCCAACTGATGGAAATGTGACAGTAACTGGTAACAGCTACGGAGATACTGGCACTTACAGTTGTGATCCTGGGTATGATTTGAATGGAAGCAGTGTGTTGACATGTGGAACAGGAACTTGGGACAATGCTGAACCTAACTGTACCAAAAAGGGTAGGTGATGTGTGTGCAATACTAAAAATCTGTAAGTGTATTCCCGTCACAAAGGTCAGTCTTTTTCTGATCATAGTGCAGTTACTATATACATATGCAGAATAGAAAGTTTTGAAAAATGTAGCTTAATATTTTTGTACATTTACTAAAATTGCAAATTTTGTTTTGTGGAGTTTCAACAACACAGTTTATGATTATAATTAAGAAAAAGTATATAGCAAAAGAGTTGTAATAATAATTTAACATAACAAAATTATTAGTCCCCTACTGGTTGAAAACCAGTTTCGGGACTAATGGAATGCGCTGTAATAATAATTTGACATAACAAAATTATAAGTCCCCTACTGGTTGAAAACCAGTTTCGGGACTAATGGAATGCGCTTTTCCATCCGTCATTCTGTCATTCCTTCCGTCTTTCTGTCTGTCCACAATTTCGTGTCCGGTCCATAACTCTGTCATCAATGAAGGGATTTTAATATTACTTGGCACAAATATTCCCCATGATGAGACAACTTGTCCTGTGGAAATCCCGGACCCCTGGCTCAAAGGTCAAGGTCACAATTGGAGGTCAAAGGTCAACAGGGCTTTTTTCCTGTCCAGACCATAACTCTACCATCCATGAAGGGATTTTAATATTACCTGGCACAAATGTTCCCCATGATGAGACGACATGTCATGCGCAAAACCCGGACCCCTAGCTCAAAGGTCAAGGTCACAATTGGAGGTCAAAGGTCAGTAAGTTTTTTTTTCCTGTCCGGTCCAGAACTCTGTCATTCATCAAGGGATTTTAATATAACTTGGCATAAATGTTCCTCATGATGAGAGGACATGTCATGTACAACACCCAGAACCCTAGCTCAAAGGTCAAGGTCACAGTTGGAGATCAAAGGTCAATGTGACATTTTTCCTGTCCGGTGTATAACTTTGTCATGCAAAACAGGATTTGAGTATTACTTAGCACAAGTGTTCACCACGGAGTAGGGCTGGGTACCGCCTTGAAAAAAATACCGCGGTATACCACGGTTTTTTCCTAATTACCGCGGTATATACCACGGTATACCGCCATATTTATCGTAAGACTTACAGCTATGCCTATGGTAGTGGTCATAAAAATATTGAAAAACTATCAGAAAGACTTAATTTATTATGAGCAACAACGAAGACTAGTTACTTGATTAGAATTAAAGAAAAAAATACACTGGAATATTAACTTGACTAATGACTAGTTAGATTAATGACCCTTAGTATTTTTTATCAGCGTGTATTCATCGGAAGACGCCATATTGTCTCTAGGGAAGCACTGGGTCACATGTATATAGGTCCCGCTTGTTTGAAGTTCTTTTCGTGCACCCGTTTGATAATCCAGTAACGTTTACAAATAGTATGAAGGCTTCATCAAATCGTATTCAAACAAAAAATAATAAATTTCGACTCAACATTTTCCAAGCTATTTATTTCTTTTTAATACATGCAAATACATACCGGGATATTTTAAACTATCATTTAAACAAGAAGTCTGGACTCGCCGAATTTACCAGACTCAAAGTAAAAACAAGTGCGCCCATGACGTCATCCATCTATACGGAATAATCTGGAGGTTTTCAAAGGGTTTTGATTGGGGATCACACCGTCGATCATACATGTTCAATTGCACCATTGGGTGGTTATTTTTGGAAACTAATAATAGTAGCGTGAGAATTCCAGAGATATAAATCGGAAAATCATGCATGGTGTTAATTGCTGTTACGGAAGGCTACATAGACAATGTAAAGAAGATGGTACCACGGTTACCGGTATACCGGTAATACTGCGCACCTCTAAGACGGAGTGTCTTGCGCAAGAACCTGGTCGAAGGTCAAGGTCACACATAGAGGCCAAAGGTCAGATACAAGAATGACTCTGTCTGGAACATTTCTTCTTAATTCATAGAGAGATTTTGATGTAACTTGGCATAAATGTTCACCACCATGAAACGGATTGTTGTTTGCAAGAACCAGGTCCCTAGGTCTAAGGTCAAGGTCACACTTAGAGGTCAAATGCTAAATTCAAGAATGACTTTGTCCGGAGCATTTCTTCTTCATGCATAGAGGGATTTTGATGTAGCTAGGCACAATTGTACACCATCATGAGACAAAGTGTCATGCGCAGATCCCTTCTTTAGAATTACTTCCCTTTGTTATTACTATAAATAGCTTACATTGTAACTTTTTCATTACTAGTCATAGGGAAAAATCGAGACCACTTTTCTGTGGTACAACATGCATTTTACATCCAATTTTGAGGTGTACTTTGACCTATCTCTACCTCAGGTAAGGATTTTTGTGTGGACTTAGAATTTTTTTGGATTTTTTTTTTTAAGATTAACTTCCCTTAGTTGTTAAAATAAATAACTTATATTGTAACTTTTTTATAATTGACCATAGGAAAAAACCAAGACCACTTTTCTGTGGTACAACATAGATGTTACTTTCAAATTTTTAGGTGTATTTTAAGGTATCTCTGCCTGCTAAGGAGTTTTTTTGTGGATTCAGAAAAACAAAAGAATTACAATAATTACCACACAACAGCAGAATTAAAATTCCATTTGTAAATACAGGTGCTAGTGTAAAGAAATTTGCTATGACGGGCGTATTTTGTGATATTCTGGCACTCTCTTTTTTTTTTCTTTTCTTTTTTTCTTCTTTTTTTTACTATATATATATATTTTTAGCTCGACTATTCATAGAACAGTAGAGCTATTGGACTCGCCCATGCGTCGGCGTCCGCATCCGCGTCCGCGTCCCGATTTGGTTAAGTTTTTGTATGTAAGCTGGTATCTGAGCAACTACTTGTGGGAATGCATTGAAACTTCACACACTTATTCACTGTGATAAACTGACTTACACTGCACAGGTTCCATAACTCTATTTTGCTTTTTACAAAATTATGCCCCTTTTTTGACTTAGAAATTTTTGGTTAAGGTTTTGTATGTAAGCTGGTATCTCAGTAACAACTTGTGGGAATGGATTGAAATTTCACACACTTATTTACTGTGATAAACTGACATACATTGCACAGGTTCCATAACTCTGTTTTGTTTTTTTACAAAATTATGCCCCTTTTTCGACATAGAATTTTTTGGTTAAGGTTTTGTATGTAAGCTGGTATCTCAGTACTCACTAATGGGAAAGGATTGAAACTTCACACACTTGTTCACTGTCATGATATGACATGCATTGCAAAGGGTCAATAACTCAACTTTGCATTTTACAAAATTATGCCCCTTTTTTAAACTTAGGAGTTTTTGCTTAAATTCTTATATGTAAGCTGGTATCTCAGTACCCACTAATGGGAATGGATTGAAACTTCACACACTTGTCCACTGTCATGAGCTGATAAGCACTATGCAGGTTCCATAACCCTATTTTGCTTTTTTTTAAAATTATGCCCCTTTTTCGACTTTCGTATTCATTTAATCGACAAGGCTGTTGAATAGTCGAGCGTTGCTGTCCTCCGACAGCTCTTGTTTACTTATATGATACCTTTTTGATAATTGGCCAAGAAATGCTAATAGTATATGAAAACAACTATAGGTTTTTATTCATACAAATTTTAATCCAAGTGTTTTGTTATAACATATTGTATATATAGTACAATATTGTTTATACATTATTGACAGATATCAGTTCATTATGTTATACTGCAGTAGAGAAAATTAGTTGCCTTCCAGTAGGGGACTTTGTATTGCATGGCAATACTTCATTCACTTGTTCATACTGAGCTACAAGTTGATCAGTGTGATGTCAAAGTTAGGATGTATCGTTAAAGATAAACAGGACTTGTTATATTAGAAAACACATTATTATGCAGTACCCTTGTAAAATTTTACCATAGAATGTATCAGGGCTCCGGAAATTTTGATAACTCAATCGGTCCGAAACGAAAATCCTGACATCGGCGCTACCCCACCCACCGCATTCCCAGTATTACATATTTTGTAAAACGTGATAGGGTAAAGAAATAAGCATGTCATGCATTAAAACTGAGTTACTAGTCACCGCGCGTTACCATACAATGAAGACAGTTATTCAGTGTTATGTGTGATCGTTACTTTGTTTAAATTTCGATGTTTTTCCGAGATAATACGAGGCATTGACACCGTGTGCGTAACTAGTCTAAAAGCCAATGTACGTGACTTCGATACCGTATACACGGCAGATACTTTGTGATGTTTCCTCATTCTTTGACGGAATTCTATAAAATACAATGCGTCAAAGTGAGTTACACGACACATATTCTCTGCTAAACAGCCTCAGTATTTAAAGAATACTCTGCCGCGGACCGAATGTGTACGTTATTTGAACGCTGAGATCAAATTTCCCGCATGTATAGTACCAAAACGTCACGCGGGTTGGCCAGGGATATTTCATTTCACTTACGTTGTACTTCAGTAAGCAACTACATTTTGATAAAGTTATATGTTCTCTTCTGATGTAAACAAAATTTCATTTTGAAACGTTTTTTAAAAGACCGATTTGATAAACAGTGCCACTCCGGTTGTCTTTATCATTCGTGGTTGCACGTCCATTTTTTTCTTTTTTGTACAGTCGGGTTGCAAAGACGATTTTCTGCTTTTGTTTCAACTGGCACGGGTGGTAAACGCGCAATCCAATTCCCACTGGGAATACGCTAAAAATGGGTTGCGCGACTTCCGGTGCTGGTGTTGTGCATCAATATATACAAAATCGAGGTAGGTGGGTTTTTGTTTTTGTAAATAATGACACATTTACGAGTGCTTTCGAAAAAAAGCAAAATGCTATTCGACACAAAAATGAATAAAGATCATATGTGTGAAATACCAACTTATTAATTTAAGAATCGGCCCTGTTATCACGAAAACTTTGCTGGCTCGAGCTGTCAAAAAAGCATGGACTCATGAAAAATGCAAATTTTCTAACTCTTGTGCCTTCTTTCTGGAAATGTGACGCTTCTAATGACCAAACGCGTGTAAAACAGTCATGAATATTACATACACTTGAATGAAATGTTGCTTTTGGGGAAAAGATTGGCAAAAAAACATCGGGAAAGGGGTTGCGCCCCGGGAATGGAGTTGCGCATATACATTATATACATTATGATGTATACGAGCAGCTCCATTCCCGGTGCGCAACCCCATTCCCGATGATTTTTTTGTCAATTATGTCACCTTAAGCAGGATTTGAAGCAAATAATTTTGATATTCGTTACTTTATAACAGTTGAGTTATCATAAAAAGCATCAGATGTCCTCAGATTAGGCATATGAGGTCAGAAACTCCCATTTTTGTTGATTTCATACTTTTTTCACGCTTTTTTTGTGATAATAGAGCCGAATCATAAATTACAAACCAGATATTTTACACATATGATGTATTATCATATTTGTGTCGAATAGCATTTTGCTTTTTTCGATAAAATTTATTCTTGTCTCATACTAAGCAAAATCATAACTTCACATACCTCAATTTCGTCTTTTTTTACGCGCAACACCAGCACCGGACGTTGCGCAACCCATTTTAAGCGTATTCCCGGCGGGAATTGGATTGCGCGTTTACCACCCGTGACAGGAGCCCCAACAAATGAATCATGTAATTTTTTCAAATCAAGTAATTATAAAAATTATTTTCATCGGTTTTCCGTGTGATGTCTCATTAAATCAAAGACCTATAATGTACAATTATAGCTCTTTGATTAAAATTAAATTCCTTTAAATGCAGCGACCATTTGTTTGTTACCGTGATCAAACATAGCCTTTTGATATAAAGCATCCGTCGGATTCTAAATAAAAGAAGTGGATCCCCGTCGAAATGATTTGGATCCAGTCAGAAACGTTAGGAAACCAGTCAGAAATGTTTAATACACCGCAGTCGGCTGTCTGCAAACATTAAAGGATGTGCCGCGCGAGCACTGATTGCGTCACGCGCTAATTACGGACCGATGATCAAAGTGACAATCAGACCGATTGACACGTTTATTGATTATCTGAAGGTGCGACCAACAATTTCCTTCTTGGCAGGTGATCGTGTATTGAGATATCAGACCGAAATTTATACTTTTCTCCATTTTTACAGGACCGATTTTTTTCGTTTTTTCACTTCACGAATCGGTCTGAAAAGTCAAAAATCGGTCCAAAACCGACAAACCGGCAAATTTCCGAAGCCCTGGAATGTATAACCTCTGAGTCATGTTTAAATTAATTGAAATATGCTTCTTTTATATATCATCAGGATCTTTCTGAAATAGATGTTTTTTATAACGATTGTAATGCATAATAAAATGCTTTCTTACAGATTGTCTTGCCTTGAGTAATCCACCAGATGGAACAGTAAGTGTGACAGGAACTGTATACCTTGAGACAGCAACATATGTTTGTAATACTGGCTATGAGCAGACTGGAGGAAATTTAACACGTACATGTGGGACTGATGGCTCATGGGATGGTGCTGAACTTGTATGCACTATTGAAGGTTTGTTTTTACAAATTGAACACATATCTATCTAGAAGCAGTAGTATCTTAAAAGCCAATCATATATCAGTAGGTGGGCCTCTATAGTCAATCGTATACCAGTAGGCGTGGCTTCTATAGTCAGTCATATAACAGTAGGTGTGGCCACTGTAGCCAGTTATAGACCAGTAGTTATGGCCTCTATAGTCAGTCATGTACCAGTAGGTGTGGCCTCTGTAGACCAGTAGTTATGGCCTCTATAGTCAAATCATATACCAGTAGGTGTGGCAGTAGGTGTCAGTCATATACCAGTAGGTGTGGCCTCTGTAGACCAGTAGTTATGGCCTCTATAGTCAAATCATATACCAGTAGGTGTGGCCTCTGTAGCCAATTATAGACCAGTAGTTGTGGCCTCTATAGTCAAATCATATACCAGTAGGTGTGGCCTCTGTAGCCAATTATAGACCAGTAGTTGTGGCCTCTGTAGTCAATCATATAACAGTAGGTGTGGTCTCTGTAGCCAATTATAGACCAGTAGTTATGGCCTCTATAGTCAAATCATATAACAGTAGGTGTGGCCGCTGTAGCCAATTATAGACCAGTAGTTATGGCCTCTATAGTCAAATCATATAACAGTAGGTGTGGCCTCTGTAGCCAATTATAGACTGGTAGTTATGGCCTCTATAGTCAAATCATATACCAGTAGGTGTGGCCTCTGAAGCCAGTTATAGACCAGTAGTTGTGGCCTCTATAATGGTGTGACCTCTATAGTCAGTCATATACAGAGCAGACACAGGGTCTTGAGATCGAACCCCCACTCCTCCAGCTAGTCTACTAATATTGGGATAAGAATCCCATGTATGGGTGCTTTGCACCCCGCTGACTAAAGAACCATGGAAGCTATGAACACTGGAGCATCTTCTGTATCTTGCACTAGTCTCCTACTAACATTACTGACATAAGATAAGCTGAATTTACAAGTTATAAAATAATTAAGAAATAATAAACCTGTTCCTATATTTTATCAGTTAATAAATATGGGCAGGAGTTAGGATGCATAATAATTAAATCACAAGTGCGTAGCACGAGTGATTTAATTATTTGCATCTGAATGACTTATTATTTCAGATTTATTATTTCGATTCTAACAACGCAAATAATTTTATGTACTGTATTTTACAGTACTATATTTTCAGCATAATAAGTCATTCCGGTCATATGCTGTTACAATTTACCCCATGGTTAGAAAGTGTTGCATAGCCAATGGAACGTATAGATGTTTGTTTCTTTAACTAGTAATCTAACAGCTCCCAAACTATTTATGAACAGAATCATCAGATTAGGTCAGTTGACCCTGTTTTATGAGTTACGAGCTTAACTTTTGTATGACGTCGCATCATTATGACGTCAAACTTTATGTCATACATTTATGACTTCACGGCTGAATCTTAATTGAGTTAATTTAATTCGCTTGTAGAGGTCAAAATGTGTTTTAAGACCCTACACATAAGTCAGTATGACTTTCTATCATAATTATATTTTTGAACTGTTGTTTTCAACCATTTGACCCTGGAATAATTCATATGTAATGGAACAGAAGTAGAATCTCTTACGTTACAATCAATGAGGGCAAAATGTATCAGCCAATTTTATTTTATCGAAGATTCATATATAGGCTGTTTGCGAGTTGTGTTAGAATTAGAATAGTTACACGACTGTTTATATAAAAGCATACCTGGTCCATAGTGTGTCCTATTGAATGGTCTATTGTTCAACACTTAATTTTGCAGGGCTCTTGCCTAAGGTCTGAAAGTTGAGACTTTAAAAATGTTTTATTAAATGACATGAGAAATAAATTTTCACAGATTTGTTCCTCCCAAATTCCTGCTTTAGCTCAGAAAAAATTTGTTTAGTATAGACTGGCCATATTCCACAAACTATAAACTGGCAGTTTCTGTAAGGAGTTGTGTAATAAACTCTTTTTATTGACCTGATGATGTCACATTGAATAAAGAGGATAATATGGAGATTAAGTATGATGTAAACCTTTAATACAAATGAGTGAAATATATTTCTTACAGATTGTGGTTCCCTATCACCACCAGCTGGAGGGACAGTGAATTACACAGCTTCTACATATCTGGAGACTGCAACATACTCGTGTAGTACCGGGTACCAGCAAACAGGAGGGAATACATCCCGTACCTGTCAGGCAGGGGGAGCATGGGATGGAACAGAAATTGTTTGCCAGATTTACAGTAAGTAACAATAAAATCATGGGTATTCTTAAAAACAGCATTACTGAAAAAAGAGTTCAGAAAGTTTCAAGGTACAGTGTAAGTTGTGTTAGCAGGATAGTACCAAGTTGCATTACAAGATAGCACTAAGCTGCATTACAATGTAGCAGTAAGATGCATTACAAGATGCATTACAAGATAGCACTAAGATGCATTACAAGATAGCACTAAGATGCATTACAATGTAGCACTAAGATGCAGTACAAGATAGCACTAAGATGCATTACAAGATAGCACTAAGATGCATTACAAGATAGCACTAAGATGCATTACAAGATAGCACTAAGATGCATTACAAGATAGCACTAAGATGCATTACAAGATAGCACTAAGATGCATTACAATGTAGCACTAAGACGCATTACAATGTAACACTAAGATGCATTACAATGTAACACTAAGACGCATTACAGTGTAACACTAAGACGCATTACAGTGTAACACTAAGACGCATTACAGTGTAGCACTAAGACGCATTACAATGTAGCACTAAGACGCATTACAATGTAGCACTAAGACGCATTACAATGTAGCACTAAGACGCATTACAATGTAGCACTAAGACGCATTACAATGTAGCACTAAGACGCATTACAAGATAGCACTAAGATGCATTACAAGATAACACTAAGATGCATTACAATGTAACACTAAGATGCATTACAATGTAACAATAAGACGCATTACAATGTAACACTAAGAAACATTACAATGTAACACTAAGACGTATTACAATGTTACACTAAGATGCATTACAAGATAGCACTAAGATGCATTACAGTGTAACACTAAGACACATTACAATGTAACACTAAGACACATTACAATGTAACACTAAGATGCATTACAATGTAACACTAAGATGCATTACAGTGTAACACTAAGACACATTACAAGATAGCACTAAGATGCATTACAATGTAGCACTAAGATGCTAACACTAAGATGCATTACAAGATAGCACTAGATAATAGACTAATTTATTCCATTTGTAAGATGTGAAATACATCTGAGATAAAAAAAAAGCTATAGAAATGTTCCAGTTAAATTTATAATATAGTTCCTCAATTTGTACAATTTTGACAAGCAGAAAATGTAATGTTTCTTTAATGTATTACAGCTTGTACAAATCTAACTGACCCTACTGATGGAAATGTAACAGCAACAGGTAACAGCTACGGAGATACTGGCACTTACAGTTGTGATCCAGGATATGATTTGAATGGAAGCAGTTTGTTGACATGTGGGACAGGAACCTGGGACAATGCTGAACCTAACTGTACCATAAAGGGTATGTCACACAGTTTTGTTTTTCATCCCTGACCATCATGTCCCTACGTTTTGCTTAAAAGTTATCAATGTAATTTCTTTGTAATTATGCTGTTCCTTATGTAGATTTCTTTTAAGTTTTATTTTACTTTTGAAAATTATGTTGTTGAAAATAAACAATAAATTAATTATCTGGTAAAATTGTATTGAAAAAATACCAAATATATTTTTCACTGGTATCACAAAACCAAATGGGTAAAAATCAATCAAAAACCATTGAAAAGACATAATTTAATTTGTATACAAAGTCAAAATGTCAGGAACACAATGTCATGATCTTTCTCATTTGCTCATGGCTATTTATATGTTCTGACACGGAATCCAACAAATATCCTTAATGTGCTACAGATTGTGGAACTCTGTCAACAGTACTAACGAATGGAACTGCTTCCCAAAATGGCACCAAATATCTCGATACGACAGTCTACACATGCAATGTGGGATACATGATCTCCAGGGGGACTGTAAATCTTACTGTTACTTGTCAAGCAAACGGTACCTGGGATGGTTCCGTTCCAACATGTGTCCGAACTGGTAAATATTTCATTTATATTATGCAGTGTGCAGTTCTTAACCTTTACCCTGCTGAATTTCTAAAATGGACTGGTCCGTTATTCAATTTGGACAATACCATGTATTATTTGAAGGGGTGTTCACTGAAAATTATCTGACTGAATAGCGAACAGTGCAGACCATGATCAGCCTGCACGGATGTGCAGGCTGATCTTGGTCTGCACTGGTCGCAAAGGCAAAATCACTTGCCACCAGCAGGCTGAAGGTTAAAGGTAGATAAATAGTGCAAGGACAACCAAGTGCTTATGGTGGCTGACTGTGAATCGTGTTTCCTTCACCTCTGTAGGATTGAGTCATGCTCCGGTCTTCAGAAGCTCTTTGTACAAAGCCAAGAAATGGCCAGGGGAACACTCAGCCAGAACCACTGAACAGTTAAGTTTTGATAACATACAAAATCATAATCACACGTACTGGGATTTATGAGAAGTTACCAATAAGAATAGTTTGAACCTTACAAAGCCAAGTGATGGCCAAATTTACACTCATCCAAGAACACTTTACCAACAGTTCAATTCCATTCAAATTTATTCAGGCATAAGATCATGCAACATTGTATATAACATTTACAGTAAAAATACATGCATACAATAATAAAAATAATCAAAATCGGTTAACTTCTTGTACCTGTAACCAAGGTTACAGTTAGCAGTATTTCACTTTTCTGATATATTTATGCCTCCCCCAGGAGACATATTGTTTTTGCCCTGTCCGTCCGTCCGTCCGTCCGTACATCACACTTCATTTCCGAGCAATAACTGGAGAACCATTTGACCTAGAACCTTCAAACTTCATAGGGTTGTAGGGCTGCTGGAGTAGACGACCCCTATTGTTTTTGGGGTCACTCCGTCAAAGGTCAAGGTCACAGGGGCCTGAACATTGAAAACCATTTCTGATCAATAACTAGAGAACCACTTGACCCAGAATGTTGAAACTACATAGGATGATTGGTCATGAAGAGTAGATGACCCCTATTGATTTTGGGGTCACTCCGTCAAAGGTCAAGGTCACAGGGGCCTGAACATGGAAAACCATTTCCGATCAATAACTAGAGAACCACTTGACCCAGAATGTTGAAACTTCATAGGATGATTGGTCATGCAAAGTAGATGACCCCTATCGATTTTGGGCTCACTCTTTGAAAGGTCAAGGTCACAGGGGCCTGAACATTGAAAACCATTTCCGGTCCATAACTTGAGAACCACTTGACCCAGAATGATGAAACTTCATAGGATGATTGGTCATGCAGAGTAGATGACCCCTAACGATTTTAGGGTCACTCTGTTAAAGGTCAAGGCCACAGGGGCCTGAACATGGATAACCAGTTCCGATCAATAACTTGAGAACCTCTCGACCCAGAATGTTGAAACTTCATAGGATGATTGAACATGCAGAGTAGATGACCCCTATTGATTTTGGGGTCAGTCTATTAAAGGTCAAGGTCACAGTGGCCTGTTCATGTAATATCTTTTTTTGGAAATAACTTGAGAACCACTTGACCTACAATGTTAAAACTTAATAGGATGATTGGACATGCAGAGTAGATGACCCCTATTTATTTTTAGGTCACTTGATTAAAGGTCAAGGTCACAGGAGCCTGAACAGTGACTTGAGAACCACTAGGCCAAGAGTGTTGAAATTTAGCGGGATGACTGGACATGCCAAGTAGGTGATCCCTATTGCAGCTAACCATCAGTGTCTCTTTGACTTTCGCTCCTGACCCCTATTGACTTCTTGCCTATAGGACTTTGCATTGGGGGAGACATGCGCTTTTTTACAAAAGCATTTTCTAGTTTAGTTTGCTGACTTCAAACCAAGCTAGCTTATAGCCAGGAAACATCAAACTTGGAACTCTTCCAACATTCAGCTTCTTATCCCTGTAACAAAGGTTGCAGTTAGCTTTGTTTCACATGTTTCTTTATGTATTTGAAGTTATGGAGATCATCAAGTCAGCACATCTTTATAAACAGTTCTCTTCTTCTACTTGTAGCCAAGGTTATGATCAGTAGTTTTTATTCACATTAATTAGTTTATTTCAGATTGTGGAGATCTAACCAAGCCTTCTAATGGCCAGGTGAACACTCAACCCGGAACACTGTACCAAAAGCTAGCTTCTTATACCTGTAACCAAGGTTATGATCTAATTGGTGTCAATGTAAGAGAATGTCAGGCAGATGGAATCTGGGATGGTGCAGAGCCAACTTGCCAAATTATTGGTAGATCATATTGATCTTGTCAGTTTAAGAACCTAAAGAATTTAAAATGGTGTAATGATTTTGCCCTGCTGTTATTTAACGACATGTTCTTTGTACTGCATATGTAATCTTCAGGGTTGAAAAAAAATCTATTTTTTGAAAGTTCATTTTAATTAAAGAAGCAGACTTCAACATTTTGTTGTAGGGCTCTTGTGACATAAAGTTAAAATTTTGGAATACATTTCATGTAACATGTAAGCCCTACTTACAGAGCAGTACCAAAAATATATGCAGTTAGAAGCTAATGCTTAATATCATTATATTCAAACACAGACTGTGGAAATCTGACAAATCCTACCAATGGTTCTGTTGATATGTCATCGGGAACTACTTTTTTCAAAGTGGCCAGTTACACATGTGACACAGGTTATGAGTTGACAGGGAATGCCGATCGTACATGTCAGCTTGATGGAAACTGGAATGGAACAGACCCAACATGTTCCAGAAAAAGTATGTTGACAAATTTCTACCTTTCTATTTTGTTGTAAGGTTTAATCTTGTTGAAGTCGAATGAAGCCGTTTGAAGTAATAGAATTCGATTTTTGGTAAAGTTTTATCTTGTTGACATGCAAGTTAATTGGGAAGCTGCGATTTTGCTCTCTCAGAGGAGACTTGTGTTCTCTGTGACAATTTTACTCTTGTGTTTGAAGTCATTGGTCCTTCAATTCTAGTTCCTTTTTGGTAAATGGAAGCTATTTGTAAGGACAAGTTGGCAGATTCTACTGTCATAAGAGTGACAAGTGCTAACTGTGCTTTAATTATTACTGCATTAATATAAACAGTGTTTACATTATACAACAGCTTTACTGAAATGGTTGCCTAGCATCAGAAATAAATATTGTGAGATCATTTAACCTTTACCCTGATAAATTTCTTAAATGGACTGGTCCATCATCTGATTTGGGCAATACCATTTATTATTCGAAGGGGTGGTCACTAAAATTTACTGACTCAATAGCGAACAGTGCAGACCATGATCAGACTGCACGGATGTGCAGGCTGATCTTGGTCTGCACTGGTCGCAAAGGCAGAATCACTTGCCGCCAGCAGGCTAAAGGTTAATTTCATGAGCACCAGATTTGTTGGTTCTAGTCTAAAATGCTATTTTACAGACATATGAATTTGTGGATTTCAAATTTTGAACTTAAAATAAATGTTTGTTAGGACTTAATTCAGGATTGACTCAACCATGATATCCTTGGAAATAAGTCTCCTAGGAATATTTAGGAATTTACAGTATGTGGTTTATATTAGAAGTAACAATAGAAGTGTTGTGTTTGCAGACTGTGGAAGTTTGTCAGCAGTTCTCGCTAATGGAACAGCTACTCAGTCTGGTACATTGTACGAGGACACGACAATTTACACGTGCGACACAGGATATTATATCAGCCGGGGTGTGGTGAGCAAGACAGTTACCTGTACAGCATCAGGGAGTTGGGATGGGACTATAGTGACATGTATTCCTGTAGGTAAGTGTACACGTGTGTAACATGGGATATTTCTATCAACAAATGTGTTATAATTAAGCCCATTACATGTACAGCAGCATGAAGTTTGGTTCAGACTGAAGCAGCATGTATTGATATAGGTGAGCACACATTTTTAATGCAGAATCCTAAATTTTTTTCCATGTATCTCAAAATGTATTTGACCTTTAGTCAAAAATCGCAAGAGGATTGTTATAGAGCATGTGAAGTTAGGCATCTGGTGTTCTGTTTTGGATTTCACTCAGCCAGACCAGAGTTATGGTCCTTGACTTAGTTAAAAATACACATAAAGTGCATAAAAGTTTCTGGAAATATTTTACCTAGAGTCACAAAATCAGGTACAATGGCAAGAGTGGTGGACACACATTTAGTTTAAACCTGTGTGTTCTTACAATTAGAATTCAATTCTGTAATTTTTGTTTTTGATATATGACATTTGTGCTTTATGAAACATAACAAACAAGAGAGAACTTTAAAAATTGTATTTAAATATGATCTGACAACGTCTGTTAACCAACATGTTTACCTGGTACTAATTAATGTTGGTTAAGACAGGTTTTACTGTATTGTAATGTATTGAAGTTTGCTTTGATGATTTGTATACTGTAGATTGTGGAGACCTGGGAGCTCCGGATGGAGGTCAGATAGACTATCCAGATACAAACTATAATACACGTGCATCATACACATGTAACGTTGGTCACGATCTGAATGGAACAAATGTTAGAAGGTGTGGAGCAGATGGCAACTGGGATGGAAATGAGCCTGTTTGTCAAATAAAAGGTACCCAGTTTACCCCTTGCTAATATGTCAGCAAAGTTATTTAATAACCTTTAAATACGGCAGTGTAAGTTCAAGTGACTTTAATGGTTAATGCATTTATCAAATTCAATGCTCGTAAAAAGAATTTAGATAAAGCAATTGTATTGAATGTTCCAATATATGAACGCTGAAAAAATGGGTTTTTTTTAATTTGGTATATAATTACAGTGCAACCACAGGGAAACCTTGTGTCTTTTTAAACAGTTTGTTGCTATGTAAAATTTAATATACTGAGGGTTTCATCTAAATGGGGAAGAAAGAGTTCACCTTCGTAGAGGTGTATAATATTTCACAATGACTTGCAGAATTACTTGCATAATAATAGTTATGTGAAAAAAATGTCTTTGTCTTTAAGTTTGTTATTATGACATATACATCAACAGATTGTGGGTCACTTGGTGACCCTACTGATGGAAGTGTGGCTGCCCCGGTTACAACATACGGACAGACAGCAGTCTATACATGTGATACTGGTTATTACATAGCAACAGGGTCGGCAACTCGATACTGTGATGAAAGTGGACAGTGGAATGGGACAGAACCTACTTGTGTTATTTATGGTAACGTATCGTTTGGTTCATGTTGCAGAGGTGAAAAGTTCCATGTAAATGACTACGCAGAAGATACTTTGCCTCGATTAATTGCTCTTATCTTTGGGTTCTGGTTGGAGAACAAGTTTATACAGAATGTGCAACAAATAACACAGCTAACATTTACTAATATAATAACAGTCTGGTCAGGATCCATGCTGTTCGCTTTCAAAGCTTATTGCAGTTAGAGAAACCATTGGTGGACAGTATGGATCCTGACCAGACTACGCGGCAGGCTGGTCTGGATCCATGCTGGTCGCAAACGCATTATGTTGGATTTCTCATGGCGAGGCTCATATAACTGTTATATCTGATAAGGGTCTTGTTAAATGCATTTTATTCAAAGAAAAAAAAACAGCAATGACACTGTAAATTTCAGATTGTCAGTCACCTGATAATGGAACATTTTGCACTATGGCCTACACAACAACTACATATGGAAGTACTGCGGTATATGCATGTAATACAGGCTATTACAAGACAGCTGGAGACCTCACCAGAACCTGCGGAGATGGTATGTGGAATGGAACTGCACCAACCTGCACTATCAGAGGTAATGTAATGGTTCTAGACCTAGATCTGGGCCATGAAACCTAGATTGAATTATATAGCGAAATACATAAGGAATATACAATTAGTGTGTCACAGAAGGTAGATGTCCTGCAGACCCCCTGGGTTTATGCACAATATAAATTATTGTCATTTTAGTGTAAAGTGTAAAAACCAAGATTTGGCAGGTTTCTAATTTGTCTTATAATAGTTTCAAATATAGCCAAGAAATATCATCTTTAAATGGATTCGGCAGAATCTAGTTTTTATGACTCCCTTCGAGGAGGTGTATTGTTCTGTTCATCATTTAACTGGACTGTCAATCTGCCAGTAGAAATTTTAGTTTCTGACCAAGAACTAGAGAGCACTTTGGCCTACAAAGGTATGTTGTTGGGGTCAAAGATCAAGATGACAGGATACCTAGCTACCTCTAGCAGGCCATTATGGGTTGGTGACATCTACTTGTTTGGGATGCATCCTTTTGTTTATCACTCTTTGCATCTTGTTCATCAATCTTTGTGTCTTGTTCTTCACTTTTTGTCTGGTTCATCACTCTGTCATACTTCTGTTGACCTTTTGTCAGTTCATCACTCTTTGTGATTTGCTAATCACTCTTTTTGTTTGGTTTATCACTATACCAGCCTTTGGTTCATCACTCTGTGTGTCTGGTTATTTACTTCTTGTGTCTCGTTTATCACTTTTTGTGTCTCATTTTTCACTATGCCGTCCTTTTTATTCACTACCCTTTTGTTCATCACTCTTGTTTGTCTGGTTCATCATTCTTTGTGTCTGGTTCATCATTCTTTGTGTCTGATTCATCACTCTTTGTGTCTGGTTTATCACTATACCGTCCTTTTATTCACTACCCTTTTGTTCATCACTCTTTGGGTCTGGTTCATCTGTGTGTGTGTTTATCATCTTTCTGTTCAACATACTTGGGTTCACCACTCTTTGTGTCTGGCTCATAGCTCTTCCACTGTTAAGTAATTTAAATACAAATTGACAAAAATGTTCCTTTCCCTTGTGACATTGTGTTGACGCAAGACTCCATAACACCAAAGTCAAAGTCACATTGAGGTGCACTGTTTACAGTCTGTGTTGTGTCCAGTTTGTAACTCTGCACAACATTTTCTTCGCAAACAATTTGTCAGTAGAATTTCCAAAATATGTCTTTTGACAGTAGACTGCGGTAACTTTATTAACTTTCCTGTTTAAACAGACTGTGGTAGCCTCAGTAACCCAGTTGGTGGAACAGTAACAGCAATCCTGACCACGTACAGTGAAGTAGCTGTCTATGCATGTGACAGAGGGTATTATAACAATGGTGGTGATTCCGAGCGCACTTGTCAGGCAGATGGAATGTGGAATGGAACAGAACTTCAGTGTACAATATATGGTATGTCATAGTGTACAGTATATGGTATGTCATAGTGTACAATATATGGTATGTGTACAGTATATGGTATGTCATAGTGTACAATATATGGTATGTCATAGTGTAATATATATGGTATGTCATAGTGTACAATATATATGGTATGTCATAGTGTACAATATATATGGTATGTCATAGTGTACAATATATGGTATGTCATAGTGTACAGTATATGGTATGTCATAGTGTACAATATATATGGTATGTCATAGTGTACAATATATATGGTATGTCATTGTGTACAATATATATGGTATGTCATAGTGTACAATATATATGGTATGTCATTGTGTACAGTATATGGTATGTCATAGTGTACTATATATGGTATGTCATAGTGTACAATATATGGTATGTCATAGTGTACAATATATATGGTATGTCATAGTGTACAGTATATGGTATATCATAAGGTACAATATATGGTATGTCATAGTGTACAATATATGGTATGTCATAGTGTACAATATATATGGTATATCATAGTGTACAATATATGGTATGTCATTGTGTACAGTATATGGTATGTCATAGTGTACAATATATGGTATGTCATAGTGTACAATATATGGTATGTCATAGTGTATAATATATATGGTATATCATAGTGTACAATATATATGGTATATCATAGTGTACAGTATATGGTATGTCATAGTGTACAATATATATGGTATGTCATTGTGTACAATATATATGGTATGTCATAGTGTACAGTATATGGTATGTCATAGTGTACAGTATATGGTATGTCATAGTGTACAGTATATATGGTATGTCATTGTGTACAATATATATGGTTTGTCATAGTGTACAGTATATGGTATGTCATAGTGTACAGTATATGGTATGGTATGTCATAGTGTACAATATATATGGTATGTCATAGTGTACAATATATATGGTATGTCATAGTGTACAATATATATGGTATGTCATAGTGTACAGTATATATGGTATGTCATAGTGTACAGTATATATGGTATGTCAAAGTGTACAGTATATGGTATGTCATAGTGTACAATATATATGGTATGTCATATTGTACAGTATATGGTATGTCATAGTGTACAGTATATGGTATGTCATAGTGTACAATATATATGGTATGTCATAGTGTACAATATATGGTATGTCATAGTGTACAATATATATGGTATGTCATTGTGTACAATATATATGGTATGTCATAGTGTACAGTATATGGTATGTCATAGTGTACAATACATGGTATGTCATTGTGTACAATATATGGTATGTCATAATTTACAGTATATGGTATGTAATAGTGTACAATATATGGTATGTCATAGTGTACAATATATATGGTGTGTCATTGTGTACAGTATATGGTATGTCATAGTGTACAGTATGTGGTTAACAATTTAGTATTTGATGCTCTCATTCTAAAATTGTAATGTTTTTGGAGATGATATAAAAATTAATATTATTGAAAGCAAAGTAGAAGACTCAGTTTGAGGGCTAGGTGTGAAACAGTTGTATCTCCTGTGTTACAATGAGTTCAACCATTCTGCACTAAGCCCTCATATTTTTATGCCCCCGGCATCTACTGATGCCAGAGGCATATAGTGATTGTCCTGTCTGTTCGTCGGTCCGTACGAGGTTAACCAAATGGGACCGTTTCGTCTAGCTTCAATACCCCTAACTAGAATGACTTGATACTAATGCAGGTGTAACCTGTGACCATTCCTCATCTTCAGACATCACCTGACCTCAGTTTGACCTTGACCTTGAACTTGACATAGTTTTGAACTTAGGTTGCTTTGTATTTGCAAGGAGGCCACAGGGGGCATCAAGCGTTTATTGAATGCAGCTCCTTGTTTAGATAACTGTGAACTAAAATGTTGTTTAATGACCAAGCAGTAGTATGTACAGTCTGTTCATGATCTGCACTGTTCACTATTCAGCCAGTTTCTTTTTGGTAAGCACCCTTTTTAACAGTTAATGGTTATGTGCAAATTGGAAGTTCATTATAGAAATTTAGCAAGGTAAGGGTTAATGACCAGGCAGTAGTATGTTCCCTGATCTCATTGAATAAAATGTTTAGGATATAAAAACCTTTCTCTGCAGAGCCTCACATTTTATTATTTTATTCAACTCGTTTAATGAATTCAGTATGAAAAGACACTCCTGTAATATCCTCTATTTCTTTGTAGATTGTGGTGTTCCATCAAATGCTGTTTTTGGCACAGTCAATTACACTAGTACAACCTATGGTTCAGATGCCGTCTACTCGTGTAACAGGGGTTACTACACAAATGACACTGTAATAAGGACCTGCGGGAATGGGACGTGGTCTGGTTCAGTACCAACTTGCACTATATATGGTAATTAAGGGTAAATCTAGTTCAAACTTAAAAATCAGACTTCCTTTAACCTTTAACACTCTTGTTGTAAGCTAGGGTCATCATTAAGACTTCAAGAAAGTGTTTACTCTATACATTTTCTATATTATTTCTGCCACCAAGCAGTAAATGGTTCATTCATCCTAATATGCATCGCCATGTGACCTTGTGTAGCAGTTACCAATATTTCGCACACTTCATGCAATATTTTGCACACCTCCAGGTGTGTGAAATATCCTGATTTTATACTTCCAGATTTTACTAATTTAATAGTTTTTTCTAAAATCAGGAGAATTTACATAATCTCACTAGTATGGTTAAAAAAGTAGACTAAAATTTTATTTGAACACTAAAACTGTAATTCAAAAACGTTTTGGCATAGCGTAAAGCCTTCACCTAAATAACATTCTTAGTATATAAATATCTCCTTACGGCACTTAAGCCCGGTATAATAATTATAGGTTATTAGCTTTGTATCAGGAAATATGCACGAGTTCTTCTGCGGAAATATTGCGCGACTATAGGAGCACAATATTCTTCCGCTGAAGAACGAGTGCATATTTCCCGATGCAAAGATAATAACCTTTTTATTACATATGCATCTACACGTATAAATATAATGGAAATATCATAAATTTGTTCAATAGCCTGAACGGGATTGACAGTACTGTACTAAATAGAAAAAAATAGTGCAACAACAAGCACTGACTTACGTCACGCACCTGATATGAAATTCAGGCGTCAGTGTATGGAAAAATATTGACGTTTCCGGTACCAGTGTAACTTACGGGGAATAGAAAGGAGTATGTAATAATCTCAAATGCTGATGGTTTCCTCTGAGAATGATTGAAATTAAAAACCTGTATTTCTTATGGTTTCTTTTTATTAAGATTGTGGGGCACTTTCAACAAATGTCAGTCAAGGGTCAGTAAATATCTCAGGGTCAACTTACTTAGAGACAGCAGTATATACATGTGATACAGGGTACCTGATTTCTGGTTCCTCGAGCAACACTTTGACCTTGACCTGTGCAGCAGACGGTAGTTGGGATGCTGTAGAACCTACTTGTGATGCTGTTGGTAAGTTATACATGAGAAGTATTATTCTGATTTCTGGTTCCTGTAGCAACATGACCTTAACCTTTGCAGCAGATGGTAATTGGATTGATAGGGTAGCTACTTATGATCCTGTTTATAAGTTATACATGAGAAACGTTTTGACAGTTAAAACTGTTTTTTAATGCTTTGTTTTCAAAATTACTTTCTTTAACACAAACTGATTAGCATAGTATTGCAACAAATGTTAATTAATTAATTATGTCTCCCCCAGGAGACATATAGTTTTTGCCCTGTCCGTCCGTCCGTCCTTCCGTCCGTCCGCCCGTCCGTCCGTCCGTACGTCACACTTCATTTCCGAGCAATAACATGAGAACCATTTGACCTAGAACCTTCAAACTTCATAGGGTTGTAGGGCTGCTGGAGTAGACGACCCCTATTGTTTTTGGGGTCACTCCGTCAAATGTCAAGGTCACAGGGGCCTGAACATTGAAAACCATTTCCGATCAATAACTAGAAAACCACTCGACCCAGAATGTTTTAACTTCATAGGATGATTGGTCTTGAAGAGTAGATGACCCCTATTAGTTTTGGGGTCACTCTGTCAAAGGTCAAGGTCACAGGGGCCTGAACATTGAAACCATTTCCGATCAATAACTGGAGAACCACTTGACCCAGAATGTTGAAACTTCATAGGATGATTGGTCATAAAGAGTAGATGACCCCTATTGATTTTTGGGTCACTCCATCAAAGGTCAAGATCACAGGAGCCTGAACATGGAAAACCATTTCCGATCAATAACTAGAGAACCACTTGACCCAGAATGTTGAAACTTCATAGGATGATTGTACATGCAAAATAGATTACCCCTATCAATTTTGGGATCACTCCATCAAAGGTCAAGGTCACAGGGGCCTGAACATTGAAAACCATTTCCGGTCAGTAACTTGAGAACCACTTGACCCAGAATGTTGAAACTTAATAGGATGATTGGTCATGCAGAGTAGATGACCCCTAACGATTTTGGGGTCACTCTGTCAAAGGTCAAGGTCACAGGGGCCTGAACATTGAAAACCATTTCCGGTCAGTAACTTGAGAACCACTTGACCCAGAATGATGAAACTTCATAGGATGATTGGCCATGAAGAGTAGATGACCCCTATTGATCTTGGGGTCACTCCATCAAAGTTCAAGGTCACAGGGGCCTGAACATGGAAAACCATTTCCGATCAATAACTAGAGAACCACTTGACCCAGAATGTTGAAACTTCATAGGATGATTGGTCATGAAGAGTAGATGACCCCTATTGATTTTGTGGTCACTCCATCAAAGGTCAAGGTCACAGGGGCCTTAACATTGAAAACCATTTCCGGTCAGTAACTTGAGAACCACTTGACCCAGAATGTTGAAACTTCATAGGATGATTGATCATGAAGAGTAGATGACCCCTATTGATTTTGGGGTCACTCCATCAAAGGTCAAGGTCACAGGGGCCTGAACATGGAAAACCATTTCCGATCAATAACTAGAGAACCACTTGACTCAGAATGTTGAAGCTTCATAGGATGATTGTACATGCAGAGTAGATGACCCCTATCGATATTGGGGTCACTCCATTAAAGGTCAAGGTCACAGGGGCCTGAACATTGAAAACCATTTCCGGTCAGTAACTTGAGCACCACTTGACCCAGAATGATGAAACTTCGTAGGATGATTAGTCATGCAGAGTAGATGACCCCTAACGATTTTAGGGTCACTCTGTTAAAGGTCAAGGCCACAGGGGCCTGAACATGGAAAACCATTTCCAGTCAATAACTTGAGAACCTCTCGACCCAGAATGTTGAAACTTCATAGGATGATTGTTCATGCAGAGTAAATGACCCCTATTGTTTTTGGGGTCACTCCGTTAAAGGTCAAGGTCACAGGGGCCTGAACATTGAAAACCATTTCCGGTCAGTAACTTGAGCACCACTTGACCCAGAATGATGAAACTTCGTAGGATGATTAGTCATGCAGAGTAGATGACCCCTAACGATTTTAGGGTCACTCTGTTAAAGGTCAAGGCCACAGGGGCCTGAACATGGAAAACCATTTCCAGTCAATAACTTGAGAACCTCTCGACCCAGAATGTTGAAACTTCATAGGATGATTGTTCATGCAGAGTAAATGACCCCTATTGTTTTTGGGGTCACTCCGTTAAAGGTCAAGGTCACAGGGGCCTGAACATTGATAACCAGTTCCGATCAATAACTTGAGAACCACTTGACCCAGAATGTTGAAACTTCATAGGATGATTGAACATGCAGAGTAGATGACCCCTATTGATTTTGGGGTCAGTCTATTAAAGGTCAAGGTCACAGTGGCCTGTTTATGTAAAATCATTTTTTGGAAATAACTTGAGAACCACTTAACCTACAATGTTGAAACTTAGTAGGATGATTGGACATGCAGAGTAGATGACCCCTATTTATTTTGAGTTCACTTGATCAAAGGTCAAGGTCACAGGAGCCTGAACAGTGACTTGAGAACCACTAGGCCAAGAGTGTTGAAATTTAGCGGGATGACTGGACATGCCAAGTTGATGATCCCTATTGCAGCCAACCATCAGTGTCTCTTTGACTTTCGCTCCTGACCCCTATTGACTTCTTGCCTATAGGACTTTGCATTGGGGGAGACATGCGCTTTTTTACAAAAGCATTTTCTAGTTAATTAATTAATTGTATTATAATATCATCCAGACTGTGGTAGTATGGTGGCTCCATTCAATGGTGATGTAGATACCAGTGCTGGCACAGGGTATCTTGATGTAGCTGCTTACACATGTAACCATGGATACAGACTGTCAGGGAACAATACACGTACATGCCTCGCTGATGGAAGATGGAGTGATTCTGCTCCTGTGTGCATTATTTATGGTTAGAGACTGAACTTTATTTTAGAATATTTAATAATTTATGTCTTGCTCATATGCAATTATTGTAAGCTTGTGCCAAAAATATATTCCTAAAGTTGACTTCCTTAGCTATTACTAGCTGTAAGGTCTTTATATAATGTGAACTACATTCATCTATCTTAAAACCAAAAAAAAAAAAATCCCCTTATCTCCTTAGCTAAACATAATTTCATAGAATTTTTTTTTTGCTTATTTACATAATAATGAGATTGAAAAGACAGTAAGCTAATTTATAGCTTTCTTGAAGAGCTTGTAAAACCAAGGCAAACTTAACAGTGTAACTTTACAAGAGAGATATTCACTTTTTGTCGGCTGTATGGGTGGGTTTTGATAAAAGTTACTTGACTGAAATTAACAAAATGTCTAAATGTCTTAAAAATACAAATATACCATCTGTTTCAGACTGTGGGTTTCCACCACAGTTAGTCAACGGTTCCGTATCTGTCACTGTAACAACGTTTTCAGCAACAGTAGTGTACCAGTGTGACATTGGATACTACCAGAGTGCTGGTGATGATGTTAGAACTTGTGTACATGGAGGTTCCTGGAATGGAACACAACCCACTTGTACACTGTATGGTAAGTACCATTGGTATATATAGGGGATACTTGTTTGCTTCAGTGTAAAATTCAAGTATCTTTCATGCGTGAACACCAGATGCAATATTTTTTTTTGGGGGGGGGGGGGGGGGGGGGCATATTTTTTTGCCCTGTCCTTCAGTCTGTTTGTCAGTTACACTTCATTTCCGATCAATAACTTGAGAACCACTTGACCCAGAATGAATGTTGAAACTTCATAGGATGATTGGACATGCAGAGTAGATGACCCCTAAAGATTTTGGGTTCACTCTATTAAAGGTCAAGGTCACAGGGGCCTGAACACGGAAAACCATTTCTGATCAGTAACTTGAGAACCACTTGACCCAAAATGTTGAAACTTACAGGATGATTGGATATGTAGAGTAGCTGGCCCCTATTGATTTTAGGGTCACTTTATTAAAGGCCAAGGTCACAGCGGACAGAACATGGAAATCCATTTCTGGTCAGTAACTTGAGAACCATTTGACCTAGAACCTTCAAACTTTATAGGGTGGCAGGGCTTATGGAGTAGATGACCCCTTTTGATCTTGGGGTCTTTTTGTAAAGGTCATATTATTTTTGTGGTTACTAGATCAAAGGTCAAGGTCACAGGTGCCTGAACATGGAAAAACGTTTCTTATCAATAACTTCAGAACCACTAGACCCAGAATGCTGAAACTTCATAGGATGACCTCTATTGCATTTTGGGTCATTTGGTCAAAAGTCAAGGTCACAGGGTGCAGAAGCTGGAAAACCGTTTCCGATCAGTTACTTGAGAACCATTTGATCCAGAACCTTCAAACTTCATAGGATGATAGGACTTAAAGAGTAGATGACCCTTTATCATGTTAGGGGTCACTTGAGCTAAGGTCCAGGTCACAGGGGCCTGAACATAGAAAACTCTTTCCAATTAATTACTTGAGAACCACTTGACACAGAATGTTGAAACTTAATAGGATGATTGGACTTGCAGAGTAGATGACCTCTAGTGATTTTGGGATCACTCAATCAAAGGTCAAGGACACATGGGCTTTAACATGGAAAACCATTTCCAATTCATAACTTGAGAACCACTGGGCCCAGAATGAAAAAACTTAGTGGGATGATTGGACATGCCAAGTAGATGATCCATATTGCAGCCAACCATAAGTGTCTCTTTCACTTTTGCTCCTGTCCCCTATTGACTTCTTGCCTGTACGGCTATGCATTGGGGGAGACGTGCGCTTTTCTACAAAAGCATCTTCTAGTTTAACGAGTGGCATAGCCATAAGTGAAAATATAAGATATGGTGTTCATGAGTGAAAGACATTTTTAATTTTACATGTAAAACAAACAAATTTTCTTTTTATTTCATGTTTTGACTAAAATTACTGATTCTGTAGTCTCTTGCCAGTGAAAAATATATTTGATATTTTTCTCTGTGAAAATACCTAGCCCCAATTTCAAGAAAATACTTTACTTTGTTAATTGACTTAAGTAAGTTAGTTTGCTTAAGTTTTTACTTTCCTTAAGCAAATTAATACTTGAGTCAGTTAACAAACTTAAGTATTTTCATGAAATCGGGGCCAGATATATTTCACTCTAATATTTCAATAATTCACCGAAAAAGATGTTATAAACAGTTATATTATTAGATATTATAATGAATGATATTAGGTCACTTCACTCTTTGTTTGTTGTAAGAACTGTCAGTTGATAAATGGTTTCCAATCAGTAATTGAAGAAGACATGAACCAGTGATTATCAGACTTCATTGGATGATTACATTTGGTCAGTAGATGACCAGTCAAAGGGTTGGTCAGTAGATGACCAGTCAAAGGGACCTTTAGATTGAAAACTGTTTCTGTTTAGAATAGGGAATGCTTGGGTTTGTGGTAAGTAGATAACTGCTATTGTCTTGAGGGTATTTATACCACAATATTCACTACCTAGCATTTAGTTCAAATAACAGTCTTTCAGATTGGTATGTATTTTTGAAAAGATACTCATGAGTAAAATTTAATTTTCAGATTGTGGATTGTTGTCAGATCCCACTGATGGAGAAGTTAATGTTACAGGGCAGACATATGGAGAAATGGCGAGATATACATGTAATACAGGGTATTACAAGACTGCAGGGGACAGCACTAGAGCCTGTGGTAATGGAACATGGAGTGGAGATGAGCCCACATGCTCTATTAGAGGTTAGGATTTTACATTGTGTAAACTGAATTTTCTATAAAATCCATTTTTTCTGTGGATGTCCTTGTTTCAAAATGATCTTGACAAAAAGAATGATAAAGATAAGCTTTGTTCATCATGGCATATGCTGAACAAACAACATGTGCTACAAAGCTCTTGTGCCACCAACAAGGTATCTGCTTACAAATACCTAAACAGGCAATGTCGCCACATATGAAACCGATATGATTATCATATGATTTTCGTATGAGACCTTTCATATGCTAATCATAAAAAAAAGAGCCGCGTATGATAAGCATATGATATCAGTTTATGATTCTCATATGAAAATTATATCAGTTTCATATGGAATGATTAGCATATGAATTTCATATGGTAATCATTTCATATGAGAATCATATGTGGGAAAATTGGCTATATAGGTATATTTTACCACCTGGTACAATATCCTAATGATACTGAGTGACAACAGAACTATTACTGCAGTTTTTCACTTCTTTTGTATGTTTGGCAGGGATTGAACCTACAACGAACATGTACTATCTTATAGCTGTTGAGGTTGTACATAATCTTTGGTTTTCTCGACAGCTTAGCTCAATAGGGGGAGCACAGATCTACAGATCTTCTGGTCATGCTTAAGTTCTCTGTGATGATTTGATAAAAGACATTGTGTCTGAAATAATTCTTCCTCAACCTCTGATTCATGTGGGGAAGTTGGTAATTACTTGCATAGAACAGGTTTGTACCAGAATAGAATTTAGGAACACTGGTTAGGTTAATTGTCTGCTGTTACATAACTGAAATAATGTTGAAAAACCATTACCCGGTTGTTAAGCCCAAAACAACCAAATAAACATCTACATTTATTTTGTTGTGCCAGATGAAATAAGTTAAATGAAAAATCCTCTTTCCTGTTCAGACTGTGGTCAGTTACAAGATCCACCAAATGGACAGGTGTTTTTGAATGGTAGTACAACCTACATGCAAGTTGCAAACTATTCATGCAACACTGGTTTCCATAGGAGCAGAGGAGACAGCCTACGTACATGTGAAGCAGATGGAAACTGGAATGGAACAGAGTTGATTTGCATTATTTACGGTTTGTTTTCCCAAATTACTTTTATTATAAATATAATTTTCAATGCATTAAATACAGGGGCTTCCAAGCTAAATTGTAGACATTGTGGATAAGAAGAAGAGCAACATCAATTCAGGCTTTCATCATCAATCAGTATAGCATATAGGAACACACATGGAAAATTGAAGTAATATCTTTGAGAACTACAAGTCTACATCATGCTTATATGGCTGATATCTTAACATCATTACTGTCTGCTGCATGTAGCGACATGCTTTCTAGAATACTCCTCTGCGTGCTCAGTGTACTTTTTATAGCTGCGCAACCTGTCACACAGATACGTGTAACATTGATAAATCGTTACAGAAGTGCTGGAGAATTTCATTGAGTACTGTTTCCTGCAAAACATAACTTCTTAAAATTATACTTTCTGGAATTGAAGATATATTTACATTTTATAAAAATGTCTTTATTTCGAAAAAAAGTCATCAGCCAGTCATGCAGATACATGCATCGATTTAAGGTAAATCTAAAAATGTTTATGATTTATGCTGAAGTTGTTAACAAAGAACTAAACTATGTAAATTAATTATGAACTATCTGCTGTATTTTAATCTTTCTTCAATGGCTGACCGAGTGGTCACTTGCCCCTAATTGATTTGTGTTTGAGCCTCACTTGAGGCGTTGAATTCTTAATGTGAAGGAGCCATTCAGCTGGCTTACAGAAGGTCAGTGGTCATACCCAGGTGCCTGCTCTTGATGAAAATGCACAGAGGGATGCCTGGGGTCTTCCTTCACCATCAAAGCTGGAAAGTCACCATATGACCTATAATTGTGTTTGTGCAACGCTAAACCAAACAAATGTAATAATATGTAGTAATAATCTTTTAAAGTACACAGAATTTGACACAAATCTCTTAACATTTGACATAGGTCATGGCCATATCTATTTCTGTAAATTGCAACACGCAATCTTTGCAGACTGTGGTTCTCTGTCTGACATTGGAGATGGTGATGTGACGTTAACTGGAACTACTTTCAACGAGACAGCTACATACACATGTGACCCTGGCTATTATATCAGTACTGGTGATATAACTAGGACTTGTATGGAGGGCTTCTGGAGTGGTGCTCAACCTGTCTGTACAATATATGGTCAGTATATAGTTCTATCTTTATCACAATATTAACACTCGGCTGAATATATAATCTATTATTGTGAAAATTATACCATAAAACCATTGGATGTGTATAATTTACATTAGTTAAGTGACAGCAGCTTGCCTTCAGTGGTTTTTAGCACAACTAAAGTATATTTGGACAGGGACGTAGCCTGAATGCCATTATTAATGCTAAGGAGTGCTAGCACGTACTCAGTCATTTATATCACTTGCATATGAAATAATGATTTTAATGAATGTTTTATCACAACACTGAGTAAAAATTACAGTTTGATCATTAACTAAGTTATTTTGCCAGTTTCTCGATATTGGCCTTGCTTATAGGATTCTTATCATATGCAAGTTTTGTTACTGTTAACAGTGAGGTATGTAGTAATTTTGTTATCAAAACTATCAGTCATGCATGCTTTTATCCAAAAAAGAAATATATTGATAAAATATGTCTGATAAATGGACTTCAGAAACATCTTTTATCTACGAAAGCGTACTGTGTTATTGTATAAAGTAAATGTTTCACAGTTTTAATCAAAACCTTGTTTTATTTCTGTCAACAGACTGTGGATCAGCTGGCACATTGGTTAATGGACGAGTAGTTGCCACAGGAACCAAGTATATGGATAGAGCAACGTACACATGCAACACTGGCTATTTAATAAATGGAACAGAATCACCTATTGTTATGCTAGTGTGCCTGGATGGTGGAGATTGGAGTGGCCAGTTTCCTACTTGCTTTTATGTTGGTATGTAACATTTTCTGCTCCATGTTAACCGACAGCTCCATGTCTTCTTTACAGGTCGTACTGCTGTTTGCACTGTTTTGACAGTCTCCTCGAGGCTCTGTACTGCCATCTACTCAAAAACTTTATACTGTCCACTTTAGGCACTGTTCTGACTGTCTAGTCTAGTCTGTACAGACTGCCTACTCAAGGCTCTGTGCTGACTATCTACTCAAGGCCTAGTATGTACTGTCTAATTAAGGCTTGGTGCAGACTGTCTAATTAACACTTTACTGACTATCTGCTCAAGGCTCAATATGTACTGTCTAATTAAGGCTTGGTGCAGACTGTCTGATTAACACTTTACTGACTATCTACTCAAAGCCCAGTATGTACTGTCTAATTAAGGCTTGCTGAAGACTGTCTAATTAACACTTTACTGACTATCTACTCAAAGCCCAGTATGTACTGTCTACTCAAGGCTTTGTACAGACTGTCTAATTAACACTTTACTGGCTATCTACTCAAGGCCCAGTATGTACTGTCTAATTAAGGCTTGCTGAAGACTGTCTAATTAACACTTTACTGACTATCTACTCAAGGCCCTGTATGTACTGTCTAATCAAGGCTTGGTGCAAACTGTCCAAATAACACTTTACTGACTATCTACTCAAAGCCCAGTATGTACTCTCTACTTAAGGCTTGGGACAGACTGTATAAATAATACTTCTCCGAGCTCCCTGGTGCGTGCACGTCGCGGAGAGGGCACATATGGCGCTAACTGGGTCAGCGCCCTAACTAGGTCAACGCCTGATCTAGTTAGCGTCACATGACGAAAACCAGGGAGTGTGGCCGTGGAAAGGGGACATCGGCTGAGCTTCATCTTGCCTACTTGCCTTCGTGTTGGACCTCTCTTCTACAACCGGAGTGCCGGGTCTGGTTGATCCCGGCCAACTCGATGCCGGATTACCATCTCTGAGGGATCTTCCGGTTTTGATACATTTCGGTTCGCCTATCGAAACGGTTGCTTGCCATTTGGCCGGAAAACTTCAGCTGGTTCATCGACGAGGTTGATGTTGGCTCAGAACCCCCGACTCGATGCCGGATTACCATCTCTGGGGCCTATCAATATCGACCACAGCTGGTTCATCGACAAGGTGGGACCTCTGGACCAGGCCTCCAGATGCGACACTTCGGGCAAGACAGTTGGTGGAGGCGACGTACAACGCGGTGACGACGGGGCGAGATGGAGAACAGCCGATGAGACCGTTAAAAACGTAGATGAGATAATAGCGATGACAACAACATTAAGAAGACACACACATAATGCTACATAATCATGATGACACACATAACAGAAGAAACATAACAGCGATGAAAACTAACTGATGTGCTATAACGGGAGAGATGAAAAGACGATGTACGAGGAGGAGGAGAAGAATAATTGTAGATATGCTTGCCCATATGGTCTCAACCGGTGGCGAGGGTAAAGAAACTCAACACACACACAAAGTATAAATACTTTACTGACTATCTACTCAAGGCCCAGTATGTACTGTCTAATCAAGGCATGGTACAGACTGTCTAAATAACACTTTACTGACTATCTACTCAAGGCCCAGTATGTACTGTCTACTCAAGGCTTGGTACAGACTGTCTAATAAACACCTTATTGACTGTCTACTCAAGGCCCAATATGTACTGTCTAATCAAGGCTTGGTGCAGACTGTCCAAATAACACTTTACTGACTATCTACTCAAAGCCCAGTATGTACTCTCTACTTAAGGCTTGGGACAGACTGTATAAATAATACTTTACTGACTCTCTACTCAAGGCCCAGTATGTACTGTCTAATCAAGGCATGGTACAGACTGTCTAAATAACACTTTACTGACTATCTACTCAAAGTTCAGTATGTACTGTCTAATCAAGGCTTGGTACAGACTGTCTTATAAACACTTTTCTGACTGTCTGCTCAAGGCCCTGTATGTACTGTCTAATCAAGGCTTGATACAGACTGTCTAAATAACACTTTACTGACTATCTACTCAAGGCCCAGTATGTACTGTCTACTCAAGGCTTGGGACAGACTGTCTAATTAACACTTCACTGACTATCTACTCTGTAACTGGGTCCAGTATGTACTGTCTACTCAAGGCTTGGTATAGACTATCTAATTAACACTTTACTGACTATCTACTCAAGGCCCAGAAAGTACTTTCTTACTTTTACTGACCATCTACTCAAGGCCTAGTATGTACTGTCTACTCAAGGCTTGGGTACAGACTGTCTAATAAACACTTTACTGACTATCTACTCAAGGCACAGAATGTACTGTCTACTTAAGGCTCCTTACAGACTATCTGATTAACACTTTACTTTCTATCTGCTGTTAATATCGTGTAGCGGCTGTCTACTCAAGGTCTTGTACTGGTGTCGTACTCAAGGCTCTGCACTGTCAGAGGCTTTCTACAAAATGTCTACTAAACATGCTCTGTAGGTGTAGTCTACCCAATGCTGTATACTAACTGTCTGTCTACTGAAGGCACTATGTTGCCTGTCTACTGAAGGCACTGTTGGCTGTCAGCTGAAGGCTTAGTACTATTTGTCAACTGGAGGCTCTCGGCGGACTCTTGGTGCAAGGCAGTGTAAAAGTTTCAAAGTCTTTTCTTCAGTATGCTGTTGAAGGCAGTGCTGTCTTACATATCACATGTTTTATGTAATACTGGTTATTATCCCCCGACGAAAGTCAGAGGGATATAGTTTTGGCATTGTCCGTCAGTCCGTCCTTCCGTCCGTCTTTCCGTCTGTCCTTCCGTCCGTCTTTCCATCCGTCCGTCCAGAGCCATATCTAGGAAATGGTTGGGAATATTTATTTAAAACTTCATATACATGTTCACCACTATGAGTTCTCGCGGCCCGTGAAGTTTCAGTCAGATTGCCTAAGTAACACCAGAGTTATGGCCCTTAGAAGTTTCTAGTGTTAACTATATAGGGTACTATAAATATGGCAATTTCTGCATCATAACTTTTGATATATTTGACCTAGAACTATGAAACTTAAACAGAATTTAGATCACCATAATGTGATTGTGTACACACAACTTCATTCGGATTTATTTGTAAATTAAGAGTTATTGCTCTTTAATTGTATAAAAATCCACATATTTGTACATAACAAACTTACCATTTGGTAGAATTTCATTAAATTTCTTTCATTCTTTTCCATGAACATTTATTGTAAACATGTGAAGTTGTGTACCCACACCTGGTCACCCCTTTACCTTGATCACACACCTCGCCCCCTATCCCCCCCACCCCCCCCCCCCCCCAAAAAAAAAAAATTCCTTATTTTAGATTTTTTTCAAACAAACTTCATGTACATGTTCACCGCTATGAGGTTATGGGGCCCATCAAGTTTCAGACAGATTGCCCAAGTAACACCAGAGTTATGGCCCTTAGAAGTTTCTAGTGTTAACTATATAGGGTACTATAGGTATGGCAATTTCTGCATCATAACATTTGGGGATCCGGACAAAATCCCCTGCGGACAAAACCCCCTTCGCTCATTTTTGCATAGGCGGACAAAACCCCCTTCATGTTTTTTACAAGGAGGACAAAACCCCCTTTGATGAATTTTACAAGGAGGACAAAACCCCCTTCACATTTTTTACAAGGAGGACAAAACCCCCTTTGCTTTTTATAAGGATTCAAAAGGGAAAACATCATAATACACTTTAAGATTTATCATTTTATTCATAGAAAAAGATGTCTTGAAGATATATTATAATATGGATAATTGATGTACTTAATCTATTATATACAATTATTACAGTTTGTTCCACAATGACTTTGAGATTTATCAGACTATACATAATTATACAATTATTATAGTTTGTAGAAAAAAAAGTGTGAAATAGCTCCTAATTAATTGACATGTTAATTTGTTAATTGTATGTTTTTTTTCTCACTGAACTGTTCATTAAAGTAAATTGTTGAATAACTCTCAGATAGTTTGATTAATTAAATATTATTATATAATTTGCCCTTTTCATTCTAGGATGAAGGGGTTTTTGTCCTCCCTGTAAAAACCGCGAAGGGGGTTTTGTCCTCCTTGAAAAAAGTGCGAAGGGGGTTTTGTCCTCCTTGTAAAAAACATGAAGGGTGTTTTGTCCGCCTGTGCAAAAATGAGCAAAGGGGGTTTTGTCCGGGATCCGGACATTTGCCCCCCAGGACATTTGCCCCCCAATAAAAAAGTGGACTGCTGGACATTTGCCCCCCAGTTGAAATGGTAGATAGGACATTTGCCCCCCAGTGCTTATTTCTGAAACGGACATTTGCCCCCCAATATTTTTGTCCCCTAGTGATTTTTTAGGAACTTAGTGGAAGATAATTATCATATTGTAGATAACAATGTGTTTGTTTCTTACATCTTTCTAGTAGATAATTGCCAAATTATTGCCAAGTTCGAGTGTTAAAATCATTGCACAAATTAAAAAATTATAACATTGTTATGAGCACTTTTATAACTCAATAATAGGCTATTATTTACCTTAACACCTCAATGTAATTAACATATTCATCAAATTTGTATCAATAAAATAGTTTTTTTGACTGAAAATTGCCTTTTAGAGTAATTTTGATAATAAAACAACATATAACACAGTATATCTACTGGCACATTGGACAAAAATATTGGGGGGCAAATGTCCATTCTAAAAATAAGATGTGGGGGGCAAATGTCCTATCTGCCATTTCAACTGGGGGGCAAATGTCCGGTAGAACATTTTTTGATTGGGGGGCAAATGTCCTGGGGGGCAAATGTCCTACAATCGTTTTGTCCACAGGGGATTTTGTCCTACACTCTAACATTTGATATATTTGACCTAGAACTATGAAACTTTAAAAGAATTTAGAGCACTATAATGTGGTTGTGCACAGACAATTTTGTACGGGTTTCTTTTGTAACTTCAGAGTTGTTGCCCTTTAATTGTCTAAAAATCCACATATTTGTACATACAAACTTACCATTTGGTAGAATTTCATTAAATTTCTTTCATTCTTTTCTGTGAACATTTATTATAAACATGTGAAGTTGCGCACCCACACCTGGTCACACACTTGCCTTGGTCACACCCCTTCCCCCTCCCCCCCCCCCCCCCCCCCCCCCCCCCCCTTAAAAAAAAAAATATATATATTTGTTTTTTCATTTCTTATTTTACCACCCCCACCTCACTTCTCCACCCAGTCATGCCCACCACTGATCATGCATCCTCTGCCCCCCCATCCCCCACTTCACCCTTTTACCCTTTGTTTTTTTTTGTTTTTTTTTTCATTTTTAATTTTTAATCAATATTTATAACCAACATGTGAAATTTTGTTTCCTCTCCCGTTCACCTGCACCCCCACCCCCTAAAAAAATAAATATATATAGATATATATATATTTCCATTCCTTTTTTTTTTGTTTTGTGATCACCCTTCGTCCGTCGTCGGTCCGTCCGTCCTTGCGTGCGTCCGTGCTTCAACAATATCTTGTCTGCACGATAGTGGTTTCATTTATGATTTTATTGTACCCCCCGACAACAAAGTTGTAAGGGGGGGTATACTGGTTTCAGGTTGTCTGTCTGTCTGTCTGTCGTCGTCTGTCTGTCTGTCGTCTGTCTGGTCTGGTCCGTTCATGTCTATGTGCAGTTGTCAGATCCTTGTCCGTAACAGCAATCTTGTGTGCACCATCTCTCCTATCCCCTTGACAAATTTAATGAAACTTCACACAAGTGATCAGTAACCAAAGTAGTTGTGCATGGGGCATGTTAGGTTCTTTAGAAAATTTTTTTGCAGAGTTATGGGACTTTGTTTTTTTGTTACTATACTATATACATAGACACAATCTTGTGCGCACCATCTCTCCTCATCCCCTTGACACAATTTAATGAAACTTCACACAAGTGATCAGTACCAACAGTAGTTGTGCATGGGGCATGTTAGGTTCTTTTAGAAAAAAAAATTGCAGAGTTATGGGACTTTGTTTTTTTGTTACTATACTATATACATAGACACAATCTGGTGTGCACTATCTCTCCTCATCCCCTTGACACAATTTAATGAAACTTCACACAAGTGATCAGTAACAAGAGTAGTTGTGCATGGGGCATGTTAGGTTCTTTCAGAAAAAAAATTTGCAGAGTTATGGGACTTTGTTTTTTTTGTTACTATACTATATACATAGACACAATCTTGTGCGCACCATCTCTCCTCATCCCCTTGACACAATTTAATGAAACTTCACACAAGTGATCAGTAATAACAGTAGTTGTGCTTGGGACATGTTAGGTTCTTTCAGCGACAAACATTGCAGAGTTATGGGACTTTGTTTCTTGTTAACATACTATGTACATACAGTCTGCATATGCAATCTTGTGCGTGCCTAATCTACCAAACCCTTACACACAATTTAATGAAACTTCACACAAGTGATCAGTACCAACCCTAGCTGTGCATGGTGCATGTTACACTCTTTTAGATAAATATTCTGCATAGTAATGGGACTTTGTTTTTTGTTACTATACTGTATACATACAGTCTATATACATACAGTCCACATAATTATGCAATCTTGTATGCGTTAAATTGCAATGTACTGTGTCAGTGCATGCGGGGGGTACATTCATCACCTTTAGTGATAGCTCTAGTTTTAACCAAACTTGCACACAACTTGTATCACCATAAGATCACAGTTCCTTTCTTGAACTGGCCAGATCCCATCATGGGTTCCAGAGTTATGGCCCCTGAAAGGGCCAGAATTAGCTATTTTGACCTTGTCTGCACAATAGCAGCTTTATTTATGATTTGATTTTTACCAGACTGGCACACAACTTGTATCACCATAAGATCTTGGTTCCTTTCTTGAACTGGCCAGATTCCATTATGGGTTTCAGAGTTAGGCCCCTGAAAGGGCCAGAATTAGCTTTTTTGACCTTGTCTGCACAATAGCAGCTTCATTTATGATTTGAATTTAATCAAACTTGCACAAAACTTGTGTCACTATAAGATCTCGATTCCTTTCTTGAACCGGCCAGATTCCTTAATGAGTTCCAGAGTTATGGCCCCTGAAAGGGCCAAAATTAGCTATTTTGACCTTGTCTGCACAATAGCAGCTTCATTTATGATTTGATTTTAACCAAACTTGCACACAACTTGTATCACCACAAGATCTTGCTTCCTTTCTTGAACTGGCCAGATTCCTTCATGGGTTCCAGAGTTATGGCCCCTTAAAGGTCCAAAATTGGCTATTTTGGCTTTTGCAGACATATAGAGACTTCATTTATGGTTTTATTTGATACAAACGTCCAAAATATCTTCAACAACAATAAATCTTTGATTCCATGACAAATCAGATCCAAGCGTAGGTTCAGAGTTATTTTATATTTGATTACCTCCCCTGATTGTAATCAAAATGGATTTATATCAGTAAGTACTTATAGGCTGAACACCACTAAATCCAGCTGTTCTTTATTTCATATAAAATCCACTCACTTCATAACGGTGTTTCGACATTTTCTAGCATATCAGATTTTCAGAGACTTACATTCCCATAAAGAGCTAGATCGCTACTTTAGAAAAACAAAAAGAAAAGGGGGTGTTAACTTTTATATAAGAAAACTACAGTTCGTTAAATACAACCCGCTGAATTTACTACTTTTTGCTTCTTTCAATTTCTCTTTTCGTGACATTAAATTCTTACGCCGCCATTTTTATCTAGCATGTGATAGGAACATGCCGATTTCATTACAATGCAAAGTGATACATACTGAAGCGCGGTAGGGTAAAAGTAAGCACGTTGCTGCCGAGAAAATGCACAAGGAAAGGAAAAAAGATTAGTACTATTTATATTTGGACTACTTGTGACTAGACCTGCGGAGGCTTACATTCTATTTGGTAGTGGTCAGCCTATAAGAGAAAATTTTGTCTGATTTTTCCATGAATTTGCATTCATTCTCAAGGTACACCTATTTCACAATGATTCTGCTTTGTTTTGGTGCAAAATATTGAGAAAATGTAGAGAAATAACCATTCATTACAGGTCACCCCCATCCCCAAAAATATGCAAAATTTAGCCCTGTGCAAGCAATATTTCAATTAATTTTACCTTATTCGTGGAATTTACATTTACCATCCATTTAATCGTTACGATGTTTGTCATTTTCATTCAGAAACATGCTAATTTCAATATTATTTAGACAAATGAAGTGCTAAAATGCGAGAAAAGACATTTACTAGGTCCTAAAACGAACCAAAATAGTACCACCTGGTCGAAAATTCGATCTAAATTCCAAAAACACAAGAAATTTAAGCGTTTTCAGCCATTTGTTACCGTTTTACATCATAAAGAATAGATTAATGGCATTTCCATTCGTTTTCGAGGGCTTTCAGAAAATAACATGTATTGCCCCTTATAGGCTGAACACCACTAAATCCAGCTGTTCTTTATTTCATATAAAATCCACTCACTTCATAACGGTGTTTCGACATTTTCTAGCATATCAGATTTTCAGAGACTTACATTCCCATAAAGAGCTAGATCGCTACTTTAGAAAAACAAAAAGAAAAGGGGGTGTTAACTTTTATATAAGAAAACTACAGTTCGTTAAATACAACCCGCTGAATTTACTACTTTTTGCTTCTTTCAATTTCTCTTTTCGTGACATTAAATTCTTACGCCGCCATTTTTATCTAGCATGCGATAGGAACATGCCGATTTCATTACAATGCAAAGTGATACATACTGAAGCGCGGTAGGGTAAAAGTAAGCACGTTGCTGCCGAGAAAATGCACAAGGAAAGGAAAAAAGATTAGTACTATTTATATTTGGACTACTTGTGACTAGACCTGCGGAGGCTTACATTCTATTTGGTAGTGGTCAGCCTTATAGGACTTATTTGAAATTTCATTATTGTTATTAGTTGGACTGAGACAATCAGGGTAGATAACTTTGGACTGATTATATGTCAAATTACCTCCCTTTATTTCAAATTAAAATGGGTATATCTCCATAACTAATGAAGATACTGATCTGAAATTTCATTTATGTCAACAGATTTATTTTGCAGATCCTTCTTTTGTTCACTTACAATATTTTTTTTTTTATTACTTCCCTTTTACGTTACTATAAATAGCTTATTTTAAGTAACTTTTTTATTATTGGCCGTAGGGAAAAACCAAGACCACTTTTCTGTGGTACAACATGGATGGTACCTCCAATTTTTAGGTGTATTTTGACATATCTATACCTTGTAAGATTTTTTTTTTCTTTTTGATTAAATTTCTTCCATGTTGTTCCTGTCCTTTGGACTTAGATATTTTTTCTGAGGGCCTTCTTGTCCTCAAGTGCAGTGATAACGGGTGAGCGATATAGGGCCATCATGGCCCTCTTGTTTTTTTTTTAAATGCTCAAACCTTCAACATGTTAAGTTGTGACTGCACAAACCTTGCCCTCAGCCATGTTCAAGATATCTTACCTGTGTTCTCTTAAAGACATCTCTTTTAAGTTCAAATATGTTAAACAGCAACACCTGGTGCCAAACCACTCAAAGACAATATTTCGTTCCAGTTAAACTTCAAGCTCACATTTCAATTAACTACATTTAATTTTAAAAGCTAAGCTTATTACAGTAAGCATATCCCATTCAAAATAAATTCTTAAGTCAGGATCAAAGTATCATACATTTATTATGTATTCTTTAATTAAACATTTGTTTTCTGTTAAATTGATTTTGACTAATGAAATTATTTGCTTCTTATTAACATCCTTAACTTTTTGCCGGATATATCTTTTTGCCATTCCTCACCACAAACCCTTTCGGCGGGGGATACCAATTCATCGAATTTGCTTGTTAACACAACAGCTATTCTGTAGGAACATGGATTCATGGATATCAAAAATTTGATGTGCTCTTTGATGATTGTTGCTTTTTCACTAGTAATTTAGGAGTGTAGGACAAAATCCCCTGCGGACAAAACCCCCTTCGCTCATTTTTGCATAGGCGGACAAAAACCCCTTCATCCTTTTTACAAAGAGGACAAAATCCCCTTCGCTGAACTTTACAAGGAGGACAAAAACCCCTTCATGTTTTTTACAAGGAGGACAAAAAACCCTTCACTGTTTTTCACAAGGGGGACATAAAAAACTCGAAGGGGGTTTTGTCCTTCTTGCAAAAAAACGCGAAGGGGGTTTTGTCCGCCTTGTAAAAATTCAGCAATGGGGGTTTTGTCCTCCTTGTGGAAAAGATGAAGGGGGTTTTGTCCGCCTATGCAAAAATGAGTGAAGGGGGTTTTGTCCGCAGGGGATTTTGTCCGGATCCCGTAATTTAGCAGTAAGGGTCAGTATTGGTAAAGTTGGTAGAGCTTTCTGTAAGTGTGAAATATTTCAGATTGTGGCATGTTACAACATCCAGACAATGGTATGGTGGATGTAAGTGTGAAATATTTCAGATTGTGGCATGTTACAACATCCAGACAATGGTATGGTGGATGTAAGTGTGAAATATTTCAGATTGTGGCATGTTACAACCTCCAGACAATGGTATGGTGGATGTAAGTGAGGGTACAGGACTGGATGATAGAGCTGCCTATACATGTAGTACAGGTTATGATCTGGTTGGTATAAATGTGCGGACCTGTCAGCCAAGTGGTTTATGGGATGGAGAGAAACCAGTTTGTAAGATTAAAGGTAATTGTCAATCCATCCCTGCATGCTCATAGTCATTATTAGCAGCTGTGTACTGTGATAGAAAGTAGAAATTTCCGGTAATAAGAGCTGGGCCATGAGAAAACCAACATAGTGCGTTTGCGACCAGCCTATTGCAATTAGAGAAACAGTTAGTGAACAGCATGGATCCTGACCAGATTGCGCGGATGTGCAGGCTGGTCTGGATCCATCCTGGTCGCAAACGGACTATGTTGGTTTTCCCATGGTGTGGCTCATATTAATGTTTTAGATAATGTCTGCTTTGTCATTGGTAAAGAGTGCTGATTTTAAGTCACTTACCGCTTACAGCTTGCTGCTGCTGTAGGTTTAAGACATGTAAGAAAGCCCTTTAGCTTTAGTTACTGGTTCTATCCACGTGTTTGCTGCACAACTTAAATAATGTGGTACACTACTGTTTCTTTAATGTGTGTTTTGTTCTTTCTATCCTTTTGTTTTTACTTCAACTGTGTTTTTATGTGTATTTGTTATCAGTTGTTTAGACATACATTACATACATAATTATGCTGCTGTGGTCCCTTTGTCTGTTTTTCAGTATATATCTATCACATTTGCTGCCATGAAGTTTTGTTTTTGGAGACTGCTCTAAGAACTTTGCTGTTTCAGTTGGATCATAGACCTAGTTTTTTTTTTTTAATGGCATGTGAGGTCATCCGCTGTCTTTAAAACTTGAAAGTTGTAATGTGGGTAAGAACTTGAAAACTAACATGATTATGACAAAAACAATGTTTAAGTGATTCTATACCAAACAAAGATAGAACTTAACTTAAGGCTTAGAAAATTGAGCAATTATTCTTTTATCTAAGATTCACAGTACAGTAAATTTACTCCTACATTTATAGACTGTGGTGATCTTGGTAACCCGGTTAATGGAGAGGTGACTGTAACTGGTACAACATATGGTGAAAAAGCAACATACGTATGTAATGTGGGATATTACGTAAGTTCTGGGAATTCAACAAGAACGTGTAGGTCAAGCGGTGTCTGGGATGGTACTGACCCCATCTGCACCAAGAGCATAGGTAAGCAGAAAGGAGTAAAAAGGAACCATTTCAGTTATTATCAAATGTAGAAGTGCCAGAGGCAATTAGGGGTATATGTACAATCTCTGTGATGTGCTTTTATAAGTTGGAAGTTAGTTTGTGTCTTTGAAAGAAAACAGAAGCATTTTGAAGGTGGGTGAAAATCTGTGTACTTAACATCCCTGTTGGAGATCTGTATTTTCGACTGTATTGTAAATACTTAAGTCAGTCTAAAAATAGAATCAGATGAGTCTATGTTCACAGGTGTATTTAGCACAAGTCTTTCAAAAAGTTAATATGATATATGAGGTTCTAGAAAATCTTGAAAGTTAACTAACACTGCAACAATAAAGTGTTTACGAGTATCTGTTTCAGAGACCACCAGAGATCCATTGTCTGGAGATGAAAGGGATATGGGTATGTAGATCCGTAATACATAAAATAATATAGACTGATATACTTCGGTTATAACCTTCTTAAAGTTAGTTTGTTTTTTCTGAACAGAAATAAATGTAATGTCAGTACTTAATTGTTTATTAAGGCATTTGTTGCAGATATGTGTTTATAATTCCTGTCCCAGTTTTGTACTTAGGCCTAAAAAAAGATTGTTTGTTTCCAGTAACATGCTCAATAACATTAGGGTAGGTAGTAATTTAAAAAAAAAAAATTTTTTTATTAAGTGGGACTTTTCGGTAATTATTTTTTTGTCAAAAAATGAATACAAATAAGGGGGTTATGCCTTTAGTCATCAGTAAGTTGATTTCTAACATCACAGACCATGTTAAAAGTATAAAAAATGCCGTTTTGCAATTTTTTGTTAAAAAGTTGAAAATAAATTCTCCAAGGCAATAAAAACATTCTGGGTGGGGTTAAAGGGTATGTCAGGATACCAAAAGCAAAGATTTTTTTTAGGCTTTATTTTGTTTAACAGCAATGTCTCTACTGATCTCGTGTTGAATTTTGCTCTAAACTTCTAAGTGTTATTCTATTAAAGTGTTGCGTTTTTTTTTTTCAGTATGTGGACATAGGAATGAGGATCTAGTATTTGGTATAACTGTGTCAAGTATGACCAAGGAGGCTGATTTCCTTGAAATGAAGAATCTCGTCAAGAATGCTGTATTGAGATCCGACATCAACTCTGGCGACATGAGAATTGGCGTGTTTGTATTTAGTCAGCAGATTGATCATGTGATTCATTTAAATGAGTACAATACCAGCAGTGAGCTGATACAAGCTGTTGATGCTATACCATACAATAGAAGTAGTGGTCCCTCACAGCTTGGTTTTGGACTGACACAGATATCTGCCATGTTTGATGTTGTGTTTGGAGACCGTCCGGCAGTACCAAACTATGTATTTATAGTTCTCGATGACAATGTCAATATGACAGGTAGTGAACCTGTTGCCAAGGAGGTCAGGGATGATGGAATACATGTAGACATTATGGCAGCAGGGTTCACTAATGCCAGCATGCTAGCTAATATTGCTTATAAGCCACAGGGTCATGTTTTCCTCATGCAATCACTTAATGTTCTTCACCTGTATGTGAAATTTGTCTTGTGGAAGGATAGTAGCTGTGGTAAGTATATAAAGATTTGGTAAAACATTAGGCCTACTTGCAACTAAAGTTAAGCACTACTTGCAGCATACATGTATGTAATTCATTCCTTGCATTTAAACTTTTTACTTGAAGATTAGTAAAACTGCTTGCAGTATAATTAAGAATTTACTTGCAATGTAAACAAAGTGCTTATTACAGTATAAGTTGAGCAGTACTCGTGATGTAAATAAAACACTACATTTTATGTAAGTCAAACAGTATTTGCAGCATAAATAAAGCGTTACTTGCAGTAATAGGCCGTTTTAGGATGACACTACTTACAGTGTAAGTTAACTCCCTGGGGCCGAAAAACGACTATAGGCGTTATATTTTCTACCCCTGTAGCATCGATATGCGACTAAACGCGCGTTATCAGGACTCCCCAGGACGGCGATTGACGAGTATAGTCGCGGCACTGAGATCATGCTGATCGCGTCACATACTAATGTTAATATTTGGTAATCCTGACAAAAGCAAAATTACTTTGCATACTGGTTATTATTTCTTAGATGTTATAATTACTAATTGTGCTAATAATTAGTTCCTTTGTTAAAATAAATGTTTATAATTATGCGGTCATGTAAAAGAAATAAAAAGACGAACTCCGCTGTGTTTCGTTCATACTGTATTTCAAAAAAAGGAAAATAATGCCGTCGGTCAGAGATCTTTCTTATAATGAAGAAAATATTATCATGCTGATTCTGACAAATCAGTTCCGTTGGGTGATGATTCGGACGATAAAATTCCATTATCAGAGAAATGAATGGTTGGAAAATGTTAAGTTTTAGAAGGCTGAAATATTTGTACACTTATATCACATACGATACAAATGGATAAAAATAACACAACAAAACATGTTTCATAAAATACAAAAAATGTATGTAAATAAACGAATGTTTGTAAATTTCATAATTATTGAAAGATGGATGTAAATATTACAACTTAACAGTCTCAGCGCGTGTCACAAAAGGTTTGTGTAGATGTTTAGAAATAGATTATACATCAAAATAAACCATCGATATTCACACAAAAATGGGAGTAAATTTTAAGTAATGCTAATTTAAATATTCTGTGTTAATAATGTATTTCTATTTATTGCAATTTAATGTTCACATGTGAAAAAGTAAGAAAATCAGAAATGTTCAAATATTTATTAAACGCAATAGGTGTGTTAAAATTGTGAATATTTCATGAAAATATTAATCTATTTGGATATAAGCTACGGACAAAATTGGATATAAAGCTATTTGTTTCAACTTAAATGATTTTGTAAGTTTATTTTTATTTACATCCAAGTAAATAATGTTTCCCTGCACGATTTCAATTGACTGCATGCGAGTGTGATTATGATAAGATCATATAATGTTCTTCGACGTCAGGTGGTAATTCTTATTTCGCCGCAGCAGGTATGTTACGATACCGGCCTCAGGGAGTTAAGCACACTTACTTGTATTGTGAAATAGTGTAAAAACTGTCATAAGCACGCCTTAATTAAACACCATTGCAGTTTTGTTGCTCCATGTTGTATGCATATTTTTATGTAGGGCCTCTGTGGCCAAGTGGTTAACTTCCCAGACTTTGAATCACTTGCCCTCACAGATACGGGTTCAAGATTTTGTTCTAGTTACATAATGTAAAGTATTTGTTAACTGTTTGATTAAAGATTGTGGAACAATAGACTCACAAGCCAATGGTGATGTGTCCATGACTGGAACATTCTACCTAGATACTGCTACATTCACCTGTAATGAAGGCTACAACTTGATTGGTTCCAGGCTTCTCACATGTCAGTATGGTGGATCCTGGAGTGGTTCCCCTCCAACATGCTTACTAAATGGATCAGGTATTACCATTTTCTGTTTAGAAGAATGGATAAAGTGGTCCAGTGATAAGATACTGGACTATGAAACAATGGGTTGGGAGTTCAAACCCTGCCTCTTACATTAAGAATTACTGGCAGTATTTTGGATAAGGCTCCCTGGGAATGGCACTGAGTGCTTTACCCTTAGCATGCTTAAGAACAAGAAGAATCCTCTTGAATTGGAGAGACTTCTGTTTTGCTGAGAAGTAACTGGTTGATACTATAAATACAAACATTCGCTATTTGACTTTGTATTGGAATATAATTGCTCTTCATTTAATATTTTTATATTAACTCAGTTATGACAGTGACGCATCCTTTATGTGTCTGATACACATTGACATACTGAAGTTGAGACATTTCTAATCTCAGTGTTTGCATTGTTTTTAGCTCACCTGTCACATAGTGACAAGGTGAGCTTTTGTGATCACGCAGCGTCCGTCGTCCGTGCATGCGTCCGTGCATAAACTTTTCCTTGTGACATCTCTAGAGGTCACATTTTTTGTGGGATCTTTATGAAAGTTGGTCAGAATGTTCATCTTGATGATATCTAGGTCAAGTTCGAAACTGGGTCATGTGCCGTCAAAAACTAGGTCAGTAGGTCTAAAAATAGAAAAACCTTGTGACCTCTCTAGAGGCCATATATTTCAAAAGATCTTCATGAAAATTGGTCAAAATGTTCACCTTGATGATATCTAGGTCAAGTTCGAAACTGGGTCACGTGCCTTCAAAAGCTAGGTCAGTAGGTGTAAAAATAGAAAAACCTTGTGACCTCTCTAGAGGCCATATATTTCACAAGATCTTCATGAAAATTGGTCAGAACGTTTACCTTGATGATATCTAGGTCAAGTTTGAAACTGGGTCACGTGCCTTCAAAAACTAGGTCAGTAGGTCAAATAATAGAAAAACCTTGTGACCTCTCTAAAGGCCATATTTTTCATGGGATCTGTATGAAAGTTGGTCAGAATGTTCATCTTGATGATATCTAGGTCAGGTTCGAAACTGGGTCACGTGCCATCAAAAACTAGGTCAGAAGGTCTAAAAATAGAAAAACCTTGTGACCTCTCTGGAGGCCATATATTTCATGAGATCTTCATGAAAATTGGTCAGAATGTTCACCTTGATGATATCTAGGTCAAGTTCGAAAGTGGGTCACGTGCCTTCAAAAACTAGGTCAGTAGGTCAAATAATAGAACAATTTTGGGACCTCTCTAGAGGCTATATTTTTCATGGGATCTGTATGAAAGTTGGTCTGATTGTTCATCTTGATGATATCTAGGTCAAGTTCGAAACTGGGTCACGTGCCATCAAAAACTAGGTCAGTAGGTCAAATAATAGAAAAACCTTGTGACCTCTCTAAAGGCCATATTTTTTATGGGATCTGTATGAAAGTTTGTCTGAATGTTCATCTTGATGATATCTAGGTCAAGTTCGAAACAGGGTCATTTGCGGTCAAAAACTAGGTCAGTAGGTCTAAAAATAGAAAAACCTTGTGACCTCTCTAGAGGCCATATTTTTGAATGGATCTTCATGAAAATTGGTCAGAATGTTCATCTTGATGATATATAGGTCAAGTTCGAAAGTGGGTCACGTGCCTTCAAAAAGTAAGTCAGTAGGTCAAATAATGAAAAAACGTGACCTCTCTAGGGGCCATATTTTTCATGGGATCTGTATGAAAGTTGGTCTGAATGTTTATCAACTGGGTCATGTGGGAAGAGGTGAGCGATTCAGGACCATCATGGTCCTCTTGTTTTACATCAGCATTGTAAGATTTCTGTGTAATTATGGAACATATTTTTTCAGAAACCACCAAGGGACCAAGTACTACAGCCAAACCAGATACAGCATGTATGTTTCAGTTTATGTTGTTTTTTCTACTATTGGGTACAAAGACTGAACTATCATCTTACATAATTCTGAATGTATGTACATATGTACATGGCGTATAAAATAAGCTTGTTTCAGTACAGTAAAATTTTCAGAAGTATTTCCTGACAAGTATTTGGATGTTTATATTCATGGCAAATTGGTACTATATTATTGTAATTCACTTTGGTTGGTCCTTCAGTCATTTCTGGAGGCACATCAGTTCTACTATTAAATGGATTTTCAAAGATTTTTCACTATCATAAGATGATGAGATACACATACAGCCAAGGTCATTAGGTCTAATCACACTTGTCAAAGGTCAAATTTTTTTAATTCATTACTGCTTCATGTCCACTCCATATTACTTAAAATGCTTGGAAGGTTTTCATAGAGTTCAAGGTCGCACTTAAAGGTCAAAGATCAAATAGCTTAAATTCTTGTCCACTCCATATCTTCTTATCCACTAGTCTAAGAGTGAATTTCATAAAATTAGCAACTATTGTTAACCTGATGCAGACGACATGCAGGGTGCAAAATTTAGGTCGTTGGTTGCAAGGTCAAAGTCAGATATCAAATATCAAATAGCTTAAATTTTTGTCCACTCCCTTTTTTCTCAACCACAGAATACATTTTCATAAAACTGGCATCAGTTGTTAACCATCAGTTGTTAACATCATCAAAACAACATGCTAATTGCATACTGCCCAGGCACACAGCAAAAACTGTTGACTGGCTTCTTGTATAGAGTGTCATGTAATGATATTAATTTCAAACTTCTTGTATGCACACATTCGTAGAAAAGGCTGGTTATGTACCCTTTATGTATTTCCATTTTTCAGTCTGCGGCTACATGAATGGTGATATCTTCATTGCTCTGGCTGTGTCTAGAACAGTGGACCAGTCCGGCTTTGATCATATGAAGAGCCTGGCACAGTCTATCATAGACCATTCTGACATTGATGGGGGAAGTACAAGACTGGGCTTGTTTGTGTTTGATACGTCTGTGAGAGGAAACACTGTAGTCGGCCTGAATGATTATAACACACGGTCTGCTTTACTTCAAGCTGTGAATGATATAGAATACAGTCCATCAGGGGGTAGTTCAAACCTGTCTGCTTCTCTCCAACAAATAAAGACAATGTCGTCCGACATGAGACAGAGTTTTCTTCTTGCGTATATAATACTGGACCAAGATGTTTCCTATATTGGTGCATCACAGTTGGCGGACCAGTTACGAAACATGGGGGTAATGTTGAGTTTTGCTGCGGTTGGATTTGCTAACTTAGATACTTTGGGAACTCTTGCTTTTGCACCAAATCCAGCATACGTGTGGCAGATTCCTAACTCTCCAGCTGTTGGATATGTCGCTTCACAGGTCCTGTTTAAAGATGAGGAATGCAGTAAGTAAGAGTTACTGAAATCATTTCTTACTTCATATAAGAAAGCTATCTGGCCAGAACACTGTTTGTTCTACTGAGATGGATTATACTTTAAAATCATTTTATTTGGATGAAATTTTGTGGTTTGGCAAAAATGGTTATTTCATAAAGATTTTATTTAGTGGATTTCAGTTTTTGGTGATAAAATGAAGTTATTGTTCTGTTGTTTTTTTTTGAGTTAATTTCATGGATAGATGCAAGTATGAAATCCAGGAAGATGAACCCCCTCCCCACCCCAAGGAATATGGATGATTTCACAATACTTGGTGGGGAATTCTTGGTTGTACAGCACCACTGAAACTGAAATATCATCTGACATTAAATAAACTGTTGATATGACTTGAAAATAGATATAAACCTAACAAAGCTAGATAAAAAATATTTGAAGGAACAGAACTTGTTACTATGCAGTGTTCAGATATTCTTCACTAATTGTAAGTCATCCATTAAAAGGGGAGCAGTGGTCTAGTGATTAAACCATGGGGTCATGGATTTGAGCCTGTTTGGGCCACGTCTTCTTATATGACACCAGTACTGGTTTTTCCAGGAAGCAGACTCAGGAGTGGTGTGAAGTAGCTTGAAGCTTTCATCACAATCAAGCTAAAATAAATTAGTATAAACTAACCACTAATGACACATTTCATTATACATGTACGTCTCATGTTTTCACATTATTTATGCTAACAGTTGAAATATTTCAGATTGTGGGTCACCAAGTGCACCTTTACAAGGATCTGTCTCAGTAACAGGAACCCACTTCCTTGATGTAGCCACATTCTCTTGCAATGTTGGCTATGACCTTGTTGGTTCTGAGGAAATTGTTTGCCAGTATGGAGGTTCCTGGAATGGTTCCAGTCCTACCTGTTCTCCAAGTAAGTAGTATTGCAGTTGGTTCCCTGGAACTTGTTTGTCAATATGTAGGTTCCTGGAATGGTACCAGTCCTACCTGTTCCCCAAGTAAGTAGTATTGCAGTTGGGCCCCTGGAACTTGTTTGTCAATATGGAAGTTCCTGGAATGATTACAGTGCTGCCTGTTCTCCAAGTAAGTAGTATTGCAGTTGGTTCCCTGGAACATGTTTGTCAATATGGAGGTTCCTGGAATGGTACCAGTCCTACCTGTTCTCCAAGTAAGTAGTATTGCAGTTGGTTCCCTGGAACTTGTTTGTCAATATGGAGGTTCCTGGAATGGTTCCAGTCCTACCTGTTCTCCAAGTAAGTAGTATTGCAGTTGGTTCCCTGGAACTTGTTTGTCAATATGGTGGTTTCAGGAATGGTACCAGTCCTACCTGTTCTCCAAGTAAGTAGTATTGCAGTTGGTTCCAAGGAACCTGTGTTTTCATTATGGGGACTCCTGGAATGATTCTAGTTATATTTGTGTATGACTTTATTGTATGTAAGCTTTTAGTTGCTAGCGTTAACCCATTTGGGAAACTGCTCTAAAAGATTGTTAGTTGTTTAACTGGAGGATAGTGCAGGATACAGAAAATGCACCAATTCCAGAAGATTAGATGTGTTGGGTATTTTTTGCAAAGTAAGTGGATGTTGCAAGAGGGAATATTTATTAATATAGGAGGTTACATGCTTCAAGATTAACAGTTGTTTGTTGTAATATATGTTTCAGGGATACCAGTTCTTTATGTTAGAAATATATTTTTCAGGGGTAACATTTGATTATATAACAGTGTATGTTTGAGGGGTAATAGTTGTTTAAGTTACTTCAGCTGTTTAAGTTATGTTACATGTTTCCAGGGTAACAAGTGTTTAAAATACAATATATTTTTCAGGGGTTACAGTTGCAACAACACCTCCAACAGTTCCCCCTGAGCTAGAAACAAGTAAAATTACTTTTTCTGTATTTTGTGATAATTTAAATCACCTTTTCACCTTTTAGATACAGCCTGGAACCTAACAACAGATTTTAATATCTGTGAAGAAAATTTACTGAACTTAAAACTTTTAAATATGTTTATATGTTCAGCATGAGGTATGCATCTTGTTTGTATGTGTCAGCCTGTGCAGTGCAATTTGTATTTTTCACCATGTGGAATACAATTTAGTTGCCTCTAATGTTTCAGAGTGTTAAATGCAAGTTGCCTCTAATGTTTTAGAGTGTTGAATACAAGTTGCCTTTAATGTGTCAGAGTGTTGAATGCAAGTTGTCTCTAATGTTTCAGAGTGTTGAATGCAAGTTGCCTCTAATGTTTCAGAGTGTTGAATGCAAGTTGCCTCTAATGTTTCAGAGTGTTGAATGCAAGTTGCGTGTTTCAGCCTTTGGGAAATACAATTAAGATGGTGTCTATGTTCGTAGTTAATAGATAAAACACAAGTTCTTGATGTTTCAGCATGTGCAAATTGTATGTTTTAACATATGGAAACCTCAATTTAGATATGTGATAAAATGCAAATTGTTTTGTATGTTTCAGCATGTGGAATACATAATTTAGACATTGTGTATGGTATTGGTGTAAGTAGTGAAATGACAGAAGGAGAATATTCATCTGTAAAGAATTTGGTGTTTACAACAATACATCGTGCAGACATTGACTTTGGTTTAACAAGATTTGGTTTCTTCCTTTTTGACACGATGGTGAGAGCGGAGTCGGTGATACACCTGAGGCAGTACAGCAGTAGAGCAGACATGATACTTGCAATAGACAGTATAACCTTCCAGCCAGCATCGAGTCCTGTACAGCTGTCTGTTGGTCTGGAACAGATTCTTACCATGTTCTCACCTCTGAATGGGAACAGACCTGGAATATCAAACATGGCAGTGATTGCTTTAGACAGTAATGTGGATACCAGTAACAGTACAATTGATGCCGAGCAGCTAAAGAACAACAAAATTGATCTTGGATTTCTCACTGTTGGTTTTGACAGAGCAGCTGATTTAGAGAAGCTGGCATACAGTCCTTTGTCTGTGTACAGTGTTGATACCTATGGCATCCTGTATTGGGCTGCAGTAAATCTCATATTCAAAGATGAAATTTGCAGTAAGTATTTTAAAACATAATATTTGGATTTCATATTTTGTTTGATGCTTAAGCTGACTTATTTAGTGTCTAGAATAGTGTCTCAACACGGACGTTTTCATTTCAATTAGAAGAATGTAATTATATTATATTCCTGAAAAATTTGAGTCTGAGCCAGTATTCACTTGTTTTGAAAAGCAGGCAAATTGTCCTCATGTTAGTTGGTTATATTGTGCTTGGACAGTCGGCAACATGGACAGTAGATTACTCTTAGCGCATTTGTACTACAGATAAAAGGTATGAGGCAGCTATATTGGAGTCACACTTTTATGTGCAATTCTTGCCAGCTCCATATCTTCTTAACCACTTGGAATATTTTCATAAAACTTTTATTATTAACCTCATCAAAGAGACATGCAGAATGCACAACCCAGGTCATTTGGTCTTAGGTCAAAGTCATGTTTGGAGGTCAAAGGTAAAATAGCTGAATTTTGTGTCTGCTTCTTATCTTTTGAAATTGCAAGGAAGTCATAAGATTGGCATCAAACATTTGCCTTATCAAGATTACATGCAGATTGCACAACCCAGGCCTCACTTAAAGGTTAAAAGTTCAAATTGCAAAAATTTGTTTCCACTATCCATATCTTCTTAATCACTAGAAGCACTTCAGTAAATTATGTCCCCCCCACCCCACTCTGGAGGAGACATATTGTTTTTGCCCTGTCCGTCCGTTCGTACGTCACACTTCATTTCCGATCAATAACTGGAGGACCATTTGACTTAGAACCTACAAACTTCATAGAGTGGCAGGACTTATGGAGTAGACGACCCCTATTGTTTTTGGGGTCACTCCGTCAAAGGTCAATGTCACAGGGGCCAGAACATGGAAAACCATTTCCGATCAATAACTTGAGAACCACTTGACCTTGAATGTTGAAACTTCATAGGATGATTGGTCATGCAGAGTAGATTACCCCTATTGATTTTGGGGTCACTGCGTTAAAGTTCAAGGTCATGGGGGCCCGAACAAGGAAAACCATTTCCGGTGAGTAACTTGAGAACCACTTGACCCAGAATGTTGAAACTTCAAAGGATGATTAGTCATGCAAAGTAGATGACCCCTATTGATTTTGGGGTCACTCTATTAAAGGTGAAGGTCACAGGGGCCTGAACATGAAAAACCATTTCCGATCAATAAATTGAGAACCAATTGACCAAGAATGTTGAAACTTCATAGGATGATTGGACATGCAGAGTAGATGACCCCTGTTGGTTTTGTGGTCACTCAGTTAAAGTTCAAGGTCACAGGGGTCTGAACATGGAAAACCATTTCACAGAGTTCAAAGATCGTAGATCTCAAATTTTTGTGCACTCCGTATTTTTAAAACCTCTAAAATGAATTTCATAAAATTAGCACCATTTGTTAATCTTATCCAGACAATATGCCGAGTGCACAACCCATTTACAGAGTTCAAAGATCGTAGATCTCAAATTTTTGTGCACTCCGTATTTTTAAAACCTCTAAAATGAATTTCATAAAATTAGCACCATTTGTTAATCTTATCCAGACAATATGCCGAGTGCACAACCCATTCACTAGGTCAAGGTCACACTGAGATCAAAGATTAAAGAGCAAAAATGTTGTTCAGCTCTGTGTCTTCTTTAGGACTGGAAGTATTTTCTTAAAACTACCTAAAAAGTTCAAGGTTAATTTGATCCCTATGGTAAAGAATTCCTGATCTACAACTGGAAGATAATTGCAAATTTGTCCTGTGCTGGTAAAACTTCTTGAAATGGTTGCTTGTTGTTAGTATTTGACTTCCTTTGTTTAGGGGGGTTAAAGGTTAAGGTTTCAGTGATAGCAGATTCCTGGTTCCTGTCATTAATCAGAAAACACTACACAAATGACAGCTAAACTTCATTGGTTAATTCACTGCCCACAGAAGATCTCTGCCCATCATTGTGCGTATATGTTTTGCAAACATCCCTTGTTAGTAAGGCAATATTAAATATTTGGCTTACAGGTAAGTAAGATGAGTTCACCTTGAATTATTTACAGGTTGTGGTAAGCTAGATGATCCAGCATTTGGCTCTGTTGTTGAGACTGGTTCCCATTTTCTCGATGTTGCCTCATTCTCCTGTATTAAAGGCTATGAACTTACTGGTTCCCAGCAACTTGTGTGTCAGTATAATCATGCTTGGAGTGGCTCCCCACCCACATGTTCTCAGTCAGGTAAGTTTTGAATTCACTATACTGCTCAGTAGGGATGCTCAGGGTGTTAATGAAAGTGATAAAGTGCATGTGCTCTTAAATGAAGCCTGATGTAAACTCAGTCTTTTTAGAACCGTATTATATTTAAATTTACTGATTGCAGCTATAGGTCTGAACATGTGTCAGAACAGTGTACAGTATATGAAACTTCTTGCCTTAAAATTTAATCATTTCAAAGTAATTAGGATTTTTAAAGATGTTTTTTGCATGTTTTATGGATGTTAATGAGTATTGTCAAATTTTTTAGTTTCTGGGAAAGCAAAGAAGTGTTTCACTTTATGATGTTTTATTTTCTGTTTACAGGACCTGGTGTTACCAGCCCACCAAGACCCACTATAAACCCTAAAATAGGTAGGTATCAGTAAGTGAACCATTCCATTTTAAAGGATTTTTTGTGATTAATAAATTAATGCATTTAGTTATTCCTTACTTGCAAATGTTGTGGAAAAGAAATGCTTTATGAAACGATGTTAAAATTTTGATTCACTATAGGGGCCTCCGTGGCCGAGTGGTTAAGCACTGACTCCAAACCACTTGCCCCTCATCGATGTGGGTTTGAGCCCCACTCGGGGCTTTGAATTCTTCATGTGAGGAAGCCATCCAGCTGGCTTACCGAAGGTCGGTGGTTCTACATAGGTACCCGCTCGTGATGAAATAAAGCACGGAGGGTCACCTGGGGTCTTCCTCCACCATCAAAGCTGGAAAGTCGCCATATGACCATAACTGTGTCGGTGCGACGTTAAAACCCAACAAAATGAAATGAAATGTGATTCATTATGGCATATTAATTCTGTTTCAGATTGTGGTCTCTGGAATGCAGACGTTGTGGTAGGTATAGCTACTTCTGCAATAACAAGTGAAACAGATTTCAGAAACCTGATTTCTATGGTGAAAACTTTGGCAAGTCTCTCTGACATTGATTCAGGGTCAGCTAAGTTTGGCTTCTTCATATTTGATGCATTGGTTTATCAGAGTGATGTGATAAGCTTGGGAGAGTATGATTCAACCGTTGATTTGTTGGCAGCCATAGATCGCATACAGTATACTCGTTTCAGAAGTATGACCCGGCTCTCGTATGGTCTTCAGCAGGTTCTCAGCATGTTTTCTGCTCAGATTGGTGGAAATAGGGCAGATATTCCTGATCATGCTTTCATCGTGACTGGAACAGACGTGCTCTACTATGATGTTTTCCTTGCAGCCAATCAGATCAAAGAGTCCGGAATAATGCTTCATATTATCACAGACAAATATAATCCTGTACTGGCATCATTGACGTATCCAGCAGATGGTCATTTTATAGAGCTGTCGGCATTGGATATGGAGTCATTTAAAGCAGTAGATCTGTTTAGAAATACTAACTGCAGTAAGTGATTTTCATGTCTCATAAATGGTTAAATGTAAACAGTATTTATTGAAATGTGTTTACTGCAAAATCATCTATATTTTGTGGGCACAGAATCTCATGGTTTTGTTAAAAACAAATGGCTAATTCTTGGGGATAAGAATTCATGGGTTTCAACTATCGAACATAATATGAATTGGAATTTTACTTATTTGTAGGGTTTAAATTTTACGGATTGATTCACCATGAAATCCACGAAAATTAGTTCCTCATGAATATGAATGATTTCACAGTGTAATGAGTATGAAGATCCATTGTTTGGAGTTTTGATTAGTGTAAATTACATATAATATAGTTTTATATATTGTGGAAACATTGTGTTTTATATTGTGGAAACATTTTGTTTTATATATTATGGAAACATTGTGTTTTATAAATTGTGGAAACATTGTGTTTTGTAGATTGTGGAATCCCCAGCACACCAACTCATGGTTCAGTCAATTTCACTGATACATACTATCTTGCTGTTGCGACATATTCCTGTGATCTAGGCTATGATTTGATTGGTTCCCGGCAGATTGTGTGTCAGGATAGGGGAAAATGGATGGGTTCCCCTCCTACATGCTCTCAAACAAGTATGTTTTATATTCTTGTTTGGTTAAAGATGCTTATTGTGAAGTTATTAGTCCCCTACTGGTTGAAAACCAGTTTCGGGGACTATAGGAATGCGCTTTTCCGTCATTCCGTGCATCCGTCCGTCTGTCTGTCCGTCCGTCCGTCCGTAATTTCGTGTCCGGTCCATAACTCTGTCATCCATAAAGGGAATTTAATATTACTTGGCACAAATATTCCCCATGATGAGACGACGTGTCATGCACAAAACCTGGATCCCTAGCTCAAAGGTCAAGGTCACAATTGGAGGTCAAAGGTCAACAGGGCTTTTTTCCTGTCCGGTCCATAACTCTCCCATCCATGAAGGGATTTTAATATCACTTGGCATAAATGTTTCCCATGATGAGACGACATGTCATGCGCAAAACCCGGACCCCTAGCTCAAAGGTCAAGGTCACAATTTGAGGTCAAAGGTCACTAGGGCTTTTTTCCTGTCCGGTCCATAACTCTGCCGTCCATGAAGGGATTTTAATATTACTTGGCACAAATGAACCTCATAATAAGACGATGTGTCATGCACAACTTTCAGACCCCTGGCTCAAAGGTCAAGGTCACACTTAGCAGTCAAATGTTAACATAGCATGAACAGGGTCTGTTTCGTGTCCGGTCCATAACTCTGACATTCATTAAGGGATTTTAATATTACTTGGCACAAGTGTTCCCCATGATGAGACGACATGTCGTTCGCAAATCCCGGACCCTTAGCTCAAAGGTCAAGGTCACAATTGGAGGTCAAAGGTCAATAATTTTTTTTTCCTGTCTGATCCAGAACTCTGTCATCCATCAAGGGATTACAATATCACTTGGCATAATTGTTCCCCATGATGAGATGACATGTCATGCGCAACACCCAGTACCCTAGCTTAAAGGTCAAGGTCACACTTTGAGATCAAAGGTCAGTAGGATTTTTTTCCTGTCCAGTCTAAAACTTTGTCATGCAAAACAGGATTTAGATATCAGTTGGCACAAATATTCCCCTGGATGAGACAACATGTTATGCGCAAAACCCAAGCCCAGGGTCTAATGTCAAGGTCACACTTAGAGACCAAAGGTCAGACACAAGAATGACTTTGTCTGGAGCATTTCTTCTTCATGCATGGAGGGATTTTGATGTAACTTGGCACAAATGTTCACCAACATAAGACGGATTGTCATGCGCAAAAACCAGGTCCCTAGGTCTAAGGTCAAGGTCATATTTAGAGGTCAAAGGTCAAATTCAAGAATGACTTTGTCCGGAGCATTTCTTCTTCATGCATTGAGGGATTTTGATGTAACTTGGACCAAATGTTCACCACCATGAGGCACCCTTGTTTTTACAATTACGTCCCTTTGTTTTACTATAAATAGATTTTATTGTAACTTTTTTATTATTGGCCGTAGAGAAAAATCGAGATCACTTTTCTGTGGTACAACATGCATGTTACATCCATTTTTTAGGTGTATTTTGACCTATCTCTACCTGGTAAAGAGTTTCTTGTGGACTTATATTATATAGATTTTTTTTTTTTTTTTTTTTTTTTTTTTTTTTTAAGATTAATTTCCCTTTGTTGGTACTATAAATAACGTATATGATAACTTTTTTATAATCGGCAAAAACATTTCAATATGAAAACAACTGTGGGTTTTTATATATGCACATTTTAATCCAGGTGTGTTGTTATAACATATTGTATATAATAGTACAATATTGTTTATACATCATTGACAGATATCAGTTCATGATGTTATACTGCAGTAGAGAAAGTTAGGTGCCTTCCAGTAGGGGACTTTGTATTGCATGGCAATACTTCATTCACTTGTTATTATGGGAGAATATTTTTTTGCAAACTCTGCGGTTTTGTTAATCTAATAAATTCAGTCACAATGAACAATTAAGATTTCAATGTGTTGATGCCCCCTAGTTTTCACTGCACCTTTACTTCAATGTTTTGTGCAAGTAACTGACATTGTCTGCACATTCATTAGTTATGCATGTCATTTGACTTCTGTATTACTTAGTGAACATTTTACGCATATTCATTGGTTGTGCATGTCATTTTACTTCTGTAGTGCTTAAAGAACATTGTCCGCCCATAAAATGGCACATTAATTGGTTGTGTTGGTCATTTGACTTCTGTTTTGCTCAAAAAACCTTGCCCACTCATTTATTGGTTGTGCAGGTCAATCTACTTCTATATTGCTGAGAGAACGATGCTCACACATTAATTGGTTGGGCAAGTCAGTTGACTTCTGTATTGCTGAGAGAACATTGTCCACACATTAATTGGTTGTGCAGGTCAGTTGACTTCATTTTGCTTAGAGAACATTGTCCACACAATAATTGGTTGGGGAAAGTCAGTTGACATCTATATTGCTGAGAGAACATTGTCCACACATTAATTGGTATGGGGAAGTCAGTTAACTTATATATTGCTGAGGTAACTTTGTTCACACATTAACTGGTTGGGCAAGTCAGTTGACTTCTGTATTGCTGAGAGAACATTGTCCACACATTAATTGGTTGGGCAAGTCAGTTGACTTCTGTATTGCTGAGAGAATATTGTCCACTCATTAATTGGTTGGGCAAGTCAGTTGGCGTTTGTATTGCTTAGAGAACATTGTCCACACATTAATTGGTTGGGCAAGTCAGTTGACTTCTGTATTGCTTAGAGAACATTGTCCACACATTAATTGGTTGGGCAAGTCAGTTGACGTCTGTATTGCTGAGAGAATATTGTCCACTCATTAATTGGTTGGGCAAGTCAGTTGACGTCTGTATTGCTGAGAGAATATTGTCCACACATTAATTGGTTGGGCAAGTCAGTTGACGTCTGTATTGCTGAGAGAACATTGTCCACACATTAATTGGTTGGGCAAGTCAGTTGACGTCTGTATTGCTGAGAGAATATTGTCCACTCATTAATTGGTTGGGCAAGTCAGTTGGCGTTTGTATTGCTTAGAGAACATTGTCCACACATTAACTGGTTGGGCAAGTCAGTTGGCGTTTGTATTGCTTAGAGAACATTGTCCACACATTAACTGGTTGGGCAAGTCAGTTGACTTTTGTATTGCTGAGGGAACATTGTCCACACATTAATTGGTTGGGCAAGTCAGTTGGCGTTTGTATTGCTTAGAGAACATTGTCCACACATTAACTGGTTGGGCAAGTCAGTTGGCGTTTGTATTGCTGAGGGAACATTGTCCACACATTAACTGGTTGGGCAAGTCAGTTGACTTTTGTATTGCTGAGAGAACATTGTCCAAACATTAGTTTGTTGGGGGAAGTCAGTTGACTGTATTCTGAGACTTGTCAACATAATTGGTTGCATCAGTGTCTATATTCTGGAAATTGTCCACACATTAATGGTTGGGCAAGTCAGTTGACTTTTGTATTGCTGAGAGAACATTGTCCAAACATTAGTTTGTTGGGGGAAGTCAGTTGACTTCTATATGGCTGAGGTAACTTTGTCTACACATTAATTGGTTGGGCAAGTCAGTTGACGTCTGTATTGCTGAGAGAACATTGTCCACACATTAATTGGTTGGGCAAGTCAGTTGATATCTGTATTGCTTAGAGAACATTGTCCACACATTAATTGGTTGGGCAAGTTAGTTGACATCTGTATTGCTTAGAGAACATTGTCCACACATTAATTGGTTGGGCAAGTCAGTTGACGTCTGTATTGCTTAGAGAACATTGTCCCCACATTAATTGGTTGGGCAAGTCAGTTGACTTCTGTATTGCTGAGAGAACATTGTCCACACATTAACTGGTTGGGCAAGTCAGTTGACTTCTATATTGCTGAGGGAACATTGTCCACACATTAACTGGTTGGACAAGTCAGTTGACTTCTGTATTGCAGAGAGAACATTGTCCAAACAATAATCGGTTGGGGGAAGTCAGTTGACTTCTATATTGCTGAGGTAACTTTGTCCACACATTAACTGGTTGGGCAAGTCAGTAGACTTCTGTATTGCGGAGAGAACATTGTCCAACTTTTAATTGGTTGGGAGAAGTCAGTTAACTTCTATATTGCTGAGGTAACTTTGTCCAAACATTAATTTGTTGTGTAGGTCAGTTGATGTCTGTATTGCTTAGGGTTCATTTGTCACACATAGCTGTCAAAGTCGAGTTGAAGTTTTGCTATTAAAGTATGTCTATTTTACAGGCACAACACCAAAGCCCACTGAAGGTCCATTGATAGATATAAGTATGTATAACATTCATTGTGTCTTTCTCAATTTATAAAGTGATGCTGGTGAATAAAACAGTACCAAACCTAAAGTGAAATTTACATCGAAAATACTTAATTTAGATGTTTTTTAGGGGCATACTGGAAGCATGAATTTGTATTGAACAAGTTGAAGATAATATGAGCCGCGCCATGAGAAAATCAACATAGTGGCTTTGTGACCAGCATGGATCCAAACCAGCCTGCGCATCCGTGCAGTCTGGTCAGGATCCATGCTGTTCGTTTTCGAAAACTATTGTAATTAGAGAAGCCATTAGCGAACAGCATGGATCCTGTCTGGATCCATGCTGGTTGCAAAGCCACTATGTTGGTTTTCTCATGGCATGGCTCATATCCTTGTTCAGAAAAAAAGGCAGGCTTTTACAAATTTAAAGACTCAGTTTCTTTGTGAATGTAAAAGAATGCAAATTATTTTAAATAGACTTGAACTTTGCTCATCAGAGCTTTTAAAAATTAGTCATGTTGAATATGTATTGTTGTTGATTTTGAAGACAAAACAATGGTTTCTTGTTGTTTATGTTGTTTGTTTGTATTTGTACAGCTTGTGGATTCCAGAATGTAGATGTAATCTTTGGCCTAGCTGTATCTAGTTCTGTAAGTTCAGGAGAGTTCGAGGCCATGAAGATATTCCTTGGGGGTGTGATTGAACATACAGACATTGATAATGGCACTGCAAGGCTTGGTAGCTTCGTTTTTGACACAAGTGTCCGAGCAAACACAGTCATCAATCTGAATAATTTCAGTTCACGTTCAGATCAGTTGACGGCTGTAATCAATCTGCAATACAGTCCATCAGGAAACCAGTCTGTTCTATCAGCTGGTCTCCAGCAATTACTTGAAATGTTCTCGTCTCCTACTAGTGGCAGGAGAATAGGGGTACCAGCCATGGCTTTCATTGTAACAGGCAGCAATATTGTTCTAGATGGTTTACCATTGTCAAACCAGTTAAGAAATGCAGATATAGTGCTTAGCTTTTTAACTGTTGATTTCAACCCCTTGGATAAGCAGAAATTGACAGAGTTATCTTTCTCACCTGACAACAACTACAACATGGATATACCAAGTTTTCTAGCACTAGGAATGGCCACCAGCATTGGCATGTTGTTCCAAGATGGTGAATGTAGTAAGTATAAAGAGATTAACATTTTTGGGGGTCTTAAAATACAATGCTTTAATGTCAGAGGAAGACTTTAGAGTGGAGGGGGTGCCTCGCTAAACACTGTCGTAGGCATATGTAGGCACCTCAGTAGAACCACCAACTTTCTGTGAGCTAGACAGTTTTTCTCAAAGGATAGAATTGAAACATGAAAAGCATCTGAAAGAGAAAATCACATTATTAACATATTAGAGAGCACATTTCTTACGCTGTCTTCATGAAATTTAAACAGAATTCATAAAATCACAAGATCCACAGCAAGTTTGATAATGGGCAAGATTGCGTGTATCTCGCCTATTATGTCAATTGAGTTAGTCAGAATGGTCTATTTTGCATTGATAAAACATTAGGGTTGACATTTCTTGAGCAATCTTCATGAAACTTCTATGTATATACTGGTTCAAGATTGCCTATTGGATGTTGTGGGAGATGGTTTCAATAACATTGGAGTTAGGATGCTTGAATTTGTGGGAATTGCTGTTGTAATAGATTTGAGGCATGTATTATAAAATCCAGGTGTATATACTGACAAGATCTTGGTACACTACTATGCCCTTGAACTAGTCAAAATCTCAGTATTTTTCCTTCTTGATTTAGTAAAACGTATTGTATTTTCACTTTGTTATTTTTTTACTTAAAAATTGTTGAAGCCTTAAAGTAACTAACTTGTACATGTGTTTAGGTGAGCAGTATAGTTCCAGAATAACTCTTGTTTTAGAAAGAGAAAGAAGGAAGTGTGTCATGAGTGGGTTATATGTATGTTGTAGATTGTGGTGTACTTCCAAGTCCTAGCAATGGTTCAGTGACATTTAAGGAAACAATAGGTGGCCCGATGACATACTTTCTGGATATCGCTTCCTTCATGTGTAACCAAGGATTTCAGCTGGTAGGTTCACAGCAGCTAGTATGTCAGTATGGGGGAACATGGAATGGCCTGCCACCTACCTGCATATTCACAGGTATTTCTATTCATATAGTCTTATTATACGGAATGATCATGTTTTAAGTTTTGCATGTAAGCAGGTTTCTCAGAAACTATGAGGTCAAATGCTTTTAAATATCACTCATGTAATTAGCACCATATATGACCTCCCAGGACAAGTAACTTAACTGAAGCTTTTAATTTGTTAAAATTATGCCCCGTTTTAATTTAGCATTTCAGGCTTAAGTTTTGTATATAAGAAAGTTTCTCAGAAACAACTGGGCCAAATGATTTCAAATTTTGCATCATGAGGTGACCTCATGTGGCAAGTGACATAACTCTAGCCTTTATTTTGTCAAAAATATGCCCCTTTTTGATACAGTATAGCATGTAAGCTTGTTGTACCCCCCGACAACAAAGTTGTAAGGGTGTGGGGGGGGGGGTATACTGGTTTCAGGTTGTCTGTCTGTCCGTCTGTCGGTAGACACAATCTTGTGCGCACCATCTCTCCACATCTCCTTGACACAATTTAATGAAACTTCACGCAAGTGATCAGTAACAACAGTAGTTGTGCATGGGGAATGTTAGGTTCTTTCAGAAAAAAAAAATTGCAGAGTTACGGGACTTTGTTTTTTGTTACTATGCTATATACATAGACACAATCTTGTGTGCACCATCTCTCCTCATCTCCTTGACACAGTTTAATGAAACTTCACACAAGTGATCAGTAACAACAGTAGTTGTGCATCATTAGGGCATGTTAGGTTCTTTCAACAACAAAAATTGCAGAGTTATTAAACTTTGTTTCTTGTTAACATACTATGTACATACAGTCTGCATATGCAATCTTGTGCACGCCTAATCTTCCGAACCCTTGCACACAATTTAATGAAACTTCACACAAGTGATCAGTACCAACCCTAGTTGTGCATGGTGCATGTTACGTTCTTTTAGATAAATATTCTGCATAGTTATGGCACTTTGTTTTTTGTTACTATACTGTATACATACAGTCTATATACATACAGTCCACATATTATTGTACGAGAAACATGGAATTGAGATAGTGGAGTCCTTGATCAAAAAGGATCAGAAAAAGTAACAACATGTCGACACTATACAGGGGAAAGTTTTACTGTCTTTACCCTGCTAAATTTCTAAAATGGACTGGTCCATCATTCAGTATGGGCAGTACCATTCATTATTAGAAGGGGTGTTCACTGAAAATTTACTGACTGAATAGCAAACAGTGCAAACCATGATCAGCGTTCATGGATGTGGAGGCTGATCTTGGTTTTTACTGGTTGCAAAGGCAGAATCACTTGCCGACAGAAGGCTAAATGTTAATAACTCCCATGAACCTCTAACACTACCTTAATCAGAACTGTATATTTGTAACAGTACATGGACCTGAACAAATCAGAAATGATAAAATACAGTTGAAACTCAATATCTCAGACTGGCTTATCTCAAAATTCCAGCTATCTTGAATGTATTTTCAAGTCCCGTCCTAAAATGTGTGCACAAAATATAATTTTTATTTGTATATCTCGAAATAAACTCTAGATACCAAGTTACAACTGTATAATTTTGTCAGGATTGATACCTGGTCCAGTACATTTTTAATTCCTTTGTGAGAAGTTCTGTACTTCATATTGTTCGTGTTTTTTCTTGCAATGGACATAAGTAAACGTCCATATTACTTCCATCATTTCAGGAGTCACAGGGATTACATTTCCTACCTCACCAACACCAACAACACCAGGGCTACCGGATATTGATACAGGTAAGTGGCTTATCAAAATCAGTGGTCTTTTTCTTTATCAACAGACATTATTGACATCTGGCTATTATGTATAGTCATTCATTTGTGTCCTGGCTAGTCTCATGTCATATTATTACTGCAAGATATTTTGTGGTAAAGCTTGCTGACTGAGTCAGTTGCCCCTCACAGATGTGGCTTTGAAGTACTAGTTGGTATGTAGAATTTTTTGTTTCATGTGATGAAGCTTTGTGGTAGACTTGCAGATGGGCTGTGTTTCCACCCCACTTGTCTGCTTGTGACTGAAATAATGTCTAAAGGAGCACCTAGTTGAATGTTGCCATAAATTATGAGGTTAATTTATTGTGACCTGACTGTTCAAATCAAGTTTCTATCTGTTCATTTTCCAGAGTGTGGATTTCAAAATTTGGATGTTATTTATGGTATTGCTCTGTCTAGAAGCATTAGTGAAATCGACTTTGAGCATATCAAAAATCTTATCAAAACTGGAATTGACAGTGCAGATATTGACACTAGTTCAACTCAGCTTGGTTTCTTTATATATGGCAATGGGTTTGCAATGCAATCTGTTGCCTTGGATAAATACAAGACCCGCTCAGATCTTCATAGAGCCATTGAAAGCTACCAGTATATTCAGTCTAATAATCAAGTGTCTCTGCCACTGGGACTGGTCATAGCACAGAATATGTTCTTGTCGTCTGCTAATCGAGCAGCTGTCCCAGACATATTGTATATGATCCTGGATGATAATGTGGATATGACAGGAGCTTCAGAGGTCATAGAACAGATCAAAGCAGCAAGGATTCACCTGGACCTTATAGCAGTAGGATTTCCTAATTCATCTGAAATACATACACTTGGACGTGTTATTGAGTTTGATAGTTTTGGAGGTCTTGGAGCAGCCATTACAGCAGAAGGATTGCATAGAAGTACCGAATGTAGTAAGTTAAATGCTTTGTATTGAATTCCCCCGTTCTTTGTACATTGCTCTAGTTTGTGAATATCATATTGCCAGTAGAATACAATATTTCATGTAGAATACTTTGGGTTATTTACCAGGACTGTCTGTGGTGCAGTGACTTTGCTGCATCGAAGAACTTACCTCTCGCTTCTTGTTATTGTACCCCCCGACAACAAAGTTGTAAGGGGGGGTATACTGGTTTCAGGTTGTCTGTCTGTCTGTCTGTCTGTCTGTCTGTCCGTCTGTCCGTAGACGCAATCTTGTGCGCACCATCTCTCCTTATCCCCTTGACAGAATTTAATGAAACTTCACACAAGTGATCAGTACCAACAGTAGTTGTGCATGGGGCATGTTAGGTTCTTTTAGAAAAAAAATTTGCAGAGTTATGGGACTTTGTTTTTTTGTTACTATACTATATACATAGACACAATCTTGTGCGCACCATCTCTCCTCATCCCCTTGACACAATTTAATGAAACTTCACACAAGTGATCAGTACCAACAGTAGTTGTGCATGGGGCATGTTAGGTTCTTTTAGAAAAAAAATTTGCAGAGTTATGGGACTTAGTTTTTTTTTTTACTATACTATATACATAGACACAATCTTGTGCGCACCATCTCTCCTCATCCCCTTGACACAATTTAATGAAACTTCACACAAGTGATCAGTACCAACAGTAGTTGTGCATGGGGCATGTTAGGTTCTTTTAGAAAAAAAATTTGCAGAGTTATGGGACTTTGTTTTTTTGTTACTATACTATATACATAGACACAATCTTGTGCGCACCATCTCTCCTCATCCCCTTGACACAGTTTAATGAAACTTCACACAAGTGATCAGTACCAACAGTAGTTGTGCATGGGACATGTTAGGTTCTTTTAGAAAAAAAATTTGCAGAGTTATGGGACTTTGTTTTTTGTTACTATACTATATACATAGACACAATCTTGTGCTCACCATCTCTCCTCATCCCCTTGACACAATTTAATGAAACTTCACACAAGTGATCAGTACCAACAGTAGTTGTGCATGGGGCATGTCAGGTTCTTTTAGAAAAAAAATTTGCAGAGTTATGGGACTTTGTTTTTTTGTTACTATTCTATATACATAGACACAAACTTGTGTGCACCATCTTCCTCATCCCCTTGACACAATTTAATGAAACTTCACAAAGTGATCAGTACCAACAGTAGTTGTGCATGGGGCATGTTAGGTTCTTTTAGAAAAACTTTTTGCATAGTTATGGGACTTTGTTTTTTGTTACTATACTATATACATAGACACAATCTTGTGCGCACCATCTCTCCTCATCTCCTTGACACAGTTTAATGAAACTTCACACAAGTGATCAGTAACAACAGTAGTTGTGCACGGGACATGTTAGGTTCTTTCAGTGACAAAAATTGCAGAGTTATGGGACTTTGTTTCTTGTTAACATACTATGTACAGACAGTCTGCATATGCAGTCTTGTGCGTGCCTAATCTACCAAACCCTTGCACACAATTTAATGAAACTTCACACAAGTGATTAGTACCAACCCTAGTTGTGCATGGTGTATGTTACATTCTTTTAGATAAATATTCTGCATAGTTATGGGACTTTGTTTTTTGTTACTATACTGTATACATACAGTCTATATATATACAGTCCACATAATTATGCAATCTTGTGTGCGTCAAATTGCAATGTACTGTGTCAGTGCATGCGGGGGGTACATTCATCACCTTTAGTGATAGCTCTAGTTAACAATGTTTTTATCTATGAATTTTATTCGCAATATGAATGGTCTTCTTAGCAGTCAACAACTCCGGCGTGTGTTTTACAACAAAAATTGTCATAGACGATTTTCCAACTTTAAAGCAAGTTTGTTTACAATTTTCGCTATTTTGGTAAAGTGAAACTACTCTCCGCGCTTGTTTTTTTACTCTAAAATCTAAGATTGCCGTTACGTTCCGTAAAAGATCGAGGGGTTTATATTTCTTTTGAACAAAATCAATTTCATATAAAGTTAATAGTATTACGATTCTAATTAAAGATTGAGTATTATCTTTAACCAAGATCAAACTGTGAACAACAAAATTGACACGAGGTGACACGCTAATTGCTGATAGTTACTGGCCATTTGGTTATCAGTTTAAATTGAGAAGCTCATGTCATTTTATCGTTTTCAAATATTAACAATTATCATTAAATTTCCGAACAATAACTACCGATTCCACTGCGAAAAACAGGTGTAAATTGCTTTTATTGTACCCCCCGACAACAAAGTTGTAAGGGGGGGTATACTGGTTTCAGGTTGTCTGTCTGTCTGTCCGTCTGTCCGTCTGTCCGTAGACGCAATCTTGTGCACACCATCTCTCCTTATCCCCTTGACAGAATTTAATGAAACTTCACACAAGTGATCAGTACCAACAGTAGTTGTGCATGGGGCATGTTAGGTTCTTTTAGAAAAAAAATTTGCAGAGTTATGGGACTTTGTTTTTTTGTTACTATACTATATACATAGACACAATCTTGTGCGCACCATCTCTCCTCATCCCCTTGACACAATTTAATGAAACTTCACACAAGTGATCAGTAACAACAGTAGTTGTGCATGGGGCATGTTAGGTTTCTTTTAGAAAAAAAATTTGCAGAGTTATGGGACTTTGTTTTTTTGTTACTATACTATATACATAGACACAATCTTGTGCGCACCATCTCTCCTCATCCCCTTGACACAATTTCATGAAACTTCACAAAATTGATCAGTAACAACAGTAGTTGTGCATGGGGCATGTTAGGTTCTTTCAGAAAAAAAATTTGCAGAGTTATGGGACTTTGTTTTTTTGTTACTATACTATATACATAGACACAATCTTGTGCGCACCATCTCTCCTCATCCCCTTGACACAATTTAATGAAACTTCACACAAGTGATCAGTAACAACAGTAGTTTGCTTGGGGCATGTTAGGTTCTTTCAGCGACAAAAATTGCAGAGTTATGGGACTTTGTTTCTTGTTAACACACTATGTACATACAGTCTGCATATGCAATCTTGTGCGTGCCTAATCTACCAAACCCTTACACACAATTTAATGAAACTTCACACAAGTGATCAGTACCAACCCTAGTTGTGCATGATGCATGTTAGATTCTTTTAGATAAATATTCTGCATAGTTATGGGACTTTGTTTGTTGTTACTATACTGTATACATACAGTCTATATACATACAGTCCACATAATTATGCAATCTTGTGTGCGTCAAATTGCAATGTACTGTGTCAGTGCATGCGGGGGGTACATTCATCACCTTTAGTGATAGCTCTAGTTTTTTATTGTGTTTAATTGGCGATTAGATATTATGATCAAACATTACAACATCTCAAAATAATTTGAATAAACACACCCACTTCATTTAATCAGATGTCATCATTGCACATCAAATATACAACTTCTGTTTCTACTGGCTGCTCGATTAACTTCAGCGTCACGTCTGTCATCGGTGGTTGATTTCTTGTCTGTTGCTATGGACACGGCTTGCAATTTAGCAACCTGTTAAATCCAATTTTAAACATAGCCACGGGACTGACTGCTGACCGTCTAATGCAGGCCACTCTTAGGCTTTGGGAGGTAATTTAAGTGGCTGCTGGCCGGGGACAGCATGTGACCGCTGAATCAAAGTATAAAATAGAGGGAATTTCGCTGGGGGCGTCTCAAACTGAACATTAACGTCAGGTGACCGTCGATTCAAGGTGACCGTTAAGGGAGGTTAGACTGTATAATTCTTTGTGGAAATAAATGCAAGTTATTGCCCTTTTTTGACTAAGAAATTTTGGTTAAAGTTTTGTGTGCAGCTAACTATTAAGCTATATCTCAGTAACAATTGAAACTTCACATGAGACGAGTTTTTGATCAAACATACTTGTTTACTCCAGTTAGAGAACTCTTGGTTGAAATTAATTCAAATTATGACCCTTACTTGACTTAGAGAATTTGGTTGAAGTTTTGCATGCAAGTTACTATCATTGCGATAATAAAATTTTAATTTGTAATAGTAATTAAATAATTCTGTTATATAAGTCTTGCCAAGTTATGGCCCTTGTTCAGCTTAGAAGTTGAATAGATGAATGCACTGTCTTTTGTTTATTAGACTGTGGAGATTTAACAAGTCCTAGCAATGGTGAAGTTCTGTTTGATGACACATACTTCCTTGATGTTGCTACATTCTCCTGTAACCAGGGATATGATTTGGTTGGTTCCCAGCAACTTGTATGTCAGTATAGAGGATTATGGAATGATCTTCCTCCTACATGCATACAAAAGGGTAGGTTATAATTACATGTTTATATTGTGCTCTGTATGCCTGTCAGTTGTAGTTAATTATTTAGAAGATGTGCTATATTGATTTTCTCATCATCTATTTGTCTGCCAGTCAGTCAGTCTGTTGGTCAATAGACAATTTGGTTTCCAGTTAATGGCTACAGAATGTTTGAGACTTCGATGGATGCTCTTCTTGGGATGATGGCTTGTGGTCACTTAAAGCCCCAACTGTTTCAGAGTTAGTAGGTCAAAGGTGAAGGTCACAGTGACCTTGATACTTAAAATGGTTTACACTCGATAACTAAAAAGCACATTGGCCAACAGTTGTCAAACTTCATAGGATTAGTGCCAGGGGTCAAAAGTCAAAGTTACAGTGACCTCAAGACTGAAAATGAGCCGCGCCATGAGAAAACCAACATAGTGGCTTTGCGACCAGCATCGATCCAGACCAGCCTGTGCATCCGCAAAGTCTGGTCTGGATCCATGCTGTTCGCTAATGGTTCTCTAATTGCAATAGGCTTTTAAAACGAACAGTATAGATCCTGACCAGACTGTGCCGATGCGCAGGCTGGTCTGGATCCATGCTGGTCGCAAAGCCACTATGTTTGTTTTCTCATGGTGTGGCTCAAATGGTTTCTGCTGAATAATTGAAGAATCCTTCAGCCTATTACCTTCAAACTTCATAGGATGTATTGCCTATGGACAGTATTTAAAATGACATGATGAAGGACTATGTGGTTTTGAGAACAGTTGTTGCTGAGTCACTATAGAATGCTTGTTGCTGTGCGTTTGAAAAATCAGCACATGGCTACAAATGGTGGTAAGAAAAGTTATTAAAACTAAATCTGTTCTTCTGCAGAAGAAAGTATTTTATAGAAATTTGGAATAACACATTAAGTGATGAAAATATAAACTTGAAAAAAATTGTGTACCTGAAAACATGCACATTTTGTTTTCAGCATCTCAGAAGTCTGTAGATATGTTGATAAGTTTGAACATGACAGTACGGCCAGATGTGGACCTGACAAACAATCAGACATACAAGGATGAAGTCAGACTTGCAGTAAGTCCACTACAATCCAGCCATATTACAATTTTATTTCTCATGTTCGATCATATGATTAGAAGTTAGCTGAGTTTCAGTTTTTACGATGCAAATAGTGGGTCCTGCCCAAGACCATTTATCAGTAAAGTTTTAACCTTTAGCATGCTAGGTAAATTGTCGTCTGCTGGAAATGTTGTCTGCTAAAATTGTTAAGTTCATTCAATTTGCTCCAAAATTGGAAGAAATATTGTCAGAGTAGCAAACAGCTTGGAACCTGATCAGACGCCGATTTAATCGGCGTCTGATCTGGTTCCAAGCTGTTTGCAAAGGCTGTTAAATTCGCCTGCAGCAGGCTAAGGGTTAACATAAAGAGGGTATTGTTAGCTATTCAGTCAGTAAATTTTCAGTAAACACCCCTTTTGAATAAGAAGTATAGTATTGCCCAAATTGAATGATGGACCAGTCCATTTTAGAAAGGTTAAAATGTAGTGGGATTAAACTACAGGTACATGTATGGAAATGGCAACTTTCCTGTTAAATAGCCTGGCTCCCTGGCTGCATGGTTATTTTTTATATAAATACTGCAAGCGAAATAAGAAAATCTTAAGCCTCTAAAATAGCACATTTTATCTGATGGCTGAACCATACGTTTGGAGCCAGGGACAATAAAAAATGTCAATGTAGAAACAACCTGCTGGAGTTACTTCCCTCTTAATGAATAAACTTATATATGTGTAAATAAGAACAAACATAGGGACGGGAACCAGTCTAGTTAAATTGCATGTACATGTATTTTGAAAGTATTTGCATGAGGAATAATGTAAGAATATTTCATTGATTGAAGGTTCAGATTAAAATATGCGGCTCAAGCGTAACTGTTTAGGCAGTGACAAGGCTCTGCCGGGTTGCCACAAAACAGTTACTTGAAACCACGATATTTCTACACCTACAACCAGTGACAGATTCCTTTTCTTGCATACTGTATTCTTTAGATAGTAGAAAAAATAAAAGAAAATAAATGTTTTTCATTTAAGTACTATCTTAATATGGTAGTTTATGAACAAATTTAAAAATGCATTTATTCATAAACCACAGTGTGTGAGCCATCTTACACACTAGGGTGTAAAACGAGTTTTTCCAGCACTGGCAGAAAACATGGAAAAATTAGATTCTTAGTGTTGTAAAATATCTTTGCAGATTGTAGTTATTCCCACCAGACAGTGACCCACCACTACTCCTTATTGTACTTTTTAGATCTAGACTAATGCTAGGTTCAACAATAAGCTTTTAGTACATTGTTACTTTTCAGCTTGTGAGATACTACATTAAATTGATGAAAGACAGTGCTGTGGAAATTGTTATCAATTCTTTAAGGTAAATTATTAAAAAAGTAAGTTTTTAGCTCGACTATTCGAAGAATAGTCTAGCTATTCTACTCACCCTGGCGTCGGCGTCGGCGTCACACCTTGGTTAAGTTTTTGCATGCAAGTACATACAGCTATCATTTAAAGGCATATAGCTTTGAAACTTATTTATTCTTTTTCTAGGTCAATTACCAACCTCACTGGGTCAAGTTCCATAACTCTAACATGTATTTTGAGCAAATTATGCCCCCTTTTGGACTTAGAAAATTCTGGTTAAAGTTTTACATGCAAGTTACTATCTCCAAAACTAATGCAGATATTGAATTGAAACTTCACATGTGTCTTCGGGGTTATAAAACTAGTTGATAGCACCAAGTCCCATAACTCTGACCTTCATTTTGGCCAAATTATGCCCCCTTTTGGACTTAGAAAATTCTGGTTAAAGTTTTGCGTGCAAGTACATACAGCTATTACTAAAAGGCATATAGATTTGAAACTTATTTTTTCTTTTTCTAGATCAATTACCTACCTCATTGGGTCAAGTCCAATAACTCTGACATGTATTTTGGCCAAATTATGCCCCCTTTTGGACTCAGAAAATCCTGGTTAAAGTTTTACATGCAAGTAACTATCTCCAAAACTACTACAGATATTAAATTGAAACTTCACATGTGTCTTCCGGGTTATAAAACTAGTTGATAGCACCAAGTCCCATAACTCTGACATGTATTTTGGGCAAATTATGCCCCCTTTTGGACTTAGAAAATCCTGGTTAAAGTTTTGCGTGCAAGTACATACAGCTATTACCAAAAGGCATATAGCTTTGAAACTTATTTATTCTTTTTCTAGGTCAATTACCAACCTCACTGGGTCAAGTTCCATAACTCTTAACATGTATTTTGAGCAAATTATGCCCCCTTTTGGACTTAGAAAATTCTGGTTAAAGTTTTACATGCAAGTTACTATCCCCAAAACTAATGCAGATATTGAATTGAAACTTAACATGTTTCTTCGGGGTTATAAAACTAGTTGATAGCATCAAGTCCCATAACTCTGATATGTATTTTGGTCAAATTATGTCCCCTTTCGAACTTACAACTCTTTTGATATTTAACATTTTGGGTAATAATTTCCTGCTTCTGTGACAATATTTCGAATAGTCGAGCTTGGCTGTCTTACGGACAGCTCTTGTTTTTATGCCCCCGGCATCTACTGATGCGGGAGGCATAATAGTGATTGTCCTGTCTGTCTGTTCATTCATTCGTTCTTCTGTCCATCCATCCGTCCGTACGAGGTTAACCAAATGGGACGGTTTCGTCTAGCATCAATACCCCTTTCTAGAATGACTTGATACTAATGCAGATGTAACCTGTGACCATTCCTCATCTTCAGACATCACCTGACCTCAGTTTGACCTTGACCTTGAACTTGACCTCGTTTTGGAGTAAGGTTGCTTTGTATCGACAAGGATGCCACCGGGGGCATCAAGCGTTTATTGAACGCAGCTCCTTGTTTTCTTTTGTACCAAGTATAAGCATAAAAGATCAGTTTAGTATGACTCCTTATTGATTGTTCCTTTTTGCACTAATAATTAGGATCTAAGATTTAAAGGAGTACCCTAGAACTCCCTGTATATGAGATGGGAAAATTTTTCCCAATAAGGCCTCACCAAATTAAAAAGTTGTTCATCGGATTTGCCACTCTTATATTTTCAGAAACACACAAAAAAAAATTTATTTTTTTTTGGCTTGCGCTCGCCCCATTGAAAAAAATCAAGCCAAACTTTTTTGGTGCACAGCTTTTTATGGACGTAACAGTGTACAGATGCTTATAATTCCAGTCCCAGATTGTTCTAAAATGGACTTTAATCACAATAAATACATACTACGCACACATCGTCTATAATATATTATAATATTTATATTTAGTTGCATTAAAATTACTTCCCTTTTATGCAGTCATGCCATTTTCTCCAAATGTTTACCAAATTGAGTTGCTACAAAATTGGATGAAAAAACATACTAATTTATTTGATAACGTCAATCTACATTGTTTTGGTAAGGGTAAATACATATTGATGCATGCCACTTCTGTTTTCAGGTTTTCCTTCCCAAATGATCAGCATTTGTATACTAAAGTGGGTGGGGTAAGGAATTTACATTATGAGTTGTGTTCAGACCATTTTAGATTTTCAAATTTTCCAATCCTCGAGTAGAATAATGTTAATCCACGTTAATCTCCATTTTAGACCTTAATCATGTCTCCCACCACACAGTGGTGTGGGAGACATATTGATTTACTCCTGTCTGTCTGTCTGTCACAAAGCTTGTCCGCACTCTAAATCGAACATTTCTCATCGGATCTTCACCAAACTTGAACAAAATGTGTTTGACCATAAGACTTCGGCCAAGTTCGATAACTAGCCAAACTGGCCAAGGCACTTTGGAATTATGGCCCTTAAACATTATAATAAATTACCAACAAGTACCGGTGCAGCATTGTAGACCGGTTACTCCACTTCGCTACCGCGAATACAGCATTGTAGACCGGTTACCACTACCGACACAGCATTGTAGACCGGTTATTCCAACATGGGAATACCAACAGACTTACTATTCAGATGATTAGGCAGTTGTGGGAGACGTGCGCTTTTCTCAAAAGCACCTCTAGTTGAGACTTTGTTTCAACAAATTTTATGATAATCTGTTAAGAAAGTTTAAAGTTAGAACAAGAGCTGTCTGTAAGACAGCACGCTAAAATTTTCCAAGTGCTTGGCTCTGAATTAGAGCTTTGCCAGTAAAAGGGGCATAATAGTCAAAAGCTTTGAAAGTAACAGAGCTAATAAATAACTAATTTAAGCTTTAATAATGACAAAGATATTTGATAAAAAAACTTTCGAAAAGTTGAGCTAAAATGCAGTATTTTCATAGCAGTAAATACTATGTCATGATTATGGTTCAAGGTTATGCATTGTTGTATATTACATATTTTCTAACAGCATTTTCAAAGCATACACTATTTGATTACACTATACTGTATGCCAATGTTATTATGTCTCCCCCTCCCCTCTGGGGGAGACATATTGTTTTTGCTCTGTCCGTCCGTCAGTCCGTAAGTCACACTTCATTTCCGATCAATAACTGGAGAACCATTTGACTAAGAACCTTCAAACTTCATAGGGTGGCAGGGCTTATGGAGTAGACGACCCCTATTGTTTTTGGGATCACTCCATCAAAAGTCAAGGTCACAGGGGCCAGAACAGGAAAACTATTTCTGATCAATAACTTGAGAACCACTTGACCCAGAATGTTGAAACTTCTTAGGATGATGGGACATGCAGAGTAGAGAATCCCTATTGATTTTGGGGTTACTCTATTAAAGGTCAAGGTCACAGGGGCCTGAACATGGAAAACCATTTCCAATCAATAACTTGAGAACCACTTGACCCAGAATGTTGAAACTTCATAGGATGATGGGACATGCAGAGTAGATGACCCCTATTGTTTTTGGGGTCACTCCATCAAAGGTCAAGGTCACAGGGGCCTGAACATGGAAAACCATTTCCGATCAATAACTTGAGAACCACTTTACCCAGAATGTTGAAACTTCATAGGATTGTTGGACATGCAGAGTAGATGACCCATATTGATTTTGGGATCACTCTATTTAATTTCAGTCTGATATTACGTCCAACTCAGCTACGTCTGAAAACATCTGTAATCATTAGTGGTTAAAATACGAACATAAATTATAAGCTTCAAAGTATGAAAAACGAAAGGAATATTTTAATTTGTTGTTGGTAATACATTTATCTGGTGAACAAAAACATTATTTGACATGTTCTGCATAAAATAACTATAGAAAAACAGCTATCAAGTATGTGCATGAACATACAGCATTTAGCACAGTGTGAAGTTGTGCTCGATTTGTTCACCAAACTTTATTCCGGTTGTTCATGAAGGAACAAGCACTTGAGAATAGACATGAATAGATCACTCCCAAGATATGTTTTGTTTTCAAATGTTGTAATTATGTCTCCCCCAGGAGATATATTGTTTTTGCCCTGTCCGTCCGTCCGTACGTCACACTTCATTTCCGAGCAATAACTGGAGAACCATTTGACCTAGAACCTTCAAACTTCATAGGGTTGTAGGGCTGCTGGAGTAGACGACCCCTATTGTTTTTGGGGTCACTCCGTCAAAGGTCAAGGTCACAGGGGCCTGAACATGGAAAACCATTTCCGATCAATAACTAGAGAACCACTTGACCCAGAATGTTGAAACTTCATAGGATGATTGGTCATGAAGAGTAGATGACCCCTATTGATTTTGGGGTCACTTTGTCAAAGGTCAAGGTCACAGGGGCCTGAACATTGAAAACCATTTCCGATCAATAACTAGAGAACCACTTGACCCAGAATGTTGAAACTTCATAGGATGATTGATCATGAAGAGTAGATGACCCCTATTGATTTTGGGGTCACTCCGCCAAAGGTCAAGGTCACAGGGGCCTGAACATTGAAAACCATTTCCAATCAATAACTAGAGAACCACTTGACCCCGAATGTTGAAACTTCATAAGATGATTGGTCATGAAGAGTAGATGACCCCTATTGATTTTGGGGTCACTCCGTCAAAGGTCAAGGTCACAGGGGCCTGAACATTGAAAACCATTTCCAATCAATAACTAGAGAACCACTTGACCCAGAATGTTGAAACTTCATAGGATGATTGGTCATAAAGAGTAATTGACCCCTATTGATTTTGGGGTCACTCCATCAAAGGTCAAGGTCACAGGGGCCTGAACATGGAAAACCATTTCCGATCAATAACTAGAGAACCACTTGACCCAGAATGTTGAAACTTCATAGGATGATTGTACATGCAAAGTAGATGACCCCTATCGATTTTGGGGTCACTCCATTAAAGGTCAAGGTCACAGGGGCCTGAACATTGAAAACCATTTCCGGTCAATAACTTGAGAACCACTTTACCCAGAATGTTGAAACTTAATAGGATGATTGGTCATGCAGAGTAGATGACCCCTAACGATTTTGGGGTCACTCTGTGAAAGGTCAAGGTCACAGGGGCCTGAACATGGAAAACCATTTCCGGTCAGTAACTTGAGAACCACTTGACCCAGAATGATGAAACTTCATGGGATGATTGGTCATGCAGAGTAGATGACCCCTAACGATTTTAGGGTCACTCTGTTAAAGGTCAAGGCCACAGGGGCCTGAACATGGAAAACCATTTCCAATCAATAACTTGAGAACCTCTCGACCAAGAATGTTGAAACTTCATAGGATGATTGTTCATGCAGAGTAAATGACCCCTATTGTTTTTGGGGTCACTCCGTTAAAGGTCAAGGTCACAGGGGCCTGAACATTGATAACCAGTTCCGATCAATAACTTGAGAACCACTTGACCCAGAATGTTGAAACTTCATACAGGGATCATCCTAGGTCAAAATTTTAGGGAGAAGTGACTTCTCCCTCCGCAGAATTTAGGGAGAAGTTGAGGAATTTAAGGAGAAGAATCGGCATAGCATTGAGTTTCCTGCCTATATATATCCACTTTCTATGGGTCTAGCTGTAACTTATAAACAGTAATTATTTAAGGAAATTGATTTTTGCATCATCATATTCATGAATTTCTAAATAAAGTATTAACTTAGCTATGAAAAAGTCGCCTTTAAATTTTTATCCAAAATTTACATGTCCGAAACTCGTAATTTAACAGGTGCACGATCAAAACGCCGTGGAATTTTTCATTCATATTTCGATTCTCGTGCTTTTATAGTGCCTGATTTTTGCATCAACTTGTTCAGATTTATACATTTAATTCATTTATTTATTTATTTTTTCGAAAATAATACCAAACTCATAGGGAATGGCGATCTTTTTTTTCAATATTTTGTACGGCAGTTCTGACGTCCGCGAAATCATTTTTTATCCGCAGTACCCGAGCAATTCATTTACAGAAATTGACCGTAATCATGGTAATTGAAATAAATTTTGAAGTAATCTTTAATAAAATGAAAGAATAATATACAATTGTTGCATAAGATCATGCTCTCGTTAAGTTTATCGGCTTTTTGCACGCCGATTGAAAATTTTCAAAATGGCGGCGGCTTACAATATTATTGATTGACAATGTGGGATATTAACGCTACGATTGGCCGAAGTTTGACAGGCGAGTAGGCGGGGTTGACTATGGATTTATCGATAATTTAATCTAGAATATGTATAAAGTTTTACAACTTTAAGTAAACAGATAATAACTCGCTGAAAAACTCGGCAATTCGAATTTCGCCCAGAGGCGATAATTAGGCGAAGTGGCCGACTTTAAAGCGACGATATCGCTCAAATCGCCTTGTAGGATGATCCCTGTTCATAGGATGATTGAACATGCAGAGTAGATGACCCCTATTGATTTTGGAGTCAGTCTATTAAAGGTCAAGGTCACAGTGGCCTGTTCATGTAAAATCATTTTTTGGAAATAACTTGAGAACCACTTGACCTACAATGTTGAAATTTAATAGGATGATTGGACATGCAGAGTAGATGACCCCTATTTATTTTGAGGTCACTTGATCAAAGGTCAAGGTCACAGGAGCCTGAACAGTGACTTGAGAACCACTAGGCCAAGAGTGTTGAAAATTAGCGGGATGACTGGACGTGCCAAGTAGATGATCCCTATTGCAGCCAACCATCAGTGTCTCTTTGACTTCCGCTCCTGACCCCTATTGACTTCTTGCCTATAGGACTTTGCATTGGGGGAGACATGCGCTTTTTTACAAAAGCATTTTCTAGTTTAACTTTAGATCGTAGTAAATATACAAATAATATTGTGCTAATACACTTAGAATTAGCCTGAGACGTTGTGCTCCTAATAATCTGCTATCCGGTACCGGTACCTGACTGTGAATGAAATGCACCAATAGTGACGTAATATAGCTGTGACGTCACAAGTGGCAAAAAACAAATCGATAATATAGGTCAGTGGGTGACTTTCTTCAGGTACTGTGAAGTGCTCATGACATGACATATCGTGTATTTCACAAGACAAGCACAAGAATAAATTTGCTATTCAGAAATTATTTTTTTTTGACCATTAAGTCATCGTTATGCTTGCAATCATGTCTGAAAGACTGAAGTACCTCGATTACGCCGATTTTAAATAGTCGTTGCTTGTAACTCTGTGGACGGAGCATCAGGGGAGGTAAGTAGAGTCACTCATTGGGACTACCTCATCCCTAGCTCAAAGTTCAAGGTCACAATTGGAGGTCGAAGGTCAACAGTTTGTTTTTTTCCTGTCTAGTCTATAACTCTGTCATCCATCAAGGGATTACAATATTACTTGGCATAAATGTTCCCCATGATGAGATGACATGTCATGTGCAACATCCAGAACCCTAGCTTAAAGGTCACAGTCCCACTTTGAGATCAACGGTCTATAGGACCTTTAAATACCATTTGGCACAAATATTCACCTGGATAAGACTACATGTTATGTGAAAACCCGGGCCCTTAGCTGAAAGGTCAAGGTCACACTTGGAAGTTAAAGGCTAAAAGGACTTTTTTCCTGTCCAGTGTGTAACTCAACAATCCTTAAAGTGACTTTAATTTTACTTGGCAAAAATGTTCACCACCATGAGGCAGAGTGTCATGTGCAAGAACCAGTTCCCTAGATCTAAGGTCAAGGTAACACTTAAAGGCCAAAGGTCAGATACAAGAATGACTTTGTCTGGAGCATTTCTTCTTCATGCATAGAGGGATTTTGATGTAACTTTGCAAAAATGTTCACCACCATGAGACGGATTGGCATGTGCAAGAACCAGGTCGCTAGGTCTAAGGTCAAGGTCACACTTAAAGGTCAAAGGTCAAATTCAAGGATGACTTTGTCCGGAGCAATTCTAAATGCATGGAGGAATTTTGATGTAACTTTGCACAAATGTTCATCACCATGAGGCACCATTGTTTTTAGTTCGACTGTACGAAGTATAAGGAGAGCTATCCTACTCGACCCGGAGTCTGCGCCTTTCTGCATCTCCAGATTGGTTAAAGTTTTTTTACACTTTCTCTTTTTTCTTCTTATCTCTGTAATTACTTGACGGATTTGATTCAAACTTAGAAAGTTATTCCTCATCATCACCCACATCATCTGACATAAGGGCCATAACTCTGGCACCAATATTTCATGATTTATCCCCCTTTTCACTTAGATTTTCAGGTTAAAGTTTTGATGTACTTTCACTCTTTCTCTGTTATTACTGAATAGATTTGATTCAAGCTTAAAATAATTATTGTTCAACATCATCACCCACATCATATGACACAAGGTGCATAACTCTGGCACCAATTTTTCATGAATTATTTCCCCTTTTTACTTAGAATTTCAGGTAAAAGTTTTGATGCACTTTCACCCTATCTCTTTATTAATCCCCCGCCGTGGCGGAGGGAGTATAGGAATGGTCTGCGTCCGTCCTTCCGTCCGTAACAAAATCGTGTCCGGTCCAGTTCTCCTAAACCCCTTGAAGGATTTTCATGAAACTTGGGTCAAATGATCACCTCATCAAGACGATGTGCAGAACCCATGAGTAAGCCTTGTCGGTTCAAGGTCAAGGTCACAACTCAAGGTCAAAGGTTTGAGCCTGCCATTTTGTGTCCGCTCTATATCTCATAAACCCCTTGAAGGAATTTTATAAAACTTGGGTCAAATGATCACCTCAGCAAGACGATGTGCAGAACCCATGAGTCAGCCATGCCGGCTCAAGGTCAAGGTCACAACTTAGGGTCAAAGGTTTTGAGCCTTCCATTTTGTGTCCGCTCTATATCTTCTAAACTCCTTGAAGGATTTTCATGAAACTTGGGTCAAATGATCACCTCATCAAGACGATGTGCAGAACCCATGGGTCAGCCTTGTCAGCTCAAGGTCAAGGTCACAACTCAAGGTCAAAGGTTTGAGCCTTCCATTTTGTGTCCGCTCTATATCTCCTAAACCCGTTGAAGGAATTTTATCAAACTTGGGTCAAATGATCACGTTATCAAGACGATATGCAGAACATATGAGTCAGTCATGCCGGCTCAAGGTCAAGGTCACAACTTAGGGTCGAAGGTTTGAGCCTTCCATTTTGTGTCCGCTCTATATCTCCTAAACTCCTTGAAGGATTTTCCTCAAACTTGGGTCAAATGATCACCTCATCAAGGCGATGTGCAGAACTTATGAGTCAGCCATGTCGGTTCAAGGTCAAGGTCACAACTGAAGGTCAAAGGTTTGAGCCTTCCATTTCGTGTCCACTCTATATCTCCTAAACCCCTTGAAGGAATTTTATAAAACTTGGGTAAAATGATTACCTCATCAAAACGATGTGCAGAAATTATGAGTCAACCATGCCAGCTCAAGGTCAAGGTCACAACTAAGGGTCGAAGGTTTGAGCCTTCCATTTTGTGTCCACTCTGTATCTCCTAAACCCCTTGAAGGATTTTCATCAAACTTGGGTCAAAAGATTACCTCATCAAGAACTCATGAGTCAGCCATGTCAACTCAAGGTCAAGGACACAACTGAAGGTCAAAGGTTTCAGCTCTGTATCTCCTAAACCCCTTGAAAGATTTTCATGAAACTTGGGTCAAATGATCACCTCATCAAGATGTTGTGCAGAATTCATGAGTCAGCCATGTCAGTTCAAGGTCAAGGTCACAGCTAAAATCAAAGGTGTACCCTTTCACTATCCATAGCAGTGGTGGGGGATTTAGCTGTCTTTCAGACTGCCTTGTTACTGAATGGATTTGATTCAAACTTAAAACAATTGTTCAACATCATCACCCACATCATATAACAAGGTGCATAACTCTGGCACAAATTTTTCATGAATTATTCCCCCTTTTTACTTAGAATTTCGAGTTAAAGTTTTGATGCACTTTCACTCTTTCTCTGTTATTACTGAATGGATTTGATTCCTACTTAAAATAGTAGTTCAACATCATCAGCCACATCATATGACACAAGGTGCATAACTCTGGCACAAATTTTTCATGAATTATTCCCCCTTTTTACTTAGAATTTCAAGTTAAAGTTTTGATGCATTTTCACTCTTTCTCTGTTATTACTGAATGGATTTGATTCCTACTTAAAATAGTAGTTCAACATCATCAGCCACATCATATGACACAAGGTGCATAACTCTGGCACAAATGTTTCATGAATTATTCCCTCTTTTTACTTAGAATTTCAAGTTAAAGTTTTGATGCAATTTCACTCTTTCTGTGTTATTACTGAATGGATTTGATTCAAACTTAAAATAATTGTTCAGCATCATCACCCACATCTTATGACACAAGATGCATAACTCTGGCACCAATATTTCATGAATTATGCCCCCTTTTACTTAGAATTTAAGGTTAATTTTGATGCATTTTCAGTAAATCTCAATTATTATGAAATGCATTTGATTCAAACTTGAAGTAGTTGTTCCACATCATCACCCACATCATATGACACAAGGTGCATAACTCTTGCACCAATACTTTATGAATCATGACCCATTTTTGCTTAGAATTATACTTATATAGTGCTTTGATACACTTTTATCTTTACCTCTCTTATTATTGAATATTGTTGACACAGACTCAAGCTATTGTGCAATATCTTAATCCCCCATTGGAGTCATTAAACACTCCAGTGACACCTCCAGTTTCCTCAGATGTGCCCTGTTTCATTAACCAGCATCGAAATAGTCGAGCGCGCTGTCTCCTGTGACAGCTCTTGTTAGAATTACTTCCCTTTGTTATTACTATAAATAGCTTATATTGTAACTTTTATTACTGGCCATAAGGAAAAAGAGACCACTTTTCTGTGGTACAACATGCATGTTACAAAAAATGCTGTAACAGTTGAAAAATCCAAAACAAACAAATGAGCCGCTCCATGAGAAAACCAACATAGTGGCTTTGCGACCAGCATGGGTCCAGACCAGCCTGGGCATTCGCGCAGTCTGGTCAGGATCCATGCTGTTCGCTTTCAAAGCCTATTGCAATTAGAGAAACCGTTAGCGAACAGCATGGACCCTGACCAGACTGCTCGAATGCGCAGGCTGGTCTGGATCCATGCTGGTCGCAAAGCCACTATGTTGGTTTTCTCGTGGCACGGCTCACACCTAGTAAAACTAGGTCACTAGGTCAAACTAAAGAAATACCTTATCTATGCAATAGGAACTGCATTTTACACTCTATCTGTATGAAATTTGATGAGAATGCTTGTCTGGATAAAATCAATAATTTCACTAATTTGACCTTGTGACATAGTTTTTGACCCCAGATAATCCCGTCCCTAGATTTGCCACCTAATGCCACTATTTGCCACTTATTTCCATGGAAAAATGGTTGCAGTTGGTGAAAATAGGTGGCATTAGCTGGCGTTTGGTGTAATTCAACTCCTTTTTCCACAGAAGTGGTAAATTTGCCACCAAAAGCCACTTTATTTTTTTTGATGGCAATTAGGTGGCATAAGGTGTAAATTTGAACATAGTTTTTCTTTATGGTGGCAAAAAGGTGGAAAGTAGGACATAGATTTTTTTCATGGTGGAAACTGAGTGGCATTAAGTGGAAAATAGGGACTTAGAAAATTTTCTTGGTGGCAAATAGGTGGAAAAAAACTTAGAAATTTTTGTGATGTTTGATTTAAAAGTGAACTGTAAGACATTGGATTACCCTGTACAAAAATCTTTACATGGACTCAGGGTGGAATCAAAGTGTAATGGACACTACATTTCAAACTTCAGGCCTAATTGACACGGACCCTGACTTTGCTCCACATTGAAAACAGCTCGTAGAACTCAAAAATGCCCCCACCCTTAATGCATTCAGTAACTGTACAAGTCACAGAAACCATTTGGTCACTGTGCACTGGACGTTTGATGTACTGACCTCAAATCAATAATTATGGGTCATTCACCAGTCATTTACCAGTCATAAGTGACTTCTGTATCAAATGTGATCTTAGACCAAAGCATTCTCTAGTTATTGGGCAAAGAAAGTTCTAGTGTTCTGGGTCAATGTGACCTAGACCTTTGACCAACTGACCTCAGAATCAATAGGGGTTGTCTGCTGGTCATGATCAACCACCCTATTTAGTTTCATGATCCTGGGTCTAAGAGTTCTCAAGTTAACATCCGGAAATGGCTTAACTGTTCCAGCTCACTGTGACCCAGCCCTTTGACCTACTGAATTCAAAATCTATAGGGATTATCTGCTAGTTATGATCAACCTTCCCATTCACTTTCATGATCCTAGGCCCAAGAGTACTAGAAACTGTTTAACTGTTCCAGGTCATTGTGATCTTGACCTCTGACCTACTGGCCTCAAAGTCAATAGGGGTCACTGCTCGTCATGTCCAACCTCCATATAAAGTTTCATGATCTTAGGCCCAAGCGTTCTTGAGTTATCATCCGAAAAACCAGTTGGTCTACACAGACTGACAAACATCTGCAAAGCACAGGCCTCCTAGTGAAACCTTTAAAACCTTTAAAAACCTTTAATTTCAGAGCAAACCTTTAAAACCTTTAAATCTTCTGAAAAAACCTTTAAAACGTCCAAATAGCCTGTAATTTTCACTCAAAACCTATATTTTTGTTCAGACTGCTTGCCGTGCCAGTTTAAAGCAAGTAATGGTTATACTACTGTATTTCGTCCCCTCTTTTAAGTGTTGTTATTAGGATACTGCTTGTGTATCTTTCATCTTGAGTTTTTCAGAATGCTGTTGTGTTCACCAGACCACATACATGTAGATGTTTTTAGTAAATACCTATATATTATGTGTTTTCAACGAGAATTCCGACAAAAATAGCCTTTATTTACTCTTTATTTTTTAATATTTTACACTAAAAGGCCTTTATTTCCATAGATTGGAGCCTTTATAAAAACCTTTATTTTTGTTCAGGCCTGCTAGGAGGCCTGAAAACAGTATAACCAGGCTCCTTCTTCAAAGGGTTTCATTAAAATGAGAATAAGTCTATGCTGAATCCAGCTGGACAAAAATAATATTCAGAGTGGTTTGGTTATTTTGTGAGACAGAATATTTATTATTATTTATTATATCTTTGTATTATATTCAGTGTAAATATTAATAAGTCACTTTTTCAGTCAACAATTCTGAAAGACAGAAAAAGGTGGAAAATAGGTGGCAACTAGTGGAAATTGGCTGTACTGGCTGAATCTGAAAAGATCATTTTTGAATGTGTCTGCAGTGTATTATTTCTGTGTGAGTGAAAGTTGGTTAAAGATAAGATTAATGATAGATCAAGTTACAAGCTCCCATACTAATGTATAGAAACAACCCCAGGTGGAATTTGGGTCAGTTAAGATTTATACATGCAGGCAAACATAAGGTCAGATGCAAAGAAATAGTTCTTGCCTTTTCTCTTCATTAATTGAAAAAAGAAGTGTTTATAAAAAGGATGTTTTTACAATTATAGTTTTCAACTTAAGTATTTGCCACCTTCTTTAGCTGACCAAAAAAGTGTATGTGTGGAATCAATTTATTTGTGTAGTAATACCAAAATTTGAAATCTGGCATTTGATGAGTCAGTCAGGGAGAAAATGGAAACACATTGTGAGAGGTAACACTATTATACTGTTTATTTATTTTTTTTAATTATTACTGTCTTTAACATTGTCTTACTTACTAAATCTTAACATTGAAACATTTACAAAACTGCTTGAAATTAAAATCAACAAATCTCCTTTTATGTCTTAGGAAGTTTGGCAGATGGATATTAATCCCAGATATATTTTCTGGAATATAGCTCAATCATGTTTATAACACTGCTTGTAAAATTGTATCATTTTGTAATTATTTACATTATTGATTAGCACTTAGGATACAATATGTACTTTAAACTGTTCATACCAGGAACCTTCTGTGAAAAAAGTGCAACTTTGTGGCATGATCTGCCTGCCTGACTGTATACCCGAGTAGCATACAGCTTATACTGCATAAAAGAAACATAATAATTCTGAATCAGGTAAATATTATATGTTTTTATAAAAAGCTAATGTTTAAATAACCCTTAATTTTACCTATCTCTTTTAAAGGAATACACCAATTAATAGAATTTCCTGGCATATTATATGATAAATATTAATTATAAATGTGATGAAAAACCTAAGTGCCATTATTATCTTTTGCCAGAGGCGGAGGGGTATTATTTTTGGCATTGTCCTTTCTGTTTCATCCGTCTGTCAGATTAACTAAAAATGCTTGTAATTGGAAAAATATTTTAGTACCTTAGTCTATAGAATCACTAAACCTCATGTAATTATTATAAGCTCAATAACACTGCTCATTTGTTTACCTAATAAAAGAAGTATTTCCCCTTGATTTGGTAAAAAAAAGGATATTTCCTGTATCTATTAATGGATCTTCATGAAACTTTATAAAAATGCAGATCACTTCAGGACAGCATTGCATGTGCAATTTCCATCAAGATGACTTCAGTAACCAGAGTTATTGCCCTTTAATTGTTTTTCAATCCTTAAATTCCTACATAACATGTAATCCATTTATAGATATGAAATTTGACACAAGTGTAAATCACTTTGGAGCAATGGTGCTTCCACATCTTTCATCAAATCTCAAGTTGCAGTGTTATTGCACTTTTATTGATTCAAGATGCATATATTCCCACAAAACAATGTATCCTTTTGAGTAAATAGAAATTTTTCTACAATAAAGATTCTGATGAAACTTCTCACAGTTTTAATAAAGATGTGGCATATTATTTGACAGATTATTTTATAGATTAAGTTTGTAGAGTTTGTTGTTATGTCAGTGAGTTAGTTCAGTCTTTTGATTTCATATTTCCTAGAGGAAATTTACAATTTTCTGCTAAATTATTCAGAATGTTAGAAAAATATATCTATTAATAGATGTATGGTTTTCTGTTACAGATTGTGTGCTGGAAAAATGGCCTTACAATTTGGAGAGTCATTTGCCATCTACTTAAGCCATCCTGGAATATGAAAAAATAAGGCTGCATTGACAACATCCTGATCCTCGTGTTCAGATCTTTTGTGATTTCTTGTGAAGTGTCTTTGATTTTTGCATAAAAATAAAAAAGTATATTAATATGATTTAATTTTAGCTTACTACTGATTTTTTTTCAGATCCAGCAGGTGCAGCTGATTTCCACTAGATGCCACATATTTTCCACCTATTGCCAGCTATTTGGTGGCATTTAGTGGAAAATAGGACTGCCACCATAGTGGCCTTTTGGTGAAATTTTGTCCACTTGCTGCCACCTTTTAGGTGGCGATTGGTGGAAATAAGTGGCGTTTAGCGGAATAGATTTTACACCATAACGGTGGCGTTTTAGTGGTAATTTGTCTAAATACTCCACTTACTGCCACCATGAAGGTGGCGATTGGTGGAAATAAGTGGCAAACATATTTTCCACCATAATGGTGTCATAATGGTGTAAAACTGTCTAAATACTCCACTTATTGCCACCTAAAGGTGTACACAAGTGGAAAAAGGTGAAATTAAGTGGAAAACAGATTTGCCACTGTCCTGCTCATTTTTTCACCATTTTGGTGGCATTTTAGGTGGCATTTTGGTGGAATATCTAGGGACGGGATACATTGTCTTACTTGACCTAAATTTAAACAAGACAACCATTTTGACTAAATTTCATGAAGATCAATTGAAAAATACAGCCTCTATTGCATACACAGGCTAAATGTTGACAGAGAGACAGACACACATCTGATGATGGACATAGAGTGATCACAATAACTCACCTGAGCAAAAAAGTAAACAGAATGTACAACTATTCAAAATTTACAATTATAACCTAATGAAAAACCTTTATCAAAACAATACTTGGAAAAATCATACATATGTATATCAAATGGAACAGTAACTTTATATTATTTCAAATGAGGACAACCCAAATATTAAAAAGTTTAAATTATGAACACAGAGCTCTGTTCATGCAACACAGAGCTATCTACTTAGCGACATGACTAGCTCCTTCACAACAGAGCTATCTCTCACAATAAAACTTGATTTATTGTACTCCCGAACCATTTTCGGTACATATTTTATTTCCAAATGCATTGTATAGTTTACAGCTATTTCACGCCTGCTCGATTTGCTTCTTAATATTAGTTAAAATGTAAATATTTGACAATGAAAGTGCTTTCATGACGAAATGGCCAAATTAACTTCAAAATCAGCTTATTGGTAAACATCACCACGACCACAAATTAAGAATGAAATAGCAAACTTAAAGTTCTCTGTAAAGTTAAACCGTATCTACATCGCCTACCATTCTCCGATTTTTGGTATTCGATACACTGCTTGTAAAAATGCAAAACATATGATAACACTCACCTTTGTTGATGTTCTTTTATCGCAATGTGCATTACCTCGGAAGTTGCAACAGAGCAGTTTACCATATACCTCTTAAAGAGGTAGCTCTGTAGTTTACCAGGCATGGAGATGGAGTGCCATGCGCAGACCTCAGGTTCCTATCTCGAAGGTCAAGTTTACAGTTGGAGGTCAAAGGACACCGGCTCATAACTTTGACATGCATTGAGGAATCTTGTTTATATTTGGCATGAATGTTTAACTCAATGAGACAGACTCTGTCTCAAAGGTCAAGGTCACAGTTATGGGTCAAAGGGCGGGCTCGACATGATGCCCATGGTCATATGGGTTCTTTTTTTCATATATTTGTTATTTATTACATTGATAATGGAACTATTTTTAGCTCGACTATTCGAAGAATAGTCTAGCTATTCTACTCACCCTGGCGTCGGCGTCACACCTTGGTTAAGTTTTTGCATGCAAGTACATACAGCTATCATTTAAAGGCATATAGCTTTGAAACTTATTTATTCTTTTTCTAGGTCAATTACCAACCTCACTGGGTCAAGTTCCATAACTTCGACATGTATTTTGAGCAAATTATGCCCCGTTTTCGACTTAGAAAATTCTGGTTAAAGTTTTACATGCAAGTTACTATCTCCAAAACTAATGCAGATATTGAATTGAAACTTCACCTGTGTCTTCGGGGTTATAAAACTAGTTGATAGCAGCAAGTCCCATAACTCTGACCTTCATTTTGGCCAAATTATGCCCCCTTTTGGACTTAGAAAATTCTGGTTAAAGTTTTGCGTGCAAGTACATACAGCTATTACTAAAAGGCATATAGATTAGAAACTTATTTTTTTCTTTTTCTAGGTCAATAACCAACCTCACTGGGTCAAGTCCCATAACTCTGACATGTATTTTGAGCAAATTATCCCCCCTTTTAGACTTAGAAAATTCTGGTTAAGGTTTTACATGCAAGTTACTATCTCCAAAACTAATGCAGATTTTGAATTGAAACTTCACATGTGTCTTTGGGGTTATAAAACTAGTTGATAGCAGCAAGTCCCGTAACTCTGACCTTCATTTTGGCCAAATTACGCCCCCTTTTCGACTTAGAAAATTCTGGTTAAAGTTTTGCATGCAAGTACATACAGCTATTACTAAAAGGCATATAGATTTGAAACTTATTTTTTCTTTTTCTAGGTCAATAACCAACCTCAATGGGTCAAGTCCCATAACTCTGACATGTATTTTGGGCAAATTATGCCCCCTTTTGGACTTAGAAAGTTCTGGTTAGGATTTTACATGCATGTTACTATCTCCAAAACTAATGCAGATTTTGAATTGAAACTTCACATGTGTCTTCGGGGTTATAAAACAAGTTGATAGCAGCAAGTCCCATAACTCTGACGTTCATTTTGGCCAAATAATCCCCCCTTTTGGACTTAGAAAATTCTGGTTAAAGTTTTGCATGCAAGTACATACAGCTATTACTAAAAGGCATATAGATTTGAAATTTATTTTTTATTTTTCTAGGTCAATAACCAACCTCACTGTGTCAAGTCCCATAACTCTGACATGTATTTTGGGCAAATTATGCCCCCTTTTGGACTTAGAAAAACTCTGGTTAAGGTTTTACGTGCAAGTTACTGTCTCCAAAACTAATGCAGATATTGAATTGAAACTTCACATGTGTCTTCGGGGTTATAAAACTAGTTGATAGCAGCAAGTCCCATAACTCTGATATACATTTTGGTCAAATTATGTCCCCTTTTGAACTTAAAACTCTTTTGATATTTAACATTTTGGGTTATATTTTCCTGCTTCTGGGACAATATTTCGAATAGGCGAGCTTAGCTGTCTTACGGACAGCTCTTGTTAAATCAGCAATATTATTTTTACCATCTTCCTCATTAACTTTATGGTGTAATGTTATTCCTGATTATGTGAAATAGAATATTGACTGTTTCAGTACTGAATATATGGAACTTGTTCATTAAAGGAATATTATGCTTGCCCGCATAATTTAAGTTCATTTGAAATGAAACTTCGTTTAAATACATATATACTCGTATATGGTCTTTTTCACACAGATTGTCAGGTTGAATCAACGTGTAGAAGGGACATTTTTTATGATTCATATTTTTTTAAGTTTTGTAATTTAAAAGGGTGATACTATTAGTCATTAATTTTTTAGCAACTTGCACAAAGTGCCATTTTTCAATGTAAACCGTACCAAGCCTTTTAAAGGAGGAAAAGTGTTATAAAGTATTTCTGTACTATTTTTTGTGTAACTTCAGTATCTTAGTAATAAACAAGCAAAACATTTCAGATTATTTTTTTTTCAAAAGTCTATTTGATGAGCTCAAGAATTGATAAGCACACATTTTCCCATGATGTTTTCAGCACATATTCCCCATTTTCCTCGGACCACAATATTCTAGTGTTCCTCTGGTAAAGTTGTTTCATAGCAGGTGACATCATATCCTCATCCACGTGCCATCAAATTGTATTTCTTGTTTCATTGTGGACCATGTGGCCTGGCCTGAAATACCGATCACCTGTACAGATTAGATTTCGATCTATTCCGGTTATTTGTTTTAAAGTTTCATTCATTTGATTAATGACATAAGTGTCCACAAAATTTTCATCTTCACTGCTATATCCTAGAAATGCCACAAATTTATACATATCCTCACCATCACTTAGGTGCTTCAGAGTTTTTGCTCTGTTTTTCCGTTGTTTCATCATTTTGTTTCTCTTGTAAATGATAATGAAAAGAGTAATTGTCACAAGAAATACAAAGCCAACAGTTACTGAGGTCACAAGGATAATTAACCTTCTCTGACACAGCTGTTGTAATTTTCTTAGAGTTGTTTCATGTATTTTTTCCTGTAGGCCATTTTCCTGTTGACATTGAAGATTTTGATTGGTTGAATTCAACTTAATTATTCTCAACAGCCAATCAATAGAGTTTTGATCTTCACATGAAGCACATGACATTGGATTTGAATCTAGATTGATCATTAATTTTGCTGAGTGTTTGTCATTCATTAAGGTTAAAAGTTTATTAAAGTTGTTCAAAGTAACTTGGTCAAGTCTGATTATTTTGTTGTTGCTTAGATTCAACACTTGCAGATGCTTCAGTGTTTGAAGGTCAAAGGTCACATGGTTAAGGTTATTTTGTGAAAGGTCGATCATTTCTAGATACTTGTTATCAGCAAAAAATCTTGAAGGTATCTTGTGGAGTCCATTGTTCGACAAGCTGACTGTGTTTAGCAGTTTGAGAGAATTTAGCAATGTTTCAAAGAGTGGAAAATTTTCTCTTGCCATTTTATCAAGGTAATTTCTAGACAGATCTAAAATTTGCAGATTTGGAGCTGCAGTTAGAATACTTGGATGGATAAATTCCATTTTATTATCAGACAAACCCAACTTTGTTAAAGTTGGAACTGAGTTGTTTCCAAACACAAGCGGACAATTCACTCTTCTTAGGTTGTTTTTGTTCAAAATGATCTCCTCTACTTTCCACATTGGAGGATTTTTGACAAAGACAGTAACGTTTTCAAACCATATGGTTGTTTGATCTGGAACAATGCCTGTAAAGTTTAAACTTTTGGTAGAAAACAATATGGTAATTAAGTCCAGTTCTTTTAACTGGTTGTAATTGAATGATACATTTGACAAATGTAGCTTTCCAGGAAATAACATAAAGATATCTGATGGTAATGTTGCATAACTTACATCAATTGTTTGGAGTTGCCACGGAAGGTTTAAACCATTTGAATCAGCATATCCGATTTTAGTGCTGGAAACATTAACATATTTCAAATGTTTTATTTTAGTAACTATTTCTGTAATGTTCAAAACTGTAATCTGAGTGTTACTGGCATCAATCTCCTCAACTGGCTTGTCTGATAGCGCATCAGCAAATGCTTCATCCAGTTGAAGAAATGCTGAGAGATAACCAGCATTTGACAGAGAAATTTGTGTTAAGTTTGGAACCTTCTTTGGTCCTCTCAATGCTTTGTTTAGAGGAGCCATTCGTAGTCGTGCACATCCACTTAAATCAAGGCGCTCTAACTTTTCTAGTCCAAGAAATGTGTTTTCGTAGAGATTAAACGTGTCTGAATGTAGATATAGTTCTTGAAGTTCTTTAAATTGGAAGAAACATTCTGATAGCAGTTGAAATGCACCAGTGTTAGACTCACCTTTTGGAAGGTCATTGATTTCCAGAATTTTAACTTTTTTCCAAGTATTTGACTGAAAAGTATTTTTATCACAGTTACTGTCTGAAAACCAACCAACAATACGAACAACTGTAACATTTTCTGGTATATCCTGTGGAAAATAATTACATTCCAGTGTTAAACCTGTTTGTAGGCATCTTTGCTTTTTCATTTCACTTGAATCTGCAGAAACTGCTCCAGAAAATGCAAATAGAACCTGTATTGTTAGAAAAATCAGTAAATCTCCAAATTTCAACTTTCTAGACATTTTTAGTTCTAAACAGCAAGCAGGAAGTAAAGCAAATGCAGGTACCTTAACCTTGAAAGGTGCATAATGTCTTTTTGACAAATATTTCGTATAGGCATAATTGATTTTATGTCCTATTGTTTCCCCAAAGGTTACTGAAGTATCACTCTGTATAGAAAACTCAACAACAGATATTGAATTGAATAAAGGGTATTTATCATTAAAATACCATAAAAGTAAAAGAGATTAAACATCAGTGATAGTTTTCTATATCCGGGCGACCAGAAACCGCCGACCCGTATGTAAAACACAGTATAATAAAAATTATCATAAAACCAGATTTAACAAATGTAAAAGGCTTCAAATTTCAAGCAAATTAGAAAATGGAACATTACAACGTTTTTAAAATGAAGAGCCAAGGAGAATCTTCAAAAAACTTTGGACTGATTGTCTTGACGAATCCAAATGTTCACGAAAATTATAAAAAGAGGTGGTTGGGGAGGTGGATGTCTAAACGAAATTGAATCACATCTAACAGTTTTTGCAACTAAATAAAGACTGACTACTCAGCTAGCAATTGGTTCATATAACCATGTGACATAAAGGAATGGATCTCATTGGCTCCTTTTTACGATACGATTAACATAAACCCATTCGTTGATCCGTGAGTCATGGTTAAAAACATATATGCAGAACAGAATAAGAAACCAGTATCTAAAACATTTTATACAGATATAAAATATATTTATGTCCTATTGTTTCCCCAAAGGTTACTGAAGTATCACTCTGTATAGAAAACTCAACAACAGATATTGAATTGAATAAAGGGTATTTATTATTAAAATACCATAAAAGTAAAAGAGATTAAACATCAGTGATAGTTTTCTATATCCGGGCGACCAGAAACCGCCAAACTGCGCCCAGGATATTGATCTAATATTTAATGGTATAATCTACAAATTGATGGTAAGCAAATAGCCTGGCTCCCTGGCTGCATGGTTATTTTCTATATTAATACTGGAAACATTTTATAAGAAACTTTTAAGCCTCTAAAATAGCACAGTTTTATCTGATGGCTGAACCATACCTATGTTTGGAGCCAGGGGCAATAAAAAATGTCAATGTAGAAACAACCTTCTGGAGTTACTTCCCTCTTAATGAAGACAACTGATATATATAAATAAGAACAAACATAGGGACGGGAGCCAGTCTAGTAAGCAAATTGATTAAGCTCTTTTGTGTCAGTGTTGCTAAAACAAAAGAACTTGATTTAATCCAGATATGTTATATTCCAATAAAAATGGTTGCACATTTATGATAAAATCAGTTTACAGGTATCACACAGTATTGAGGCGTTTAAAAATGAACACAAAGGAAAGAATTAATATAAGGTGAACCCTTATCATGCTGGACATGATTCTGCCTTTGCAACCAGTGTAGGTCATGATCAGCCTGCACATCTGTGCAGCGTGACCATGATCTGCACTGTTTGCCATTCAGTCAATATCTTTTAGGTAAGCACCCCTTTTAATAGGTAATGGTACTGTCCAAATTCAAAGATGAACTAGTTTATTGTAGAAATTTAGCAGGGTAAGGGTTAAATCCTTACAAAACTTTTTCAATGCTGATAGTTTCACTAGTCTTAATATCCAGTCAGCAATCAGAGATTTTAAATTTATTGACTGATTATTTATTATGCCAGGTTACTGAGTACCTTTAACCCTTAGCCTGCTGGCGGTGACTCATTCTGCCTTTGCGACCAGTGCAGACCAAGATTAGCCTGCACATCCTTGCAGTCTGATCATGGTCTGCACTGTTTGCTATACAGTCAGTAAATTTTCAGTGAACACCCCTTTGAAATGGTATTGCCCAAATTGGGGATGGACCAGTTCATTTAAAAAATTTAGCAGGGTAAAGGTAAGTGAATCCATTTTAGACCTTGTAATTGGCAAAGGGTTTGCTAACGTTTAGCTACAGTTTAGTTTGTTAATTAGGAAACAGGTTATTGATCACTTGTTGACCTAATATAATAATATTTATAATATAATGATTAATTTTGCTTTCACTTTGCTGCGCTCCATTACTGCAAATGAATCCCTTTCATAAAATGCTTGTTGAGGCTATACCCCATTAAGACTGCAAACATTTGAATTATTTCCCCGTATTTGTGACAAATGTACCAGTAGGGGGCACACCCTGTGTCCTACAGACACATTCTAGTTTTTTAATGTAAAAGGGCTGTACATTCTGCTTTAAGGTTTTTATTAGTCAGTCGAGAGCCAAATCAAGAAAATATATTTCTTCGCTCTTTGCTCGCTCCTGATTTTCTCAAAAAACAAAAAAAATACTTAAATTATTTTTTCACTCGCTGCCTCAATTTTTTCAGAAAAAATCCGATGAACAACTTTTCAGTTTGGTGTGGCCTAATAGAATTTCTTCAAACTTTGGATATTGGATTTTTGGGGAAAATGACGTTTTCAAGGGCAGATAACTCTTTTTCATTACTGGTGACCTATGATTTTTATTGCATATTTTTGTTTCTTAGAAGATTGTCCTCCAATATACAAAGTTTGAAGAAATTCTAATATTGGGAAAAATTTCGCCCAGAATTCTAGCATACGCCTTTAAGTCATGACCCCGAACCATCCAAATAACATAAAAAAAAGGTGACTGATATATTGAGGATTTTCTCATTGTAGCCCCCGAACAATAAAGTTGTAAGGGAGGGTATACTGGTATCAGGTTTTCTGTCCGTATGTCCATCTGTCCGTCCGTCTGTCTGTAGACACAATCTTGTGTGCACCATATCTCCTCATTCCCTTGACACAGTGTAATGAAACTTCACACAAGTGATCAGTGACAACAGTAGTTGTGCATGGTGCATGTTAGGTTCATTCAGAAAAAAAATTTGCAAAGTTATGGGACTTTGTTTTTTGTTACTATACTATATACATACAGTCTGCATATGCAATATTGTGCGCACTAAATCTCCTGAACACATACACACAATTTAATGAAACTTCACACAAGTGATCGGTAGTAACCCTAGTGGTGCATGGTTGTGTTAGGTTCTTTCAGAAAAAATTCTGCACAGTTATGGGACTTTGTTTTTTGTTAATATTCTATATACATAGAGTCTGAATATGCAATCTTGTGCGTGTCTAATCTCCTGAACCCTTGCACACAATTTAATGAAACTTCACACAAGTGATCAGTACCAACCCTAGTTGTGCATGTTGCATGTTACGTTCTTTTAGATACATATTCTGCAGAGTTATGGGACTTTGTTTTTTGTTACTATACTATATACATAGTCTGCATATGCAGTCTTGTGCGTGCTTAATCTCCCGAACATTTGCAAACAATTTAATGAAACTTCACACAAGTGCTCAGTACCAACCTTACTTGTGCATGCCGCATGTTAGGTTCTTTTAGAAAAATATTCTGCAGAGTTATGGGACTTTGATTTTTGTTATACATACAGTCCACATAATTATGCAATCTTGTGTGCATCAAATTGCAATGTACAGTGTCAGTGGGGGGGGGGGGGGGGGGGGGGGGGTATATTCATCACCTTCAGTGATAGCTCTAGTTACATTTGATTTGTCATTGAAAGCATTCTATTGCTACATAATCTATGTTGAAGATGATTTTCAGTGAATAAATAATTTCAGTTTTGGTAGTCTGGTTATAAACTACACAGTTGTTATACCAAATACAGAGACTTCAGCTCAGGAGTTTGCACAGTCTACTGTCAGTCTGGCCAAGGGAGCTGCAGTTGAAATACTGGGAGAGAGCTTAGCTGTAACAGATATGAGTATCGGAGAAGAGCCTGGTAAGTTAGGCAGTATTTAAGAGGAAATTCATGCAAGTTACTTAGCAGGGTCTAAGTCATCTCAGTTTGGAAGAAAATCCCAGAAATTTATCACGTATAATTGAAAAAAAAATGATAAATTATCTCACATTGTCAAGAAAAAACCCTAGTACTGGAGAAAATCCTTGTAAGTTATCTCACAATACCAGATTATATTTTGGTAGGTCATTGCATGATACTGGAGAAAGTCCTGGTAAGTTATCTCATAATATCACATAACATTCTGGTATTTCTTCTCAGTTTTAAAGAAAATCCTAGAAATATTAAGGTAAGCAGTCTCAAAGTTTTGAAGGAATCGTAGTAATTGAGCTGTCAGTATTGGAGAAATTCCTGATTTCACAGTTTGAAAAAATCCCAGAAATTTGCTTTCTAATATCAGAAAGTCCTAGTAAAATATTTCACAGTACTGGAGAAAATCCTTGTAAATTTTCTTAAATATTTCTTAGCTTAAAAGAAGCTTAAAAGAAAATCATGGGATGTTTTCTCACAGAAAATCCTAATAAGTCTTAAAAAATCCTTGTAAGTCCTCTCACAATGTTGGAGTCATCCTATAGTATCAGAGAAAATTCTTGTTTCTTTTTCCAACATTTTGGTAATAAAACATCTTGGTACATTTCTCACATTTTTTGGAGAAAGCCCTGAGTTGTCTCGCAGTACTGGAGACATCCTGGTAAGTAATCTCAAAAGTACTGGAGAAAAATCTGGTGAGGCATCTCACAACAGAAAGTTTTCTGCAAGTTTTCTTGCAGATAAGAGAAAATCCTTTTAAATTATCTCACATTATTTGAGAAAATTTTGCTAAGTCATCTCACAGCAGAGGAGAAATCCTGTAAATTTTTCTTCCAGTTTTTTTTTTAGAAAATCTTGTAAGTTATCTCACAGTAGCTGTGCAGAGTTAACAATGGTCTGACAGTCTTCTTCTATTGTATAGTGGTTAAAATGTATTTTTGTTGTGCACTGTTACCAATGGTTAAAATGTGTTCTTTTCTGTTGTATATGGTCACCAGTTGTCTGCTAGTATCTTGATAAATAAATACCATTTTGGTAGTGAAATATTGAAGTTGCAAAGCTCAACATTGATAACTGTAGTCTACAGAGATGTATGTGGACCCAGCAGAAAATGTTTAGCCTGCTGGCGGCAAGTGATTCTGCCTTTGCGACCAGAGCAGCCCAAGATCAGCCTGCATATCAGTGCAGTCTGATCATGGTCTGCACTATTTGCTATTCAGTCAGTAAATTTTCATTGAACACCCCTTTGAATAATGAATGGTTCTGCCCGAATTGAATGATGGATGAGTCCATTTTAGAAATTTAGAGTGCTAAAGGTAAATTTTTTGTTTTTCTGTTTCCCTGCAGTAAACCTTGATACTATGACAGAGGAAAGTTTAAGCTGTAAAACCTTCGTAGCAGCAAATGGTGCATGTGATGTTGGTTATATCTGTCAGCTTGAGGCAGATCTACCTAGCTGTATGTAAGTATCAAAGTAAATTCTGTTAGGGACTTATACATTGTTACTTCTATATTGCTATAAAATAAAATGTTATATACATGGCATGTAGCATCATGTTTGAAGTTCTAATCATGGCACAAAACATATCTGAACACCTAGTCTTGACATAATATTATAACATCATTTTTGACGTTCTTGTCTTGACAGAAAACATACCTGAAGTCATAGTATGACACAAAACATCATGTCTGAAATCTTAGTCTTTACATATAGAATCATATCTGAAGTCCTAGTCATGACATGTAACCATGTCTTAATTTCTTCTCATGACATAAACCATGTCAGTAGTCCTAGTCTTGACATACCATGTCTGATGTTATCATATTGACATAAACATCAAGTCTGATGTCATAGTCTTGACATTGAACATCAAGTCTGATATCATAGTCTTGACATAGAACATCTAGTCTGATGTCATAATCTTGACATAAAACATCAAGTCTGATGTCGTAGTCTTGACATATAACCACATGTCTAATGTTGTACCATTGACATATAACCACATGTTTGATGTCCTGGTCATGACATATAACACGATGTCTGAAGTCATGGTCATGACATACAGCATCATGTCTGAAGTCCTGGTCATGACATATAGCATCATGTCTGAAGTCCTGGTCATGACATATAGCATCATGTCTGAAGTCCTGGTCATGACATTGAACATCATATCTGAAGTCCCAGTCATAATGTATAGCATCGTGTCTGAAAGTACTGGTCATGACATGAAACATCATGTCTGAAATGTCTGGTCATGACATACAGCATCATGTCTGAAGTCCCTGTCGTGATGTATAGCATCATGTCTGAAGTCCTGGTCATGACATGTCGCATCATGTCTGAACATGGAAGATTGTGTTTTTCATCATTCTATATTTGATTACAGACCAGATCCCGAAACAGGTAGTATTTTGGTTGTGGCAATATTAACATGTTATAACAGCACTTCAGAGTTTCACCCTTCTTTTCACATGTTTTTGAAATAATAAATTGTGTTATATAAATTTTAAACGTCTTTATTTAAACTGTGAAAAAAAACACCAACTTGATAAAGTCTGAAAAATGGTAACAACATTTGAATATATTTTTGTCTAGGACTTAGATTTCCCTACATAACATACATATCCCTATCATTTGCACCAAAAGTGCTAATTAAACAGATGCACTTATTATTCTCTGTTTATTATTTAGACTTAGCCCTTAATAGTTAAAAAGTCATGAGCTATAAATATTTCTGCCAATGAGGATTTTCTGGCAGTTTGTCCTTCTGTCATATGTTGCTCCTTATTAGAAATTTGTAGTAAATGGTCAAAATTATTTGTATTTTATTAAATTTTATTTTCTTTCTTAATTAGTCTGACTCATGTTTGTCTGTCCATCTAATGATGCATTGTATGACTGCCTATCTAGAACTGCTACTTCAGCCAAACATTGTATGATTTTAAATTGGCATATTCTAAGGGTTTTCTACTATACTGACGTGAAAGCACTAGGGACTCATTTGTTAGAAATAAAGACTAGTTTTTATGCCCTCAGGAATCTGTCAGTTTGTCTGTTCACCCATCCGCCAGTATGAACCAGATTGCGTACAGCCCACACTAATGACCTGATTTAGTTCATACTCACAACAATCCTTATGGCAGGACCTGCAAACTTACTTGTATAAATGACATTCACCATCATATGACCTTTACCTTCTAACTTAAAACCTCAATAACATTTGTGGTCCTACAGCCCACATAAATGACCCAATTTAGTGCATGCAACAAGCCTTGTGGTATGGTAAGACCTACAAGTTGACTTGTATATTAATAACCTTTACCTTCAATAATCTTCACCTTTGAAATTAAAACCTCAAAAAGCAACATCTTTGGTCATAACCTGGGGGTTTGATTTTGCATTTTGAAAACGCAACTCCGTGTTTGTTAGTTATCTTAAAAAATATGATTTCACCTAGAGTCAAGAAACCCAGTACAGTGAAATGAAGTTGGGACACCAGTGTACTGTGGACACACATGTAGTCTGTTAGAATATATGACTCCCATAGAACTATTTAGTTTTAAAAACTTTCTTCTCCTAATTAATCTGGTGCTTAGGTGAGGAATATAAGGAAATTGTGAGTGTTTTGTTTCAACTTAAACAGATGAGATCAGTAAACCCTGAATATATACTGCTGATCTGTAACTCTGTGGGCTATTGGTTTAGGTCGCTGACTTCCAGTCACTTGCCCCTCACCCATGTGAGTTTGAGCCTGGCTTGGGCATTGAATTTCTCATGTGACAAATCCATCCAGATGGCTTATGGAAGGACAGTGGCTCTAGAACATTGCCACATGACCTATAAATTGTGTCTGTGTGAGCTTAAATTAAAAAGTAATTAAGATGGTAGAATGGTTTAAAAATGTACTGACTTCACATTAGCCACTTTTCATACTGAAAGTTTGATTGCAGTAGGTGTATGTTTACTATTTTGTTAAAACATTTCAGTATTTACTGGTTTAATGGTAGTAATATTGATTTAGACAGTATTTCTTTTAGACTATATGATGATGGCATGATAATATTCTGATACCAAAAATTGTACTTTATTTATAGACTGTGGATATCCTGGCAGTTTTCTCAATGGTATGATGTCAACAGTAGATGGCACACTGTATGGCAAAAATGCAACATACATATGTAACACAGGATACATACTAGAGGGAAGTTACACAAGAACATGCGAGCCCTCGGGTCTGTGGGTACCAGAGGCCCCTAGATGCTTGCTCATAGGTCTGTATGGAATATCAAACAGATTGATGTTGATACTATACATGTTAAGTTTACACCAGTTTAGAAAAACCTCTTTGTAGGTTTCACAGATTTTTGAGTAGCAGTACTGGTCTAAAGCTAAGAAGCAACAACCCCATTATAGACACTTACTCAGTATAAGTATACAGCTCTTCCGCCTAACATTATACAACAGGAACTTGTATACTGCAGGTCATATCTTCATTTCTGCTGTTATGGACATTTCAGTACCTCCAAATACAAAGTATATGGGAGTTATATTAGAGTCACACATGTCCATAAGCCTGTCTGTCCACTGTGCCCACTCCATATCTTCTAAACTTTTGGAAGATTTTCATAAGACTAGCAACAGTTAGTAACCTCATCAAGAAGATGTACAAGGCATGCAACCCAGGTCAATAGGTCAAAGGTCAAGGTCACACTTATAGATTAAAGGTCTTATAGATCAACTTTGTGTCCCCTCCATATTTTCTTAATCTCTGGGAAAATTTTCATAAAGCTAGTATCAGTGATAAACCTCATCAAGAACACTTGCAAAGAATGCACAGGACATGCAAGGTCATGGTTACACTTGGAGGTTAGGGGTCAGATAGCTAAAATTTGTGCCAGTTCCATGTTTTCTGAACCACTGGCAAAATTGATTAAAAATTTGTATTATTAATTTACCTTATCAAGATAATGTATGGAGCACAAATATTTTGCTCACTAGGTCCAAGATCAAGGTCACATTAAATTTTGGAGATCAAAGGTCAAATATAAATTTGTGTCTGCTTCTAATGAAAAGATTTTCATTAATCTAGAATTAGTTATTTAACCTTATCAAGGTGATTTGCCAAGTGAACAACCCAGGTTACTAGATCCAAGGTCAAGGTCACACTTTAGGAACAATGGCCATGATAACAATGTTTTACCTTCCCTATATCAGTGCAGTGTTAGGGGGTATTAATCGCCTTTATTGATAGCTCTAGTTTCTGTCTGCTGCAAATGAAAATATAGGAGCATTCACATGTCTTTCCATTTCAATGTTTAAGATGGCCCAAAAAATCTTATGTTTACAACCCTCTCTTTCATTATCTCTCAAAATATGTTCATACTATTGGAGAAAGTGATCCAGGTTTCGAAATTGGTAGGTTAATTAACATAAAGACAGGGAAGTTTCATATTGTCTGTAGTTTCTGGAATAATGGCCCTTTGTTGTTTCCTAGTTTTTGACCTACAGTATGTTCAAATCTGTAATATTATCAATTTTATTACTGTGATTTACTGGTCATGAAATCTTGCGATTTGGGCAAGAATAACAGTTTTTTGGGGATTAAGTTTGTAGATGTCAAAAATAAAAGTAGAAACATCTTACATCAACAGTTCAATTTTGTGAATTATCATAACCATGAAATCTACAAAATTTAGTCCCCCATAAAAATTCAGAATTTTGCAGTCATCTTCTCATTGAAATTCTCTATAAGGTTGAGGCAGAACTGTTGATAATGTTTCTGTCCAGTAAATGAACTGTTTTTTGTCTATAACTAGATTGTGGAAGCCTGTCTAGTCCAGAGAATGGACTGATAGATCTACCTGGAGGTACTACATTCGGACAGATCGCAACTTTCTCTTGTCACCTTGGTTACATACTGCAGGGACAGCAGGAACTAGTGTGTACTGGGAATAGTGTTTGGGATAACGTAGCACCTACCTGTCAGATAAATGGTAAGATTTCAGTGTGTTGCCTCCAGATTATTAGACATAAAATGCATACTTAGGGCGATATGAGTTATATGCATGGGAAACGGGGTGAGTGTGGGAGGGGGTGTCACCCTCCCGCCAATGGGGGTATGGACCTCTCCCAAAATTTTTTTTGAAATATTGACTTTGTTTGGTGCAGTTTTTTGGGTGGTACTTTGACAAAAAAATTATACACATGTGCGCATTGTGCGTAACGGTAGTTATGCCCTTGGACATATTCTACTGAGAGATGCTGCCTGCAGTGTCTGCTAACTGCAGTAAGTGAGAATGTCATTGACCCAAATATACTTGCACCAAACTTTTATTTGTGGGGTTGGGGGTCTGTATTGAATCACACTGTGTCTCAGCTCGACCTGTCCAGATCCATCTCTGGAACCCATATATACTGTGAAGTCGTGTAATTTCATGGGTTCTGAATTTCATTGTTTCAGCCAAAATGACTCTTTTTGTGGGGATACAAATTTGTGGACATAAAATGAATGGCAATTTTACGTGTTCATTGGGATTTTATTCCGTGGTTTGACTCCATGACAAAATCCACAAAAATTAGTCCTCTATGAAAATTAACAATTTCAAAGTATATTATTTTGAAATATACAATAATGTTTTGAGCTTCATGAGACAAGTTCACCTACCAGGTCCCATAACTCTCATTCTAAACAAATTGCCCCTCCTGTCGAGTAACCAAGATATGTATTGTGTTGAAACTTTATTATAATTGTATGATCATAAGTTGGAGTTCACTTACCAAGTCCAATAACTCTGAGAACTTTTATTTTGACAAAATTATCTCCCCTTTTAATTTTGAAAAATTCCCAAAACTGACATTTCTTTAAATATTTCTGAAACCTATTAAATTTATTTTGGTTGAAACTAAATATTTGAGATTATAAAGTAAGTTTACAAATCAAGTTCTACAACTCTCCCTTGTATTTTGACAAAATGTGACAAAATATGTTCTGAAATCAATGGAAATTCATCCATCCATCTGTATTTGTGTTGCAAAAATTTTCAAAAGGAATTTGACCTAGAGTCATGAAACTTTATAGGATTGTTATTAAGTATGTGAAGTTGTGCACATTGGTTCCGAGTTGTGGCCCTTGGTAGTCAAAAATATGCAGAAAGGGCATAAAAGTTGGTGTCATGTTTCTCAAAAAGTGTTTAACCTTGAATCATGAAACTATATAGAGGTGTTGTTCATCATGTGGAGTATGCCTTTAACTTTGTTTGGGTTTTTACTAAATCAGACCAGAGTATTGGCCCTTAACTTAGTCAAAAATATGTAATAAAGGCCTAAAAGTTTGTGTTTCTTGTACTTGAAAAGTGCGTGTCCTGGAGTCGTGAAACTTTATAGGAGTGTTTATCAGCATGTGAAGCTTTGCATCAGGAATTTTATTTGTCATCATTAAAATGCTAGAAAGGATCCACTCTTTGAAGTCAGAATCAAAAGGACCCTTCTCTTTAGAAAAGACCATAAAAGCACCTTTTTGGAATGTGTTGAACATGACGGTTGTTTTCTGTAGGATAGCACTTGCCTTATTTCATGTTACATTAAAACTGTTTTAAACAGATTTGTATTGTGGAGGTGTGTTAGATCCACAGCATGGTTCTGTCTCCACCTCGGATTTGTCAAGATTAAACAGTACAGCAACTTACAGATGTAACACTGGATATAGAATGGTAGGGCCAGAGACCAGAACTTGTTCTGAAAACATGGCTTGGGAACCAGACCAGGACACTGAATGTATAATACAAGGTATGTTAAAGACTAAATGGTGAGGTGAATATCAAAAGCAGTACTTGTATAGTTATATTGGAGTAGATGTTTTAAGCTGGTACAGTTGTAAACTGGGCAATATATGAGACAATGAAATCCTCAGTATTTTACCTGTAATACTGGTTTCATTTTTACTGGACTTTTTGGAGGGTTTTTGACTTGCTCTGTATCACTGTGTTGCTTTTAGGTCAAAGATTTAGAACACGCTTCTCAATTTCACTACATCTTAACTGACGACCCTATTATCTTCAGATCTTACATAGAGGATTAGTCTTAATAAATGGCAGACAAGTTTTTGGTCCTGTACCTCAAAGGTCAAGGTCACTGAGTCAAATTTACTGTTTGTTCAAGTTTTATGGCAGAGTTCAAAAGTCCACTGTGTCTTCTGATCTCCGGAACTGCTACCCTATTATCAATAAAATTTGGCAAGGAATGTCTGATGAAGGGCAGACAAAGGTCAAGGTCACGGATATCATGAATTGTAATATTATCCCCATACATGTCCACCCCTTGTATTTCCCTCCGATACATATTTGCAGTAAGTTGAAAACTGTTTTCAGTCATTTCATTTCTCTGTTGGCAAACATTTTCAAATAGATAAAAACATCTGAAATATAATGCTTTTAAAGATGTTGATATTGTTTACTTTATTATTTAAGCTAGTTAGCCAAGTTGGTAAATTACAAAATGCAGGTGGCAAAATTTTGTAGAGTGAATATAAATCTAAAAAAAATGAAGGTGAATGAAGCAATGCTTGTTCTATGATAAAGTTCATTTTTAGTTGGATCTTTTTGAACACCACACCAAAATTTTAATTCACATAAACTTAAAAACTGAATTGCTGATCATTTTTGCTTTAAATTCAGTAAAAACTGAGTACTAGGTCATTTTGATATAACTCGAAGTAAAGATTTCTAATTTTGAACAGATTGTGGGATACTTCGTAATCCATTGAACGGCAATGTAGATCAGTCATCAGGAACTACCTATGGTCAGACAGTAACTTTCTCGTGCAGTGTAGGATATCAGATATTTGGTGCTGAGCAAGCCACGTGCATGGCTGATGGGAGTTGGAGTACCACCTCACCTTTGTGCCAGATAACAAGTATGTTATTATCCATTTTTGACAGGAGAAGTTTTATGTGGAAAGGTGGAGTTATGAAGTAAATAATGTGAATCTTTAAAATCGCAATGATGACCAGCTTGTCATTAGTGAACCTATTACTAATGCAGATATTCTGAATTTTCTCAGCTATTACTTGCATTAATCTGATTAAAGTGCCAAGAAATTTTAGGTTTTCGTTTAGCTAATGTGAAATGATTAGTATTCAACATGTGGGATGAATTTTCATGGATTTCATGGTTGTGTTGATCCGAAAAAAAAAAATTAGCAAATGAGAAAAATCCCCATTCTTTTATTTTGAAATCCATAGAGTAGCCATTTTCGGTAGAATTACAAAATTGTCTCAGTATATCATTTTTCATGACGCACATATTTTCTGGGTATGATAATGATATCGCTGGGAACAGTATCAACTGAAATACATCGCCAGGCTTTAAACGCTGTGGTAATACTGTCAGCAGTAACCGAAACTTAAACCTGGATTGCTGCTGTTGTAGTCCAACCTGCTTACCACTGTGCCACTGACTTCCTATGTTTTGGGGTATAATAATGTTGACAAACTATAGATCGTATATTTCAGACTGCGGAGGATTACCTAACCCAGAAAATGGTTTGGTGTCAGCCAGCCAGACCACATTTGGTCAGGTGGCTACCTATGAATGTAAGCTAGGATACACTATGTCGGGAACCAGCAGTCGTATTTGTCAACCAGATGGTTCCTGGTCAGGCAGAGAGCCGAGCTGTTCACCAAGAGGTAATATTTTGGATTGTTTGTAGGCTTTAATTTTAATTGCACCTTTAAGCATATAGATGATTGTAAAAAGTTAAGTCCGCCACAAATAGGTTACCAGAAACCACATAATCACTGTAAATAGATTGTTTAAACCTATGTATATAGAAACAGTATTATTACCCTAGATACAAATTAAATTGGGACTATATTGGAGTCTTATTGATGTCCAGGAACAAGGTCACTAGGTTAAAGGTCAAGATTACACTTAAGAGGTAGAAGATCAAATAATTTAGATTTGTGGTGTCCTCTTAACCACTGGAAGGAATTTCTTTATACTAGCATCATAACTTCATCTCATTATAAAGACATGGAGAGTGCACAGTCCAGGTCATTAGGTCCAAGGTCAAGGTCAAACTTCTAGAGATCAAAGGTGATCATCAAAACGTTTCTTTCCCTGTATCAAAGCAGCATGAAGGGGTATTAATCAGCTTCAGTGATAGCTCTTGTTTCTATTTGATCATATTAGAAATGACAATTGTTTCAATTTGGTTTTTAGTTTGCCTTCTGCTCATCAACAGCAGTATTACTTTAAACACAATAGAGGTCACAACTTGAACTAAATCTTCATGACAGTTGGTCAGAATATTGCCTGTAAATTCTCAGATGATTTAACACTGGGCCATCTGGGGTTAAAAACTAAGTCATTAAGTTGAATAATAGAAAAGCCTTTTTGATCTAGAAACCACAAAATTATTCTACCTTATCGTTGTGACAGCTTGTCACAGTAACAGTCTCTATCAAATGTTGGCCAGATTAGAAATAGGTCAAATATCAGGTCATGAAATGATAGAAAAAGTTTGTTTAAATCTCCAGAAACCATTTTACATTTGACCCAGTAAGAATTGTTTGAAATGGACCACAAGCTCAGATCATAGAAAAATCCTGTTAACTCTCCCTGAGGACATATTTCATGAAACCTGGCCGTAATGTTTGCCTTATGAGATTTAAAGATGTTTTTCACAATTATTTCTAGCGGACAGAATTTTTTGTAACTTTGCATATTTATAGATTGATGTATGACAAGTTAAAATAAAAAATAAAAATAATAGGTACCCGTGCTTCTTTTTTCAATATTCAAAGTTTATTTAGAACACCAAATCGGTATTTTTGTCTGAAGAAACAATACATACATGTCATAATAAAACTACTGCAAACAATTATTTATTCAAAGTTTCACTGTGATGTTACTGTTTATGCATCCGAATTAATGAAACCACTATAACTATGCATAAAATGTCAACATATAGATATATTAACTCAGAAAAATTACACTTGACAGATGTCAAAAGTATCTGAAACTGAGAAAAACACGAAGTATTTCTTAATGATAAGAAAAATCTAGCGGACAGAATTTTACCAAATTTTATATTATGTGAGCTAGAACTAAGACAAAAAAATCTAAACCAAAAAAATAATATCAACCCGTGCTTGTTTTCAAGAAAAATTAAAAAATATTCACTCCACCCATAAAAGTATTTTTTCATTACCCCACCCACCTAAAAATCATGAACATTTTTTTCTTACAAAACAAATTGCACAATGTTATTATCAGTTTCTTAACCAGTTTTCTTACTCACATGCGGAATAATGCTCCTTTATGGTTGCATGCCTCTAGGTCAAATACTTTTTGAGAAACGTGCTACACAAGCTTTCACATGCCATTTACGTATATATTTGACCACGTCAAGGGACATAAATCTGTTTTTACTGAGTGAAACCTCAAATAAAAGCACTGGTGCACAACTTCGCATGCTGAATTTAATTCTTGTATGGTTTCATGACTCTTGGCGCATATACTTTTGAGGTACATGCAACACAAATGTTTAGACCCTTTATGTACAATTTGACTGTCAAGGGCCATAACTCTGGTCTTACTACGTGGAATGCGGGATGGGGCACAAAAAGTATAACAACATTTTAGGAAGTCACATTTGAACTTGAAGGAGATAGATCTACGTTAAGATTTTCTGGAATTTTATTTGACTTGGAGTCGGCTGCATCATTACTGGACGAAATAGTTTACTTTCAAATTGGCTGTCCACAATGTATTCGATTCGAGCACTTCCTACAACTACTCCTCCAATAAAACACCATCACTTTTAAAGGTAAAATATGGATGCACGACCTATATTGTCTGTACGTACGATATATTTTTGCGTGAGTGCGCTGCATATCCGACAATGATGCACTTTCGGCGGCGAATTCTGAACTTTACAGTGGTTATCGCTTGCTGCGCGATTGAGCTGCGCAGGAAATATTGTGATGAACTCTGCAAAATTTCTATAATGAACTTGTCCGTCTTTCAATTTGGACAGTACCATTTGCTGTTTAAGGGGATATTACCAAAAAGATACAGACTGAATATGAACAGTGCAGATCTTGATCAGACTGTATGGTTGTGCAGGCTGATCAAGATTTACACTGGTCACAAGGCAGAATCAGTCGTGTCCAGCATGATGAGGGTTAAGTCAGTTGTAAAACAAGGTTATCTGAAGTCAAAATCTAAGTTACTAATTCTAATTGCAGAAAAAACTTTATTGACTCTCTGTATGTCATATAACTTCCTGAAAGACATGTTTAGGTCAGCTGCATAACTGTGACACCTATGCTTAAAATCAAGATCTCATGGTCAAGTAAATAAATGCCATGTAATTACTTAAGAGGACACACTGTATTTGATCTGCTGGAAACCTGGTCAGAATGTTTGTCTTAATAATATTGTTAATCAAATTAGAAACTGTGTATGTCAAGGCAGATTTTTACCATTTTGAAATAATAGTTTTTAGGTAAGTCTAGGTATAGCACCATTGAGACATGTATGATGCCACAGTGACTGTGTGTGTGTGTGTGTGTGTTTTCGGGTTTAACGTCTTTCTCAACAATTTTTCAGTCATATGAACGACGGTGTCTACTTGTAGCAGTGAGGACAATGCACAACTTTATAGTGCTGCCTCACTGGAATATCACACCGTAGACAAGTGACATGATACACCACCCAGTCGCCTTATACTGACACTGGGCTGACCAGTCCTAGTACTATCCTCTTGATGCTGAGTGCCAGGCGAGGAAGCTACTAGTACCATTTTTTACGTCCTTGGTATGACGCGGCCGGGGATCAAACCCATGACCTCCCGCACTCGAAGCAGATGCTCTACCTCTAGGGTACCGAGGTGGTTGCCACAGTGACTAATGCTCCTGGTTATTTAATGCAAATGACAATTATGAATTAAAAAAAAAAAAAAACATAATTAATGCACAAAAAATAAAGTAATTTAACTGTAATATATCATTACCAAGAGCAGCCATAGTGACTAATGCTCTTGATTGTGATATACTGTTATTAATTACTTTATTTTTATGCCCCCGAAGGGAGGCATATTAGTTTTCAACTGTCTGTCCGTTCGTTAGTTCGTTCGTTAGTTTGTTCGTTCGTTCGTCACAATGTTAACTTTTTGCATGAAGGCACTTTACTCGCAAACCACTGCACCCAGGACCTTCATACTTCACTTGCTGATAGTACTTATTCAGAACACCACCTCTACTGACTTTGGGTTTACCAGGTCAAAGGTCAAGGTCATAGGGGCCAACGTTAACTTTTTGCATGAAGGCACTTTACCTTGCGAACCACAGGACCTTCAAACTTCACATGCTGATAGTACTTACTGAGTACAACTTTGGGGTCACCAGGTCAAAGGTCAAGGTGCTGCGGGGGCATTTGTCGCCATTAGTGACAGCTCTTGTTTATGCATTAAATACGTTTTTTGCCTATGAATTTTATATTGTCATTTGCATTAAATTTTGTGAATTGTTGCGTCCTTGAAGTGCATGAAGTCTTACTCAGATGAAAATGACTCCACAATGTCTGAAGTAATTTGTCCTCCCTGTCTTATTATAGTGAAAATGTCATTGATTTGCTATTAAACATATCACTTATTGAAACTCCAAACAAAAGTTGCAAAATATATTTTTATACATGTAGTTAAAACTGGGGTTGCTATTTCAGACTGTGGACAATTGTTTAACTCGATCAATGGTTTCGTCAACGTTTCTATGGGAACCACGTTTGGTAGTGTGGCTACATACAGTTGTAGAGAGGGATACAGTCTTGTAGGGCAGGGAACCAGCCAGTGTAATTATACTGGTACCTGGAATCCCCCTGTGACTCCCACTTGTGTTGTCATTGGTAAATACCTTTTATACTTTTAACATACAAGTTTTCCTGTCAAAGTTTTACTTACTTTGTTAACGTGAATACAGAAAAAATGCTGTACATATTTACCGGTATATACTTATTTTACATACTGAAGAAATGGTGTTGTGTAGACAATGTTATTGGTACATCTTAACCCTTACCATGCTGATCATGATCTGCACTGTTTGCTATTCAGCCAGTATCAATTTGGTAAGCACCCCTTTTAACAGTCAGTGGTACTGGCCAAATTGAAAGATGGACAAGTTCATTATAGAAATTTAGCAGGGTAAAGGTTAAAAGAATGGACCTTGTTACATTAAACCTTGTTACTGCTAGGATCTTTTTAGAACAAAAATCTAACCACAGCAAAAATCTTTTTACAGCAAGGAATGTTTTCCCTGGAGAGGTTGCATTGTAGTGATGACTCAAGATATGAAATTTATTAATTAAACAGAAAAATGGTTCAGTATACTGTCGTTCATGATGTGTTACTTCAACATATGGCTTGGTATTAGGCATTAGGGGATTAGGCATGCAAATAGAATTTTTAGCATTTTTCTTAGTCAAAAGTTTGGACATAAACTTAGATATTTATGGCTGATAAAGGTAATTCTTCCAAAAAAAAAAAAAAAAAACTCCCAAGTTCAAGATTAATTAAAGATTAAAAGTGAAAAATGATTATCATAATCATTTGCAGTGTTTATTTTATTTCAGACTGTGGCATACTGGTGGACCCCCAGTTTGGTTCAGTGGCACTATCTCAGGGTACGAGGTTTAAGAGTTTAGCTACATACAGGTGTGATACAGGGTATGAGCTCAGAGGACCAACATCTAGAGAATGTCTCTCTACAGGCAAATGGAGCAATGTACAATCACAGACATCATGTTCTAGAGTTGGTAAGCAGTCTGTAAATAGACACATGTTGATCGTCTTTGAATACTGGTTGTTTCTGTAAAAGGTTTTTGATAGTAAATATTATTTATAATTGTTACCATTATTTCTTGTCCCAGAATTTTTTTTATTTTCATCCATCAATAGATTTTGAAAACACTCTGCATAATGATGTTACAATAACATGACCTATTTTACTCTACTGATCAGTGATTTGTATTGTGTACCATATGATTGTCATATGTCCATATTGGATACAGTATATTCCATATTGAAAGAAGCAACATTTATGTTTCAAATTTTAATTAAATGTTAAAGCTATTTGCTGATGAAAGTATCTGCATAAATATTAACATTGACATGAGCAATAAATGTTTGATGTGACATTTCTGTATAAGTCAAAAAGATGGAATTGCTTCCTTATTACTGAGAAAAAAGTGGGGGAAAAAATAATAAACATTTAACAAATGACATATGATTTGGGGTTTATTTGGTCTCGCGCCATTCTGAAAGATATATTGTAATTGACTATATATTTGACTTTTATGTTCCTTCAACTGGGCAAAAGCCCAGGTTTATCCTGTATAACAGTATTGTACAGAACAGTATTTTAAAACCTTTAGCCTGCTGGTGGCAACTGGTTTTGCCTTTGCAACCAGTGCAGATCTACCTGCACATCCATGCAGACTGAACTTAAATAGTCTGCACTGTTTGCTATTCAGTCAGTAAATTTTCAGTAAACACCCCTTTGAATAATAAGTGGTTCTGTCCAGTTTGAAATGATGAACCAGTCTATTTTGTCATTTATATGGTTAAATAACCAAATTTTCCTCTTCAGACTGCAGTGAACTACAAGCTCCTATCAATGGTATTATTACTTATACAGCTGGAACCAGTCTTGGTAGCCAGGCAATATTTGACTGTGATCACGGTTTCTATATGACTGGCTCCAATATCTCTCTGTGTTCGGAGGGATCATGGACCCATACAACACCATTATGCACTTTACAAGGTAAGTGTTACACCCTGGTGTCAAAGAACCAGGTGGCACATAGTGTTATAAATGTCTGTCAGTCCATTACACTTTCTTGTGTACTCAACTCAGACAGTTTCCATCCAGTTGAAATTAAACTTGGTATACATCATCAACATTAGAGTGGACATGCCCATATTGTTGAGACTTCCATGTCTGATTATTAGCTCACCTGAGCACAAAGTGTTTAAGCTGAGCTATTGGTATATTCCCGTGTCCTTGGTCATGTGTTGTTGTCAGCAATGTCACAGTTTTGACCATGAAACTTAATCAGATTTCTTGCCTCAACAGATTAGTATTAAAATGTGACTTTGAGTATGTAAACAAAGTTTTTTCTATGATTTGATCTAGTGACCTTGCTTCTGACCTGAGTTGACCAAGTTTTATTACTGGGATTTTTGTTTTCAGATGTTATGGCTCTTATTTGGACTTTAAAATATCATGGCTACTATACACTGGAACATTGTGTGCTCACACCTCTTTCCAGTTTCTACCCAAGGAACACTCCAAAATTATTTGCATCAGCTACACCTGCACATTTTGTGTGGAGTTAGTATCTGATATGACTTTTAGTGGTGACCATTTTAAGGACATAATACTATTCTGTCAAGCATTGATCTTTATGAATGAATGTTGTTGTTTTTTTTACCCAAAATATTTCATGCGCGCAGTTTAGGGCTGTCATGGCTCTTATATACATTGAAAGGTTGCAGGCTTTAGTGTTGACGGCTCAAGCCCTGGGCATTCTCAAGTAATTTTTCTTATTATCGGCTATTTTCCTTATATTCTGTTTGGATCACTGAATACCCTGGATTACTTGAGCATATTGCTCTTCTCCTTGTGATCTCAAGCATAAGGTGTTTTGCAGTATAATAGACTTCTGTTTATTTTAGACTGTGGCTCTATAGCACAGCCAGTTGATGGTTCTGTGTCTTTGACAAATGGAACAGTGTTTAACAGCATTGCAGAGTTTACATGTAACACTGGCTATAGATTGTCTGGTCCAAGGATGAGAACATGTTCTGACAGCGGGAAATGGAAACCAAAACAAGGAACCAAATGCTTGTTATATGGTATCACATATCTTTATGCAGTAGCCATTGATAATGGGGCATTTAATGTTAGCACTGTGCATGTTGTGTCCGTCATTGCTTCCGTTTGCGCATCATCCAGCTTATAATTATGTCGTGCTCGGTCAGATTTCAGAATAACTTGGCAAAAATAGCCAAATAAAATAGAGTTTTAAGCATGCATGTATATTCAAATAACTTAGGATCAACTGTCATGGAAAAAAGACCCAGACACCAAGCCCAAAGGTCAAGGTCACATGAGGTCAAAGATTTCATATATTTTTTCTGGTACGGTCTGTAACTTTCATATACATAGAAGAATATTTAAATAACTTAAGCATGAAGCATATTAAGATTAAGTGTCCTGTGCAAGATTCAGGTCTCATTTAAAGGTCATCTATTCAAGGTAGTTTACTTTTTTCAGGTCCTAATTCACTAACAAGGTGACAGGCCCCGTGCAGGACTTAGACCTCACTTCAAAGGTCAAGGTCTTACTAATGATTCAGACCAAATATTTCCATGTGAGAGTGTCATTACACAAGGGACATGCACATATCTTTACCTTAACATCCCATAGTAGGGCATCTGTTTCTTAAGGACATATTTTTAGCATATCAGTAAAAGGTTGTCAAGTGCTTACATCAGTGCCAAGTGGAAATAGATGTTTCTAGATCAAACTGTCATTCTCAATGATTGTGAATCATTACTGAAGAAATCATTGGGAAGGATTATATTGGCATTTGGCTGAAACTTGCCCCCATTGAATGCCAAAATAAAGAATTTCTAAAACAATAATTTAATAAATTTATAGTATTTACTGTGTCAATAATTTCAACTGTATTTTGCCAAACAAAATTGCCGTACTAAAGTTAATTCTGGTATAAATTTCTTGGCATTAAAAAGCTCTGCCCAGCTAGATTCTATCATTTTAAAATGTAATTTAATGTTGTGTACAAGTACACACTGCCTCTATGAGTCTGAGTTCATGCCAGTGGGGACTTAATCAGATGATATTCTTGTACAACATATTACTTTAAACTTACATGTTTCAGACTGTGGAATGTTGCAAAATCCTGTAAATGGCAATGTAGATCAGTCATCAGGAACTACGTACGGACAAACTGTACAGTTCTCGTGCAGTGTGGGATATGAAATATTTGGAAGCAGTCAAGCGATATGCATGGCAGATGGAACATGGAGTAATGCAGCACCACTTTGCCAAGTTACAGGTACTTGTACAATTGCATTCTCTATCACAGGCATTCATTTAAAGTGATATACAATATAGAGCTTGAAAATTGCTGTAAGTTGACATGTTCAGCTTTTCAAAAATATTACTTATTTTTACCATGTACAAGGTAAGACTTCGGAGTTTGATGGTCAGATTCTAGATTGGACGATTTTTGTCACATGTTTCTGAGACTTTTTGTGTTGTCATAGCAAGATTTACTTTGACAAATCAGGCTCTTTCTGTCTCCTTTAATCAATAGTTAAATAGTGTTGTGGATCTTTCTTTTTTTTTCAAAAATACATAAATATCCCTTTTCAGCAATAATGTCTGTCTGTAAAGGTCAAACTGCCATCGCAAACTTATACAGTTATCATAGGATATATGCCAGAATGACGTATTCTTTGGTCTGCCCCCTTTGCTCAAAGGAGGAGTGAAGATCTACTGGTAATTGGGCTGTGAGTTGAGTTCCAGATCAAGGAGTATATTCTCTGTGAGGATTGATAAAAGACATTGTGTCTGAAGTCATTCATCTTCAAACTCTAATTGATGTTGCTAAATTGGCAGTTACTTGCAGAATACAGGTTTTGATACAGAATCTTGGAGCACTGATAACTGCCTGCTATTATAAAAGTAAAATACAGTTGAAAAATTGTGCTGAATCCAAAACAAAAAATGTATATTCTTGCCAGCTAACTGTTTTAAGTGTATTTTCAGATTGTGGTGGTCTGTCGAGCCCTGATAATGGTTTGGTGTCAGCCAGTCAGACGACATTTGGTCAGGTTGCTACCTATACCTGTGCTGAGGGATATAGCTTGTCGGGAACCAGCAGTCGTATTTGTCAGCCAGATGGTTCCTGGTCCAGTTCACCACCACTTTGTTTGGTGAAAGGTCTGTAATAAGGGACATATCTTCCAGGGAACCAGCATTCATTTTCGTCAACCTTTTGGTTCCAGGTCCTGTTCACAAGGGCCCAAATGTAAATGTGCAATGCATATATCATTATTGTTGTCCTGCTTGCTTTTTATGCACGCCTTTTTCCCCCTACACAGAAGAGGGGGTATATTTGTTCTGCTCATTGTCCACTGGTCGGTAGACCATTTTGTCTATAATCAGTAATCATGGAATATCAAATTTGATAGGATAATTGCCTATGACATCTATGGTTTGGTGTTCAGTAGGTCAAAAATTAAGGTCACCATGACTGAGAGTGAAAATGGTTTCCACACGGCAACTGAAGAACGCTTAACGTACACTCACCAAATTTCATAGGATTGTTGAAGGAAGTAGATTACTTCCAATATTTTTGGGAATCAGAAGGTTTAAGGTCAAGGTTATATTGACCTAGAAACTGAAATGGTTTCCACTCAACAACTAAAGAACCCTTTGACCTACTGCCTTGAAATTTTATAGGATGATTGTCTGTGGTTAGGAGATGGCCCCTTATTGCCTAAGGTCAACAGATGACTCTTTTATGGGATTACAGCTGTCAAATTTCATAGGAAGATTGCCAGTTTTTAATCAATTACTGGAGAACATTTGGCCTATGGTTCATCAGATGACTGCCTATAAGTTGATCAGTACAATGACCCCTGTTGTTTTTGAGGTCATTAGGCTGAAGGTCAAGATCACAGCATACATATCAGCTGGTCAACATTGGGGGAGGGCATATGTGTTTACAAACAGCACTAGTTTCACAATTTTATGCTACCTGCTTGCATTTTATGCTTTTCTTTAAGCTGCATGTTTCTATATTGTTTTTTGTTTTTATTTTTGCTGTACTATGCTGTTGTCCTGTCTAATTTTGAGTGTTTTCTTGAAAGTGCATGTGTTTTGTTGAATATGCACGGTTATATGTTTTGCCCTAAAAACATACTGTCTATAGTCATACTAGTCTATCATTTCTGTGTAAGATGATGATAAGGATACTATTTGGAATTGCATGCTATGTACATCTTATTGTTCTGCATTTCTCTTACTTTGCATTTATGTTATGTGATAATTTAACCTTAACCTTGCTTCTTTGCAGCTTTTTTACTTAATGTTTGCTTTATGTGCTTATAATTATGTCTCCCCCAGGAGACATATTGTTTTTGCCCTGTCCGTCCGTCCGTCTGTCCGTCAGTCCGTCCTTCCGTCCGTCCGTCCGTACGTCACACTTCATTTCCGAGCAATAACTGGAGAACCATTTGACCTAGAACCTTCAAACTTTATAGGGTTGTAGGGCTGCTGGAGTAGACGACCCCTATTGTTTTTGGGGTCACTCCGTCAAAGGTCAAGGTCACAGGGGCCTGAACATTGAAAACCATTTCCGATCAATAACTAGAGAACCACTTGACCCAGAATGTTGAAACTTCATAGGATGATTGGTCATGAAGAGTAGATGACCCCTATTGATTTTGGGGTCACTCCGTCAAAGGTCAAGGTCACAGGGGCCTGAACATTGAAAACCATTTCCGATCAATAACTAGAGAACCACTTGACCCAGAATGTTGAAACTTGATAGGATGATTGGTCATGAAGAGTAGATGACCCCTATTGATTTTGGGGTCACTCCGTCAAAGGTCAAGGTCACAGGGGCCTGAACATTGAAAACCATTTCCGATCAATAACTGGAGAACCACTTGATCCAGAATGTTGAAACTTCATAGGATGATTGTACATGCAAAGTAGATGACCCCTATCGATTTTGGGGTCACTCCATTAAAGGTCAAGGTCACAGGGGCCTGAACATTGAAAACCATTTCCGGTCAGTAACTTGAGAACCACTTGACCCAGAATGTTGAAACTTAAGAGGATGATTGGTCATGCAGAGTAGATGACCCCTAACGATTTTGGGGTCATTCTGTGAAAGGTCAAGGCCACAGGGGCCTGAACATTGAAAACCATTTCCGGTCAGTAACTTGAGAACCACTTGACCCAGAATGATGAAACTTCATAGGATGATTGGTCATGCAGAGTAGAAGACCCCTAACGATTTTGGGGTCACTCTGTTAAAGGTCAAGGCCACAGGGGCCTGAACATGGAAAACCATTTCCAATCAATAACTTGAGAACCTCTCGACCCAGAATGTTGAAACTTCATAGGATGATTGTTCATACAGAGTAAATGACCCCTATTGTTTTTCGGGTCACTCCGTTAAAGGTCAAGGTCATAGGGGCCTGAACATTGATAACCAGTTCCGATCAATAACTTGAGAACCACTTGACCCAGAATGTTGAAACTTCATAGGATGATTGAACATGCAGAGTAGATGACCCCCTATTGATTTTGGAGTCAGTCAATTAAAGGTCAAGGTCACAGTGGCCTGTTCATGTAAAATCATTTTTTGGAAACAACTTGAGAACCACTTGACCTACAATGTTGAAACTTAATAGGATGATTGGACATGCAGAGTAGATGACCCCTATTTATTTTGAGGTCACTTGATCAAAGGTCAAGGTCACAGGAGCCTGAACAGTGACTTGAGAACCACTAGGCCAAGAGTGTTGAAATTTAGCGGGATGACTGGACATGCCAAGTAGATGATCCTTAGTGCAGCCAACCATCAGTGTCTCTTTGACTTTCGCTCCTGACACCTATTGACTTCTTGCCTAGGACTTTGCATTGGGGGAGACATGCGCTTTTTTACAAAAGCATTTTCTAGTTATGTCTTGTTAATCTACGTCTCTTTTACAGCTTTATTGATACCTTTGTTATGTATGTTGTGTTATATGACGTTAAAAGATTTACTTGTATCTTGTATCACCAATATCTTTTGTGGAAGGTTTGTACTGAGAGATATTCCTTACTGGGAACCAGCAGTTGTATTTCTCAGCTTAAAGATTCCTGACCTAGTTTAGCACCTGCTTGTTTGGTAAAAAGTCTTTATTGAATTAGAAGGGGAGACTTGCACATTGCAAACCCATTAATCAACATTACTAAGCTATCTTTATTTCAGAGTAATTCTTTTCAGATTGTTTATGACTAGATACGATGGTCTGTCGAAAACAATTCATGAATTATGACATCAGCCCTGAGAATGCTTCTGTTTTCTTTCTGTTAGTACATATCAATTTTATTTGTACTTCTTGTACTGCCTAAGTACAGTACTGAATCATCTATATGTTTGGTGCAGTACTGAATCATCCGTATATTTCGTGCAGCACTGAATCATCCATGTTTTTGGTGCAGCACTGAATCATCCGTATGTTTGATGCAGCACTGAATCATCCGTATGTTTGGTGCAGCACTGAATCATCCGTATGTTTGGTGCAGCACTGAATCATCCGTATGTTTGGTGCAGTACTGAATCATCCGTATGTTTGGTGTAGTTCTGAATCATATGTTTGGTGCAGTACTGAATCATCTACATGTTTTGTGCAGTTCTGAATTGTATGTTTGGTGCAGTACTGAATCATCTACATGTTTGGTGCAGTTCTGAATCATATGTAGGGTGCAGTACTGAATCATCTACATGTTTGGTGCACTTCTGAATCATCTGTATGTTACGTGCAGAGCTGAAGCACTGAACCACCTGTGCATTTGGTATATACCAATCATGTGTATGTTTGCTGCAGCACTGAATCATGTGTTTTATGCAGTACTGAATCATCTGAATGTTTGTTCATATACATATAGATTGTGGATCACTCCCTGACCCAGTATTTGGGAGAGTAGAATACAGTAGTTCATTGTATGGTAGTGTAGCAGTCTACAGATGTGATGTTGGATACAGTTTGCAAGGTGTGTCTGGTAGAAATTGTGCAGCAGACGGGCGCTGGTCAGGTACCACACCTACATGTATAACTATTGGTAAGTGATTATCTTACACTTTCTATTGTTCCTGAAAGCAAAAAAAATGTCCTTGTTCAGTTCAAAGGATTTTGCTTCCTAATTTTAAGGTTAAATAACTAGAACTGCATAGTATGTTGCCAGCTGCCATTCTGTAAGCAGTAAATGTTTCTGAAAATACTTTACAAAATTTTATGACAGTTCAAAAGAATTTTCAAGGCTTAAAATTGATCCTGATACTTGAAGACAGTAACGATTGTTTTAATTCTGTGTATTGGAGTAAAATGTTACAAGCTCCAGGAGTCCTGCATAGAAACATCCACAACCCTCTTTACCCAAGCTATATAACCTGTTTACAGAGTAAAGTTGCTGAGTAGATAATGTTCATTTATCCTATCTATGGTTTTTCAGTTCAATTTAAATGTTAATCTGTCTATGTTAATGCAATACAGGATAACATAGTCATGCAGCGAACAGTCCTCTAATTTTTTTTCAGCACAAGTTTTTCTAAGAAAATGATCCTTTAAATTATTTTGTCAGACTGTGACAACTTCAATGCAATTAATTACACATATATCTGAAATAAGTAGTGCCTACTTGGAAGTTTGTATTTTTAGTTCCAATGCCTATTCTATGTGACTGTTACAAAGTATGATAGGAGAGTAATTCTGACCAATTTACATCATTCAATTCAGAATGTATATCTGTATGATGTTCAGCTCAGTGGTTCATTTTGTGAAGGCAAATATGATACTTCATTTAGTATTCCAGTATTTTACAGATTGTGGAACATTGTCATCTATACGGTTTGGTTCCTATAAACCACCTCAGAGAAATGTATATGGTACCACAGTTACTATCAGCTGTGATACAGGGTACAGGCTCAATGGTAATGCTACAGTCACATGTCTTCAAACCAGCCAGTGGAGTCCATTACCTTCTTGTGTGATAAGAGGTCAGTAGAAATATTTTTTCATCAAACATACTTGACTATTACCTTTTGCCTATATAGCAGTACTTAGGACCTTTTCAAATATGTTATAAAATATTTTAGATTGATTTATGTACATGCATTGTGGCTAGATTAGGTAGATCATTGTTTGCTATGTCATCTGAACAAAGATTAGTTTTCTATGATGATTTGAGGAAAAATTTATTTCCTGTGATAGTTTGAGCAAAAATACTGTTTTCTATGATTTGAGCAAAGATACTTTGTCCTGAGATTTTTCTTACCTCTGGCAGGTGCTACTCACATAAAATATATAAATAAGTAGTCTGAAAATTCAGCCAAATATGGTAGATTACATAAACTTTAAATGCTGATGCTAATGGAAATAGTATTTTACTGACTGCATATTAATGTAAGGCCACACCAAATTGATGTCTTGTTCTTTGGATTTTTTTCAACAATATTTGGGGCGAGCGAATGAAAAAAAAAATTAAAATATTTTTTTTTTTAAATCATCATTTTTTGAAGCGAGCGAAGAGCGATGAAATGAAAAAAGAGTAAATAATCACTTGTGTCATATTTAACACCAGATCAAGTGTGTTTCTGTTCATAAGCCGGAAAAACAAATGTGTGTGAAGTAACATTCAGACAGCATTGTCTTTGGAGCATTGAATTTTTAATGTGTGATACATACAATAAAAAGTAAGAAATAAATCAGCGCTATTATTATTCTGAAATATCACTTAACAATTTTGTCTGCTCTTGACATTAGACCTCTTAACCCTGAAAGTGCTGGATAACATGTATCTATTACAAATGCAGATTATGCAGTACTCAACTGAACCTGCTAATCTGATGTGGTACTATTCGGTGCTAAGTGACTAACTGTCAGCAGGCTGGGTTCTACTGTCAGAAATCAAATGAAAATCCAGCACTTTGAAGGTTTAACTATACAAAGTATACAAAAACAAATGTTGACACTTTTGAGTGACATATAAGCAGATGTCTAGAATTCCTGATGTATTATCATGTATCATATTTAATATCACTCGAACCAAATAAAGAATGTTAAAACAATCAACAAAAACAAAAACCTGCGTTTGAGAAACACACATGCCTGGGTGGGTTTTACGTGGAAAGATTCATCTTATTGTAAAGCACAGCAGCCCAAAAAACTCTGTAAAACTTGCAGACATAGGGGGCTGCCATTTTGTTATGCCCGATTTTTAAAGCGACCGAATATTACAAAAATTTAATCGAATAAACTAATACATGTACTACCAAGGTCTTCTGTGTGGTAGGGAGACTACGTAGTCGAATCGGTGGCTGTGTCAGAGAACATGTTCTTCCGATGTTCTGATAAATTACATGCAAGGTGTGTTTAAACTTCGGAATTTCCTCCTTTTTTTTTTTCGTTCCTACTGATTTCGACCCAGCGCCAAAAATGTCAGGTGCGGGCGGTCAAAAAAAAAATTAAAATATTTTTTTTTCATTCCCCGTCAAATTGATGTGGGAAATCCGACGAACAGGTAATCAGTTTGGTGTGGCCTAAGTACAAGCTTCAGTTTGGATTTTATTAAAGTATCTGTTCCTTTAATATAGATATTAAACCGGTAGTAAGAATATTTATTATGTGACTGCTAGTCTATGGTTATACCCCCTTTTAAAGAAGAGAGGATATGTTGCTTTGCACTTGTCAGTAGTGTCGAATGGTAGCTTGGTCAGTCTGTCGGTAGTTTGTTTGTTTGTTTGTTTTGGGTTTAACGCCGTTTTTCAACAGTCTGTCGGTAGAGCAAATGGTAACATCCCAATAACTTGAGAACCACTTGACCCAGAACCTTCAGACTTGGTAGCATGATTGGGCATAAAGTAGATGACCCCTTTAGTTTTAGTGGTCTGTAAGTCAAAGGTCACAGGGGCTTGCCCAGTTACTTGAAAACCACTGGATCTAGAGCCTTCAAGCAGATGACCACTATAGTTTTTGGAGTCTGTAAATCAAAGGTCAAGATCACATGGGGCCTGATCCTTGAAAACAGTTTCCGTTAGCCACTTGACCCAGAACCTTAAAACATGGTAGCATGATTGGGCTTACAAAGTCAATAACCCCTATTGTTTTTGGGGTCATATGTCAAGGTCACAGGGGTCTTAACCTTGAAAACTGTTTCCGCTCAATACCTTGAGTACCCCTTGCCCAGAACCTTCAAACTTGATAGCATAATAAATTGGGCTTATGAAGTAGATGACTCCTATTTGATTTTGGGGTTAGTAGGTCAAGGTCATAGTGATCACAGGATGAATATAGGACAACCCATCATGGGGGACATATGTGTTTTGCAAACAGCTCTTTTATGTTATATAACTGATCTATATTCAATACATTTACTGGACTAAAAAGTCAAAGAAGTTAAAAACAAAACTGTGAAAATTAATTCCTGTTGTGTTATGTAATGGTTGGACCTCGGGCAGTAGTTTTGACTATTGACTGGCAAGTCATTCAATAAATCTATACTGTATAACTACAGACTGTGGGGATCTATCCAGACCAGATAATGGACTGGTTTCACTACCAGGAGGGACAACATATGGACAGACAGCTTTATTCTCCTGTCAGACTGGTTACCTGCCCACGGGACCAACAGAGCTACAATGCACGGAAGATGGTATCTGGAATGGTTCCCCACCTGCCTGTCAACATGCAGGTTAGATTAATTGTAGTCTTTGCGTATTTTCATCTTTTGGTTCACCACTTATTTCTTGAACATTTAAACTTCAGGACAGTAACTGGGAGAACTAATGAAGGATAATTCAGAAACTTTGACCTACACATAACATAGCTTAGTTATCAAGTTACTTGTTTTACAGATTTTATTAACTATCACAACAGCAATCTTTAAGTGTCATGTGGTGGCTGTAAAAAGTCTCCCTTTACTTGGATTCAGTGTTATATTTTCTGGTCCTTTTGTATCATGGAGTTCATTCAATACATTTGTAGTAGAGTTCCATTCAGTCTGGTGCTAGGGGGCGTGAGGAGTGTTGCACTTTCCATTATCTCACATGAACAGACTCCGTGAAATCAAGTTTACTTTTAACCTGATGTTAAGAGTTCTAAAGCTGTCCCTTTGAATAATTACATATAATAATACATGTATGGGATCATGGAGTCCATTCAGTTGATGTGTAAAAGAGTTCTGCTTAAGCCGGTGCCAGGGGGCGTGAGAGGTGTTGCATTTTTCATTACCTCGCATGAACAGACTCATTCAAACTGTGTCTGCTATTATTCTGCTTGGTTGCATTCTTTGCTTCCAAAGGATCTTTTTAAAGATTTTATTATGTAATTCTAGTGATGAAAAAAATGTCACTGAGTGATTACATTATACTCTAGGGATTCAACTTCTTTCAAGTAAAAATAAGTTTATTATACTTCTTCTGAATACAGACCCGTGTATCACTTACTTCTTAATAATACGAGCCAATGTATTGCCTAATTATGAATACAGACTGTTGTGATGATTTCTTGCAGATTGTGGAATTCTCAGTGACCCAATGAATGGTGGTGTGACTATAAGTGGGACGAAATTTGGGGCCTATGCCACCTATGTCTGTGATGCAGGGCACCAGATAACTGGTTCCCCTAGCAGACTGTGTCAGGAAGATGGAACATGGAGTGGTTCCTCACCCTCCTGTATAGTCAGAGGTAACGTTGCATTCTGTTCCCCACCCTCCTGTATAGTGAGAGGTAATGTTACATTCTATTACTGTAACTGGTTCCCCTAGCAAACTGTGTCAGGAAGATGGAACATGGAGTGGTTCCCCATCCTCCTGTATAGTCAGAGGTTCTGTTACATTCTATTACTGTTTAGGTCATCTGAATAAAGTGTTCTTTCAATTATCTTCACTAAACTAGTGGTCCATGACTGAGTTTACTGAAGTGGTTACAACATGTTCTTTTTTTTCTTCAAAATTTAGACAGTTCTTTCTTGAGAAAATTACTTTAAATAAAAAGGAAAAAAAAATGTTAGGGCAGGGCAGTAGTTATTACCATTATATACATTACCAGAGATAGTTACAAAAATGCCATGGAAAGTGGTTGTTACAGCAGCCTCCAGAATGATGGGTCCACAATGGGGCACTGTGCCTCATGCGCCATAATGGCCCTGGGTAACCATGGAGTGTTCTGATGTCATGTGGCAACATCTACATTAACTGTCTAATACATACAATTAACAATAACAGTAAGGTACGGGAGAGGGTGTTGAACATTAAGATGGCACTGTGGATTAAAATGTCCATACATGATACTTGTAAGTTTGTGATACCGAGATAAAAATGAATAGAAAGTATGTAGTAAAAAGGTCATATATACTAGTAATATGACTATGCCTGCTAACCATAAGTTTTGACTTCAGTACTAGGGATAATACCTAGGCTAAGTTGGAGTTACTGTAGCAAAATGAATGTGATAATTTTACTGTGTTTGACTTTTTGTTTACTCTGATTGGTTTATGTAGACTGTGGCCAGTTGACTGCACCAGCCAGAGGAAATGTGTCTGTACCATCTGGAACTACATATGGAAATATCGCTAAGTTCTCGTGCAACGAAAAATATGATTTAGTTGGATTATCAGCTGTAGTTTGTCGAGCGGATGGCACATGGAGTGCTCAACCACCAGTTTGTACACTTAAAGGTATGACTGACTATATTTCTTATTTTGCAAGATATACACATGCATATTATGCATTTTAATCTCCTATTGGTTTTTCACTTGAGGGGACTTGCCCCCCCACCACCCCGCCCCCAATCTCTGTATATTTAGGGTATCTAATTGGCTGGCACAGAATCTTTCCAAGAACAAAATATCTTTTTAAACTGTATGCAAAGATAAGTGACAATATGAATGTTCTTTATATAGTAGAATATGAATGTTCTTTTATATAGTAGAATATGAATGTTCTTTTATATAGTAGTGTTTAGTTATATTATAAAAAAATGGTTCTGATGACAGTAGAAATATGACAGAAAATAGATCTTGCAACAATTTATAAAGGTACAAGAGATTTTTTTTTCATGAAACCTGGATGGGTAGAGGGCTTTGTATAGAATATGAAACCAGTAGGATATGTTTATTGCTAGAAAATGATATTGTTCAAAGTGTGCATTTATTTAGGAAAATTAATTCAATGTCCACATTTTGTTGTTCCTTCCAGAATGGCTGTGTTATCTCATGTTTGAATGATTTTGTTTCTGAAGGAAATTTACTCAGATATGAATTATTTCATTGCTGAGGGATGTTAACTCTCACCTGGATTATTTCGTTGCTGAGGATGTTAACTCTCACCTGGATTATTTCGTTGCTGAGGGATGTTAACTCTCACCTGGATTATTTCGTTGCTGAGGGATGTTAACTCTCACCTGGGTTATTTCATTGCTGAGGGATGTTAACTCTCACCTGGATTATTTCTTGCTGAGGGATGTTAACTCTCACCTGGATTATTTCGTTGCTGAGGGATGTTAACTCTCACCTGGATTATTTCGTTGCTGAGGGATGTTAACTCTCACCTGGATTATTTCGTTGCTGAGGGATGTTAACTCTCACCTGGATTATTTCGTTGCTGAGGGATGTTAACTCTCACCTGGATTATTTCGTTGCTGAGGGATGTTAACTCTCACCTGGATTATTTCGTTGCTGAGGGATGTTAACTCTCACCTGGGTTATTTCATTGCTGAGGGATGTTAACTCTCACCTGGGTTATTTCATTGCTGAGGGATGTTAACTCTCACCTGGATTATTTCGTTGCTGAGGGATGTTAACTCTCACCTGGATTATTTCGTTGCTGAGGGATGTTAACTCTCACCTGGATTATTTCATTGCTGAGGGATGTTAACTCTCACCTGGGTTATTTTGTTGCTGAGGGATGTTAACTCTCACATGAATTATTTCATTGCTGAGGGATGTTAATTCTCACATGAATTATTTCTTTGCTGAGGGATGTTAATTCTCACATGAATTATTTCATTGCTGAGGGATGTTAACTCTCACATGAATTATTTCATTGATGAGGGATGTGCAATGAGGGATGTTAACTCTCACATGAATTATTTTATTGTTGAGGGATGTTAACTCACATGAATTATTTCATTGCTGAGGGAAGTTAACTCTCACATGAACTATTTCCTGTTATTTCCTGGATGAGGGAACTTGGCATATACATGAATTATTTCATTGCGTGGGGTGGGATGAGGGGAGTTACTTTGCACATGAATTATTTCATTGCTGGATGTTTAACCCATATATTGCTAAGGGAAGTGAATTTGTACATGAATGATTAATTTGCTAATGGAAGTGAACTCACACATGAATTCTTTTATTGCAGATGGACTGATTTCAAAAGACCTCACAATAAGGTTAAATATGACAGCACCTCCAGGCCTTACTCTCTCTAACCCATTTACTTACAATGCATACCAGTTGGAAGTTAAAACAGTGGTAATTTTGCATTTTGATTTCGTAACTTGGCAGATGTATTAATTTGAAATTACAGGCAAAGGAAGCAGACTGTTAAAGGTCATTAAGATGTCAGACATGAAAAACTCTATATTAAATAGTGAAATAGAGTCTTAGAGATGTTTTGTTTAAATTGCTTTTAAATTTTATGCAGATTACCTTTTTAAAAAGTACATTAAAGAAACATTAGATCATATCTTTGAACATACACTTAAAGATTCAAACCCGAAATAAGGAGTAATGTACTTATTGAATGCCTGGCCAGTCGGTAGTTAACACTATTTGCCAAATGACCAAGAGCTAATTGTTTTTACTATGGACTGGTAGCCATTCAGTAAGCGTTTTATTATATGACTTTAGAAATAAATTTCATTTTTAGCTTGACTGTTCAAAGAATAGGTAGATCTATACGACTAGCCCATGCATCGGCGCCCTCGTCTGTGTCCCAAAATTAGATAAGTTTTGTATGTAAGCTGGTATCTCAGTAACCACTTTTGGGAATGGATTGAAACTTCACACATTCATTCTCTGTGATAAACTGACATGCATTGCACAGGTCTCAGAATTCTGTTTTGCTTTTTTTGCAAAATTATGGCCCTTTTTCGACTTTGATATTCATTCATTTGACATTCATTTGACAAGGCTGTTGAATAGCCAAGCATTGCTGTCCTACGACATCTCTTGTTTGGTTTTCAGTCAATTTCGACTTTAGCCCAGCAAGCATATACTGAACTATAGACATGTCAATAGCACCAATTATACACTGGTGATTTATACATGGAGTTGTTTAGATAAAAAGAGATATGTGTAATAATTTCTCTTGTTTTACAGCTTACACAACACTATGGGACAATTATGAAAGATGGCATTGTGGATATCATCGTAAACTCACTTCAGTAAGTATAAGAGAGTTCATATAGGTGAGTGTAATAAACTTGTTGAAGCAAATATTAAAGAGTTACATTAAATATAGGTGAGCAAACCAAACTCACTGAATTATGTATTTGAAAGTTTTGATCAATGTAGATCAGCATTTTAAACTTTATTTGATATCATTATCAAATATTTTAAAGTTTAGTGGATAGTGTTTAAGAGCTTAAATAAATACAACCCTGAGTATGGGAAGTTGTAATTTTAGATGACAACCTCTTGTTCTTTGCTTTGGAAATGTTCTTTATTTGTTAAATATACAGTCGAAACTCGGCATCTCAAACTCTCTTACCTCGAAATTCCGCTTAAGTCCAAGAAATTTTCAATTCCCGTCAAATTTTCTTCTTTATATATCATTCCCTTAATGCAAAAAGGTACCATGAGCATATGAATAAAGAAGGCACTTGGTACTTTTTGCATTAAGGGGACAATATGTAATTCAACTTTGGTTACGTCAAAAGTTGACTTACCGAGACTCCGGATGTGTCGAAAGGGTTTTTCAGTCCTCTCAATATAATTCAAGTGCATTGTGAAATTGGTAAGTCGAAGCGAGAAAAATATGCAATAAAATATCACACATGTCATTGTGAATGTGGTTGGTTTTTAACACATATCCATGTTAATTGCCTAACCAGAAAGCCACATTGCTGACATATCAAAGCTGCGGCGATTATAAAAGTGAGATGATGTCATACTTGTTTGCACGTGCCATAATGGTAATTGTTTGATGTAAACTTTAGATTTCTTTAATTAGCAGTCATTTGTTTTTGAAACGTTATGAAAATTCCTTTTAATTTAAACTAATGAATTAATTAGTTTGAACAGTTGGGATCTTTAATAAGGATAAATTAGAGGTAATCGCGATGAGACTGTACAAAAATTAACTTGGGGGGAAAGCATCATTCACTCAAAATGTCAGATTGAAATGCTGTCAATCCTCCTGGAGGGAAACGTGGTACAAAAAGGAAGGTTGACTCAAAAACATTTGAGGTTAGTATCATTTTTATTCGTTGAAAAACTGAAAACTTTGATAAACAAACTGAATCGTATACGCGTAAAGTGCCGACAACGTATACAAGGCATCAAGGAAACAGTTTTTATTTTTAGCTCACCTATCACAAAGTGACAAGGTGAGCTTTTGTGATTGCGCAGCGTCTGTCGTCCGTCCGTGCGTCCATGCGTAAACTTTTGCTTGTGACCACTCTAGAGGTCACATTTTTCATTGGGTCTTTATGAAAATTGGTCTGAATGTTCACCTTGATGATATCTAGGTCAAGTTCGAAAGTGGTTCACGTGCCGTCAAAAACTAGGTCAGTAGGTCAAATAATGAAAAAACCTTGTGACCTCTCTAGAGGCCATATTTTTCATGGGATCTGTATGAAAGTTGGTCTGAATGTTTATCTTGATGATGTATAAGTCAAGTTTGAAACTGGGTCAACTGCGATCAAAAACTAGGTCAGTAGGTCTAAAAATAGAAAAACCTTGTGACCTCTCTAGAGGCCATATATTTCACAAGATCTTCATGGAAATTGGTGAGAATGTTCACCTTGATGATATCTAGGTCAAATTTGAAACTGGGTCACGTGCCATCAAAAACTAGGTCAGTAGGTCAAATAATAGAAAAACCTTGTGACCTCTCTAAAGGCCATATTTTTCATTGGATCTGTATGAAAATTGGTCTGAATGTTCATCTTGATGATATCTAGCTCAAGTTCGAAACTGGGTCACGTGCAGTCAAAAACTAGGTCAGTAGGTCTAAAAATAGAAAAACCGTGTGACCTCTCTAGAGGCCATACTTGTGAATGGATCTTCATAAAAACTAGTCAGAATGTTCATCTTGATGATGTCTAGATCAAGTTCGAAAGTGGGTCATGTGCCTTCAAAAAGTAGGTCAGTAGGTCAAATAATAGAAAAACCTTGTGACCTCTGTAGAGGCCGTATTTTTCATGGGATCTGTATGAAAGTTGGTCTGATTATTTAGCTTGATGATATATAGATCAAGCTTGAAACTGGGTCATCTGCAATCAAAAACTAGGTCAGTAGGTCTTAAAATAGAAAAACTTTGTGACCTCTCTAGAGGCCATACCCTTGAATGGATCTTCATGAAAATTGGTCAGAATGTTCACCTTGATGATATCTAGATCAAGTTTGAAACTGGGTCTCTTGTCTTCAAAATCTAGGTCAGTAGGTCAAATAATAAAAAAACCTTGTGACCTGTCTAGAGGCCATACTTTTCATGGGATCTGTATGAAAATTGGTCTGAATGTTCATCTTGATGATATCTAGGTTAAGTTTGAAACTGGGTCAACTGCGGTCAAAAACTAGGTCAGTAGGTCTGAAATTTGAAAAATCTTCTGACCTCTCTAGAGGCCATATTTTTCAATGGATCTTCATGAAAGTTGGTGAGAATGTTCACCTTGATGATATCTAGGTAAAGTTCAAAACAGGGTCATGTACCTTCGAAAACAAGGTCAATAGGTCAGATAATAGAAAAACCTTGTGACCTCTGTAAAGGCCATATTTTTGAATGGATCTTCATGAAAATTGGTCAGAATTTTTATCTTGATGATATCTAGGTCAAGTTCAAAACTGGGTCATATGAGCTCAAAAACTAGGTCACTAAGTCAAATAGTAGAAAAAACGACGTCATACTCAAAACTGGGTCATGTGGGAACAGGTGAGCGATTCAGGACCATCATGGTCCTCTTGTTTATTAACTCTTTTTGTAATGTGTGCTTATTTCGTCCATATAGTCCCTCCTCATAACTTGAATTCTGGTTATCTCGAAATAAAAAGCACGGTCCCTTGAAATTCGAGATACCGAGTTTCAACTGTATATACTGCTGAGCCGTGTAAATTTGTTTGAGCTATAGGTGGTTGGAGACAACTAGTTTTCCTCTTGCATCATAGATAATTGGATAGAAACTTACCACAGAAACATTTATAACCTTAAAAGATGTACTGTATTATCATTAAGGATATTAGTAAGGGAAAAGATGAAAACACTATTCAAATTCTAGAATGTTTACACAGTTTTATGCATGCTTATTAGAATGAATCATGCCCATACATCAAGTAGTATTTCGTCAAAGGTGTTGATTTATAACATCGTGATGAGTGAGTATTACTTAATTATAGACCAGAGTTACCTTTGCTGAATTGCCAATTTCTCAAGGTGAAATTTTTGAACTGATTGTCAGTTCAGATTTGACTGGTATGTTTTGTTGTTTGAACAAAGATGTACACTTAAATTATAATCAGAAAAACTGGAGGCAGGGTTCAAGAGTTTCAGCCATCTATGCTCAGCTGTACCTTACCTTCATTAGCATATTTCCTTTGTTATTCAGTGTGATGTTATTGAGAGCAAGTGTTACTTTTGTTAGATTTTCTATTTGTTTAAAGGTTGGGTAGTTTGATAGTTGACTACACAGTGGTTTTACAAGACAGTGAAGGAGCTGTGAAGGATTTTACTGAAGCGTCACTGAGACTTGCCCTGGGATCTACACTCGAGGTGTTCAACGAGAATCTTGGTGTGAACAGAATGACTGTGGATGACAGTTTAGGTAAGTTTTGGAATTGACTAAACTATCAAATGTAATAATTAGAATTATATAAACTCAATTAACAATAACACCATATAAATATAAAGAATGGCATTTCCTTGTTTACTGTTACTCTTGTACATAAACCTATTTAGAGCAGCAATCTTCAGGCAACAGATTTCATTTTTCCCACAGGTTTAGCGTAGTCTTAATCCTGCTGTAATTAGCTCAAATCTGTAAATTTCTGAAATGTTCTGTAGTTTGCTGAATTCTAATAAGTGTATTACTAATTGGAATGGACTTGATACCATGATTTCGTAATCTTTTATTTTACAGTGAACCTACTTTCATTGTCAGCGGAGGAACTAGCTTGTAGATTATTCCTTGAAATGTCCGGTCCATGTCAGACTGGATATATATGTACATTGGTTGCTAACAGTCCAGAATGTAGGTATGTATATGTACCTACACCAGATATACAGTCATATGACACTAGGTATCTCAAATTCCAAGAGACCAAGCCTTATGCTTTGAGATAAGTGGAACTCAACTTCAGAATGATACTTGGAACTGGTTTTTTTGTTTGCTAAATACATCTAATATACATTATGAGAGTAATAAGCAATTTGAAACATTTTTTTTTTATGCCCCCGAAGGTGGGCATATTAAAATCGCACTGTCCGTGCGTGCGTCCAGTAAATTCTTGTCCGGGCTGTAACCCTGCCATCCATAAAGGGATTTTGAAATAACTTGGCAGAAATGTTAACCATAATAAGACGATGTGTCTTGCACAAGACCTGGACCCCTAGCTCCAAGGTCAAGGTCACACTGAGAAGTCAAAGGTTAACAGGATCTTTTTTGTGTCCAGTTCATAACACTGCCATTCATCAAGGGATTTGAAAATAATTTGACACAAATGTTAACCATATTGAGAAGGTGTGCTGCGCTTATGACCCGGGTCTCTCAGGTCAAGGTCAAGGTCACAAAATAATTCATACCTAAACTATTCTGGTATATTTTGACAGCTCTTGTTTTCAATTTGATTTTATTCATTTCATGTTTTCAAATGTTTGATCTTACCTAAGTCAACAATTTCTTTGCATTGACGTTGTAATAAGTGAAACTTTGAGTGGAGGGACTTCAGATTCACTTTAATACATAGTGAAAATACCTGTTTTAAGAAGAAATTTTGATGAGTGAATTTGAGATATCAACTTTCAGCTGTACTTATTTCTTCCTATTCAATGTTTCTACTTCTTGACATAATCATATAGTATGTCAATTCTTTCCAGGAATTATTAGAAACCTTAGAGAAAGTCTTTGTACCACTAACAGAAAATTAGTGTTTGAAATTATTTTTTGTCCAGTGGCATTGCAGTATTTTTCAAATTATTGGGAAATTTATTTTGGTAAATCAACATTTACTTCCAGTCGTTTATTAACCCGGTAAGTCACATACTGTAGGCGGAGCTTAAATTTGTAAACAAAAAATAATTTCAAACACTAGACAGGTTAGTGTTTATTAGTAAGCATTTATCAAATTAAATTGGTCGTGCCAGACCAATTTAATTTGATAAATGTTTACTAATAAACACTAACCTATACTTGAAATGCATTGATCTTTATAGTTATTCAATAAGTTAACCTTATGTTCATGACAATATTTCAGACCAGATCCCAGTACAGGTAAATTTAACAGAAATTAAATTTATTGCTACTTTTAAAACTAATAGCATCATCATCTGTTTAAAATAATAATTGCACAAATTCATACACTATTTGTAATGATACATTAACCTGCAGCTTGCTTGCGGCAAGTGATTCTGCCTTTGTGACCAGCGCAGACCAAAATCAGCCTGCTCGTCTGTGCAGGCTGATCATTGTCTGCACTGTTTGCTACTCAATTAATTTTCAGTGAACACCCCTTTGATAAACAAGTGGTTCTGCCCAAATTGAATGAAGGACCAATCCATTTTAGAAATTTAGCAGGGTAAAGGTTAATTTTTGATCCACTTTTTCCATTTCAGTACTATTCTCTGAAATATAAAACAATGCCATCAGTATTAAACATCATTTTCTAAAGAAATCGGAGCTTTGTAATAGGATCTAAAATACCTTGCTTAATTTTGAATTTACTTCACAAAACAGTTTTGGTGGAGGATTTTCCATAGGAAATTTAGGCTAGTTTGGACATTAGAATTATAACCAAACATTTGGCATATTTGTTGATGGTTTGCTATAAAACTTTCAGGAAATGCTACTTTAATAGTGTAATAGCCTCTTTTCCTTAAAAAAATTGTAAAATAAAATTATGATTTTGCCGGATTTTTGCAAAAAAGAACAATTTTTGGCAATAATATTGACTTTCTTAAAAATATTCTAAAGATTGGAAAAGGTCCTACTACCACCCACAGAGATCTTTAGAAGATATCCATAATTATATTGTTTATATCAGAATTTTTAAATTTTAAAGCTGTAATATGCAAAAAAACTGTTACTTGTCAGGTAGATCAAACAGTATATATTGGTTACAAACATTTAACATTTCCACATCCCTTGTTTGTGTTACTGTCACAATTCAGCTATTAATTCTGCTTAAAGAATATTATCATATACTTCACTTAAATTGTTGTTTGTTCATTTAGATAGATTTCATGTAACACCGCTGATTTTTAAGCATTGCCAATCCCTATTGCTGCATTTGGAATCTTTGTAGTTTTTAGCTCTTCAGTGACTATTTTACACAAGATGATATAATAATGCCATTATGAGCAGGCTTATCTGTAGTACAGGCATTGTAATGTTGTACTTCCTATACAAATGACTGATTCTGTTTTTATTAAACCTGAGTTATTAGATTGGGGTATGTCGTTGGTCGGGCGGGCGGGCGGCGGCGGCGTCAAACTGGTGTTTCTGGTCAATAACTTTTGTTTCGGTAAAGATATTTGAATAAAACTTGGTATGTATGTAGCTTATATCAAGACAAAGGCTGGGATTGATTTTGGGGTTTCTGGGGTCAAGGTCAAGGTCACTGTTACTTAAAATAGAAAAAGGGTTTCCGGTCAATAACTTAGGAATGAGTTATCTTGATGAAACTTGGTGTATAGAAAACTTATAAAAAGTTGTAGCTTGGGATTGATTTTGGGGTTTCTGGGATCAAGGTCAAGGTCATTGTTACTAAAAATAGGGTTAGGGTTAGGTTAGGGTTAGGGTTAGGGTTGTGCTTTAAACTGGTGCACTGTGATTCAGTATACTTTTTTATTCTTATGTTGTAGCTTGGGATTGATTTTGGGGTTTCTGGGATCAAGGTCAAGGTCATTGTTACTAAAAATAGGGTTAGGGTTAGGGTTGTGCTTTAAAGTTAGGGTTAGGGTTAGGGTTGTGCTTTAAAGTGGTGCACTGTGATTCAGTATACTTTTTTATTCTTATGAAAAGTGTTGAAAACCTGGTTTCGTGGCATTGCCGCATTTCTTGTTCTTGCAAATAAAATAAGACAAATTCTGGATTCAGAAATATAAAGTCTTAGCCTGTCTCTAAAAGATTTGTCTGGAAAAAGCTTATCAAACCATTAATGTTTTATTTAACTTTAAATCTCACTTGTTGTTATCAATTTCTAGATTGTGGGATTCCAGCCAATCCATCCAACGGGGCAGTAGATTACTCCCGTGGTACACTGTTTGGAGATACAGTTATATACACGTGTAACTCTGGTTATACATTAGTAGGTCATAATACACGTACATGTCAGGGCGGCGGGAACTGGGCACCTGATGCCCCTACATGTTCTCTTACAGGTAAATCATTATTAGTGTTGTATCTTGTCTAAAGTGACATTGATTGCAGAACTGAAGAAAATAGTTATGTCTCCCCCATAGGTGGGGGAGACATATTGTTTTTGCATTCCCAGTCTGTCCCTCTGTCCATTCATCCGCATTAAGCTTGTCAACCTTTCACAGGTCAAACTGCTGGCCGGATTTCAATGAAACTTCACAGGAGTGATCAGAACCAACCCTAGTTATGCATATCGCTGGCACATTCCGCTTCGCTGTACAAAATGGCCGCCAATTGACTTTCGACTGCATACCAACAAACATGCCCTCTTCAATCCTTAGAATACATGGGGAGGAGAAATATTTTTTTGTGACAAAAACACCTTCTAGTTAGCTCGACTTTTCGAAGAAAAAGTAGAGCTATTGCACTTGCCCCAGTGTCGGCGTCATGGTCGCCATTGGTTAAAGTTTTTGATAAAGTCAAATATCTCTATTACTATCAAAGCTATTGACTTGAAACTTAAAATACTTATTTACTATCAAAGTCTACACCAGGAGAAACAATCACTGTAACTCTGATTTGAATTTTGACAGAATGTTGCCCGTTTTTAGCTCGACTATTCGAAGAACAGCCTAGCTATTCTACTCACCCTGGCGTCGGCGTCACACCTTGGTTAAGCTTTTGCATGCAAGTACATACACCTACCATTTAAAGGCATATAGCTTTGAAACTTATTTTTTCTTTTTCTAGGTCAATTACCAACCTCCCTGGGTCAAGTTCTATAACTCTGACATGTATTTTGAGCAAATTATGCCCACTTTTAGACTTAGAAAATTCTGGTTAAAGTTTTACATGCAAGTTACTATCTCCAAAACTAATGCAGATATTGAATTGAAACTTCACATGTGTCTTCAGGGTTATAAAACTAGTTGATAGCAGCAAGTCCCATAACTCTGACCTTCATTTTGGCCAAATTATGCCCCCTTTTGGACTTAGAAAATTCTGGTTAAAGTTTTGCGTGCAAATACATACAGCTATTACTAAAAGGCATATAGATTTGAAACTTATTTTTTCTTTTTCTAGGTCAATTACCAACCTCACTGGGTCAAGTCCCATAACTCTGACATGTATTTTGGGTAAATTATGCCCCCTTTTGGACTTAGAAAATTCTGGTTAAGGTTTTACATGCAAGTAACTATCTCCAAAACTAATGCAGATATTGAATTGTAACTTGACATGTGTCTTCGGGGTTATAAAACTACATGATAGCAGCAAGTCCCATAACTCTGATATGCATTTTGGTCAGATTATGTCCCTTTTTGAATTTAAAACTTGTTTGATATTTAACATTTTGGGTAATATTTTCCTGCTTCTGGGACAATATTTCGAATAGTCGAGCTTGGCTGTCTTACGGACAGCTCTTGTTAACTTAGAATTTTTGTTAAAGTTTTTAATAAAGTCAAATATCTCTGTTACTATCAAAGCTATTGACTTGAACTTAAAAAAAATACTTATTTACCATCAAAGTCTACACCAGGGGAAACAATCCCCATTACTCTGATTTGAATTTTGACAGAATTATGCCCCTTTTTAACTAAGATTTTTTTTGTTAAAATTTTTGATAAAGTCAAATACCTCTGTTACTTTTAAAGCTTTTGACTTGAAACTTAAAATAGTTATTTACTATCAAAGTATACACCAGGAGAAACAATCCCCATTACTCTGTTTGAATTTTGACAGAGTTACGTCCCTTTTTAACTTGGATTTTTTTTTACTGGCAAAGCTCTAATTCAGTCAAGCACTGAGAAAAGTCGAGCGCGCTGTCTTACGGACAGCTCTTGTTTATATTTGATGCAAGTTATAAAAGTTATTAATCTGTTAAACCCCTAGATACAAATATGCCATCTGTCAGTCCATCTGTAATTCCTTTCTGGATAAATATCTCTGAAAGCTTTTAATTGATATTTCAGATAGCTATAAAAACCGTCATCATCGTATTATGCCAGTCAGGGTCACACTTCGAGGTCATATATAGTCACATCACTTTATCTTTCCTGTATCAAAGTGGGTTCTGGGAGTACTAATCACATTCAGTGATAGCTCTAGTTTATTGTTGCTTTAATGTTGAAAATTCTGAAGATTGTTTTATTTTGACCTTCTGTGTCATCAAAAGTTTAAATTTTTTGTTGATTTCTTAATAGTTTGTATAGTGCATTTAAATTAAATTTGTAGCAAAAACTATGTTTAAAGAGAGATGAACAATTAGGTACTGAGATTTCAAATAATTTTACTAAATTATAGATTGTGGAACATTGAGTGACCTTGCGAATGGTTTAGTTGTATTTGGTGGCACTGTGATTGGACAGACAGCGTTTTACAGCTGTAATCCTGGATACAGTCTAATTGGTGCTTCTGTGGTCACCTGTCAGCTAGACGGTACCTGGAGTAACCCACCCCCTACATGTAGGATTACAGGTACTATCAATTTATTTAATGCATTTTGCCAATAACCGAGTCCGGTTATTGGAAGAGCTGTTAGTATTTGTTTGATAAACTGGCTACCTGGTCATCAATCTTGGTCAAGAAAACTGTGTTTAGACCAGTCTAAAAACTAAAGCATCTGGTTGGATGATTTTGAATTTGGTCTTGAAATTACCAATGAAAATGCTTCAATCTGAGACTGGTTTCCACACTTTGTTTTATAACCTAAGATAAGGTGAGGACATTGATAAGGTAACATAGCCTTCTGTCCAGTTCCTAAACAGTTATTTTCAAAACATTTCATGATTTGCTGAAATAAGATATGTTTAATCTAACTATAGACCAGGTCAACATTTTTCATTAAAGCTAGTTGGTCATAGTTTTAGGGGTGGGGTGGGGAGAGAATTTTGAGCATATTTACACAAAGTTAAATAACGATATATGACATAAAGAAATAAATGTATTGTTCTGCCTTTCTACTTGAAGATGGATGGCAACACAAAACTGTTCAAGCTGCTATTTTATTCCATGGCCAGATTGTATTAATGTAGTGATTATACAAGATGGCAGTGCTGTAATTTCCAGGGTGTGGTGGTTTATCCAATCCATTACATGGAACAGTAACGGTATCGACTGATGGTAGTGTAGCACAGTATACCTGTCAGACTGGTTTTTATTTGACTGGTGACAGTCTGAGAACATGTCTGGTTTCCAAACTGTGGAGTGGAAGTGCTCCTACATGTCGGGCTGTAGGTAGGTATTATAGTAAACTGTTTTGGTATTGATTTAGTTTTGAGCTTCTGTAATTGAATTTACAGAGGAATATTTTCAAGAAGAAGCATTAAATTCATAGATGTCTGCATTTGATTTACTAATGCAGTACTAAATTTTCTAAATACAATTCTAAATTGGTATCTTGAATTCCAAGGTACCAGGGTTTTTTTTACCAGAAGATAAAGGTAATCAACTTGAAACAGGTGTGTCTATCTGAAACATTGCCCTTTTTGGCATATTAATTACTTCCACATGTTTACGTAATATGGCATTCATGTGTTTTTTTTCCAAGTATTTACTGTATGATGAGTTTGTTTTCTTATTATACAAACTGTGTCTTTCTCTATTACTGTTTCCCCAACTGGAGTAATCAGAATTCAGTGAAAAGAAAGTAGTTTCTAGATTGCAGTATTCAGTTGCAAAGAGAAAAGATGACAGATTAAATTACAAATAAATGACAACTAACTGTGAGAAATGGTTAGTGAAACACAGTCATTTAATATAAGTCAGTATTAATTAATGTAGTAACAAATAGCATAATTGTACAAAAATCAAGCTTATATTGCCAACTCAAATCAGAAGAAGGGCTGAGCGGTTAAGGTCGCTGACTTCAAATCACTTGCCCCTTATCAGTGTTGGTTTGAGCTTCACTCGGGGCGTTGAATTCTTCATGTGAGGAAGCCATCCAGCAGGCTTACGGAAGGTGTTGTGGTTCTACCCAGGTGTACGCTTGTGATGAAATAATGAACGAAGGGGCACCTGGGGTCTTCTTTCACCATTAAAGCTGGAATGTCGAGATATGACCTATAATTATGTCGGTGCGACCTTAAACCCAACAAAACCAAACCAAATCAGATGAATTTTTTATTACTTCTTGTCATTGTGAGGTAAATACACAGATATTTAACTTCCAGGACTTAAATTCAATTTGACTCAACAGAGATGCAGTATTTAGAATTTGTCGCAAGCCGAGTCAGAATGCACTAAATGAAATGTCTCCCACATATTAGGAATTTCAAGAATTTGAGATACTGATTTTTCAGCTGTACTCATTTTAAATATTTCACATCATTTCCTTACAGATATATTCACATAGAAGTAGGATATGAAGTAAGATATTCTGTTCTATTTCAGAATGTTTTAATCTACCAGATCCTCTGAATGGTAGAGTAGATATAACTGGTACATCTTATGGCAGCACAGCGACATACCATTGTACAAGGGTAGGGTACAAAATGTCAGGCCCTGATACACGGGTGTGTGGACAGGATGGACAGTGGTCTGGAAATGCCCCAAGCTGTGATATTATTGGTTGGCCATTTTTCTAAAAAAATGTATTATATTTACAGGCTATTAACCAACTGCTCTATTTCTTTGAGGAATTTCTTGTATATTTTAGGATCTGCTGTCTTTTATTTTAAGTGATATTTTCTGTACTTTGGATTTTAAAGGTGTTGTCAATTTTTATGACCCCTTCAAAGAGAATGTTGTATATTGTTTTGCTAACTGCCTGTTGGTTGATTGGTTTGTTGGTTTCTCAGTAGACCATTTGGTTCCCGATTGATACTTAGAGAATGCATGGTCTCACATGGGTCAGACTTTGTAGGATGATTGCCTGTGGTCAGGAGGTCAAAGGTCAAGGTCATGGTGACCTTGAGACTGAAAATGATGTCTCTTGTTTTAATGATATCTCTAGTAGTGGACTTTTAAAGCTCTAGTAGTGGACTTTTAAAGCCGTACCCTTTTAGTGCAGATTTGGTAGCTCCGTCCACAAATGCTGCAGTTTCCCTGTATGACTAACGCTGTTGCCAACATCCACAAGGGACAAACACTAACAAAGTTTTCTACCGGTAGGGGACTTCCGTATTGCTCACTTGTATTCAGTCAGATTTGTCGAACTACACCAATACAACTAATACAACTACATATAATAGGATTTAAATGAAACTTGTAACAAACTATCACTGGCAAATCTACATATTTGTGTATTTTACAGTTGAACGCTGCATCCATGTCCTAATTTAGTGAAAAAATTGATAAGCAGGTATCTCAGTACCCTTTAGTAGGAATGGATTGAAACTTAAAATTCATTACACTTATTCATTGTGATAATCGCACATGTGTCGTACAGGTTTTGTAAGTCTGTTTTGTATTTTTACAGTGATATGCTCCTTTTCTGCCTTAGCTGTTCCTTGTTGGATTTTTTTATGTAAGCTGTATCTTAGTAACCACTATTGGTAATAGAATCACTGACTTGTTCACTGTGATAATCTGACATGCACTACATTCCATGTTCTGTTTCCTGAAAACCTGCCTTATCAAGTTTTCCAAAAAACACCCATGTAATTTCTTGTGCATTTCAGAGTGTGATGTTTTGCCACCATTACCCAGTGGTAATATAGATATGCTAGACAGAACATACGGACAGACGGTGTCTTTTACATGTAACCAGGGCTACATACTGCAAGGTGCTCAAACATTGACATGCATGGCATCTGGCTGGAGTGGTACACCTCCGATATGCAGATCATCTGGTACATATGATTAAATAAGTTACTTTTGGCAAGTTACATGAATTTTTACATAAGAATTTAAAGTAGTTCAGATTCCTCCCTGAGGAATATTTTCAGTATACTGGGGACATAAAATAGTTAGCAGTGCAGCACACGTAGACTGTTGATTAAACTCACTGATAGGGATTTCTAGTGACGTGCTTGTAAATTCCAACATTATGTTAAGATAAGTTGATTAAAAACATTTGTATTTTTGGGGTAGTTGTCTTTCAGATAAAAACGAATATATAAAAGTATGAAAAGTAGTTTGGTTGCCAGTAAATTACAGAACATGTGGAACAATAAAGCTTTATTTTACTTTGCAGTTAGAAGCCTGTAAAAATCATCTAAAAACTTCAGTCCATTTCTGTTGCACAAAAGATTGTGAAAATCAACACTCCCCACCCCATTTTTTTTTTTTTAGTGGGAAGGGGGGCCTTAGATTTGCCCTTGTCCATCTATCAGAATCTGTGTTGTGCATATCTGAAAAAATACTCAGTTATTCAGCGTGTGAATTGTGCACCAGGGCCTGTATTCATAAAGCTCCTAAGGAGAAAACTTAGGAAAATCCTTAACTTTGTAAGATTTCCTGAACAACATAGCACAAAAGAAAAGTGTAGACTTTATAAGATTTATTGATTATCTTCATTACTATGCCAGACTGTATGTGACAATATTGTTAGACATTCCAACTATCTCGACGATTGTCCACAAAAGGCTTTGGAACTTTTCCTTTGGTTAGTCCCTTAGTGAAAATTTTCCCTTAGGAGCTTGATGAATACCAGCCCAGGTGTTTTAATTGAGATTTTACACAGCAAGACCAGAGTTATAGCCCTTGACAGGAGTGGGGGGTACCAGTTTCCTGTTGACATCTAGTTGCTGTTGTAAGAATGTTATTTCCTTGAATCATATTTTTTAGAAAGGGATGCTTCATTTGAAATAAAGACAGCAAATATATTGATATTTCAGACAAGATAAAAACATACTTATTTTATGAAAATTGCTTCATTGCCAGATTTTGTATTTCAGGTGACTGTGGATCATTAGACAATCCAATGTATGGCTATGTTACATTTAGTCTTGGTACCGCATTTTTGTCCAAGGCAACATTTTCATGTTATGTGGGGTATAAGCTGACTGGAAGTACAGAACGTGTTTGTCAAGCAGATAATACTTGGAGTGGAACGCCCACAACCTGCATTCTTGTTGGTCAGTATAGAACAGTTGTTTTTGTTGTACTTTAATTGATATTGCTGCTATTATCACCAGCAGAAGTTTGTTATTTTTTGGGTATCATTAGCTCGACTATTCATAGAATAGTAGAGCTATTGGACTCGCCCATGCGTCGGCGTCCGCGTCTGCGTCGGCGTCCGCGTCCGCGTCCCGATTTGGTTAAGTTTTTGTATGTAAGCTGGTATCTCAGCAACCACTTGTGGGAATGGATTGAAACTTCACACACTTATTCACTGTGATAAACTGACTTACATTGCACAGGTTCCATAACTCTGTTTTGCTTTTTTACAAAATTATGCCCCTTTTTTGACTTAGAAATTTTTGGTTAAGGTTTTGTATGTAAGCTGGTATCTCAGTAACCACTTGAAGGAATTTTATAAAACTTGGGTCAAATGATCACCTCATCAAGACGATGTGCAGAACCCATGAGTCAGCCATGCCGGCTCAAGGTCAAGGTCACATCTCAAGGTCAAAGGTTTGAGCCTTCCATTTTGTGTCCGCTCTATATCTCTTAAACCCCTTGAAGGAATTTTATAAAACTTGGGTCAAATGATCACCTCATCAAGACGATGTGCAGAACCCATGAGTCAGTCATGCCGGCTCAAGGTCAAGGTCACAACTTAGGGTCAAAGGTTTGAACCTTCCATTTTGTGTCCGCTCTATATCTCCTAAACACCTTGAAGGATTTTCATCAAACTTGGGTCAAACGATCACCTCATCAAGACGATGTGCAGAACTTATGAGTCAGCCATGTTGGCTCAAGGTCAAGGTCACAACTGAAGATCAAATGTTTGAGCCTTCCATTTCGTGTCCGCTCTATTTCTCCTAAACCCCTTGAAGGAATTTTATAAAACTTGGGTCAAATGATTACCTTATCAGTACGATGTGCAGAAATTATGAGTCAACCATGCCAGCTCAAGGTCAAGGTCACAACTAAGGGTCGAAGGTTTGAGCCTTCCATTTGGTGTCCACTCTGTATCTCCTTAACCCCTTGAAGGATTTTCATCAAACTTGTGTCAAATGATCACCTCATCAAGAACTCATGAGTCAGCCATGTCAACTGAAGGTCAAGGTTACAACTGAAGGTCAGAGGTTTCAGCTCTGTATCTCTTAAACCACTTGAAAGATTTTCATGAAACTTTGGTCAAATGATCACCTCATCAAGACGTTGTGCAGAATTCATGAGTCAGCCATGTCAGTTCAAGGTCAAGGTCACAGCTAAAATCAAAGGTTTTACCCTTTCACTATCCATAGCAGTGGCGGGGGATTTAGCTGTCTTTCAGACTGTCTTGTTGGTTAAGTTTTTGTATGTAAGCTGGTATCTCAGTATCCACTAATGGGAAAGGATTGAAACTTCACACACTTGTTCACTGTCATGATATGACATGCAGTGCAAAGGGTCAATAACTCAACTTTGCATTTTACAAAATTATGCCCCTTTTTCAACTTAGGAGTTTTTGGGTTAAATTCTTATATGTAAGCTGGTATCTCAGTACCCACTAATGGGAATGGATTGAAACTTCATACACTTGTCCACTGTCATGAGCTGATAAGCACTATGCAGGTTCCATAACCCTATTTTACTTTTTTACTAAATTATGCCCCTTTTTCGACTTTCTTATTCATTCAAGCGACAAGGCTGTTAAATAGTCGAGCGTTGCTGTCCTCCGACAGCTCTTGTTTTTAAACAGCTATGACAATCTAAAAGAGAAGTTTATTTTCTGCTTCAGGTGTTTGTGTTGTGGAGGGGAGCTGATGGGGCATTCAAATCATATGTTGGACCTCCTGTTCTCCCATCTGAGGAAATGGTTATGCCTGTCCCCTTAGGCCATTTGTATCTGCTTTGGGACATTGGGCAACCTTCCACCTAGCCATTTTGTGTCTACTTTAGGAGAAGGCATCATTCCGCCTAGCTCTTTTGTCATCCAATACATGTACTTTATATATTAACAAATGCATTATAATGTACAAATGTACTACCTAATTCTATGTAATAATTAATATATTCTGGCAGATTTTTATGCCCACACACATTTATGTGGGGGTGTATAGTGTTGCTGCTGTCCCTCCATCCATATGTCCCGAAATCTTGTATGTCCAACTCCTCCGTCACTATAACCCTGATTTGCTTCAATTTTTCACAGATGAACAAGCTCGATGTGCAGATGACCATAAAGGAATGATTTTTTGCTGTGAATATTTGTACTGCAGTTATGGTCCTTTGATAGTTTTTGCTATATAGAGGATGGCACAGTTTATGGGGCATCCATGTCCTATGGACACAATTTCTAGTTTTAGCACTCTCAACATCAGTTTTGTTAGAGAAGTATATGCTATATAATATTAAAGCTGTTCATAACCATATTTTATTTTTTACTGAATAACAAACTTTGTTAATATAGATTGTGGTCAGCCTGTCAGTTCCGATGGAGGAAGAGTTACATATACAAGTGGCACCACCTATGGCAGAGTGGCAACATATACCTGTAACTCTGGCTATGATTTGATTGGTCCAGCTACAGTCACATGTCAGAACAACGGTACATGGACTTACAAACCTATTTGCAGAGCTAAAGGTAAAAACATTTATTATAGCGAGAAGGAATTGTTCTTACATGTAATGGAGATTTCTTGAATCCAGTTTGGCTGTGGCTAGGTGGGGGTAGACTGCAAGAAGACTGTAGGAGCATAGAATGCAGCTAAGAAAAGAAATTAGAAGTCTGCTTTTGACGGAGACTATTCATGGGTGATAATGACATGAGCCGCGCCATGAGAAAACCAACATAGTGCGTTTGCGACCAGCATGGATCCAGACCAGCCTGCGCATCCACGCAGTCTGGTCAGGATCCATGCTGTTCGCTTTCAAAGCCTATTGCAATTAGAGAAACCGTTCGTGAACAGCATGGATCCTGACCAGACACACTATGTTGGTTTTCTTATGGCGCGGGTCAATTATGTGTACCACTTCAAAGGCTCCATACATAGCATGAGCTTAAAGGAAACTCTTATTGTAAAGTAATATTGAATGGACTTTAACGTCCCAAAGTATCAGAAATGATAACAACAAAGTCAGTACTCAGTCTTATAAGTGGGACATGAAAGGATATTGTCTGTCTGGTTAGATTAGTAGAAAGAAAACACGACTATGAATCAAGGAGTCGTAAACAGTCCTTGTGAGGTGAATGTTTTCGATGATAATTTGACTAAGATGACAATGTCATGTCTGAAATCATTTGTTCTCCTCCTCCTCTGTCTGAAATAAGTTGTCCTCTGCCTGTATCTGAAATCAGTAAACTGTTTGCCATCATTTCTGTCTGAATTTTGTTGTCCTCTACCTCTGACTGAAAGCAGTTGTCCTCCACTTCTATCTGGAATCAGTTGTCCTCCAGCTCTGACTGAAATCAATTGTCTTCCAGTTATATCTGAAATAAGTTATCCTCTGCCTCTGGCCTCTGTCTGAAATCAGTTATTCTCCACCTCTGTCTGAAATCAGTTGTCCTACACATCTGTCTGAAATCAGTTGTCCTACGCCTATGTCTGAAATAAGTTGTCCTACACCTATGTCTGAAATAAGTTGTCCTCATCCTCTGTCTGAGATCAGTTGTCCTCGGCCTCTGATTTATGTGGGAAAAGTATTGGTCACTTGCAGAGAACAGGTCAGTACTTGCAAAGAGTCTAGGAACCCTGGTAGGTTAATTTACTGTCATAGCGTTGTACCCAAATCAAACTAAGGAAATGTAACAGTTAACTGCTTTCAATTGAAAGTATTTTGATTGAAGTTGAATATGGTCATGTGTTTAATTAAGTCACTCGCCTGGGTTGCAAGTATTTCATTGTGAGTCGAACAAGGTCTTTAAAGTAAAATGGTTTATTGCCAGATTTCTGTCCAAATAATATAAGGTCTTGTCTTTAAGTAAATTAAATAAATCTTTCATCACCAGATTCCTGTTCAAGTTGAACAAAGGTCTTGTTTTAAAGTAAGATGTTTTACTGTCAGATTTCTTTTCAAGTATAATAAGGCCTTACCTTTAAAAAGGCTTTATTGTCAGATTTCTGTTAAATTGGCCGGCCGAATAAGGTATCCTAAAGTAAAATGCTTTATTGTCAGTATTTTTGTTCAGTTTGATCAAAGCCACATTAAAATGTTTTTGTAGATTGTGGTTCCCCGCCTAATCCATTGAATGGACTGGTAGATATTGTGGCTGGTACCACGTTTGGTTCCACTGCTGTGTACACATGTAACCCAGGATACTACCGACAGGGAGCCAGTGCAAGGACTTGCCTAGCAACAGGATACTGGGATAATCTTGTACCAACCTGTGTTGTTAGAGGTATTCTATTTCAGTTATGCAGAACACAGAGTTCAAAAGTAGAAAGGAGATTTGCATTACCCCTTAATATGCTTTGTAAATATTGTGGTTGCACCACTTCCTGTTGTTGCTACATAGTCAGTATGAGATGCAAAGACACTTAAATCAAAATAAATAGTAAATTTTGGCTTTGTGTATTGCATTCTGGGATGACTGTTGCTTGGAAGGATAGTTTTCTCACTGTTTACTGAGTCGAGCTGCTAGATTTCCTGTTTTAATCTATAATCCTATGTCATTTGTTTAGGCTTGGAATAAAAATTCTTCAGCTAATTTGTAGAAATCTAGATGATGTTTGGGAGTTTATTATAAAAGAGATAATGATTATTATTAGTATTATGATTGTATTAAGTAATGTTTTCAGATTGTGGACCTCTCGCCACGCCTACACATGGAGTAGTGAATGTGCCTTTGGGAACAACGTATGGACAGACAGCTACATACTATTGTAACCCTGGTTACACGTTGTCTGGTACTGCAAGTAGACAATGTGCCGTAGATGGGTTATGGACCGGTTTCTCTCCTGTATGTATTGGAGTTGGTAAGTTTGTACTGTATATACTGCGTGGTAGAGAAATATTCTGTTACATGCTGCAGTTTGTAAGACATGCTTTAAGTTATGCTCTTGTGATGAAATTATTTTGAATTGTCAGTGATAGGAAGGAAACATTTTATTGTAACCAATCTGTCTTACTTTGTCACTTTTGAGCCAAAATTATTAAAAAAATGGTGAAGAGTGAAATTGGAGAATTTTGTTCAATGTGTTAAAGGTTTTGTTATGTCCAATGTTTACTGTACTGTACTATATATTATATTAAGAGATTTTTATTTTCCAATCTTCCTTTATGACGGCCCATATTTTGTATCTCTGTACATGTTTTTCTGTCCTATATTAATGTGCATTAATGTTTTACAGTATGTGGAAGTCTCAGCCGTCCAGGCAATGGACAGGTGTCTTTATCTCAAGGTTTAGGAGTCGGGTCAGTTGCTACATATACATGTAATCCAGGGTATGTTCTTAGTCCAGCTAATAACGCAGCAAGGACATGTAAGATGAATGGCACCTGGACTGGTACACCACCTGTATGTATCTTCATAGGTAAGAGCCATAAGTTGTAATACTTTAGTTTATGTTTAAGATGATGACCGTCTGCATTTTCACATTCATTTCTACAATAGTACATCTACAGTAAACCTCACTTATAAGGAACTCGGATATAAGGAACACTCGGTTATAAGGAACCGTTGTCAATTCCACGATCTAATTCCTTTATTCAATGTAAAAATCCTTGGTTATAGGGAACAGTTTACCAAATGTCTAATTGTAAAAAAATAAAGCAGGTGCTAAAATGGACAATAGCAAAACTAAAGGTATAATTTACACTTTAATACATGGCGCCGTTGTCCAGTTTGTGCAAAATATAAATTTGAACATTTATTAGCTCACCTGTCACAAAGTGACAAGGTGAGCTTCTGTGATCGCGTGGCGTCCGTACGTCCGTGCGTGCGTAAACTTTTGCTTCTGACCACTCTAGAGGTCACATTTTTTATGGGATCTTTATGAAAGTTGGTCAGAATGTCATCTTGATGATATCTAGGTAAAGTTCGAAACCGGGTCACGTGCGGTCAAAAAATAGGTCAGTAGGTCTAAAAATAGAAAAACCTTGTGACCTCTCTAGAGGCCATATTTCTCAATGGATCTTCATGAAAATTGGTCAGAATGTTCACCTTGATGATATCTAGGTCAAGTTTGAAACTGGGTCACGTGAGGTCAAAAACTAGGTCAGTAGGTCTGAAAATAGAAAAACTTTGTGACCTCTCTAGAGGCCATATTTTTCATGGGATCTTTATAAAAATTAGTCAGAATGTTCACCTTGATGATATCTAGGTCAGGTTCGAAACTGGGTCATGTGCGGTCAATAACTAGGTCAGTAGGTCGAAATAGAAAAACCTTGTGACCTCTCTAGAGGCCATATTTTTCATGATATCTTCATGAAAATTGGTGAGAATGTTCACCTTGATGATCTCTAGATCTACTTCAAAAGTGGATCACGTGCCTTCAAAAACTAGGTCATTAGGTCAAATAATAGAAAAACCTTGTGACCTCTCTAGAGGTCATATTTTTCAATGGATCTTCATGAAAATTGGCCAGAATTTTTTATCATGATGATATCTAGGTCACATGTGCGCAAAAACTAGGTCACTTTGTGAAATAATAGAAATAACGACGTCATACTCAGTTCAACACTGGGTCATGTGGGGATAGGTGAGCGATTCAGGACCATCATGGTCCTCTTGTTATGTCTCCCCCAGGAGACATATTGTTTTTGCCCTGTCCGTCGTCCGTCCGTCCGTCCGTACGTCACACTTCATTTCCGAGCAATAACTGGAGAACCGTTTGACCTAGAACCTTCAAACTTCATAGGGTTGTAGGGCTGCTGGAGTAGACGACCCCTATTGTTTTTGGGGTCACTCCCTCAAAGGTCAAGGTCACAGGGGCCCGAACATTGAAAACCATTTCCGATCAATAACTAGAGAACCACTTGACCCAGAATGTTGAAACTTCATAGGATGATTGTACATGCAAAGTAGATGACCCCTATTGATTTTGGGGTCACTCCATTAAAGGTCAAGGTCACAGGGGCCCGAACATTGAAAACCATTTCCGGTCAGTAACTTGAGAACCACTTGACCCAGAATGTTGAAACTTCATAGGATGATTGGTCATGAAGAGTAAATGACCCCTATTGATTTTGGGGTCACTCTGTCAAAGGTCAAGGTCACAGGGGCCTGAACATGGAAAACCATTTCCGATCAATAACTAGAGAACCACTTGACCCAGAATGTTGAAATTTCATAGGATGATTGGTCATGAAGAGTAGATGACCCCTATTGATTTTGGGGTCACTCTGTCAAAGGTCAAGGTCACAGGGGCCTGAACATGGAAAACCATTTCCGATCAATAACTAGAGAACCACATGACCCAGAATGTTGAAACTTCATAGGATGATTGGTCATGCAGAGTAGATGACCCCTATCGATTTTGGGGTCACTCTGTCAAAGGTCAAGGTCACGGGCCTGAACATGGAAAACCATTTCCGGTCAGTAATTTGAGAACCACTTGACCGAGAATGTTGAAACTTAATAGGATGATTGGTCATGCAGAGTAGATGACCCCTATCGATTTTGGGGTCACTCCATTAAAGGTCAAGGTCACAGGGGCCTGAACATTGAAAACCATTTCCGGTCAGTAACTTGAGAACCACTTGACCCAGAATGTTGAAACTTAATAGGATGATTGGTCATGCAGAGTAGATGACTCCTAACAATTTTGGGGTCACTCTGTGAAAGGTCAAGGTCACAGGGGCCTGAACATTGAAAACCATTTCTGGTCAGTAACTTGAGAACCACTTGACCCAGAATGATGAAATTTCATAGGATGATTGGTCATACAGAGAAGATGACCCCTAATGATTTTAGGGTCACTCTGTTAAAGGTCAAGACCACAGGGGCCTGAACATGGAAAACCATTTCCAATCAATAACTTGAGAACCTCTTGACCCAGAATGTTGAAACTTCATATGATGATTGTTCATGCAGAGTAAATGACCCCTAATGATTTTGGGGTCACTCTGTTAAAGGTCAAGGTCACAGGGGCCTGAACATTGACAACCAGTTCCGATCAACAGCTTGAGAACCTCTCGACCCAGAATGTTGAAACTTCATAGGATGATTGAACATGCAGAGTAGATGACCCCTATTGTTTTTGGGGTCACTCCGTTAAAGGTCAAGGTCACAGGGGCCTGAACATTGATAACCAGTTCCGATCAATAACTTGAGAACCACTTGACCCAGAATGTTGAAACTTCATAGGATGATTGAACATGCAGAGTAGATGACCCCTATTGATTTTGGGGTCAGTCTATTAAATGTCAAGGCAACAGTGGCCTGTTCATGTAAAATCATTTTTTGGAAATAACTTGAGAACCACTTGACCTACAATGTTGAAACTTAAGAGGATGATTGGACTTGCAGAGTAGATGACCCCTATTTATTTTGAGGTCACTTGATCAAAGGTCAAGGTCACAGAAGCCTGAACAGTGACTTGAGAACCACTAGGCCAGGAGTGTTGAAATTTAGCGGGATGATTGGACATGCCAAGTAGATGATCCCTATTGCAGCCAACCATCAGTGTCTCTTTGACTTTTGCTCCTAACCCCTATTGACTTCTTGCCTATAGGACTTTGCATTGGGGGAGACATGCGCTTTTTTACAAAAGCATTTTCTAGTTTTATATTAGTATTGATGCCTCTTAACATTACATGCAGTTGAGGGAGGTAAGGGGAGTAACTGCAACATTTCTTATTGTCATAATGTAGCGCTCTTTAAAAAAGAAGATAGAAATAGGCTAACCAACAAAAAATAAACAAAATTACGGTCATTCTTACAGACGTTCATATTGGCTTAGTTAAGGTTTAACGCAGTGTTTCAACACTATTTCAGTCATACACATGCAGGCAGTCTACCTACCATTTCTCCAGGAAAGGACCGGTACTAGATTCGCAACTTTCTCACATAAAGATTCATGGTCGGCCCAGAGTGTGAACACATAGCCCTTTTCAGACGTCAGTCAAATAGTGTTCGCTATACAAATTGTGTTCTTTATACATACTTGGTTACAAGGAACTAGTTCGCTATACGGATACAAGGAATCTCGGTTATAAGGAACAATTTTTAGAGGTCCCAAGCTGTTCCTTATAAGCGAGGTTTCCTGTAATTCTCTCCTTGAGGACTTTGACATTAGTCTGTCCATCCTTTTTCATATACGTTCCTTATCTTTTAAAACTTTTTGACAGAAATTTTTGTAACCTGGGTAGAATGTTTTTCATGTCAAGGGGACATACAAAACTTTCAATTAAATCGCCCATGCCCAAGGTAAGGGTCATAATTGAAGGTCAAATGTTTGAGCTTTTGATTTTTAGCTCACCTGTCACAAAGTGACAAGGTGAGCTTTTGTGATCGCGCAGCGTCCGTCGTCCGTCCGTCAGTCCGTCCGTCCGTCCGTGCGTAAACTTTTGCTTGTGACCACTCTAGAGGTCACATTTTTCATGGGATCTTTATGAAAATTGGTCATAATGTTCCCCTTGATGATATCTAGGTCAAGTTCGAAACTGGGTCACGTGCGGTCAAAAACTAGGTCAGTAGGTCTAAAAATAGAAAAACCTTGTGACCTCTCTAGAGGCCATATATTTCACAAGATCTTCATGAAAATTGGTCAGAATGTTCACCTTGATGATATCAAGGTCAAGTTCGAAACTGGGTCACGTGGCCTCAAAAACTAGGTCAGTAGGTCAAATAATAGAAAAACCTTGTGACCTCTCTAAAGGCCATATTTTTCATGGGATCTGTATGAAAGTTGGTCTGAATGTTCATCTTGATGATATCTAGGTCAAGTTCGAAACTGGGTCACGTGCGGTCAAAAACTAGGTCAGTAGGTCTGAAAATAGAAAAACCTTGTGACCTCTCTAGAGGCCATACTTGTGAATGGATCTTCATAAAAATTGGTCAGAATGTTCAACTTGATGATATCTAGGTCAAGTTCGAAACTGGGTCACGTGCGGTCAAAAACTAGGTGAGTAGGTCTAAAAATAGAAAAACCTTGTGACCTCTCTAGAGGCCATATATTTCACAAGATCTTCATGAAAATTGGTCAGAATGTTCACCTTGATGATATCTAGGTCAAGTTCGAAAGTGGGTCATGTACCGTCAGAAACTAGGTCAGTAGGTCAAATAATAGAAAAACCTTGTGACCTCTCTAGAGGCCATATTTTTCATGGGATCTGTATGAAAGTTGGTCTGAATGTTCATCTTGATGATATCTAAATCAAGTTCCAAAGTGGGTCATGTGCCATCAAAAACTAGGTCAGTAGGTCAAATAATAGAAAAACCTTATGACCTCTCTAGAGGCCATATTTTTCATGGGATCTGTATGAAAGTTGGTCTGAATGTTCATCTTGATGATATCTAGGTCAAGTTCGAAACTGGGTCATGTGCGGTCAAAAACAAGGTCAGTAGGTCTAAAAATAGAAAAACCTTGTGACCTCTGTAGAGGCCATACTTGTGAATGGATCTCCATAGAAATTGGTCAGAATGTTCATCTTGATGATATCTAGGTCAGGTTCGAAAGTGGTTCATGTGCCATCAAAAAGTAGGTCAGTAGGTCAAATAATGAAAAACGTTGTGACCTCTCTAGAGGCCATATTTTTCATGGGATCTGTATGAAAGTTGGTCTGAATGTTTATCTTGATGATATATATAGGTCAAGTTTGAAACTGGGTCAACTGCGATCAAAAACTAGGTCAGTAGGTCTTAAAATAGAAAAACCTTGTGACCTCTCTAGAGGCCATACCCTTGAATGGATCTTCATGAAAATTGGTCAGAATGTTCACCTTGATGATATCTAGGTCAAGTTTGAAACGTGCCTTAAAAAACTAGGTCAGTAGGTCAAATAATAAAAAAACCTTGTGACCTCTCTAGAGGCCATACTTTTCATGGGATCTGTATTAAAGTTGGTCTGAATGTTCATCTTGATGATATCTAGGTCAGGTTTGAAACAGGGTCAACTGCGGTCAAAAACTAGGTCAGTAGATCTAAAATTAAAAAAATCTTTTGACCTCTCTAGAGGCCATATTTTTCAATGGATCTTCATGAAAATTGATCTGAATGTTCACCTTGATGATATCTAGGTCAGTTTCGAAACTGGGTCACGTGCGGTCAAAAACTAGGCCAGTAGGTATAAAAATAGAAAAACCTTGTGACCTCTCTAGAGGTCATATTTTTCACGAGATCTTCATGAAAATTAGTGAGAATGTTCACCTTGATGATATCTAGGTAAAGTTCAAAACAGAGTCACGTACCTTCGAAAACTAGGTCAATAGGTCAAATAATAGAAAAACCTTGTGACCTCTCTAGAGACCATATTTTTCAATGGATCTTCATGAAAATTGGTCAGAATTTTTATCTTGATAATATCTAGGTCAGGTTCAAAACTGGGTCACATGAGCTCAAAAACTAGGTCACTGTGTCAAATAATAGAAAAAACGACGCAATACTCAAAACTGAATCATGTGGGAAGAGGTGAGCGATTCAGGACCATCATGGTCCTCTTGCTTTAATACAGGATCCATGCTGTTGGCTTTCAAAGCCTATTGCAGTTAGAGAAACCTTTAGCAAACAGCATGGATCCTGACCAGACTGCGCGAATGCACAGGAGGTCTGGGTCCATGCTGGTCACATATGCACTATGTTGATTTTCTCCTGGTATGGCTCACATGTAGAACCCATATTCAAATTTGCTGGCTCAAGCTCATGAATATAACCAAAGTTGGAATGTTTGGTCCGACTGTTTATCTTGTACCTTGATGTTATTCTGTTTTTTATGCCCCCACTTTGTGGGGGGCATAATTATAGATTTGCCCTTGTCCATCCGTCCGTCCTTCCGAGAATGTTGTGTCACGCCTAGCTCCAAAAGTATTTGATGTAGAGTCACAAAACTTTACAGGAATGTCTGTCAGCATGTGTAGTTGTGCACCTGGTGTTTCGCGTCTGGATTCATTCAGTCGGGTAGGAGTTATGGCCCCTGACTTGGTAAAAAATCGGTCATTTTTAGCTCATCTGATTTTTTGAAAAAAAAATGATGAGTTATTGTCATCACTTGAGCGGTTGTCGGCGTCGGCGTTGCCTGGTTAAGTTTTATGTTTAGGTCAGCTTTTCTCCTAAACTATCCAAGCTATTGCTTTGAAACTTGGAATACTTGTTCACCATCATAAGCAGACCCTGTACATCAAGAAACATAACTCCATCTTGCTTTTTGCAAGATTTATTGCCCCTTTTGGACTTAGAAAATCAGTTTTCTTGGTTAAGTTTTATGTTTAGGTCAGCTTTTATCCTAAACTATCAAAGCTATTGCTTTAAAACTTGCAACACTTGTTCACCATCATAAGTTGACCCTGTACAGCAAGAAACATAACTCCGTCCTGCTTTTTGCAAGATTTATGGCCCCTTTTGGACTTAGAAAATATCAGATTTCTTGGTTAAGTTTTATGTTTAGGTCAACTTTTTCTCTTAAACTATCAAAGCTATTGCTTTGAAACTTGCAACACCTGTTCACCATCATAAGCTGACCCTGTACAGCAAGCAACATAACTCCATCCTGCTTTTTGCAATAATTATTGCCCCTTTTGGACTTAGAAAATCATTTTCTTGGTTGAGTATTATGTTTAAGTCAACTTTTCTCATAAACTATCAAAGCTATTGCTTTAAAACTTGCAACAGTTTTTCACCATCATAAGTGGACACTGTACATCAAGAAACATAACTCTGTCATGCTTTTTGCAAGAATGATGGCCCTTTTTAGGCTTAGAAAATCATGGGTAGGACAATATTTCTATTGTACAAAAAAAATCAGATGAGCGTCAGCACCCGCAAGGCGGTGCTCTTGTTTTATATGTTGTGTCGCGCGTAGCTCCAAAAGTATTTGACCTAGAGTCACCAAAGTTTACAGGAATGTTGGTCAGCATGTGCAGTTGTGCACCTAGGGTTTTGCATCCAGATTTATTCAGTCTTGTAGGAGTTATGGCCCCTGACTTAGTTAAAAATTGGTTATTTTAATGTTGTGTCACGCGTAGCTCCAAAAGTATTTGACCTAGAGTCACCAAAGTTTACAGGAATGTTGGTCAGCATGTGCAGTTGTGCACCTGGGGTTTCGCGTCCGGATTCATTCAGTCATGTAGGAGTTATGGCCCCTAACTTAGTTAAAAATTGGTCATTTTAATGTTGTGTCGCACGTAGCTCCAAAAGTATATGACCTAGAGTTACCAAAGTTTACAGGAATGTTGGTCAGCATGTGCAGTTGTGCACCTGGGGTTTCGCGTCAGGATTCATTCAGTATTGTAGGAGTTATGGCCCCTGACCTAGGAAAAAATTTGTGTCCTTTGTCATGTAGTGGGGGCATCTGTGTCTGATGGACACATTTCTAGTTTTAACAAGTTTGCCTCTCATGGTTCAAAGCTTGAAACATTTCCCTCATTTGAGAGGAAAATGATCACAGCCACACGATTTGCAGTATCCCGGTCCTTTAAAATTATTTATGACATATAACTTTCCTATAACCCGACAACACAAAGCTGACAGAAACATATTTAGTTGGCAACATGCAATGGTAGCTTTGACAGCTGGTAATTGTAGGGTGTTTACTATTTTAACATCGTCCTACCATTACAAAACTGTTTAATATATTCCCTCAAACAGGGTATATATTTATTTCCAACAGACTGTGGCAGTTTATCAGCACCTATGTTTGGTGAAATTGTGATAGATCAGACAACATTTGGACACAAGGCCTTGTACACATGTAACCAAGGTTACATGATGTCTGGTTCTAAGGAGAGAAGGTGTAATACAGATGGATACTGGAGTGGAACCCGGCCTGTGTGCACAGTCACAGGTAAATCTAATCATGGTTTGAAAGTATACTGTGCAATAATTAATATTCTTGGTGGTCAAGTTTCTGTTGATATCATGTACCTGTCAATCAGCAACAGTCCCAATGAACAAATCAAATTCCTGTTCATTTCAATTCAGAAATAAGAAATTCCACAAATTCATATTCTCATGAAATAGTCAGTTTTTGGTCCAGACCACAAAATTCCGTGCCCACTTTTAAATGATTTCAAGGTAGCAGTTGTCGGCTTAGTTATTAGTCATAACAAATTGTTGGATAGGAGATTGGATTTAGTGTGAAGTTTACCAATGAAGATACTAGCTTACTACTTGTACAGAATTCAAGAACACTGGTTAGGTAAACTGCCTGTAATTTATATTATATAAATGAAATACTGTTGAAAAATCTTCCTATACACAAATCAAAACTGTTCATTTCAGATTGTGGATCACTGAATCACCCAGACAATGGCAAGGTGATGATGCCAGAGGGAACACTATTTGGTCATACAGCTGTGTATAAATGTAACTCTGGTTACACATTGAAAAACTACTACAAGAGAACCTGTCAGTCAAATGGAACATGGTCTGGGGCGGCACCTTCGTGTGAGTCGTCCAGTATGTATAAGGTTACTTTATTTGTTCGCAAGGATACGTATTTTGTTCCCTAACTTGCATGTTCTGGAATTATGAGAGATAACCTACATGGAGTCGATTCAGCATGATGTGTAATAGAGTTCTGCTTTAATAGAGTTCTGCTCAAGCCGGTGCTAGGGGGTGTGAGGGGTGTTGCACATTTCATTACCTCTCATGAACGGACTCAATCAAACCAAGTCTGCTATTATCTTCTTGGCTGCATTCTTTGCTTCCAAAGGATCTTTTTACAGATTTTTTTAGTTACATAAGCTGGAATATATGTATATAGTTCTCTTATATAAAAGTACAGTATATTTATGCCCCCCTTCAAAGAAGGAGGGGTATATTGTTTTGCAGATGTTGGTCGGTCTGTCTGTCTGTCGCTCGGTCGGTCTGTATGTAGACCAATCTGTTTCCGGATGATAACTCAAGAATGCTTGGGCCTAGGATCATGAAAGTTGATAAGAAGGTTGGTCATCACCTGCAGATGACCCCTATTGATTTTGAGATCTGTATGTCAAAGGTCAAGGTCACAGTGACCCTGAACAGTTAAACGGTTTCCGGATGATAACTCAAGAACGCTTGGGCCTAGGATCATGAAAGTTGATAGGGAGGTTGGTCATGACCAGCAGATGACCCCTATTGATTTTGAGGTCAGTATGTCAAAGTTCAAGGTCACAGTGACCCGGAACAGTTACACGGTTTCCGGATGATAACTAAGATTGCTTGGACCTCGGATCATGAAAGTTGATAGGGAGGTTGGTCATGACCAGCAGATGACCCCTATTGATTTTGAGGTCAGTAGGTCAAAGGTCAAGGACACAGTGACCAGGAACAGTAAAACGGTTTTTTGGGCGATAACTCGAGAACGCTTGGGCCTAGGATCAGGAAAATTGATAGGGAGATTGATCATGACCAGCAGATGACCCCTGTTGATTTTGAGGTCATTTGGTCAAAGTTCAAGGTCAGATTGGCCAGGAACAGTTAAACGGTTTCTGGACAATAACTTGAGAACACTTAGGCCAAGGGTCATGAAAGATGATAGAGATGTTCATCATGACCAGCAGATGACCCCTATTGATTTAAGGTCAGTAGGTCAAAGGTCAAGGTTACAGTGACCCGGAACATTTAAACCGTTTCCAGACAATAACTTGAGAACGCTTGGGTCTAGGATCATGAAACGTGATAGGGAGGTTTGTCATGACATGTAGATGGCCTCTATAGATTTTGAGGTCTGTTGGCTAAAGGTTAAGGTCACATTGACCTTAAACCCTTTCTGGACGATGCCTTGAGAATGCTTTGGCCTAAGATCACTAAACTTAATAGGGAGGTTGATCATGACCAGCAGATGACCCCTGTTGATTTTGAGGTCAATAGGTCAAAGGTCAATGTCACATTGAACCAGAACAGTAGAATTTTTGTTTACAGTGAGCAAATAATTTCTGTTCCTTGTGCAATTACTGAATGCATCAAGGGGGGCATTTCGTGTTCGACGAGCTCTTGTTGATGTAACTTCACATGTATACCTGAAAAAATATGTAACTCTTCAATTAGAATTATTAACTGTCATATCTCGTTTGATGTATGTCCTTTTTGAGTAGTTAATCAGTATTACTATTCTTCACATTGAGGTGTAATTGAATTTTTGAAGAATGGTTATAGTAGCACAATGATACCTCTTATAAGTAAAGTATGACAGTCTATGAAATGTGCTTGCAGTAAATGAGCAGTTTCTATGGATCTAAGAAAGATATTTTTATATATTTTAGGAGAGTTTGCTCTGGCTGTAGGACTAGGAGTTGGCCTCACAGGTTTTGTTATTCTAGTAATGGTTATTGTACTCATAGTGGTCATACTGTACAGACGCAACCATTCAAAGCACTATGGGAGAATGTCTAGGTGAGTTTTACCATTGCGCAGTTATGCAATGTAAAGGTATTTAAGAGAGATTGTACTATTCAGCTTCTACACTGAAACCCTTTCAACTCAGAAAACCTTCCAAAACTAAAACTGCCTACAAACCAGAAACCTCTCCAAACTAAAACTTTCTACAAACCAGAAAGCCCTCCAAACCAGAAACTCTTCCAAATCAGAAACTCTTCCAAGTCAGAAACTCCTCCAAACTAGAAACCTCTCCAAAATAAACATTCCTACAAACCAGAAACCCCTCCAAAATAAACATTCTTATAAACCAGAAACCCCTCCAAAACAAACCCCTCCAAAATAAAACATTCCTACAAACCAGAAACCTCTCCAAAACAGAAACCCCTCCAAAATAAACATTCCTACAAACCAGAAACCCCTCAAAAACAAACCTCTCCAAAATAAAACATTCCTACAAACCAGAAACCCCTCCAAAACAGAAACCCCTCCAAAATAAAACATTCCTACAAACCAGAAACCCCTCCAAAACAGAAACCCCTGCAAAATTAACATTCCTACAAACCAGAAACCCCTCCAAAACAAACCTCTCCAAAATAAAACATTCCTACAAACCAGAAACCCCTCCAAAATAAACATTCCTACAAACCAGAAACCCCTCAAAAACAGAAATCCCTCCAAAATAAACATTCCTACAAACCAGAAAGCTCTCCAAACCAGAAACCCCTCAGAACCAAAAATTCCTACAAACCAGAAACCCTTCCAAACAAACCAATCCACACCAAAAATCCCTCCAGTCCAGAAACCCTTTCTCCAAACACCTTTTTTCAGGACATTGAGCAATTTTCCAGGTGAAACACTATTTATAAAAGAGTTACCTGTCTTGAAGGCAAGATGACTTTCAATTATTCCCTAATTATTAGCTGAATTTGTTCTATTTCTTAAACCTGAATTATTGTATTTGATAACATGATTTGGCTATAATACACAGATATTTGCATTATGTTTTGTGGCATATGTACCATTTACTCTTTTAAACTAAAAGCTTCGCAAATCTTAAAGTCTGGTAGGTTAACTGTTTGATTTAGAGGGGTTTCATTTTTTCATTAAATGAGTATTGTTGTAAGCCTAATTAATGATATCATAAAATGAATTTGTGATATCCATAAATAAAGTATATTCATAAATGAATTTGTGGTGTCCATAAATGAATTTGGATATCGCAAAATAATGAATAATTGATGAAACCACACCCAATAAGATGTTAAAACTTTCACTGTTCATTTAAATATCATTTGGTATTAGTGTGCTAAACTGTTCAGTGTTGCGTCCATATGTTTGGAAAAATTTCACTAATCAATATGTTTGGAAAAATTTCAGGATGTATACATTCCCACGACCAGTTACGGTTCCTCCGCCTCTACCAGTGAAGATCAACACAGGGCCGACAATGTTTGTTCCATTTTATAATGGCCCAGCAGTAGTTGATGATGATAGCAACATCTCAGATAGACATACAACATGGAGATCACGAAAAGCCGACTATGGTGGTAGGTCCAATATTAGAAATCTACACCTAGAATTGATGCATGATCCGTTTTTTTCCAGGGCACAAGTTGTAGTGTATATAAATATTAAAATAAATAGATACAAGGCTCCTATTACATACCTGTAGTAGCTGTCAGTGGTTTTCAATATGGTTTTATTGGGCTTAAAAATGCATTATGGTGTCCTCCCATCCATGGTTTGAGGTAAGTCCAAAAACTGCTCGTTTTTGGACATAATTTCAACTTAGGTTGGAATTTCCTCATCCACAACTCATGCACCTTCACTTCCGAGATACATGTAAGATAGAGTTATAGTTCATGCACCTTTGCTTCCTAGATACATGTAAGATAGAGTTATAGTTCATGCACCTTTGCTTCCTAGATACATGTAAGATAGAGTTATAGTTCTTGCACAATCACTTCAGAGATACATGTAAGATAGAGTTATAGTTCTTGCACCTTCACTTCCTAGATACATGTAAGATAGAGTTATAGTTCTTGCACCTTCGTTTCCTAGATACATGTAAGATAGAGTTATAGTTCTTGCACCTTTGTTTCCTAGATACATGTAAGATAGAATTATAGTTCTTGCACCTTCGTTTCCTAGATACATGTAAGACAGAGTTATAGTTCTTGCACCTTCGTTTCCTAGATACATGTAAGATAGAGTTATAGTTCTTGCACCTTCACTTCCTAGATACATGTAAGATAGAGTTATAGTTCTTGCACCTTCACTTCCTGTCATGGCCATATATCATTATCTTCCCTTGCAAAATTAAGCTCCTGACAAAAAATTCAGAAGTTAAATGTAAAAAGGGAGACATTAAAAAGCATTCACTTCACATCATATATTTTAATAAGTTTCTTTATATTCTCGACTTTGGTGACCTTCCCTGAAATAGGAACATCAGCTATACATTAATTTATCATCTTGTGTAAGTTACCAGCTGTTCCACGTTTATTTTTCAGATCCAGCAAATCCATTGTACTACAACACAACTATGCCAGGAGCAGAATATGTAAGTCACTTGTGTTTTTCATCCCCCACCAAGGTGTAAAAGATCAGGAGGCATGTGGTGTTTGAACTGCCAGTCTATCTGTCCATCATTTGGCATACTTTCACTTGCCTTGCACTCATCTCCGCCTACAGTTTCCATCCAATTACAATGAAACTTAGCATACTTTGTCAACATTAAGTTGCCGTGTGAATATTGTGACTTTCATGTCTGATTATTTTATTCTGGAGTTCCGATTCTTTTGCGGACTTTGAAACAAAACAACTACATCAGAACATTGTGTACTCAACTTTACCAACAGTTTCTTGAAACTTGGTATACATCATTAACATAAAGTGGACAAGGACAGATTTTCAAGACTATAGCTTCATCTTATTTTTAGCTCCACTATTCGGAGAATACTGTAACTGTAACTTCACAACAAGAGGGCCATGATGGTCCTATATCGCTCACCTGTTATCATTGCACTTGAGAACAAAAAGGTCCTCAGAAAAAATATCTAAGTCCAAAGGACAGGAACAACAGAGGGAAGAAATTTAACCAAAAAGAAAAAAAAATTCTTACAAGGTACAGATATGTCAAAATACACCTAAAAATTGGAGGTACCATCCATGTTGTACCACAGAAAAGTGGTCTCGGTTTTTCCCTATGGCCAATAATAAAAAAGTTACTAAAAATAAGCTATTTATAGTAACGTAAAAAGGAAGTAATTAAAAAAAAAAAAATTATTGTAAGCAAACAAAAGAAGGATCTGCCAAATAAATCTGTTGACATAAATGAAATTTCGGATCAGTATCTTCATTAGTTACGGAGATATAACCATTCTAATTTGAAATAAAGGGAGGTAATTTGACATAAAATCAGTCCATAGTTATCTACCCTGATTGGCTCGGTCCAACTAATGACAATAATGAAATTTCAAATAAGTCCCTATAAGTACTTACTGATATAAATCCATTTTGATTACAATCAGGGGAGGTAATCAGATATGAAATAACTCTGGAACCTACGATTGGATCTGATTTGTCATGGAATCCAAGATTTATTGTTGTTGAAGATATTTTGGAAGCTTGTATCAAATATAACCATAATGAAGTCTCAGTATGGCTGCAAAAGCCAAAATAGCCAATTTTGGACCTTTAAGGGGCCATAACTCTGGAACCCATGATAGAATCTTGCCAGTTCAAGAAAGGAACCAAGATCTTGTGGTGATACAACTTGTGTGCAAGTTTGATTAAATTCAAATCATAAACGAAGCTGCTATTGTGCAGACAAGGTCAAAATAGCTAATTTTGGCCCTTTCAGGGGCCATAACTCTGGAACCCATAATGAGATCTGGTCAGTTCAAGAAAGCAACCAAGGTCTTACGGTGATACAAGTTGTGTGCAAGTTTGGTAAAAATCAAATTATAAATAAAGCTGCTATTATGCAGACAAGGTCAAAATAGCTAATTTTGGCCGTTTCAGGGGCCATAACTCTGGAACCGATAATGGGATCTGGCCAGTTCAAGAAAGGAACCAAGATCTTATGGTGATACAAGTTGTGTGCAAGTTTGGTTAAAATAAAATCATAAATGAAACCACTATCGTGCAGACAAGAAATTGTGGACGGACGAAGGGCGATCACAAAAGCTCATCCTGTCACTATGTGACAGGTGAGCTAAAGACATTGTCCAGCATACAAACAAAGTATATGCAGGGGCTGGGCCCATTATACCAAAGGTCAAGGTCACCAAGTTGTTTTACTTGGAATTATTTTCATGTTAATTTTTTTCGAAAGCTTTGTTTATCGACGTATCTTTGGTTTTTTAAAAGATAATGACTTGAAATTAAAAATCTTTCTCTATAATTATCATCTGCATGTATGGTTATATTACCCATAACTCTAATTGTATTTTTGACAGAATTATGCCCCTTTCATACTTAAAAGTTTTTTGGCAGTCTTCACTTTCTGGATATAACTTTAATCCCTCTGGGTAGTAGGGTCTTTTTATATCTTGATGTATCTTCCTTTTAAATAAGAGGTCTCTTATTGAGACATAAATTCATTTTACTGTCAAATCGCCGAATAGTGACGCGCGCTGTCTTACGGACAGCTCTTGTTTATGGAGTTATGCCCTAGTTGTGGATTTTTGTTATTCTGTCAAGCATTTTCAGAGGGCATGTGTCATACAATATTGACATTAATTTTGTTTTACATGTATGATCAAACTACATGTGTCTGTTCCTTATGAACGTTTCGACTATTGCATCTGATGTCCATTAGGTGAAAGCTAGCTTATTTTGATCTTTTGCAGAAATAAACATATCTTTTAAATCTTCACTATAGGGGAAATGCTTTTTAATAACTTATGTCATAATTAATTCATAATTTTGTGAAAATGGCTTTTGCACAATTTATTAGTTAAAAAGAAGTGTATATTGTATCAGGTTTTTTTTTCCTGATACATTTTGTCAATTAGATGCTGTCAAATTATTTATGTTTCTGGTCTGTTGGTGGTGGTGTTTTTGCTGTTAGATATTTTGTTGAAAAATTTGAATTCTTGTACTGTTTATATTTTTGTTACAAGGGTATTTTGTTTTGTATTTTTCAGTATTCATTTCACAGATAGACCAATGAAAGCTTCCTACAGTTGCCCTAGAACACCATCGTAACATGTATGTAACTGTCACAGAGTAATCAGCAGTGTGAAATGGAAACATCAAGCTTGTATACATGATGAATAAAATTTAATAAAAAGCTATGCAGCTTGTTTAAACCAGAAACATTTGCTATAAAGTTTGATAAAAAGGGACGGCAGTTGTGTGAACCAGAAACAGCCAACTTGTATACATGATACCAATATAGTGCTAAATTGTGCTTCCACCAGTTTTTGAAGAAAGTCTATAACATATAGTTACTGGTATGACATTTTTGAGTGTTCTGTTAATTTATTTAGTGTTTTTTGACAGATTATATATTTCTACAAAATATTCTTGCTTGTTTATAACCTAAACTGCTGCCCAAATGACCTTTTATCTCTTTGTTTTAAAGTATAGAGAACACAGGTCTGAGAGATCCCTCCATTTTAGCATTATTTTATTGCATAGGGTATTTATTATTCAGCCTTTTAAGACTGAAACTTGACACAGACCAGAGTTATCATGATACAGCTGAAATAATGCAAGACCAAAAACGGGACACAACACAAACAGTAGTTGTACAAGAAACGCAAACAATAACTGACTTCTCTTTGATGTCGATACATAGTGTCATTTGAGTTAGCAAGAAACTAGAGTTGTATACTTTAGTTAGTTTCCCAGTTAGTAAGACAGACAACAGTAAATGCTTCCGGACTATTCCAACCCTGAGGTAATGAAAACGATATTGTTCAGTCAACTGATCACTTTTAAATCTGATAACTTGTGTACGTTTGGTGTAGCTGACAAATTAATATGGAATTTCTACATTTTTATACATATATGCGAACAGTCACTGACCTCCACCAAGGGCCTCTTGGCTTGAGTGGTTTAGGTGTCGATATAAAACTGGGAATTAATGAAATAACCTAAGTTACATTAGCGTGACAAAACCAGCAAAGGCTCCACCATGAGGATCTGGGATAGGAAAGGTTTAGGCTGCTACTTTTCAGGTATTCTGTATCATTAAAGCTGGAAAATCACCATGTAACGTATACAAAGTAGTTTGATATATATAGACAACTTATTCTCAGCCTAACTGGCAGTATTTTGATTGGATTGACAGGGCAAACACTCGACAACAAACACATTTGTTTAAGTCGCCCAGATAGTTGGTCACAGAGTTTTTTCCAGCTTTTGTTGGTGGAGAAGACCCCAGGGACCAATCTAGGCATTATTTCATCACGGATAAATACCTGGATAGAACCATCAACCTTTCATAAGCCAGGTGAAAGGCTTCAATACATGAACGATTCAAACACATACCGGCGAAAGGCCAAGTGATTTTAAGTCAGCAACCACTCAGCCATGGAGGCCCCTATCACTGGGAAGCAGTGTATGTTGTACAGAGCTTGATGCTCAATAGTTTGGTTTACTAATTAACATTTTATGTAACAAGAAAGAATATATCTACCTTTGTAGAGAAGAACTCTTTAGAGGCTTAAGTAATGGGTTATGTTGTAAAGAAATCAAAATAAGGAAACTCCTTTGCAGCAAAATTATTTTATTCAATTAATCTCTGTTATTCACAGAGACCATGATTGTACAAATCAACATTCAGGAGCACAAGGCACGTGTAATCAGAGTATCAATGGTGACTGCAGCTAACATTCTAATTGCATAATGTTGGGTTCTATGAACAATTGATGAAGTAAACAGCACTTGTGACAATTAAAAGAAAAATAATGACAGACTACATTTCAAACTAGAGAGGTCACAAGGTTTTTCTATTTTTAGACCTACTGACCTAGTTTTTGACCGCACGTGACCCTGTTTCGAACTTGACCTAGATATCATCAAGATGAACATTCAGACCAATTTTCATACAGATCCCATGAAAAATATGGCCTTTAGAGAGGTCACAAGGTTTTTCTATTATTTGACCTACTGACCTAGTTTTTGAGGGCACGTGACTTACTTTCGAACTTGACCTAGATATCATCAAGATGAATATTCAGACCAACTTTCATACAGATCCCATGAAAAATATGGCCTCTAGAGAGGTCACAAGGTTTTTCTATTATTTGACCTACTGACCTAGTTTTTGACCGCACATGACCCTGTTTCGAACTTGACCTAGATATCATCAAGATGAACATTCAGACCAATTTTCATACAGATCCCATGAAAAATATGGCCTTTAGAGAGGTCACAAGGTTTTTCTACTATTTGACCTACTGACCTAGTTTTAGAAGGCAAGTGACCCAGTTTCGAACTTGACCTAGATAACATCAAGATGAACATTCAGACCAACTTTCATACAGATCCCATGAAAAATATGGCCTCTAGAGAGGTCACAAGGTTTTTCTATTACTTGACCTACTGACCTAGTTTTAGAAGGCAAGTGACCCAGTTTCGAACTTGACCTAGATATCATCAAGATGAACATTCAGACTAACTTTCATACAGATCCCATGAAAAATATGGCCTCTAGAGAGGTCACAAGGTTTTTCTATTACTTGACCTACTGACCTAGTTTTTGATGGCACGTGACCCACTTTCGAACTTGACCTAGATATCATCAAGGTGAACATTCTGACCAATTTTCATGAAGATCTTGTGAAATACATGGCCTCTAGAGAGGTTACAAGGTTTTTTTATTTTTAGACCTACTGACCTAGTTTTTGATCGCACGAGACCCAGTTTCGAACTTGACCTAGATATCATCAAGATGAACATTCAGACCAATTTTCATACAGATCCCATGAAAAATATGGCCTTTAGAGAGGTCACAAGGTTTTTCTATTATTTGACCTACTGACCTACTTTTTGAAGACACGTGACCCAGTTTTGAACTTGACCTAGATATCATCAAGGTGAACATTCTGACCAATTTTCATGAAGATCTTTTGAAATATATGGCCTCTAGAGAGGTCACAAGGTTTTTCTATTTTTAGATCTACTGACCTAGTTTTTGATGGCACGTGACCCAGTTTCGAACTTGACCTAGATATCATCAAGGTAAACATTCTGACTAATTTTCATGAAGATCTTGTGAAATATATGGCCTCTAGAGAGGTCACAAGGTTTTTCTATTTTTAGACCTACTGACCTAGTTTTTTAAGGCACGTGACCCAGTTTCAAACTTGACCTAGATATCATCAAGGTGAACATTCTGACCCATTTTCATAAAGATCCCATGAAAAATGTGACCTCTAGAGTGGTCACAAGCAAAAGTTTACGGACGCACGCACGCACGCACGCACGCACGCACTGACGGACGGACGACGGACGACGGACACCGCGCGATCACAAAAGCTCACCTTGTCACTTTGTGACAGGTGAGCTAAAAATGCACATGTTTAAAGAAATTTTGCATAGTTATATATATCAATACTGGAAGACAAGGGGGATGGGATAATTTCTGTTAGCATTTGCAAAATAGAAAAGGGCGAATTAACATTGAGAAATGGTAAGGAAAAGAGGTTTATCTTCAAAACAGGTTTTGTTCCCCTTCCATAATATATAGATATGTTTTTGAAAAGAAATAAAATTCTAACATTCAGACTTTTAATACACCCTTTTCTTACATGCCTTCTATGAATAAAGAAAAGCAAATCCTATGGTCTGAAGTTCCCTGAGCAGCTGTCAAAAAGTGCAAAAAATGACTGTTGAAAAAATACTTGTATCTGTATTTCCACATAGCAGTTTTCTGATAATAATTTAGTATCGGCCCAAGTAAATGGGTATACTGTATTTAACCTGTCTTACATAATCCATAACATGCATTAATGTTTACTAGCAAATAAAAATGCTGTCTGACTATGCTGCTATAGCGTAAGTCATAAAATGGAACATTTTTAATTTTGACTGTGGGATATTTAACCTTTAGCCAGCTGGCGGCAAGTGATTCTGCCTTTGCAACCAGTGCAGACCAAGGTCATGGTCTGCACTGTTCGCTCAAGTCTGTAAATTTTCAGTGAACACTCCAAATTGAATGATTGACCAGTCCATTTTAGAAATTAAGCTGGCTAAGGGTTAACACCCTTTATAATAAGCCCATCTAGGATCTCTCCTGAAGTTGATGTTACAAGGCAACAAGAGCTTGCACATTCCCCATCAAATACCAAACAATTACATGCCACATTTTTTCTTTTGCTGCCAGTTGAATTCCCAGAACTGAAAACAGTTCTAGAATCATTTATTATTATCAGACAGCATGCAATAACTACTCCTAGTTTAACCATTACAATAATTATGTCAGTCAAAACATGCAACACCTTAAAGGTACAAAAAAAAAATGTTCATATAAATAATTGGCACTCGAAATATGAAGTTTCAAGGGATGTCTGTAAATCTAGACAGTCATGATGAAAAAAGTGTATATCTAAAAATAAATATTAAACTAAGAAATAAATTTAATTTTATGATGAAAGAGCTCAGCTCTAGCAACAAAAAAGAAATGATGGATGCATATATATCACAGACAATCATGTACATGATGTCTTGGTTGCAAATACATCACAGGCAATTGTGTACATGATGTCTTGGTTGCAAATACATCAAAGGCAATTGTGTACGCAAATACATCACAGGCAATTGTGTACATGATGTCTTGGTTGCAAATACATCACAGGCAATTGTGTACGCAAATACACCATAGGCAATTGTGTACATGATGTTTTGGTTGCACATATATCACAAGCAATTGTGTACATGATGTTTTGGTTGCACATATATCACAAGCAATTGTGTACATGATGTTTTGGTTGCACATACATCACAAGCAATTGTGTACATGATGTTTTGGTTGCACATATATCACAAGCAATTGTGTACATAATGTTTTGGTTGCACATATATCACAATCATGTACATGTCTTGGCTGCACATATATCACAATCATGTACATGTCTTGGCTGCACATATATCACAATCATGTACATGTCTTGGCTGCACATATATCACAATCATGTACATGTCTTGGCTGCACATATATCAAAATCATGTACATGTCTTGGCTGCACATATATCACAATCATGTACATGTCTTGGCTGCACATAAGTCACAGGCAATTGTGTACATGATGTCTTGGCTGCACATATATCACAGGCAATTGTGTACAAGTATTGGTTGCACATAAATCACTGAGAATCATGTACATGATGTCTTGATTGTACAAAATTATATCATGGAAAATCATGTACTAAATGATATATTGACTGCCTTTTGTAATGACTCAATTATGTACATAAATGATGAGTCTGATATAAATATTCCAGGCACTAACTGGTATTTTATCTCCCTGTGTTGAATTTTGTAAGTTTAGGTAGCTTCCAGATCAAAAACATCTACTGATCACTCGGAATATTACTTCTAAGCCAATATTTTTGCAAAGAAAAAGACAAAAATGTTAGAACAGATAGACATTTACTACAAAACACAAGCCTTTCTATCAACCACCAGCTTTTACACACTTGGAAGTTAACCATCCAAATATTAACTTAAAATCATAAATATTAATAGCACATTTTCGCTAAAGATACTAGGCCTGTATTCATCAAACTTTTAAGTCTGAACCTTAGACTTTGAAATGTTAAAATTAAGTTTTGCCCTATATCTGTAAATCTTGTACGGATTTTAACCCAAATTTGCACGGATATGGAATATACCACAACAAAAAGTCAAGCAAAGTTTCAGCAACACAGATTGATTACAAAGGAAGTTGTGGCAATTTGAAATTTTATGCTTAAAGACTAAATTTTGAACTTGTAACGTTGGTGAATACAGACCCTAGTCTTCAAAAGAAAAAGACATTCTAATGATGTAAACAAGCTAAATGAGCAATTTATAACTCTAACAGCACTTTCATAAATATTGTGTTTGTGATGACATTTGATGAATAAAGCTTTAATGAACTCATTTCAAAAACTTGATTTAAGAAATAATAAGTTCCCAATCGTGGTTTATCGTAGAATAACCCGTGCTTTGAGTTCTTATGCGTAAGAATATATTATCACGAAGGCCTTTAAGGCCTAAGTGATATATTGTTTCGCATAAGAATGGAAAACTCTGGTTATTCTACAATAAATCACACTTGGGAACTTATTATTTCGATTCTAACACGACATACTAGTATCAACAGTGTCAGAAAAAATAGTAACTACTTTTTACGACCGTGCTACGCACCTGGATCAGATGACGTCATTGCACGCGGGTGGTTTATTGCAGAATAACCTGAGATAGATTTTGCTCTACATGTATGTAGGTTATTGTGTTAGAATTTACAGTAATATTTCTGAAAGCAGTTGATTACTTAAATTACAATTACATGTGTAAATTGATCTTCAAAATACTAACATTCAGTCACAGCAGTGTTTAAAAAGTGAACATGAATATTGCTTAAACACTCGGCACTGAGCTCATGTATAAACTTGAACACTATAAGTGACATACAGCAGATGAGTCATGTTAAAAAAATTACATTATTGCATAATATATACTGTAAGCTACATTGCAAAATTGAGTATACTGTCTACAAAGAAAATTAAATTCTAAGACTAGAGTAAAGGTGTCATAAACTTTCTTTCAGTAGTTTGACAGCAACGTTATCATGGACGCCTTGCAGTAGAAGTTCCCCATCATAGCTGACCACCTTCTTCTTCTTTGCTGCCCTTAGCGTCCCAACGAGAGCTTCGAAAATGTTTGCACACTGTTCATCATGAAATAATTCTCCAAATGTGACACTGTAAGATCCCGTGTCATCTGAAAAACATACGAAGTACAGCTACAGAAACAGTACTTTGTCCCCAATCAGAGAATAAAATAACTACATTTGTATAACTTTTATTCATTCCATTTACAAATATATTTACAGTCAAAAATGTAAAGAAGACACTTCTGAATAAAAACCATTTCTATAGAATCTACATCAAAATGGTCACAATTTTCTGTTATATGTGCTTGTTCAACTGTTTTGCGAAACCACCTATTTTTTTATCATTTCACTATAGTGGTTTTTAAGGTGAGGTTATTTAACACTACGGGGTATTTCTATAAAAGTATACTGTGAAATTACTAAAATTTGTGAAGTTTCATTTTCATGGTTACAACTGTTGAAATTTAATCAGATCAACCATTCAAAATTCGAAAATCAAAATCCTAAAATTCATATCCTTGCACAGCAAATCATGAAATTTCATGACCATGTAATTAAACTAGAGATGCTTTTGAGAAAAGCGCATGTCTCCCACCACTGCCTAATCATCTGAATAGTTATGTATCTGAGTCGACCATGCACCAATACATGTATTACTGGCATATGTGTACAGAGTGATTTTTGGTAATTCAATGGCCATAATTCTGAAGTGCCTGGGCCCATTTGGCTAGTTATTGAACTTGGCTGCGGACTTATTGGCAAACACATTTTGTTCAAGTTTGGTGAAGATCGGATGAGAAATGTTTGACTTAAGAGTGTGGACAAGTGTGTACAGAGCGATTTTCGGTAATTCAAGGGTCATAATTCTGAAGTACCTTGGCCGATTTGGCTAGTTATCAAACTTGGCCGAGGACTTATTGGCAAACACATTTTGTTCAAGTTTGGTGAGGATTGGACGAGAACTGTTCAACTTAGAGCGTGGACAGATTTGTGACAGACACACACACACACTCACACACACACACAGACAGCAGTAAATCAATATATCTCCCATACCACTGTGTGATGGGAGACATAATGATTTTCCAGCAGACAGCTCCTCTTTATAAGCCGACCCAGCGTAACATTTTTGTAGGGGTGTGCAGTGCACCAGCAGCAGAGAATTACTGTAATAATAAATGATGTCTAAATCAGGACTCTTGATGTCATACATTGTGAAGCCATTTAAATTTGTTACATATTAAATTCCATGGTTTTGACCAAAATGACTATTTCATTAGGAGATAAATTCCGAAAATCAGTATCAGTTATTCGTTAGAATTAAGTTTTCACTTTAATGGACTGATGCAACTGCAAAATAAATAAGCTCCCACACCCCAAAGATTATTAATAATTTCAAATTCTAATACATGTTTTTGTTAAAACAGCTTACGCTAAAATGACGTCACAATGACGTCGATGTTTCTGTTGCAACGGAGAAAGAGCTCTACTATTTTAGATAAAGGGCATATTAGAATCGAAATAATGTATCTAAAAGTTGTGTTTTACTTAAATAAATACACTCAAAATCCTTTATACATGGCCAGAATAATTAATTTGGGCTACGCCCTTCTGAAATTATTCTGTAGACATATAACCAATTTTTCGTGTATTAATAATGTTAAAATACAATTTTCCTATACATTATTTCTTAAGTATAATAGATATAAACTAAAGTAACAAACCTTGCTTGCCCAGTCTTTTGATCTCTGTAATCAATAACTCCACTTCATGTGAAACATTCATGCTTGTTCTTTGGTTATTTATAACACTACTGAGAAAAAAGAAAAAAAGAAGCGGTTTATTACGACAGTGATCAACTAATAAATGAACAATGAGGTAAAACTGTCACACAAATTTTGTGGAAGTCTATTCTCAGTTTATTATTGTAGTTATTAATTTAGGTATCCAGCATCTTCGGCAAATTTTAGGGCAATTTTAAACAAAAAATTCTAAAACTAGAAGATGCTTTTGTAAAAAAGCGCACGTCTCCCCCAATGCATATTCATATAGGCAAGAAGTCAATAGGGGATAGGAGAGAAAGTCAAAGAGACACTGATGGTTGGCTGCAATAGGGATCATGTACTTGGTATGTGCAGTCATCCCATTAAGTTAACATTCTGGGCCTAGTGGTTTTAAAAATATTAACTGGAAACGGTTTTCCATGTTCAGGTCCCTGTGACCTTGACCTTTGATCGAGTGACCCAAAAGTCGTGTAAGTCCTATCACTCTATGAAGTTTAAAGGTTCTAGGTCAAATGGTTCTGAAGTTATTGACCGGAAATGGATTTCCAGGTTCTGTCCGCTGCAACCGTGACCTTTAATAGAGTGACCCGAAAATCAATAGGGGTCACCTACTCTGCATGTTCAATCATCCTATGAACATTCTGGGTCAAGTGGTTCTCAAGTTATTGATCTGAAATGCTTTTCCATCTTGACCTTTGATGGAGTGATCCCCAAAACAATATGGGTCATCTACTCTATAAGTCCTGTCACCCTATGAAGTTTGAAGGTTCTAGTTCAAATGGTTCTCAAGTTATTGATTGGAAATGGTTTTCCATTTTCAGGCCCCTGTGACCTTGACCTTTAACAGAGTGACCCCAAAACCAAGAGGGGTCATCTACTCTGCATCATCAACCATCCTGTGAAGTTTCAACATTCGTGCTCAAGTGGTTCTCAAGTTATTGATCAGAAATGATGACTTTCCATGTTCAAGCCCCTGTGACCTTGACCTTTGATGGAGTGACCCAAAAAACAATAGGGGTTGTCTTCTACATAAGCCCTGCCACCCTATAAAGTTTGAAGGTTCTAGGTCAAATGGTTCTCCAGTTATTGATCGGAGGGGGGGGGGGGGGGGGGGGGGGGAATTCACGCCTCTGTTATCTAGTCGTGCAGTCAGTAACAGACTGAACCCATGGAACCACTGGTCTATAAACTGGATAAAATTGTTAAGACCTATAAAACAGTTAACTACATTAAAACATATTTAGCATGACAAACTCTAATTTTATATTAAACAAGAGCTGTCACTGTTAGTGACAGATGCCCCCTAAATGTGCCCAAGAATGCTACAGTTGTCTGTGCAAAATATGCCAGAATAGTTTCGGTAAATCATTTTGTGACCAGACAAAAAAAAAAGTTCTCTTAAGGTAACCTTGACCTTGGAGCTAGGGGTCTGGGTCTTGCGCATGACACATCAACTCATTATAGGGAACATTTGTGCCAAGTAATCTTGAAATCCCTTGATGAATAGCAGAGTTATTGACCGCACAAGAAACAGACCCTGTTAACCTTGACCTTGGAGCTAGGGGTCTGGATCTTGCGCATTACACATCATCTCAATATAGGAAATACTTATGCCAAGAAATTTTTAAATCCTTTCATCAATAGCAGAGCTACTGACCAGATATTAAACAGACCATGTTAACCTTTAACCTCTAAATATGACCTTGACCTTAGAGCTAGGGGTCTGGATCTTGCGCATAACAGGTCTCATTATGGGGAACATTTATGCCAAGAAATTTCAGAATCCCTTGATGAATGGCAGTAATGAACTGGACATGAAACAGACCATGTTAAGCTTTGACTTCTAAGTGTGACCTTGAACTTAGAGCTAGGGGTCTGGGTGTTAGAAAACATTTATGCCAAGTTATTTCAAAAGCCCTTCATGCATGGCAGACTTATGGACTGGACACGAAACACCTAGTTAACCTTTGACCTCTTAAGTGTGACGTTGAGCTAGGTGTCTGGGTCTTGCGCATGACAAGTCCTCTCATTATGGTTAACATTTATAAGCTAAGTTATTTCAAACTCCCTTCATGGATAACAGTGTTACAGCCTGGACAAGAACTTACACAGACTCACGGATGGACAGTGGGATTTTAATGCCTGCCTTCAGGGGCATAAAAAACGTGAATTCTGGGGGAAAAGTAGGGCATTTTTAGGAATTCCCTTTGACTTTTCATTTGCGATAAGGGCATGACATGCGCTTATTATCCCATATGGAATAACGGTATGGTCGTATGCGCTTACTTTTGATATGCGCTTATATTCGAATATGCGCTTATGTACCAGTTTTTACAGTATGTCAACCGTAAAATTCTACATAGGAAAGCTATATATCCGAAGGCAGTGGCTAGAGAACTGGAACCAATTCCCTAGACACCAAACTTATTCGACTGGGATCGGTCCTCTAGCATATTGGTTAGAGGGGCGGAATTTTTTTCTATGCATATTACAGCTGATATGTAGATAATAATGATAACATTTGGTCACTGGTAATATTAATCTAATTAATGTTATCGATTCAGCAAGTCAAACGTGGTCTTACCTGTTCATTTATGCGAGTTTACGCTGTCTCGATATCCCTTAATCTTATGCTCGATCTCTCATTCGCCAGTATCTTTACAAATTAAGTAATGCGTCATTATTGGCCATTATAGTAGGTTGCAGTACAAATGTGATTTAGGTTTGTATGGGGACTTGGTGCACGATAAAACAATTTCACAGCTAAAACTAAAAGCATACCGTTTGATACTGTGACAGTAAATACTCATATCAGCTCTTAAAAATGAAATGGTTCAATTGATTTTTTTAACATTTGACATTTATTTATTGGGGGTGAAAAGTTTTGGGAGGAACAGTCTTGGGGGTGAAACGTCTGACACCCGTAAATGCGTACTTCCCTTCTCACTATAATAGAACGGCTTCCGTGCCGATAATGACTTGCTAATAATTCGTAAAGGTATAATGTCTAATCAAAATAGCAGACAACGGATACTGTAGAATAAGATATCAAGACAGTGTAGTTAAACAAACATAAATGAAAAAGTAAACCCACGATTGTGTTATCTGAATTGTCAACATACAGTACTTTAGGGTATAGCGGATTTTAGGGTATAGAGGATAGATTAATAAATTTTATATTTAGACTTGAATTATTGTATAAATTTTCATATCATTCTTTTACTGGCATGCAAACAGATATTCTGACATACATTTTAAATATTTGCTTGTTGTGTTATTTTTCATATGTCATCAAATGTAAAATAAAGCTATCCCCTATAGACATTAGACTAAATAGGTGTATATGTAAAAAACGTCAGTGAATGAAAAGTATTTGATAGAAATTTGAAAAGCTGAATGTTTTTGAAAAGAGAATACATTATTATTCTGAATTATATTAAAGAAATCTTGGAAAGTTTGTTAAGATGTGGATTTTAAACTGATAATGTAAAAAATGACCAAAGCTATCCTGTACACCCTAAATCAGCTCATATACATGTAAACAATGGCATGGAGAGAAAAAAACATATGAATTTCTATGAAAAGCTGACTGGTTTAAGAAGAATAGATGTTTTCTGTCTGATATAATGAATAAAAACTACTATTTTCATTTCTTTTAATAATTTGGAATGCAGGAAAAATTAGTTAGCTATCCGCTATACCCTAAAGCACTGTAATAATATTACCAATTTGACAAAAAATTATCATTAGTAACTATACATATCGGCAGTAATATGTATTGGAAAATTCTTTTACGCGTATATAGGCTGGAGGACCGAATAAGTTCGTTGTCTAGGGAACCGGTTCCTGTTCTCTAGCCACTGCTATATCCGAAATATTGTAGGAAGTGTCTAGCCGTCCGGTAACCGGACGCCTAGCCTGCGTTCTAGTCGTCCGGTTGCCGGACGGCTAGTAAATCCTCAGGGGATTTTCTAGGCGTCCGGTAATTGATTTCATAACGAATAAGACATGATTTTATATAGTTTTAATGTTATTTACTTAAAATATCGATACTTATCTGCAAACAAAATTTTGTGTAAATACATACTATAAACATTTACAATAAATCACGGCATTATTCAGCCGATATTTAAAATGGAAGTTTGCCGAACTCAATAATGGCGAGATCGACGTGACGTCACTTATTAAAATCTGTTCATCTGGAGGCTTTTATGGGATCGGAATTTTTAAATTTTAACGACTTTTTCACTGGATTTTCAAAATTAAAACAGTTTTTAAGTACTTTCAAATTTTCATATTTTAGTATTCAAATATTTTTTTAATGAATAACTGTTTTAAATGACATCTAATTTCAAAAGCGGCAGCCTGATGTTCAAAACTTTAAGAAAAACAGTAGTTAAGCTTTTTTTAAAAACTTCTTTGTTAAGCGTTCATAATTAATCCATTTTATTTTGAAATAATTATAGTCAAAATTAATGAATGAATTGCTTTTTTAAAAGCTTTCCATTCTTCAAAAAATACATATAAATTTGTGTTTTAATAATTAAAGTTTAGGCTGTTAGAAAAAAACATCACTTTTTACAAAATAGCATATGGACGTTTCGGCGATCAGTGTTTTATCATTTCTAAAAATAGAATATCAACGGATTTGTAAAAAGCACGATCTCTTGCGTTTAATCGACTGAAAAATCAGATAAGTATTGATATTTTAAGTAAGAAACAATTAAAACTATATAAAATCATTACTTATTCATTAAGAAATCAATTACCGGACGACTAGAAAATCCCGAGGATTTGCTAGCCGTCCGGTAACCGGACGACTAGAACGCAGGCTAGGCGTCCGGTTACCGGACGGCTAGACACTTCCAATATTGTATACCGGAAAAAAAATCTTTTCTTCAAGCTTTTAAAAAAGTAAATGGAATTTTTAATCGTTTAAACATGAAGGCACATAAAAATAAAGTTTTTTTTTTGTTGTTTCCCTCTGACAATAAAATTGTAAGTGTTATTTTTTTATGAATTCCCGGAAGTCGAATCGCCCCAAAATTGCCCTCGGATAAAAACAGTGTACAGTACGGTATCCGGTAGTACAAATAAATATATAGGACATTCCAGGACAGCGGTTATTTTTTAGATGTAGAATAGTTCTCAGGAATCTAGCTTTGATGCACTTGCAACCGCTTGGTGTAACGTCAAAACATTTGATGTTACGTTTTTATATCCGGAGACGCTTGCAAATCATCTATTCATATTCTTATTTTTTGTGTTATTTATGTAGTCCGTGCAAATGATTAATTTTAGAACAAATATACAGTTTTCAGTGTGGGAGTTGAGTGGTTTTCCATTTTTCTATTGATCCCAGAACACCCATAAACCGCCTCGATAGCCTAGTGGTTGAGCTTCCGCTTCGAGTGCGGGAGGTCGTGGGTTCGATCCCCGGCCGCGTCATACCAAAGACGTGAGAAATGTTACCAGTAGCTCCCTTGCTTGACGCTCAGCATTAAAAGGGAAACTGGCTTCTCTTCTCTCATACCCTCGTTGCGATGGATTCCATCAGGAATGAGGTGTCGAGAGTGATTAATATAAGTTGTAGAACTTGCTTCACAATCGACCTAAAATAAACTATGTATAAACTAAAATATACCCATTATTGTCGGTCGGCGCTTTAGGGACATAAACTCAAATGAAACACGAGCTTTAGAACGGCAAATATTCTTGAAAATCCGCCAATACAAGAACGAACAAATATCGCCATAAGAACTGTTTAGAAAAGTTTTCTCATATAAATATGTAAATATAAGAGAGGTGCTGATTAAGACGATCAATTTCTATAGAAATTTCAAGTTTTAATGCATGCTGTAACATTGATGAAATATTATACTTTGTTTATGACCACCATTTTTGCATGTTTAAATAATTGTTGCACTGTGTTAATTAAGTTATGAGTGTCCTGCAAAAAGTTCTGTCACTAATGGGCTTCCGTAGTTTTATCCCGGGCATTTTTTAAAACGTTTCATTGCACTGGAATGGTGTGTCCAATAGTTTAAACATAATTTTATTTCAAACAATGGTTACAACATATATAAATCTACATTACGCAATACAGAAGATAAATGTATGAAAAAAGGATTAGATCCGAAAGCTAAAGCTTATACACGGTGGGGAAACCACGTGACTAAATCAGATAACGTGCACGCAAAAGCGCTAAAAATAGGCCCGCTTCAGGTATGTTTTTTCACTATAACTTTTTTGATCCGCAATTGTTTTAAACGAGGTAACGTGCATAAACCCCGCAATAAAAAGCTTTATCAGCGGAAATATGTAACTTGATGAAACTCCCTCCAGTTTTTACGTAATACTTGCCCAACCGATTCGAAAGATGCAAAATATTTTGGTAACGAACACGTCTGTTCACAAGTTACGCACCTAGCACAGATTCTGCAGAAAATTTTAGCTGGAATTTAGGTCTAAAATAAAGCTTGTCATTCTCCAAAATCCTGTACCAAATATTTAATATGACTATTCAGGAATACTGAAGATATCGTAAGACAAAGGGTGCGGTAACGTACACGTTGCGGTTTTTCAGGAGGTGACGTACACGTCATTTTTCCCCAGAGGGTAACGTACACGTCAAAGACTATTTATCATGCATGTAGAACATCTTTGTGTTTAAATGACTGAGCTGTAAACATTTTGATATTGTAAAAAAAAGATGCAGATGCCGGGAATAGGCTGTTTTTCTTTCGGTAGGTTAGTATATACAGAAATGCTACAGTGAAAATGAGTAGCAGTTTGAATTTTATGGTCTAAACGTGTATGTTATTTTGACAAGTAGACATTGTTAGCAGTTTCCATTTTAAATGCCAACTTTTTTTCTCCAAATATCAAAAGTCAATTAGGTTTCTGGGAATAAACCATGTTGTTTTGTCTGTCAGCGGGGTTTAATCAATCCATATTTTCAAATATTTTGATGACCCGTTGAACTGTAAACATTTTTTTTTTTTGATATTGTTAAAAAGATGCTGGAATTAGTATAAATCCCGAACGATAACTCGAACGATAGCATGTTTGATAACCATGATTTTTCTTCATTAACACGTTTCAATACAGAAAATCTTTTTGTATAAGTTGACAGCGTGCACTTTATTTGTATCATTGACAACCTTTTTGAGTTCAGTCATGCATGGGATAATAGCAATCAATCAATAATATAAACACGTTGTCGTTTAAATTATCGTGCGGGAGTAATATGTTAGTCTTTCTGTAGGTTAGTGACATATCATTTTTTTGGTCAGCTAGTTATTCATTTAAACCTCCTTACTGAAACAACATACCGGTGTTGACCTAAATTTTGCATATCCAAGGACTATAGCCATTCCATGATTATTTAAATTATACATGCTGACATATTCTGATAATATAGATCTATAAATGCGTCGATTACATCCAAAGCTTTAAAATAACAGCCTCGGTCAAGTTTAGGTTGTTCATTCACATAATCAAATACCTTATATATTTTGATAATGATTTCATTATTATATAATTTATTGTACATGTATAAACATTAAAGAGATTATAATTAACTATTAAACTGAACTAAGCTATATTGGATTGCGATTTTACATTTGACATTTTAAAGTTAGAAAATTTCGTAAATATGTAAGTTTTTTAAACAAGTACAGATAACTTTGCTGCGACATATAGGGATCACTTTTCCGTCGTCTCTCTGTCTGTCCGTCTGGCAACCGACTGGCGTCCGTCATGCTTCTTGTCCGAAGCACAACTCACGAAGTATTAATGGTGCTAATTTGTTACTTCACACAATGATAGAACACAATAAGAGGATGTGCAGTATGGAAAAACCATAACTCTAGGTGGTCCCATTTTTCAATTATCTCCCCATATCCTTATAAAAAGAAGACTTGTCCAGAGCCCAAGTCAAAAACTTTTGATGAATTGACTTGATTCTTTACACATTGACAGAGGAAGTGCAGTGTGAAAGAACCATAACTCTAGATGGTCACATTTTTAACAATCTCCCCTTATCGTTATATAGAAAGCTTGTCTGAAGCCCAAGCCAAAATTATATAAAGGATTGACTTGATACTTTGCACATAAATAGAGGTCCAATTAAAGGAAGTACAGTATCAAAGAACCATAACTCTAGCTGACCTTATTTTTGAATTACCTCCCTTTATGTATGAAAAACTTGTCTGGAGCCTATGTCAAAACCATATAGAGGATTGCCTTGATACTTGATACATTGAAAGTCAGTGAAGCAAAGTGCAGTGTCAAAGAACCATTACTTCAGCTGACCCCATTTTTGAATCACTTCCTTTTATGCAAGACTGAAGCCCAAGCCAAAAACTATATGAAGGATTGATTTGATACTTTGCACATTAATACAGGTCAATGAAAGGAAGTGCAGATCTCTCATCTCAAGTCACTGTAACCTCTTACTGATAGACGTTCTTGGATTCGATCCCCCCGCTAACGACTTGCAGCCTGACCGGGACTCAAACCCTGGGCCTTTTGCTTACAAGGCAAAAGCTCTACCGACTGAGCTTACGAGCCGCTTACACATTTTCCCCCAAAAGTAATTAGATTCGACCTAGTGCATACACCCCTGCAACCACAATTTCAGGACTCCAACGCTAAGGATAAATCATAACATTACAAGCACTGTGAGACTTTCCATGCAATGTTGCCGCGTTCAAACGTTATGTGGGAAAGTTGACAGTTGCTAATGGAGAATGGGAGTCTAGTACTTGCTGTGGCATTTTAGTCGATTCTTGATAGAAAAAAAACTTAAAGTGTATAGGTTTCTTAAATAATTTATAATTTTATATCGATTGTAGAGTAAAATTCTTACACATTATATCGTCCACTCTCGATGACTCATTCTGAGGACGTAATTCAAACCCGCGGCCTCCGGGCTACAAGTCCAACGCTCTACCCATACATTATGATCTTAGATATAGACTGATAAATTAAAAACAGATTTTGATGAATTGAATATATCCGAACTTACCGATGTCTGGTTAGATTAGTTTTTCCCACAACAGTGGTAGGGACACGCTCAACTATGTCTCTTCTCGTGCTCCTTTAAATTACTTTTTCTCCGAAAAGACTTTCCGCACTCCTGGCACATGTATTCAGTCTCCATGCTATAAATAGATAATATGATAGTTTTACTGCTGTTACTCTCAGTGCAACAATGATACCTATGTGCGTATTTAATACTTCTTTTTGTTTGTCTTTGCTTTACGTCCTCTTTCAAAAGATGAATCATATGGTGCGGACAACTAAACTAACCATCGTTACTGGAAAGAACAAGTACTAAGCTTTCTCCCCGTAAGCAACAGTTGTCAACTTTTCCACTCAAAGATATATGGTCGGTTGCGCAAAAATGGAATTAGAGCAAAATAATTTCAAAATTTTATCATTTTACCTTTTAATGTATAGATATACAAGAAACGTTTAAAGAGCAGTAAACGTGTAATTATTTCCAAATTAGGGTGAGGACTGACGGTACTCATTTTCATTGTATCATTTCTGTATAAACTAACCTACCGAAAGAAAAACAGCCTATTCCCAGCATCTGCATCTTTTTAAACAATATCAAAATGTTTACAGCTCAATCATTTAAATACAAAGATGTTCTACATGCATGATAAATAGTCTTTGACGTGTACGTTACCCTCTGGGGAAAATGACGTGTACGTCACCACTTGAAAAACCGCAACGTGTACGTTACCGCACCCTTTGTCTTACGATATCTTCAAAATGCCTGAATAGTCATGTCAAATATTTGGTACAGGACTTTGGACAATGACAAGCTTTAATTCAAACCTAAATTCTAGCGAAAATTTTCTGCAGAATCTGTACTAGGTACGTAACTTGTGAACAGACGTGTTCGTAACCAAAATATTTTGCATCTTTCGAAATGGTTGGGCAAGGATTACGTAAAAACGGGAGGGAGTTTCATCAAATTACATATATCCGCTGAAAGAGCTTTTTATTGCGGGGTTTATGCACGTTATCTCGTTTAAAACAACTGCGGATGAAAAAAGTTATAGTGAAAAAACATACCTGAAGCGGGCCTATTTTTAGCACTTTTGCGTGCAGGTTATCCGACTTAGTCACGTGGTTTCCCCACCGTGGCTATATTAAATGCCGCATTAGACTTGATAAAGATTCAAAGCAGCTATTTGATGAATTGTGTGGTATATATGGACCTCATGCCAATTCAATGCGCACAGTTTTTATGTGGGTTAAAACTGTTAAAGCTGGGAAATTGTCTGTCGAAGATGATATCCGTTCTGGTAAGCCTAAAACCTCTGTTACCAAGGCAAACACCGTTGCTGTAAAAGCTGTGGTCAAACAGGATGCGCTATTGTCGGCGAAAGATATAACCAGTTGTACTGGCATATCAGAAGGCAATTCTGAAAAAGCGTTTTGACCTGAGAAAGGTTTACGCTAGGTGGGTACCTTATTTGCTCACTGATGAGCAAAAGAAACCACGCCAACGCCATAAATTTATGTGCCCGGGAACTTGTGAAAACATACAAAGGCTGTGATGGGTTTATTTCTAACTTGCTAACAGGTGACGAAACATTGTTTTATTGTTTTGGATATTGAACAAGACTTTCTTCTCATTTCTGAAGCAACAAGCTTGGCATTACCCTCAATAAAAAGCCCAGCATTTTATCTCTTTGTCTGCCAAATATCCCGGCGAAATCTCCATTATTTAAAAAAAAATACGAGGTGTTATTTTAAGTCGGATGAAAATCTGGCCGTGGATTAGCCATCTGTGTGATTATTTGGTGGTCTTTTTAATTCAGAAAACATTCCGTTAGATGCCTCTTTCTATCTTCGAAACCTGGTAGGAATCTGGTTTTCATTGATTCACATTGTACTGACAAAATTGAAAATACTTACTTCAAAGCGGCAACAATCGCGTTAAAGTGTCACGTTGTCCGATCTGGTGTCATGTCTTGTGGTGTCGCGTTATCACGTTACAGTGTGAAACTTATGAACTGAAAGGTAACCCCACCTTTACTTTGATTTAGTCAAGATTTGCATTTGATACAAATGTGATGTTTCAACAAATTGAACCAAAAGGCAAGTTTTAAATCTATAAAAAGATCCCTTGGAAGCATAGAATGCAACAAAAAAAAAAAAAAAAAAAAAATATATAGCAGACTCGTTTGACACTGTTCACGAGAGGTAATAAAATGTGCAACACCTCTCACGCCCCCTAGCATCGGCTTGTACATCTATTGAATGGACTCCATGGTCCCAAAGAACCAGAAAATATGTCATTTGTAACACACTCAAGTTCAATAATGAATCGTCCGAGACATTAGCAAATGCCTATGTTCATATAGGTATACGAGAACCAGGGTACCCAATAGGAAAATATACTAGCCTATTTCAAACTTAAAAAAATATGCACTTCTGTGAATGGGTAATGTGTATATTAAACAATCAGTAAGTTTATCTTTTACTGTGCTCTGTAGAGCTAGTTACGCACAACTTCGGCAAATTGGCCACATCAGCAGGACATCACTGCTGATGCTACCAAGTCTCTTGTGAACTCTCTGGTTACATCGAAAGCAGACTACTGTAACTCGCTGCTGTATGGAATTTCCAAAGACTCACTGCAAAAAAATTCAATGTGTACAAAACAGCGGTCCGCATCATAACCAAGACTCCAAGATACGAACACATCATGCAGGTCTTGAAGGAGTTGCATTGGCTTCCGGTCCAGCACCGCATTGAGTTCAAAATCTTGACACTTACATCGAAGCCATGCACAATGAATCTTCTTAGTACATTGTCGATAAGCTGGACATGTACAAGCCTCGTAGAGACTTAAGGTCGGCAAATGGCCCGGTGTCTTTGGTTGTACCGAGGAGTCGAACAGTAAAGTATGGTGACAGAAGTTTCAAGCATGCATGCTTTGGAATGCCCTCCCAGCAAGCACCAGAGATTCAAGCTCACTGTCCGCATTTAAAAAATCTTTGAAAACGCACCTCTTTCACATATGTTATAAATAAATAACAAAATCTGTAATACTGTTGAAAATGGCGTTAAACCAAATCACATATGTTATAAATAAATAACAAAATATGAAATACTGTTGAAAATGGCGTTAAACCAAAAACCATGAAAGGTTCGTTTCGTGTTTAGTAAGGGATTGGTCTCGTAATTATTTGTAATTTAACGTTGAACACAATTTATGGATAATCTTGTTTTAATTACAATTCATTTTAATTTACCAATATATTTTCATGTATATGTTCTTTTTTGTAAAGCACTTTTGAACGTACATATTTTGTATGAAAAGAGTGTATATAAGTCAGGTATAATAATAATATACATTTTCTCAATGTTTCTTTTCACAGACCGTAGTCTTAAGTCAGCAACCTTTGATATAATAGCCCCTAAATCTCTAGAGGTCAGGTACCGACCACATGCAATCATTTTATTAAGTTCGACCACTGTAGACGTAAGCTTTCTTCAGTCTCGGATTAGAAACAAAGATGTCTACTAAACAACAAGAGCAAGACAATATACCCACTCTTGTCTGAAACTCTGCATCAGGAAGCATGTGACCGGTGCATGACCTGTGATGCAAATCCTTTGTTAGAATAAAGTCCCGACACTCGAGGATGAAGGTAGATTCACTTTCCATCATGTCAGACCAAATCACTTGAGAACTGCGAGGTGTCTGGTCAGTCATCTATTCTTATTATGCAATTTACAGCATTTTGTACATTTTCAATGAGCCAAACACCTTAACCGAACAATGTACAGATTATGTCTAGACCATTGCAATATATCTGGCGAGGGGTTAGTCAAGTGCCTATTGCAAACTTTTCAAGGGCTACAACTCCCTTGGCACAATGCAGTAAGACAAAGTTTTGTTCATACAATTACATTTCTGCAGGTTTCGACCAGATCACTCGACTTCATCTTCACCAGAGCTGAAAAAGTGGATAAATGCAATGACAAACGCACTTGCCCACTTTTTGCACCAAGGTGACAAATTATGCCCTCTCCACAGACCAATATTTTTTTCTTCATCTTATTGAAGACCTGTTCTGTATCCTTTGTATGACCAAATGACAGAAATTACATGGTATGACCAAACTTTCTGAGCATCTTTGTCAGGACAGAATTCTCAACAGTATCTGCTTTTCAAGCATGCAATTTTCCCCATCTTGGCAGTATCAAAATTAATTCCATCTATAAAATTTTATGTCTTAAATTATACGTTAAGAACATATCAGAGCAGCTGCTTTAAATATTTCACATTATTAAAGTTGTACTGTTAGAACCATAAAGGGAGGTAATGAATTTTATAGACCAAGTGATAGTTTCTATGTAAACCCACATTCAAATCTTGGACAATTGGAGGAGGGAACAATTATCGAAAAGAGGCAATCAAAAGAAATAGATGTATTTCATGTTCACTTTGAAGTATGTGGCCCCAACATAAATGAAGGCATTATCATGCCCGGTAATCTCCTGAATCATAACCAGTCGTTTATGTATGGAAATGCTTTTGTTGTGATTTTGGGTTATGATGGACCTAGTATAGAAACATTGACGCAGTAAGCAAATTTTGCGTACTGCAAATGAATAATCAGCGAATGCCATCTGGCACAGAATTTAACAATAATTACAGACATACATGATATACGTGCAGGGACCAACTATTTGCTTCCTGTCAATTTTTTCAATCTTTTAATGATACAAAAAATGTTAGGGGGTTATGATTCTTCGTAGCCTATAATTGCCGTAACAAGTCTAAACTTCCATACATAACTGGCTGATTATGATTCTGGAGATTACTGGAACGATTATGAGCCTTTCAGCAAAGCCATCGTTATCATTAAATGTAAGCCGTGGTGAAATTCTTCCAACTCCTGTTTCACATGATGGTTCACTGTTACAAAGATCTGGTACAGCAGCACAATCAAGAAGAACTGAATGAGTACTCAATGTAATGTTTTAAATAGGATTTTATTTTCTATTTGCTCATAACGGCAAAAGTACAAAATATGACAATCGAAGAACAGACATGGACACACACACACACATACAGGAGAGAGCATTGGGTTACATCGTCAACTCCTGAAAAAGAAAAGCGAATTCATCTTTTAAAGAAACATTAAGACATTTGTTCATAAATTTTCCAATATTTTAATTTTTTTTTTTTTACACAACACAATTATATCATATGACACCAGATCTTTTCCAGCTTTTAATGGAGAATGACCCCAGATGCCCCTCAATAGTTTGGGCACCTGGACTGACCCACTGACCTATAAGCCTGCTAGATGGCTTTCCAACATGAAGAATTCTACACCGCAAACAAGGTTTCTAACCCACATCAGGAAGAGCAAGTAATTTCAAGTCTGTGACCTTAACCCCCCCCCCACCACTAGTCGCCCTTGTCAAAAATATGAATAAAGATCTGCATTATTTTTAACAATATCCACAGCAAAGTCATGTAAACAAATATTACTAATTACTTATTAATAATAGGTAGATACTTTATAACAAGAGGGCCATGATGGCCCTGTATCGCTCACCTGAGTACCATTGCTCAAAATGATATGATCAAGTTTTGACATAGAGCACATAGGCATACACATTAAATATCATCAGGATAAACATTTTCTTGTAACAGTCCCTTTTGACCTAGTCAGGTCCAATTTCCATACCAAGATTGAGGGTCATAGGCTCAAATTTGAAATTAAGGGAGGTAATATGACATAAAATCAGTCCACAGTTATCCACCCTGATTGTCTCAGTCCAACTAATGACAATAATGAAATTTCAAATGTCCTATAAGTACTTACTGATATAAATCCATTTTGATTACTATCAGGGAAGGTAATCAGATAAAAAAAAAAACAACTCTGGAAGCTATGATTGGATCTGACAGATTCATCATGGAATCCAAGATTTATTGTTGTTGAAGATATTTTGGAAGTTTGTATAAAATCAAACCATAAATGAAGTCTCTATATGGCTGCAAAAGCCAAAATAGCAAATTTTGGACTTTTAAGGGGTCATAACTCTGGAGCCCATAATGGAATCTAGCCTGTTCAAGAAAGGAACCAAGATCCTATGGTGACACAAGTTTTGTGCAAGTTTGATTGAATTCAAATCATAAATGAAGCTGCTATTGTGCAGACAAGGTCAAAATAGCTAATTCTGGCCCTATCAGGGGCCATAACTCTGGAACACATAATGGAATCTGGCCGGTTCAAGAAAGGAACCGAGATCTTGTGGTGATACAAGTTGTGTGCAAGTTTGGTTAAAATCAAATCATAAACTAGAAAATGCTTTTGTAAACAAGAGCTGTCGGATGACAGCGCGCTCGACTATTCGAAGAATTGATTGAAGAATGGGGTCAAAATATTTCCATAGATTTTCAGACTAAACAAAACAATGGATTAAACAAAAAATGTTCCTGTATTTGCGGATTTCGATTAGTCTTGCACTAAATGGCAATGTGTGACCATGATGGCAAATATGTTAAGTTATATGTTAGGCAAAACATGGACTTATATGAAAAATTTAACTAATTTCCAATTCCAAAAAGGGCCATAATTCAGTCAAAATAGTTGACAGAGTTATGTACTCTTGCCTACAGATGGAAATCATGTTGATAAACTAGTGTTGAAAGTTTCAAAGCCACAGTTCAAACAGTTTTGACAAAACGCTGACTTGTAAGAAAAACTGAACAAATTTCTAAGTCCAACAAGAGCACCGCCTTGCGGGTGCTGACGCTCATCTGATTTTTTTTGTGTAATAGAAATATTGTCCTACCCATGATTTTCTAAGTCTAAAAAGGGCCATCATTCTTGCAAAAAGCAGGATAGAGTTATGTTTCTTGATGTACAGTGTCCACTTATGATGGTGAAAAACTGTTGCAAGTTTTAAAGCAATAGCTTTGATAGTTTATGAGAAAAGTTGACTTAAACATAATACTCAACCAAGAAAATGATTTTCTAAGTCCAAAAGGGGCAATAATTATTGCAAAAAGCAGGATGGAGTTATGTTGCTTGCTGTACAGGGTCAGCTTATGATGGTGAACAAGTGTTGCAAGTTTCAAAGCAATAGCTTTGATAGTTTAAGAGAAAAAGTTGACCTAAACATAAAACGTAACCAAGAAATCTGATATTTTCTAAGTCAAAAAGGGGCCATAAATCTTGCAAAAAGCAGGACGGAGTTATGTTTCTTGCTATACAGGGTCAACTTATGATGGTGAACAAGTGTTGCAAGCTTTAAAGCAATAGCTTTGATAGTTTAGGATAAAAGCTGACCTAAACATAAAACTTAACCAAGAAAACTGATTTTCTAAGTCCAAAAGGGGCCATAAATCTTGCAAAAAGCAAGATGGAGTTATGTTTCTTGATGTACAGGGTCTGCTTATGATGGTGAACAAGTATTCCAAGTTTCAAAGCAATAGCTTTGATAGTTTAGGAGAAAAGTTGACCTAAACATAAAACTTAACCAAGAAATCTGATATTTTCTAAGTACAAAAGGGGCCATAAATCTTGCAAAAAGCAAGATGGAGTTATGTTTCTTGCTATACAGGGTCAGCTTATGATGGTGAACAAGTATTCCAAGTTTCAAAGCAATAGCTTTGATAGTTTAGGAGAAAAGCTGACCTAAACATAAAACTTAACCAGGCAACGCCGACGCAGACGCCGACGCCGACGCCGACAACCGCTCAAGTGATGACAATAACTCATCATTTTTTTTCAAAAAATCAGATGAGCTAAAAAGGGCCATAATTCAGTCAAAATAATTGTCAGAGTTATGTACTCTTGCCTACAGATGGAAATCATAATGATAAACAAGTGCTTAAAGTTTAAAAGCCATATGTCAAATAGTCTTGACAAAACATGGACATTTACAAAATAGAACCAATTTCCAAGTTCAAAAAGGGCCATAATTCAGCCAAAAAAGTTGAGAGAGTTACGTACTCTTGCCTATTGATAGAGACTATTATATTGAACAAGATATAAAAGTTTCAAAGCCATACGTCAAACACTTTACACAAAATATAAACTGGTATGAAAAACTTAACCAAGATTTCTAAGTCAAAAGGGGCCATAATTCAGTCAAAATGCTTGATGGAGTTATGTACTCTTGCCTACAACTGGACATTGTGATGGTTAACAAGTGTTGAAAGTTTCAAAGCTTTATCTCAAAAGACTTTGTCAAAATGTGGACTGGTACGAAAAACTTAACCAAGATTTCTAAGTCAAAAAGGGGCCATAATTCAACCAAAATGCTTGATGGAGTTATGTACTCTTGCCTACAACTGGACATGGTGATGGTAAACAAGTGTTGAAAGTTTCAAAGCTTTATCTCAAAAGACTTTGTCAAAATATGAACTGGTACGAAAAACTTAACCAAGATTTCTAAGTCAAAAGGGGCCATAATTCAGTCAAAATGCTTGACAGAGTTATGTACTCTTGCCTATAACTGGACATGGTGATGGTAAACAAGTGTTGAAAGTTTCAAAGCTTTATCTCAAAAGACTTTGTCAAAATGTGGACTGGTACGAAAAACTTAACCAGGGTGTGACGCCGACGCCGTGGTGAGTAGGATAGCTCTACTTATTCTTCGAATAGTCGAGCTAAAAAGCGCATGTCTCCCCCAATGCAAAGTCCTATAGGCAAGAAGTCTATAGGGGTCAGGAGCGAAAGTCAAAGAGACACTGATGGTTGGCTGTAATAGGGATCATCTACTTGGCATGTCCAGTCATCCTGCTAAATTTCAACACTCGTGGCCTAGTGGTTCTCAAGTCACTGTTCAGGCTCCTGTGACCTTGACCTTTGATCAAGTGACCTCAAAATAAATAGGGGTCATCTACTCTGCATGTCCAATCATCCTATTCAGTTTCAACATTGTAGGTCAAATGGTTCTCAAGTTATTTCCAAAAAATGATTTTATATGAACAGGCCACTGTGACCTTGACCTTTAATAGACTGACCCCAAAATCAATAGGGGTCATCTACTTTGCATGTTCAATCATCCTATGAAGTTTCAACATTCTGGGTCAAGTGGTTCTCAAGTTATTGATCGGAACTGGTTATCAATGTTCAGGCCCCCGTGACCTTGACCTTTAACGGAGTGACCCCAAAAACAATAAGGGTCATTTACTCTGCATGAACAATCATCCTATGAAGTTTCAACATTCTGCGTCGAGAGGTTCTCAAGTTATTGATTGGAAATGGTTTTCCATGTTCATGCCCCTGTGGCCTTAACCTTTAACAGAGTGACCCTAAAATCGTTAGGGTTCATCTACTCTGCATGACCAATCACCCTACGAAGTTTCATCATTCTAGGTCAAGTGGTTCTCAAGTTACTGACCGGAAATGGTTTTCAATGTTCGGGCCCCCGTGACCCTGACCTTTCACAGAGTGACCCCAAAATCGTTAGGAGTCATCTACTCTTTATGACCAATCATCCTATTAAGTTTCAACATTCTGGGTCAAGTGGTTCTCAAGTTACTGACCGGAAATGGTTTTCAATGTTCAGGCCCCTGTGACCTTGACCTTTAATGGAGTGACCCCAAAATCGATAGGGGTCATCTACTTTGCATGTACAATCATCCTATGAAGTTTCAACACTCTGGGTCAAGTGGTTCTCTAGTTATTGATCAGAAATGGTTTCCAATGTTCAGGCCCCTGTGACCTTGACCTTTAATGGAGTGACCCCAAAATCGATAGGGGTCATCTACTCTTTATGATCAATCATCCTATCAAGTTTCAACATTCTGGGTCAGGTGGTTCTCTAGTTATTGATTGGAAATGGTTTTCAATGTTCAGGCCCCTGTGACCTTGACCTTTGACGGAGTGACCCCAAAATCAATCGGGGTCATCTACTCTTCATGACCAATGATCCTATGAAGTTTCAACATTCTGGGTCAAGTGGTTCTCTAATTATTGATTGGAAATGGTTTTCAATGTTCAGGCCCCTGTGACCTTGACCTTTGATGGAGTGACCCCAAAAACAATAGGGGTCGTCTACTCCAGCAGCCCTACAACCCTATGAAGTTTGAAGGTTCTAGGTCAAATGGTTCTCCAGTTATTGCTCGGAAATGAAGTGTGACTTACGGACGGAAGGACAGGGCAAAAACAATATGTCTCCTGGGGGAGACATAATGAAGTTGCTATTGTGCAGACAAGGTCAAAATAGCTAATTTTAGCCCTTTCAGGGGCCATAACTCCGGAACCCATAATGGAATCTGGCTAGATCAAGAAAGGAACCAAGATCTTATAGTGATACTAGTTGTGTGCAAGTTTAGTTAAAATAAAATCATAAATGAAACCACTATCGTGCAGACAAGAAATTGTTGACGGACTGACGGACGCACAGACGACGGACGAAGGGCGATCACAAAAGCTCATCTTGTCACTATGTGACAGGTGAGCTAAAAACACGTTATATACATTAAAGCAACTCCTGTAATTGAGGTCTGTAAACAGGAGACCCTAAAACAGTTGCCGAAAATCCACCTGTCATTTGAGAGTGAAAAGCCTTTCAATCTGAAAACTCTGCATGCAGTTTACATGATTTAACATTTTTGGACAATACTTAGTGAAATATTGTTAATAAATAAAGCTTGCATCAGAAAATCTTGGCTTGACAAACATACTTCAATCTTCATTTGTCGATAAGACGGGGAAAGAAATTCTCATCATTGCAAGCTCCATCTCTTATTGAAAATTGTTGAAAAAACTTCAGTTTTTAATCTTACACAATTTTCTCTTTCTCTAGGCACTATATCAGTACCGAGACAGCAACATAAAACAACACTTTTTTAAAGCCAGCTCTCAAACTACAAGACTAAGACAACAAGCCAGACAAATTGATTAATAATATTCTGTGTGAACATACACCTTAGTATTGATGATTATTTTATCAATATACTCACCATTATAGCATTAACGATATCGTTACCGTTATTTTTGAGAGCTTTAACAGCTTTATTCCGTGACACATTTGCTTGTGACATGACAAGTTCAATGTCCTTGGCCTCAACCCCAGAATCATCAACCTGAAATATAAAACACAACATTTCTGCAATTTTGTTTATAATTCGTAAAATGTTAATATACAACCAGCTCATTACCCACTTTTCTTACATATAAACAAAGAATCCATACAAAGATCTGTTACTTTACAAGCTTGCTTCAGATATTCTTGGCTTGACAAACACAATTTCAATCGTCATTTGTCGATAAGACGGGGAAAGAAATTCTCATCATTGCAAGCTGTGAAGTTCTTTGACCTTAATTGCCTTTGATTCTCTCTGTAACTGTAACAGGCCAATTTTTCTAGCTGAATGTTTTTTTTTAACTGTTTACAGGGATTTTTTTTCCAACTTTGACATTAAAATACAGTGCAAACTTGAGCTGATACACAGTAGAATTCCGCTCGGTCTGGTTCCTTCCCAGGAAAAAACTGTTCTATTCTTACACTTTTTATCTATAAACATGTCTAATATGCATTAATCAGTACCCTTGCAAATAATTCCATCATAATTTATTAGATATTTAATAAGAAACAAAACACAAAAAGTCAGGCCGGTCCTATTACATACATTACATTCTACACTGTATTCAGAACACTTTAAAATCTGTTAAATTTGTTGTTTAGAACATGATTTCTTCTTTAGTTCAAAGAGCTTGCATCAGATAATCTTGGCTTGACAAACACAATTTCAATCGTCATTTGTCGATAAGACGGGGAAAGAAATTCTCATCATTGCAAGCTAACATAGACCATATTTGAAAACAGAATATCTCAGCCTAGCTGTAGTATTCAATGAAACAATTAACCTTACTTCATTCACTCTACACGTGTCATTTCCGGCTGGTAAAATCCCAGGCCCGAATAACCTCTTAACATACAAGGACTTGAAGATGACATAGTAAATATTTACAATGTGACACTGATTTTAACTCCTTTGGAGCCAATTTCACATGATTTTTCAACTAAATATTTTCACTGATACAGCATCAGTACACTGAACATGTACTGCTTATTCTCAAACTTGCTTTGTTTAGAATTCTGCTAAAACGTAATATCTCAAGTACAGATGTAAAGTTATCCCTTCAACTAAACAGAAAACAACAAAGATTTTATACACAAAATTTTAGACAAAAGAGCTTGCATCAGATAATCTTGGCTTGACAAAAACATTTCAATCGTCATTTGTCGATAAGACGGGGAAAGAAATTCTCATCATTGCAAGCTATAGATCTGCCGTTTCCAAAAAATCATTTTAAAAGGAAAATGCAACAAAAACTACCCAAGATACACAATCAACTCAATTAACAACACTGAACAAAATCCACTAATCAAGAATTTGTAGAATATTACGAAACAGAAAAGTAACAAATTGGCTTGCATCAGATAATCTTGGCTTGACAAACACTACTTCAATCGTCATTTGTCGATAAGACGGGGAAAGAAATTCTCATCATTGCAAGTTATCTGCCGTTTCCAAAAAATCATTTTAAAAGGAAAATGCAACAAAAACTACCCAAGATACACAATCAACTAAATTAACAACACTGAGCAAAATCCATTAATCAAGAATTTGTAGAATATTACGAAACAGAAAAGTAACAAATTGGCTTGCATCAGATAATCTTGGCTTGACAAACACTACTTCAATCGTCATTTGTCGGTAAGACGGGGAAAGAAGTTCTCATCACTGCAAGTTATCTGCCATTTCCAAAAAATTATTTTAAACAGAAAATGCAACAAAACTACCCAAGATACACAATCAACTCAATTAACAACACTGAGCACGAATCAAGAACTTGTAGAATATTACGAAACAGAAAAATAACAAACTGGCTTGCATCAGATAATCTTGGCTTGACAAACACTACTTCAATCGTCATTTGTCGGTAAGACGGGGAAAGAAGTTCTCATCACTGCAAGTTATCTGCCGTTTTCAAAAAATTATTTTGAAAAGAAAATGCAACAAAAACTACCCAAGATACACAATCAACTCAATTAACAACACTGAGCTAAAATCCACGAATCAAGAACTTGTAGAATATTACGAAACAGAAAAATAACAAATTGGCTTGCATCAGATAATCTTGGCTTGACAAACACTACTTCAATCGTCATTTGTCGATAAGACGGGGAAAGAAATTCTCATCATTACAAGCCGACACTGGTCATATTTGAAAATATAACATTCTCCTCAGCCAAGCTGTAGTTTTTGAGAAAACAATTAACCTTACTACCTGCTACTCACTCTAGACTACACAAGTCATTTTTTGAAGGTTAAATAACCCCGTAACACACACAAGTATCTGATGATGATAAAGTAAACAATTATGACATGACAGCAATTTTTATCTCACATGGATTCAATTTCACAAGCATTTTTTTCCCCAATTAACTATTTTCACACATAAAGCAATTTTCTAATGAATTACATCAGTGTAGTGAACATAACCTTTTTTTTAAAAGAAAAATCTCACTATTGCTTTGTTTATAATTCAGCTTAAACTTGTTTATGTTAAGTACATACATTATATACGTAAGGTTATCACTTCAACTAACGGAAAACACAAATTTCAGACAGAATGGCTTGCATCAGAAAATCTTGGCTTGACAAAAACATTTCAATCGTCATTTGTCGATAAGACGGGGAAAGAAATTCTCATCACTGCAAGTATCTGCCATTTCAACAATTATTTGTCATAAGAAACTACAACAAAGGCAAACAGAAATTGAATAGAAGCTGACTTTATTAACTAACCATTTTAGAAAGTCAATAAGGATAATTAAGAATTGGGATTGAAACAACTTTCATGAACCTATTCCAAAGTATTAAAAGAAAACTTTTTCTTCAGTTCTATGAAACACACAAGGTGCAACAAGGAAGTACACTGTTCCATGGTGACAATTATGGAATTGGCAATTGGCATACAACAAATACGTCTTTTATAACATCTAAGTATTGCATTGCTGAATAATTCAGGAAATTTATAATACCAAATAAATTTAAACAGCTGCATCTGGCATCTATGTAAAGCTTGCATCAGATAATCTTGGCTTGACAAATTCAATTTGAATCGTCATTTGTCGATAAGACGGGGAAAGAAATTCTCATCATTGCAAGCTGTGACAATTGGCTTGAACTTTATGCATATATATAAACTGCCACATACGTATAACTGATTAAAGCTGAAGGTTATCAAGGCAGTTTCACTAACTGATGACATAATTACAACCTAAGAAACCAACTTAATTGACAGTCTGTCTTCTGTCCTTTGTAATAACACTGAAAAAATTCAATTAAGTCAAGTACTTTCCAGGTATATGAATTTCCATGAATATTACAAAATACAAAAGTAACAAGAGGGCTTGCATCAGATAATCTTGGCTTGACAAAAACACTTCAATCGTCATTTGTCGATCAGACGGGGAAAGAAATTCTCATCATTGCAAGTTATCTGCCGTTTTCAAAAAATTATTTTAAAAAGAAATCGCAACAAAGCCTACACAAGATACATGATCAACTTAATTAACAACACTGAGCAAAATCCACTAATCAAGAATTTGTAGAATATTATGAAACAGAAAAGTAAGAAATTGGCTTGCATCAGATAATCTTGGCTTGACAAACACTGCTTCAATCGTCATTTGTCGATAAGACGGGGAAAGAAATTATCATCATTGCAAGCTTCCTCTCTTACTTTTCTAAATATTCAATACTCCTGGGATCAATCATATACGAGTTTAATTTAAATAACATTTTAGCCTCCATGTCTTCTTGATAACAGCCGGTATAAATCTACTAGAAGGAATGGAAATTAGCAATTGTCACCACTAGAATATAAATGGAAGTGGACTAGTTATGTTATTCTCCGTCAGTTTGTCAAGAATGTTCCTGACTTCCTGTTAACATTCTCAAAACTACAGCTGCTATCACGGAACATTTGTCGGAACCTTCTTAACCCTTACCCTGCTAAATTTTAATAATGAACTTGTCCGTCTTTCAATTTAGACAGTATCATTAACTGTCAAAAGAGGTGCATATCAAAAGGAGACTGACTGAATGACGAACAGTGCAGATCATGATCAGACTGCACAGGTGTGCAGAATAAACTGTGTCCAATATGATAAGGGTGAATTGTGAAAAGGTATAAAATTACAATAGGTAATAACTAGAAAGCTTGCTTCAGATAATCTTGGCTTGACAAACTCAATTTCAATCGTCATTTGTCGATAAGACGGGGAAAGAAATTCTCATCATAACAAGCTTTCATCAATATACAACTGTGGGAGAAGCTGATCTATCTTTTAAAATAATTTCATTTTTTTCGTAAGACATCCCAACCCATTTGGGTAGAACAAACTACCTTCTGTAAATCAAATAGATAACTAGCTTTAGTAGTACCAACAAATGAGCCGTGCCATGAGAAAACCAACATAGTGGGTGTGCGACCAGCATGGATCCAGACCAGCCTGCGCATCTGCGCAGTCTGGTCAGGATCCATGCTGTTCGCTAACAGTTTCTCCAATTCCAATAGGCTTTAAAAGCGAACAGCATGGAGCCTGACCAGACTGCGCGGATGCGCAGGCTGGTCTGGATCCATGCTGGTCGCACACCCACTATGTTGGTTTTCCCATGGCACGGCTCAAATTTCCATAAGCCAGATAGATACCTATGTTTTATGGAGAAACCCTAGTCCTCAAATTTATTCGAACTCTTTGAATACTTGTTTTTTTTTAAAACAGAGCTGTATTCATTCCAAACTGCAGCTGTTTCAATTACAGTTGTGAACAGTATGAAACATTATCAGACTTTACATAGAATAATACCTCGTCTTCTTCCTCAGATTCTTCCTGTATTGGCTGTGATACAGTGCTGGGTAGATCTCCGAGACCAGCTGGATGCTCCTGTCTCTGGAAGTCTTTAGCTGCTGCCATCTGTGCCTGCTGACTCAGATCTTCAATCTAAAATATTACGCAGGAATTTTGGTGGAACTACAAATATTACTTTGTTTGGAAAAATCATCTGCTACCCTTTAATAACACTTATTTTTAATGTGTTTGCCATACATTTTCCATACTTGTAAATTGAATCTAAGTTTAAAGCAATTCGTTTTGAACCCATGTCATTTTTGTTCGCTTGCTTAAAGGAAAAGCTACTAGCTAAACAATAATATTTCACATGTATTACGGCACCATCTGAAGTTCGACATTTAGTTCTTTTCGCCATTTTCGGCAATTTGGAGGCTTGCAGTTATTAGCTTTTCCTACAATTTTTTTTTGTGTGCACTCACCACATCCATTTTTTTTTTCAGACCATGACCACTCATTATAGACAGTTTGTAATACTTAAATGAATAGTGCAAAATCTTGTCCATGTTTAATTTAACTGGTTCAAGTTTAAGAAAACGACACACAAGTTTCCAAAGATGTCATATTACCAGTCAAATGGAGTCAAAATTTAAACCTCACACACCTTCAGTACAGTTTATATTAAACACCTACCTTAGCTTCTCCAAATACAATGTATGTATCTGATGCTGGACTTTTGTAAACATCTGGATGTCCAATCACAAATAAGATATTCTTTGACTTCCTGATTGTCACCCTGGTTACACCAGTTACCTGTTTTAAACCTGAAATGAAAATGTAAAGATGGTTACCCCTGTTCGCTGTTATATACTTGAAACTTTCAAACTACATGAACCGTTAAGTCCGTAACAATTATTGAATATCACTCAGTTATTGCATCACTCAATTTATCAACCCCAATTTTTACCCCATACAACTTCCCTTTCTAGAATACATAGTTTTTTTCTTTTATTAATAAATATAACAAAAACAAGGAGCTGCGTTCAATAAACGCTTGATGCCCCCTGTGGCATCCTTGTCGGTAGATTTTGCACCCAAGTCCAAAATGAGGTCAAAGTCAAACTGAGGTCAGGTGATGTTTGAAGATGAGGAATGGTCAGTTGACATCTGTATTAGTATCAATTCATTCTTGTAATGGGTACTGATGCTAGACGAAACGGTCTCATTTGGTTTACCAAGAGATGGCCCATATAAAGCAACCTATGTCCAAAATGAGGTCAAGGTCAAACAGAGGTCAGGTGATGTCTGAAGATGAGGAATGGTCACAGGTTACATCTGCATTAGTATCAAGTCATTCTAGTAAGTGGTATTGATGCTAGATGAAACGGACCCATTTGTTTAACCTTGTACGGACAGACGAATGAATGGACAGGTCAATCACTATATGCCTCCCGCATCAGTAGTTGCTGGAGGCATAAAAATATTTCTAAGTCTCAAGTTAACTCACTGTCCCAGGTTTATGAGCTGTTACGAAGGATTTTTTTTGGTGGGGGCGGGGTGTCAAGAGTCATAAAGACACTGTCTAGGTCCTATGGTGACTTTATCAAACCAAGGAATGGAAAAGAATATCTTACCAAGTTTTGACATTGCTTTTCTAGCCTTCTTTTCACTCCTGCTTTGTTTAGCTTTGCTGACCAGTTCTTCCTGAATACCAGCAGCCTCAGCAACCTGAAATAGTAAGTTTATTCTAAAATATACAGTTGTACTGCCTAATTCATACATGACATCTGGGTTTAACCCATCACATGGACTGAATACTTTTGTCAAATATTTATATGCCTTATATAATCTGTAACTTTCTTGTGCTACACTGTCCAATCCTGTTTCGTTAAGAACACAGGTAAAACTCATGAAACATCAATAACTTGTCAGAATAGTTCTCTTTGTTAATTCATTTTAATAAATAAATGCATCAATGAAATTTAAAATGCACTTGTTATTATCAACAATAATTAAATGTATTCCAATATTACTCGACTTTGTTGAGCTACATCCTGATCTTCAAGCTCTGGCATGGAGTCATCACTCTCAGATTCGGTGCCTGATCCAGAGTCGTCTCCCTTTACATCCTCAACCACAGGCTTCTCAACAGCTTCAGTAGGCATTCTGTAATTTATAGAGATAAAAAATATATGTTTATCTATGAAAGTCAAAAATTAAAATATTGCTATTATTATGTTAATCCAGCCCATTCTATACACTACTTTTCCAAACTACCTCTTTATTACATGAGAAAATGTATGTAACAGTTTTGATAGTTTTCCACTGACAGGGTTTCTTTTCTTTTACAGGGGTTTGCGACGAAGTTATCCACTTCACCAGGGTTCCCGTTGTCAGTCGCCAAATAATATGAAATTCTGGCCCTAAAAATCTTCAATAGCATTTTAATACGCCAACAATAAATGCAACGACAAAAACAATCGGCGATCAGATTACTGAGTTTATTCTCATAGACGTAACATTTTTACACTCCTGCACCAGAAACTGATGCAAGGTAGAGGTCACTGTGATCAATTTCAATTGATGTATTGTTTATTTCACCTGTACGACATTTAGACAGGAGTGTTTTGAGTGGATAAAGACATTTTGGGGAATCAAATTAATCTAATAATTGGATTAACTGCTGAGTTTAATTACCCAGCTGATTAGATAATTACACACGCATTGGTTAATGTTGTTTGTAGCAAAACTGAAACAATGAAATGGCGTTTTTGATGCCGCTGATAAAGTGTAGTGATAGTAGGTCTATAGGCCACTTTCAAAAGCCTTGCTGTTGGGTTAAGCCTATAGCGACGTGGTAAGAATGTCTGCATATGGATCACAAGGTCCGGGGTTCGAGACCCAGTAGGGACCTTAGTATTTCTAGGCTTACTCAAGTTTTTTTTTTTATATCTGTGCATCAGGACCAAAATTCAGGCACCTTCCTCCTTCTAAAAATAAGCATTATTTGACAACAACAATGACATTTAAAGGAATTGTAAAAGGCAGCACCAATGATCCTGCAAATTAAAAAGCTTCTCGTGACTAAGACCACAGGTCCTGGGCTTTGATAATTTTATTTGCTTTTTTTCAGAGACAGCACCCTCACATAGCCACTTTTAGGTGACCAAAATCAGTATAGTATATTATCAGAAGGCAAAGCATGTACAGCAGTTCCAAGTGCCATAACCATTACGGTAAAATAAAACGGCGTAATTTGCCAGATTTCTAAGCATCTTTACAGATAATCAGCTAAGACATCGCCTTAAAATGTCCTGTAATTCTTTCTCTTTAACATTAAGCTGTTCATAATTGAATCTTTTAAATGTAATTTATGCCAAACATAGCTCGATTTCCCCGGATTCTTACATGATTCCGCAAGAGAGTATCTCCTCCGTACAGCAATGTCTGAAAAGGAAACTTCCGCCGTTTCATTTCCGGCAGGTGCGTATAAACTCTTCAATTAGGAGGTTTTTAAAATGGCATCTTGACAACAACAAACATAAATAAACAGCTTGATAATACGGTTGCATTTTCAGGTAAATATTTTCTTTCATAGTGAATGGAAGTATATTTCTATGTATTTATTGTGATGATTTGCCATGATGTGTTGATGTAATTATCTACACTAGCAGTGTAGGGAAATAAATTGAAAAGACAAAACAAGTTCTGACCCATCCAGCCTCCACTCCTCATTCTCCAGGATCAACATACCAAATGATGCCAATTAATATGGCATGAGTCAACCTGTATAAGAAACAGTTTAAAATCATATGTCAAAATGATAACGTTCCTGTAACGAGTAAACAAATTTGGAGAATGAAAATAATGACTACAAGTTTTACAAAATAAAATAGAAAAAAATCTGAAAAATTTCAGAATAAAAGATTAAGGTAAGCTTTATTTAACACTGTATATAATCTACAGATAACAAAAGGTAGATAGCTCTTGTTCCACAGACTAGGTATCCAGTAACAGATATACCTGGGCTTATTTCAACTCGTGGTACAACCATTCAAATGCCAGGGAGCTACCAGTACCATCTTTCATAATGACGCGGCCAGGGATGGAACTTCTCGCACTCATAGCGGACATTCTACCATTGAGCTATTGAGAATCATCTTGGGTGTTTAATTTTTTTCTGACAAAATCATTTTCATATTCTACCAGCAATTAAGTGAAAAAGGTGGATATATATAGTTATATACACATATATGCCTCTTTCTCGTAATTCCGAGCCTTCTCATTGATCCGAGCCTTTGGAAAATTTGCACTTGCAGCTATTTCCTGTTTCTAAATTTTATGTATGTTGTAGCAAATCATATGACAGTTAAACAAAAATAAAAAGAAAATAGAATTACTTGCATTAAAATAGAAATATACACAACAGAAAATTTTGGCACAAAATTTGCTTATTTAAAATCATTGGGGTAATATATGACCTTCTTACAGAAAACAGAAAGCACTTATTTTAAAACTTTTTTGTCCGCTAACACAATAATATATCTGTTCTTAGTTTTAACAAAGAACTTTTTCAAAAAAGCCTTATTTTTTCAGAGCTAGTACAAATGATTGCAAGTCTCGGTTTTAACGAGAAAGAATTTGGCTGTTTCAGAGGGTTAGGGTCATCATGTGAAAGCCTGGATTATTCATTTACAAAAATCCTTAGAATTTTTCTTCATGGGGATTTTATAAGTTTAGATGTTGGAGTATCAAACTACAGCAAAAACTCTTTTGAAACTTAAATCTATTACTGACCAGCACTGAAAAACCGGCTTAGGGGCTCGAAATAATGGGAAAAGGGCATATAAGTTGGTGGGATATACTAATGCATATATATATATATATATCTATTGATAGAGCTTCAAGAGCTTGTGCTTTCACCTACATACAGGTAATAAAAGTTATTTTGTAATGACATAAACAGTTGGTTAAATTTTTGTAACAAAAATTATTTTCAGTGAGTCAAAATGCCAAGTGCTGGTGCTGTTTGCCCACCGATGATACTGCCTATACGTAGGCAGGTCTACGGCCAGTCAACATCTCGTATAGATACTTCTGTACTTATAGAAATAGTTTGTGGTACGACTTATTTATTTCGTATTTCTTTATTTTATTTATTACTACCTTTTTAACAAAAAAAAAAAAAAAAAAAAAAAGTTTTGAACTTTTTGTTCTGAAACATTTTGAGATCATTCCATTGTGAGGTACTATTTACATGCTTGCCTGATGTATTTTTTTCTTTCAGTACTTCCGTCAGGCTTTCAAGATTGAATATAAGACCGACAAGGTTGCACCTGTCTTGCGAAATATTTTGTGAGCCAAATACAATTTATATATAATCATTACCATAGTTGAATTTCTTCCCATTAACAAAATACTGTTATATAATATAATATATCAGGGTTGGCAACTACCCACCCAGGGAGGGTTTACCCACCAGGAAAAACCCGGGTTTTCCCGTGTTGGGCAATACTCCTAAAATGAATGAAATGGGCAATAAGAAGTTTTTCTACTTTTTTTTAACTAAAACAATTGAGTTTCTATGTTATAAATGTGAGGTATTTATATACTAATGCTTGCTAAGTTAGAGTTGTTTATTTTATTGCCATTTCAGAAACTCCAGATACAAAAATCTATTTCACTGCTGATGGAACGAAACCAAGTCCCTTCCAGCGTAAGATAGGAGGCAAGGAGGTAACACACAGATACACAGCTCCTTTCACACTCAAAGATGGTAAACGAACAATTAAAGCCGTAGCTGTGACAAGGTATGTATGTATATATATATATATATATCACTGATAAATAACACCACATAATGTTATGATACCACACAACATTATGATACCACACAACATGACAGTACCATTTGAAATGATACCTCATTACTGTATGGTAGCACAGTGTTTTTCCACACAACATGGTTATACTACATGACATTATTCCACCATTCAACATCATGACACCACATGCCATTTCAGTACCACACAACATAATGATACCACATGAAATTATTATACCACACATATAATGATACCACACAACATGCTTCAGCACACTATTATAATACCACATGCCATTTTGATATACCGTAACCTGCCATTATGATACCACACAACATAATTATACATAATGCCATAGTGATACCACAATATCATGATACCACACAACAATTTGCCACCACGTGGCATTATGACATGATTATTATGATACCTCTTGTAATTATGATACCACTTGACATTATGAAGCCACACAACTTTAATTCACAACATGCCATTATGATACCGCATGCCATTGTGGTACCATATGACATTATGATACCACACAACATTATGATACAAGACAAAAATTTTGTTACTACACACCATTATAATACCATGTTACATTAATTATACCACACAACTTTGTGATAACTTACAACATTATGATACCACATAACATTAAGATACAACACAACACTGATTATACCATACAACATGATGGTAGCACAGAACATTAGGATTCCACATAGCATTTATAATACCACACAACATTATGATACATCACAAAATGATACTATGTTGTTCATTGTTTGGCAATAAGTCTTGGAAAAGATTACATTCAATTATCTCGAACTTGACGGGACCTGCAAAATTTGTCCGAGTTATTGGTATTTCGAGTCATCCAACATTATATAGATTATATAGGGATTTGGCCATGACTGACGTTGAGTTTAAGCAAAGGGTGGTGTTCGAATTATCAGAGTTCGAGCAAATGGAGTTTGACTATTTGATGTGAAACTGTTGTTTTGCTAAATTTAAGTGCCTTTGGTATCAACTAATATTTTCAGATACATTCAATATTCATCGAAGAATCGATGTCTTTGAAGCAGATCTGCTTTTTTTGCATTTCTACATACATTTAACACCAGTTTTGAATAAATCATGTCAAACAATAAATTTAGGAGTATATCAAAATTTCTGTCTATCTTCATGGATGCATTGTTGCCATGGTGATATTGTTTGTTTACAGAGATGGTTTGAAGGAGAGTGATGTGTTCAGTAAAACATTTGTTGTTGATGATATAGAAAAGATAAATTCTAGTCCATTAACTACATCATCCTCATCGGATCTTGACACCACAGATTTTTTTGACTCGGATGGTTTCGACTTAACAGATTCTACGCTTAAAAGCAGCAAATCTGGCAAATCTAGTATATCCAGTAAAGGAAAGACTAAAAAGAAGGTAAACACTTTCCGAAAATGTGTTTCTACATAAGAGTATGTTTGTTAATCAACTTATTTACAGCTCATGTTTCACTGTTTTATGTCTTGTTGATTCTTAAAAATAAATCAAGAGTTATCCAGGAGCAAGAAAATGATATTGTTATAATATTTTACTGCATAATTTCTTCACTGGTCTTTGAAACCCTTGTATATCGGTTTTGGCATGAAAACTTCTATTTATGCATTAGTATCTGGGATTTTTGTTCTGCTTCAAAACCATTTAAAACAATATTTCTTGTTTTGAAAGTGACCAAAACTGACATTTAAGATATCTAAAAAACCTGAACGTCAATTTGTATTTGAAATAACATTAATATTATTACATACAAGTACTTTACCACAATGCACTTAAATGGCTGCTATATTCTGCTGTTTAGATGTATCATTATAATATATTGAATGTACATAATTTTCAAAACTTTCATATAACATATTTCTGAAGTTTGAAAACATGTATATTTGTGTAACTGAGGAGACTCTCTACAAATTTTAATGGAGAGTATAATCAGATTCTTAGTAGTACCTAACATGATCTCTACACACAAATTTACTGTGATTTCAGACAATTTAAATGTTGATCTCCACTTTGAAGATTTTTTTTTGCCGTATATTGTGATTTTTAATACTCGACCCCCTTTACATGAGTTGCTAATGAAATGACTTCAAAGTTTTTTTCAAATTTTTATGAAAATTTTGCAGAGTAAATCGCCAATTAGGAATTTGCGGACAAGGTCAAGGTCAAAATCACCTACTCGCAGTTTTCTGCCAAAAGATGCTTGGGCAAGTGGAGCAGTCACTGAAACAGAGGGAGGTTATCGTAAGTATTATCAAAATATTTCACCTATAAGGGCTTTTTACATTTCAGTATTATTACTGTTGTAGATTATACAGGTCTGATAGGACTGCCTGTGTAAGACAGGGTTTTCCCAAAGTCAAGGGGCAATGTGGAATGGAAAAGCGATAGCTAGTGAGAATTTTTATCCACAATGTCTTAGGGTTGGGAAAACACCAGTCCTGTCTTACTCAGTCAAGTTAGATCATTTCCTTGCTTATCATTGATATTTTTGCAATATTTTCAAAGATATTGTAGATCAAAAATCACTTACCGGTATACACTATGACACTGTAATACGACACCCAATTACATACAGTCAGTAAATGCATATGTAGATTGTGTGTTCCCTAGGGAAAAGATAAGATGCTCTCCTACCCTGATAACCTTGTCTTCCCCAGCTAAGTTGGCAAGAATACTTAAAAGACGATACATTTTTTTTAGTTTTAAATACATCTGAAACTTCATAGTCCTCACACTTGTCATGAGAATGCCAAAAATATCTTTAACTTCCACTGTGTTTGGTATAATTATATAAGTTCCTTTAACAAATGATTTATTCTGTAATTTCATTCAAATGGTACTCGGCATGTTTCCTAATAAGTAGCAGATGTATATTAATTGATATATAACATGTCATATTCTGTTGTTTACTGTAGCTCCTATACCAGATGGACCATTTAACCCAACAAACTATTCAGGAACACAGATCAATGTATGGGGTGGTGCCCCACCTCCCCTGGTTCAGGGCATGCCAGGTGTTGTAAATCTGGGTCAACCTGGCATCTGCAATCCTTACACTACACAATATGGCTACCTCACAGAAAATATGCTACAGGTTAATTCTTTTTTCTCTTTGCATTTTGTATTACAGGCATATATTTATAATAATTATTATTGATTTCTAGCATTAAAATCCATTACCGGTACTTAAAGCATTTTTGTGACTTTGTATACATATATGTAGATTTTAAGTTAGCTACAGTATTGCATTTAAAAATTATTTTTCTACTGTTGTATATTTTAGGTAAGTCATATGTATAAAGTGGCTCATGCATTATTATTAGCAGTTTTGATTGACTTTCAGTAACATTTATTGCCATTTGTGTCATTAAAATTTCCATCTTTCATTTACTTAAACAAATTACAATGTTCAGTTATTTGATACAAATTCTCAAGTAATTATGTAGTATCTTTTATCACATCATGAAATAATAGTAAATGTTCCTTGATGTTTTACAGAACTGTAATCCTGACACCCGACATGTGACTGTGGGTGATTTACGTCAGATGATGAATAAGCCACGACAGGAGCAACCGGCATTAACAGCCCCGCCCCCGCAAGAAAAGATAGAAGTCCCTGTATACAAAGATCCACCCCTCAATCCAATAAGTCCCGGAGGAGGTAGGAATCAGTTCTTGCGTAGAAGACCGCCTACTGTAACATTTCAAAATACAATGCCTCTCTGGTAGTCTGTGTTTATGTGACATTTTATACTTAGCACAACATTAAGTTCTAGCACAACATTACACATACATGTACTCATCTTGAGTCTATTTAAACTTATCAAAAATAAACGGCCCACAGTAACTCTTTAGGAGATATTATATAAATATTGCATTCCTGAGAGGGTGATATGAAAAATGTTCACCACGGGATATATGAATATCGACCGAGGCGCCAGCCGAGGTCTATATTCATATTTCGAGGGGTGAACATTTTTCATATCACCCTCTCAGGAATGCAATATTTATTTTATTATACCGAAATGACACCAAAGGTCAAAACATTTACTGTAAAATCAACATAATGATTTAAATGATTTATCTAACGTTAAAAATGAATTACCAAATAATGGAGACTGAATTAAGGAGCGCTTACTTGTTAGCACTCGGATGGCAACTCTTCTGTGTAATAAGACATTTTTTGTAGATTTAGTCAACACGTTTGCATATCGCTGAATCCTATGTTAAATTATGCGCATTATCATTTCAACATTGTGACGCTGCTGAAATCGCTAACAGTAACATTCGAAAAACGGCGATAACTTTATTATTTCTAAACGAAACATATATGTGTGAGCACTTATTTTCTTAGTTAGATCATTTCCAATCTCATGGAAATAGTTTCGATTCAATATTTGATAAAAAGTCGTTTTCGAAATTTTTGGCACGTAGAACAAATCATTAATAAAAAAAAATCGGCCGGGTTCACAAATGAAAGAAATTTAATCCTAAATTATAAAAGCACATCTTCTAAAAAGTTAACGTCTCAGTCTTTTACTCAGTGCAAAAGTATCAATTACTCAACGGGAGATATGAAAAAATAATATCACATGCGCAGAAAAACAAAATAGCGCTTTTGCGCATGTGATATGAAATTATGTATCATATCACATGCGCAGAAACTGAAAATAACGATTTTGCGCATGAGATATAAAATTACTGGGGAATATGATATATTATTCAAGTTAAACTAATGGGAAATTTGCATTGGATATTTATGTGAGGTATAATAATAAAACTTGTTTCTGCTTTGGAAAAGTGTGAGCAGGTGTATAAGAAGTTGTATTATCAAATTTATATATGATTAAATGGTATGGAATACCATATAAGTGGATATACAAATGTATTTGCGGGTCAAAAAGTTTGTAAATCGATGAAAACTGAAGTTCCAAAGATCAGTTTGTTTGTTGTTGCAAGACTATAATGGTTTGTCTTGGTGGACATTAAATTTATGCTGGCTAATATTTTCTCAAATTCTTGAATTTGCTAAATTCATGAACATGTTTCCATGTTGCAAACTTTTCCACGTATACAGAAATATACTGTCACATATGTACTTGCATGTTCTAGACATAAATATATATTGCTTACATATATCAGTAGTGTTGTATTTGCTGAAAGAAATATATGAAAGTTTGTTTTAGTTTCTAACATGTTCTCTTCATACTCTTACATGTAGTTAGTATTTTGTTTTATGTTGATGTTGTTTTTAGTTCTAATTACATTTGTTAATAGTTGCATGAAATCTTTATTTTAGTTATAATTATGTCTACCGACACACAGTGGTGTGGGAGATATATTGATTTTCTCCTGTCTGTGTGTATGTCCGTCTGTCTGTCTGTGTGTCTGTCTGTGTCTGTCACAGATCTTGTTCGCAATGTTGTCAAACATTTCTCATCCAATCTTCACCAAACTTGAACAAAATGTGTTTGCCAATAAGTCCTTGGCCAAGTTCGATAACTAGCCAAATCGGCCGAGGCACTTCTGAATTATGGCAATTGAAACTTGTTAGCTCGACTATTCGAAGAATAGTCTAGCTATTCTACTCACCCTGGCGTCGGCGTCGGCGTCGGCGTCACACCTTGGTTAAGTTTTTGCATGCAAGTACATACAGCCATCAATTAAAGGCATATAGCTTTGAAACTTATTTTTTCTTTTTCTAGGTCAATTACCAACCTCTCTGGGTCAAGTCCCATAACTCTGACATGTATTTTGAGCAAATTATGCCCCCTTTTGGACTTAGAAAATTTTGGTTAAAGTTTTACATGCAAGTGACTATCTCCAAAACTGATGCAGATATTGATTTGAAACTTCACATGTGTCTTCGGGGTTAAAAAACTAGTTGATAGCAGCAAGTCCCGTAACTCTGACCTTCATTTTGGCCAAATTATGCCCCCTTTAAGACTTAGAAAATTCTGGTTAAAGTTTTGCGTGCAAGTACATACAGCTATTTCTAAAAGGCATATAGATTTGAAACTTATTTTTTCTTTTTCTAGATCAATTACCAACCTCACTGGGTCAAGACCCATAACTCTGACATGTATTTTGAGCAAATTATGCCCCCTTTTAGACTTAGAAAATTTTGGTTAAAGTTTTACATGCAAGTGACTATCTCCAAAACTAATGCAGATATTGATTTGAAACTTCACATGTGTCTTTGGGGTTATAAAACTAGTTGATAGCAGCAAGTCCCATAACTCTGACCTTCATTTTGGCCAAATTATGCCCCCTTTAAGACATAGAAAATTCTGGTTAAAGTTTTGCGTGCAAGTACATACAGCTATTTCTAAAAGGCATATAGATTTGAAACTTATTTTTTCTTTTTCTAGATCAATTACCAACCTCACTGGGTCAAGTCCCATAACTCTGACATGTTTTTCGAGCAAATTATGCCCCCTTTTAAACTTAGAATATTTTGGTTAAAGTTTTACATGCAAGTTATTATCTCCAAAACTAATGCAGATATTGATTTGAAACTTCACATGTGTCTTCCGGGTTATAAAACTAGTTGATAGCAGCAAGTCCCATAACTCTGACCTTCATTTTGGCCAAATTATGCCCCTTTGAACTTAGAAAATTCTGGTTAAAGTTTTGCGTGCAAGTACATACAGCTATTTCTAAAAGGCATATAGATTTGAAACTTACTTTTTCTTTTTCTAGATCAATTACTAACCTCACTGGATCAAGTCCCATAACTCTGGCATGTATTTTGGGCAAATTATGCCCCCTTTTGGACTTTGAAAATTCTGGTTAAAGTTTTACATGCAAGTTTCTATCTCCAAAACTATTGCAGATATTGAATTGAAACTTCACATGTGCCTTCGAGGTTATAAAACTAGTTAAGAGCAGCAAGTCCCATAACTGATATGCATTTTGGTCAAATTATTCCCCCTTTTGAACTTAAAACTCTTTTGATATTTAACCTTTTTGGGTAATATTTTCCTGCTTCTGGGACAATATTTGGAATAGTCTAGCTTGGCTGTCTTACGGACAGCTCTTGTTTTTGATAATCAAAGCACTGAAAGTCTGATAAGTCTGTTGAGGTCTTGGTGCATGGTTGACTTATATTATATACTACTATTCAGATGATTAGGCAGTTGTGGGAGACATGTGCTTTTCTCAAAAGCAGCTCTTGTTTAAGTTGTCCTGGGTATTTATCATAATGTAATTCTGTAAGATTAAATGCAGAAAAAAGAGCGAAACATGATGTTTGAATGACTCAAGAGCTTGTTTACTGAAATCTTTTAACCTTTATCCTGCTAAGTTTCTAAAATGGACTGGTCCATCATTCAGTTTAGACAGTACCGCTTATTATTCAAAAGGTAGTTCACTGAAAATTTACTGACTGAATAGGGAACAGTGCAGACTATGATCAGACTGCACGGATGTGCAGGCTAATCTTGGTCTGCACTGATCGCAAAGGCAAATTCACCTGCCGCCAGCAGGCTAAAGGTTAAAAACAATTTAGGCACTTTGCGATGCAAAGGTCATGTGATTAGTACAGTATAAAGCACAATAGATGTTTAAAATTTTTCATTTCTTGTCTGTGCAAGACATGTGACTTAAAAATGTTTTAGTTGTAGTCAGTTTTTGTCTTGAGAGAGAGAGGGAGAGAGAGAGAATTCTTTGTAAGTACACTGTCATGATTGTTACAGAAGATTCAGCAATCTTTAAAAACCAATGTAAATTGAAGAAACAACAATGTTTTCTATTTATAATGTTACTTGCTCTTTACTTCTATTATTGTTTTGGTTAGTTACAATCACTTTTACATTTGTTTTAAAGGCATTTAGTAGATGTTTTTATAATGTATTATTTTACAAATACAATAAAAAAATGATAGAAAACATTGTTGTGTTCTTTTTTTGTCTTTTGACAAAGACAAATACAAAGATCTTCTTAACCGTTAGCCTGCTCAATTTCTAAAATGGACTGGTCCATTATTCAGTCTGGGCAGTACCATTTATTATTTAAAGGGGTGTTCACTGAAAATTAACTGACTGAATAGCGAACAGTGCAGACCATGTCCAGCCAGTATAACCAGCCTACACTAGTCGCAAAGGCAGAATCACTTGCTGCCAGCAGGCTTAAAGTTAAACTGAATTTATTCTGAAGGGGAAATATTTAGCTATGTACTTATAGAAATGGCAACTGTAGCTTAAAACAGGACTTGTGGTTTCACAAAATTTATTTTATAAATGTGCAGATTCTGAAAATATCACGTTTTCCTTGTTTGAAAGAATACTGCGTATTTAGTTTTTGGTTCCATGTAGAAAAAAAAGCGTAAAAGTCTCCTACATGGGAAGTAAATGCTCTTTGAACTGTCCTTATTCAGTAAAAAGTAATGTTGCTGGAAGGTTAAAATCACTTTCTTTAAAAGCATTTAATTTTGTGTGCACAAAATTTCATGGTTTTGCTGAAAACGACTATTTCTTGGGGATATGAATTGGGGCCCCGGCCTTTTAAATTTCCAAATTTGGAAGATAAAATGAATGGGTGTTTTTGTTTGTTCATTAAGATTCAATTTGTGGATTGACTCAAGCACGATGTCCACGAAAAATTAGTCCCCCGTGAAAACTAATGATTACATAATGTAGGTTATGTGAATAGCACAGAATGTCATCTGATGTCTACAGTCATTCTATAAGGTCTTATAAAGCCCATGTAAAAAGTAATTCAAATTAAATATTATATAAATATCCCCTTTTTAGGGGTTATACTGAACATTGTGAACTTAAGAAACCTTATTTCTAAATAGTTCGCAGTATCTGCTAACTCTCTTGTGTATATTGTATTGATTTCATAATGACTAAAACCAAACTCAATATGGTCAATTGAAAAACATTGCTTTTGAAAAAGCCTGGTTTAAGGCATATACTGTCATGAAGTTGCATCTGTACCATCAAAATTTAGACTGCATTATAGAAATTTGATATAGACAAAACTTCAGATGAGATATAATGGATACAGGGATACATTCACATTTCTTCAAGATTATGAACTACTAGTGTAGCAGCTTATAAATGGAGTTTGACTGTACTGAACCATGCATAATTTATAAATTGATTTTTGTAGGTGATTACAAAGGAAATCTTCTTCATGTGTACGCCCACATGTTAGATTTTGCCAACAACCATAAAGACTTCAGGTTACCAGTAGCAGACCCTAAAATGGGAAAGGTACGATCTTTTTTGATTCTTGGCAGCAATGGCAGCAATGATTTGAAGCAAGTCTTTATTGAGAATATATTTACTGGTGTAACATTCCTGTCTGCTCCAGGATTTCAAACAGCATTATTGGCAGGTAATGCATTGTTGTCCCCAACCTTTTTCACAGAAAAAAACGTGGACATAGCAATGGACTGTAACCCTCTGTCCATTTATTGGTCAGTTTTATGTCTGATCTGTAACCTGCCTTCCATCAAATGACTTTAATATTACTTGGCATAAAAATCGGATGTGGTAAGGCCTAGGCCTGTTAAAGGTCAACAGGGTCTGTTTTGTATCTTATACATTACTCTGCCCTTTATCAAAGGATTCTAATTTTACCTGACATGAGTGTTTCCCACAACCAGATCATTTGTCAAGTGCAAGACCCAGGCCTAGACACTTTAAGCCAAGATCACATATGGAGGTGAAATGTTTACAGGATCTTTCTTATTTCAGTTCATTTCTCTGTCATACATCAAGAAATTTTGGTATTACTTGGCACAAATGTTCCCTGTATAATAGTTTATACTAATTTATTTTCGCTTTATTGTGATGAAAGCTTCAAGCTTATTTGAACCACTCTCGAGTCCGCTTCCTGGAAAAACCAGTACTGGTGTCATATGAGAAGGCTTGGTCGTGACCCCAGTGGGGCTCGAACCCACGATCCCCAGGTTGAGTGGCTGACACCTTAACCACTAGACCACCTATCCCTATATTGAGATAGAATGTCTAGAAAAGACTCATGTCTGTATGTCAAAGGTCAAGGTAAATCTTTGAGGTCAAAGGTTTGACTTATGTTGGTTCTTGAGTCTATCATTTTTTCAAGGGATTTAAATATTACTCCTCTTCCACATGACCTGACCACATACAAGATCAAGGTCTAACCTGGGGGTTGAATATTTATAGCATCTGGTCCATAAAATCTACCATCTTTGAATGGAATTTAATATTGTCATTAATGTAAAATTGTTTATCATGTGCGAGATCCAGATCCAAAGCCACATGATTTCATATATAAAGAAATAAACAAAGCATTACATAGGCATTCAAAAAATAATATCGAAAAGTATGGTCGTATTATAGATCCAAGGTCAAGTCCATAACTTTGACATCCATAATTTGTAATGAATGTTCTCCATAACAAGTCGAAGTGTTGTGCACAAGGTACAGGCCAAATCTCCCAAATTTTCAAATATTTTATACCAGATGTTTTAGGCATAGAATCTTTATATTGTGTTGAAGATATTGCAGTCCAGTTTTATGGCATAGCTTTTATTTGGCTGTTTATAGACTCCAGGCTATATAGCTGTATGAAATATTCAGAAATCATATATTGCTTTTTTTTTTCTTTTTTAAAAAACCTTTTGCAAAATTTGTTTATATAAAATAGCCTGTGTCTTTAAGTTTCTGTTTATACTAATATTCATTTAAATAAAAAACCAAAGGAACATACCCCAGGGATCTTCATATTTTATAATGCAACATTCTAACAATGTGCACTTTTTTCCAGATGTTGGAGGCAAAGTTTACAGATCAACAAGACTGTTTTGAGTTGAGACTTGTTCTTGAAAAGCCAGGAATTAAAAGTAAGTTACCACAGATGTTAGTTTTTCTTTCAAAACATCACAATTTTAAGAACACATGCAAGAGAACCATAAAAAGTTACCAGTAACATATACATTTATTTAAAGTTGTTTGTTAGTGTTCAAGAACTTTAAAAAAATGTCAGAAAAGGAAAATAAGGAGGAAGCTTCATGTCGCTTTATTTTTTAATATAAAAAATAGTTAATGAGATGTACTGGGACAGAATTAAGTATACATGACAATGCTTTAGATGAATATGTATAAGAATTAGACTAGAATTTGAAAATGAATATCTTAGTCTTTTTTTATTTTCATATATATCTGTATCAAAATTATTAAACAAATTAATTGTATTCAGTAGAAATTTTTCCTTATAAAATCTGAACACTATTGTCACTTTAAAATACAGTTATATCTATCTCAGAAAATGTATGAAAGGTAGTTTTTTTTCCAGGAGGGTCAGTCAAAAAGCCAGAAAAGAAGAAAGAAGAAAAACCAAAACCTAAACCAAAGAAGGAGGAGAAAAAGGAGAAGAAGGAGGAGCCTAAACCGAAACCCAAACCAAAGAAACCCCCACCTCCGGAGAAAGATCCTTTCTTTGCCATGGAAACTGAGGATCTTAATGTAAATATCACTCATAAACTTGGTTGTGTTCTATTCTGCCAAAAGGTCTTCTTAACAATTTTGTTTTACTGTAATATCTTCAGTAGAGGCAACCTTGTAATTGTATTTTGGCTATGAAATCATTGTTATTCATAAATGACTGACTTTAGCAGATGGTATGGTTGTGTCAGTCAATGTTATTGCATACTGAACAGGATTTTCCTGCGTTTTTACTGGTGCTAGAAAAACCCATCTTATATACACTGGGGTGTTAGTTGACTCTTGTGCTGTAATTCATGAATGAATGTGTAAATTCATACGCTACTATAACAAATTATTGCTTAACTTATAAAAGAAAAGCATTTGTTTTACTTTATTTCTTCTTTAAATTAAAAAAATACAATATGCAAGAAAAAAATCTCACTAGTTTGAGGTATGGATAGAAATACCAGGCTCTTGAGTAACTTTTTTGCAGTAACTCGGCAGAGCCACATTACTGCCTAATCAGTTACCAGAGCCAGATATTTCCATCCACACCGACAACCATTGAAATATTCTTATTTTTATAAATGTGACAAGACTTTAAAATTCCTGTCATTTTCTAAATACTGTGAAAAAATTTAACTTCATATTAATAAAATTTCCTGGTTTCAGCCAAAAAAAAAAACAACACAACTTCATGGGGACATATAAGTGGATTCCATATTTCAAGGATTAAAAAGAATAGGAATTTTAAAGGCTGATCTAAATCAATTAAAAGAAAATTTCACAAACACTTCCAGCTGCTAAAATTATGTTTAGAGGTTTACATCTTTCAGTCAATCACATGTTTTACCTATACTTGCAGCAACAAGGTACAGTGAAGGCGTACGCTAATTTTAATGCAGAACAGGATGCGGAGGTGTTAAGGGGTGCTATGAAAGGATTGGGTACAGATGAAGAAACACTGATCAATGTTCTGTGCTACAGGTCTAATACACAAAGACAAGAAATTGTTTCTACTTATAAAACCATGTTTGGAAAGGTACATATTTACTTCATTCCAAATACACATATAAGATATTTATTTACTGGGCAAGGAGTTAGGGATTGAATGAGACACACTTAAGTTCAGATCACGCCTAAACAAAAGTTTTGAGTTTTGTTTAGGGAAAAAATTGTGAACATTAAAATTATAAATGAAATATTACATAACTATGCCATATCACAGTCATTCCAGCTTGTGTATTAGTGTTATAATACCAGCTTATGCATTATTTAACTGGTATATGATGTCTGGGAAATACCATTTATTCTCTCGTACCATGTCCCATACAGCCAGACAGAAATGCTGGTTAGTTTTAGATTATTGTTGTTGGCATATATTCGATATTAAACATTTAAAAGCAATGATATGATAAATTGTCAATGAAGGTGTGTTATCACAGTTGTCCAATAATAGGTTCTTGAGTTTTCGTATTTGCCAGAGGTGCTACACACGTTCGATCTAGTACAGTGCAATTATGAAAATGCAGGTTAAGTTAACATGATATTATTTTTTTCCGAAAAACTGCATGATCTATGAAAAAAGCTGTAAACACACAATTAGTATGTATATCAGTTAGCATGTTTTCTCCTGCAGGATTTGATAGAAGACATAAAAGGTGAGACAAGTGGACATTTCTGTGACACATTGAAGTCATTGTTGATGGCACCAGCAGAATACGATGCGTATCAGCTACGTAAAGCTATGAAAGGTCTTGGTACTGATGAGGATGTTCTCATTGAGATTCTGTGTACTCGTTCAAATGCGCAAATCAAAGAAGTGATCAGAGTATATAAAGAAAGTAAGTTGTGCTCTTTTATCATATGAACATTAATTTAGATATATATGTATGAAATATTACAAACTTAAAGAACTTGAAAATGGCAGAAAGAAAGTACTTGGCCATTTCTTTTGATACATAGAAGAAAAGTGTTAATAACAAAATAGAAAGTTGTCACCATTATCAGCAGTAACAAACATGGGGTTTTGTTTCTTTAACAAATGTCATGATATAATGCTTTAAATGCTTTATTTTGGATTAGTTTGAGTACCTTTTCATATTTCAGAATTCAACCGTGACCTGGAGAAAGACATAATATCTGACACTTCCGGACATTTCAAAAAGCTCCTTGTGTCTTTGGTGCAAGCAAATCGTAGTGACAGTAAGGAGGTGGACAGAAATAAGGCAAATCAAGATGCAAAAGAACTATATCAGGTCTGAATCTCTGTGTTACCTCTGTTTCAAGTGACCACAGTGGGTTATATAAGTTCTGCAGTGGAAATATTGAGCAATATTAGGAACACAGAATTTATCCGCAAAAAAACAAGTGCATATTTCTCAATGAAAATCTAATAATCTTTTTGTCATATATACATGTACACTTAAAACTATTTTATGAATGATATAAATGTGTTCTTTTAAAATGTTGTGGTTGAAGAGCTTTTAAACACGACAACACACATGAAACGTCACACGGCCAATATGTAATTCGAATTATGACAACAGAGTTTATATATGAACATGTAATAATTCATCCTACTGATTTTATGATTTCCTTGCAATTTGTTCAGTTTCCAGCCTGCAGTGGCAAATCACCTCATGCTGCAAAGATTGAAAGGATAATTGTCTTTGATTAAGAGAATAAATTCTTGCATACCAGACGGGGATTTCCAGTATTTTTACTGGTGCTGGAAAAATCCATCTTACACCCCGGGGTGTAAGATGACTCTCGTGCTGTAAATGACGTATTACAAACTACATATATGTAGAAGATTATGTAGTAATTTATATTTTATTTAAAAAACGGAATAAAAATTCAATACCTTGACAGTTCCTATTGGTTTCTGATAGCATATTTCTCGATTCAAATCACGTTATTTTATCAAAAATTCATAACGTTACGCTGCAACTGATAAAACAAAACTGGAACTAAAACGTTATTTGTTTTGAAATGTCATGACGTCTTTCCTGTTTACAGACGTTGGTGTCGCGCGCTTTATTTAAATACACTGACATAAGAAATAGTTTTAAAAAGAAAGCTGTTCGATTGATTCTATTTTTATTATTATTTCCTGAAATCGGTATGCAAGAAAAAGATTCTGTCACTGGTTATAGGTGCAGATGGAAATATCCGGCTCTCGGGTAACTGTTTAGGCGGTAACTCGGCAGGGAGCCTCGTTACCACCTAAACAGTTACCCTCAAGGCCGGATATTCCCATCTGCACCTACAACCAGTGAAAGAATCTTATCTTATGGTATTAACCATTATAAGCCATAATGTCTTTATCCTAGTGGTTAATTGCTGCCTGTAGTAGCACATTAACCCTTACCCTGCTAAATTTCTATAATGAACTTGTCATTCTTTCAATTTGGACTGTACCAGTAACTGTTAAAAGAGGTGCTTACCAAAAAGATACTGACTGAATAGTGACCAGTGTAGATCTTGATCAGACTGCACGGATGTGCATTTTGATCATGAGCTACACTGGTCGCAAAGGCAGATTCAGTCATGTCCAACATGATAAGGGTTAAAAGTGGATAAGATTGTTATACATATTACTATAAGTGGTTTTTTCTATGATTTTACATTCTTCTATTTATTCATATACATGAATATTTATTTTTTTACCCATACAGGCTGGTGAACAGAAATGGGGTACAGATGAATCAAAATTCAATACCATACTGGTGACAAGAAGTTATCCTCAGCTACGTGCTACGTTTGAGGAGTATCAGAAAATATCTAAGAAAGATATAGAAGAGGCATTGAAGAGTGAGATGTCTGGAGATATATTGAGAGGCATGCTTACTGTTGGTAAGTACTGAACATACAGTACTGAATATAGAAGAGGCTCTGAAGAGTTTGATGTCTGGAGATATTTTTTAGAGGAATCCCTGCTGTAGGTAGCTTGTGTTTGAGGTTAAAGAGTGAGATATTAGGTGACATACTTAGAATGTAAGTGATGTTTGAGGTTGAAGAGTGAAGCTTGGTGTTTGAGGTTGAAGAGTGAAGCTTACTGTAGGCACGTGATGTCAGGGTGGAAGAGTGAGATGTTTTGGATATACTCAGGGACATGCTTACTATATTTAGGTATGTTTGAGGTTGAAGAGTTAGATGTCTTGAGAGAAACTTAAAAAAACGCATTCTAACAGCAGGTAGGTGATGTTAACCAGTGTTGTATGACTGTTAAAGAGCAAGATGTCACAAGATATGAGATTTACTCTATTTTGCAAATATATGATTTGAGTAACCTCTAAACGCTTTATATTTATATTTCAGTTCGCTGCATAAAGCACAAGTTCAATCACTTTGCCCGTCAGTTGCAGAAAACAATGAAGGGTATAGGGACTGACGACGACACCTTGGTACGAGTTGTTGTGTCCAGGTGTGAAATAGACTTGGTCAATATCAAAGAGGAATTCCAGAAACTGACTGGACAGACGCTTGATCAGTACATCACTGTAAGTAAATTGATGACTTTGTAATGTGGATCTTGAAGAAATGAGCCACACCATAAGAAAACCAACAAAGTGCATTTGCGACCAGCATGGATCCAGACCAGCCTGTGCATCTGCGCAGTCTGGTCAGGATCCATGCTGTTTGCTTTCATTGCAATTAGAGAAACCGGTAGCGAACAGCATGGATCCTGACCAGACTGTGCGGATGTGCAAGGCTGGTCTGGATCCATGCTGGTCGCAAATGCACTATGTTGGTTTTCTCATGGTGCGGCTCAAATTGTTCAAAAGTCTTTATCGTTAATATGGGCAACTTCAATAGATGTCTGCTTTTAAGGACTAAAGCAAATTGTTTTGTCCAAGAACTACTGTTAAATTTAATTTGCTTCAAGTAAAGAAGACTATTTAATCTAGTAGTAGTACATACATTTTGTGTATTTACAGAGGATTAATGACTTCTAAGTGCTAACATAAATCATTTGGTATGATTTCTAAGTGCTAACATAAATCATTGAGAACAATTGCTTAGTGCTAACATAAATCATTGAGTACAATACTTTAGTTTGTCCTGTGTATTTTCAGTTCAGCAGCCTCGTTTGTTAAAGACATTGTTTATCTGGCACAGTTAATTGTTGTTTTTTTCTATGACAATGTTGTACAGAATGTATTTTTAGGATAAAGGTATTATTCTATTTTTGACATTTATTTTCAGGATGACACATCTGGGGATTACAGGGATGCTATTCTTTCATTAGTGGTGGGAGGTCCTCCACCAGATATGGCTTCAAAATGTAGGTACCAATTCTTAAATAAGTTGTGCCCCCTGAAAAATGTGGGGCAAATAAATTTCCCTTGTCTTTCCATACTTTTTTGTCAGATACTTCATTCATAAAGAAATCTTTAAAAAAGTATAATTCTTGGAGATATGATGGTTATATTTTATATTTTTAATGCAAAAAGTTCATAACCAACTTCAGAATGATTTTTTCATTTGTGAAAACAATTTTTCATTTTTGAACTTTTTTTTTTCACATTTTTCTATTTATTTGATGAAAGTATTCAATATCATCAAAAGCGAATATTACATAAATGTCTTTTCAAGTTGAACTTTCTGGTTGAATGAAATATAAAAATACAAGTTAGTAAATTCAGTGTAGAAAGACAAAACTTTGATATTCTGTTATCACATGTTAGTTTTTCTGCTGAAACATATATTTCTTGTTTCTTTACCTGTAATATAAGTAGTCAGTTCGTCCAACATCTTCTATACTTGAAATGATATTACGTCAAAATCTTATTACACTAAAATTTTGCAATGGCTTTATTCCACTCCCTTGACGTCAAATACGTTATAAAAATAATTGAAACGCAGTGCTTACAAACAACGCTAGTAGAATCTGTGTGTCTTTTTACAGAATGATGATATCAGTGTAATACTGTGTGAAGTAAAGTTACGCAGTCATATAGTTTATTCTGTTCTATTTATCAACAGCTGGCAAAGGTTTTGTTGAGGCTGTCAAACACAAGACGGAAGAAGAACTTGATGAAGATATCAAATTGGAATCAGAACCAGTACAAGAAGATCCAACTCTTATCCCAGCAGAAAACTTCAATGCCGAGACTGACGCTGAAGTCTTGAGGAAGGCTATGAAAGGATTTGGTATGTTATCACTCATTTGCATTTACCGTGAAATCATTACTATTTGTAGGGGACTAATTTTCGTGGATTTCGAGGTTGAGTCAATCCCTGAAATACAATCCCAACAAACATGTAAATTTTTTATGCATTTTATCCACAGAAGGTCAAATCCATGAATTTATATCCCCACAAAATAGCATTGGAACAATGAAAGTTCATTCTCATGAAATTAAATGAATTTACAGTATTTTATATACTCAAATGGTTGCATTATAGTGATATTGCACTGTCTCTCATTTCATCCAATATGATAAGGCCCATATAAGGTGACTTGACTAATGATAATTTTACTATTCAACTTCATAGTGGTCCCTCAATTTAACCAATCAAATTGCTTGAATGCTGTATTTGCACTGTCTTCTCATATTGGCTCATATTTGCTCAATGGACTGTGGTATAATTGACTCAGTCTGTTTCTTATGACATGCACAATTTATCAAATAGTGTGTCTAGTTGAATAATAATTTAACAGTCTGGTCAAACTTCATCCTTGTGTCAGTTGTGACAATTCAGGGACATGTATAGTTTTTTTTTGCCGTTAACTGAAATAGAGAAAAAACAACTGATTAGATATTCCCTCCCTGTGATATGAATTATTATGTTTACTGTAAGCTAGTCAAAATACATATAATGCCTTTTATGTACGTTTGTTCACCACTGAGATCCAACTCTGCGTAACTAGGTATGGGGAAAATATAAAACCAAACTCTAGGTTGACTTGAAAATGGGCAAATTTTATTTTGCCAAATGACTCAAACAAATAGAAACCTAATATGATAATTTTCCCGCATATCTGGGCCAAAAATTCCGCCACAGAAGAAACAGGGAGCTAACATTGACCTGGGATGCCCACCCAGATACGTAGTGTCAGATGAGATGTATAGAACAGTAACTGCATTTCTTTGGATTTTTTTTATAAATTAATACTAGATTAAAATACTATTATGTTTTCTTCAGTTTAGTGATATGATCCATTCGAAAAGCCTACTGTAGTTTCAGTTCTATATGTATATTACAGGGACAGATGAAGCAGCCATAATCAAAGTACTTGGATACCGGTCCAACAGTCAAATGTTGGAAGTAGTGAAATCCTATAAGACAATGTTTGGTAAGGATCTGATAGCAGAATTGAAGAGTGAGACAAGTGGAGGATTTAAGAAACTCTGTGCCGGTCTGTGTATGGCACCAGCTGACTTCGATGCCATGAATCTGTATAATGCCATAAAGGTAACATCGTACTTTCTGGTATTTTGGGAAGGGATAATAATAATATTCCTTGGAGATATGAATTTATGAATTTCAACAATAAAACATAAAATCAATGGACTTTTACTTGTTTGTTTAGGATTCATTAGAAATTAACCCTTTCCATGCTGGTCAGGATTAATTCTGCCTTTGCAACCAGTGTAGATCATGATCAGCCTACACATCTGTCGTCTGATCAAGATCTGCACTGTTTTGCTATTCAGTCTGTATATTTTTGATAAGCACCCCTTTTAACAGTTAATGGCACTGCCCAAATTGAAAGGTGGACAAGTTCATTATAGAAATTTTGCAGGGTTAGGGTTAAATTTGATTAACTTGCCCACAAAATCTACCATGAAAATTAGTCTCCTATAAATATAGATGATTCCACAGTAGCTAGTATATCTTACATTGTTTTAACAGGGTCTAGGAACAGATGAACAAGTGTTGATAGAGATTATATGTACTCGATCAAACCAACAACTTATAGATATCAAGGCAGCATATAAAACCAGTAAGTCATTTTGTCTTTTATTCAGCTTTCTTACAGATAAATTGTTAAACGAAATCCCTCCCCCGACAAAAAAGAAAGAAAATGTTTTCACCAGAGTTGGGAGGGGACATTCCATTTATCTTTCCTTTTAAGTGTAAGCCATTCACAATTTTGTGCACGTAACCTCTAATGCATTTCTTGATAAAGAAGAAAATACTTCAATAGTTACAAGAATTAAGAGAAAAATTAACAGCATTTAAAAAGAAAACAGTTCCAAGTACTCAACTATATTATTTTCAAGTCATGTGACAGTTTAGACTTAATATTTATGGAACAAACACATACTGATGTATATTTTTACTCTGGGTTGGCTTGAAGGGAGGGGGAAGAGATTTCCTGACAAAAATTTCTGAACGTGTTGGCAGGATGGATCCATTCTTAGGTATTGTCCATGGTTGGCTTATTTCATGGTAAATTCCATGTTACGCAAGAACCCAAAAGTTGAAAATTTAAATAGTTGTATTTTAACCAAATTTTTCTTAAAATTGGTGCCAATATTTCAGAGAAACACATGGGAATAACTAAATAAGACATTCAAAAATAATTTGAAGGAGTCTTCAAGGAGAATCAGTTACCTATATTATTAAGAAGTTACATAATAAATTATTACTTACAATAGTGCTCAACTTTTTCAAATTAAAAAAATTCACAATTAAAAGAATCATTGTACATGTACTAAATAAAGATTTTAACTTACCATTGTAGATTACAACAAGGAGTTGGAGACTGATGTTGCAGGAGATACCTCGGGTCATTTCAAGAAGATTTTGATCAGTTGTTTACAAGCAAACAGACCGAGGGTCAGGAGTTGACAACCAAGGCAACAAGATGCCAGGCTTGTATGAGCTGGGGGAAGAAATGCACTGAGAATCATGTATATACATGATGTTTCTTGTTCTGATTGCCAAGGTGTCGACATTACTATGATGTTTTAATTCACCAGAGCAGATCGATGTCAAAGTCAATGTTTGTGTGACTGTAACCATCTTTTGTTGCATTAAAATTTTGTCATCTGTCTGTTACAACTTTTTTCTTATGATATCTCCTCTAAAGCCATATGCTGAAAGTTGATGAGAGTTTTCTCTGTATGGCTGTGTAGCAGGCTTGGAAAATCTTCTCTGACTAAGACAAGTTTAGTTTTGAAGGAATATTTTTGAAACATCTTGATCTCATTTCTGTTCATGGATGTTAATTTCTTGTTTGTTTAAATACTACAGTGAGAAAGCATTTTATTTTGCTGTTTTCATTATATAATTTGTAAATATGGTATGAAAGATTAATCTACCATTGTTGTACAATGCAAGATTGGAACTGGCTTTCTTAACAAGGTAATGTTTTGTAAAAACTAGCAGAGCTTGTCCATCGAAACAGTTACCTCAATGTATATTCAACAGAGAGCCTTGTTCATCGAACAGTTCCCTCAAACAATATTCCAATTAGCAGCTTGTTCCATCAAACAGTTTCCTAAACCATTAATCAACAGCAGAGCTTGTTCATTGAAACAGTTTCCTCAAAACCATTAATTCAACTCAGCAGAAGCCTTGTTCCCATTGAACAGTTACATCAAACGTATATTCAAACTCGCAGAGCTTGTTACCATCAAAAACAGTTACCCTGAAACAGTATAAATTTTAAACTCAGCAAAGCTTGTTTCCAATCGAAACAGTTACCTGATAACGTATTTCCAAACAAGCAGAGGCTTGTTTCATCAAAAAGTTATCTCAAACCGTATATTCAAACTCAGCATGGGTCTTGTTTCATCAAAACAGTTACCATCTAAGTAATTCCAATAATAACTGGTCTTGCCTTAAACAAAGCCATGTGTTCATGCAACAATAGTGTAGACAGCATGGCTAGGTTCCATATATGTTTTATACCTTTTTCGGCTTAGAAATCAAAGACCTGTATTGTTCTATACAGGCAGTATTGCAGAACAGAAGTCAGTGATAAACAGTTTGTCATGTTGTGTCATCATGTTGTTGTTCTCACAGTTTGCTGCTGATATTTAATGGAAAATTTTTTAAGTATTTTACATGCACAGGATGAAACATAATAAGATTGTAAAGACAGATTTACTGGGTTTTTCAAATAAGAAATTTAATTAACTGCAATTTAGTGTCATACAATTTTCAGTTGTTTCTTTATGGATATTGATACGGTACTGATAATGTGCACCAATAATGTGACTTTACATAATTCGATTCAGTGATATGCAGCTAGAGTTCTCAACTGAGAGCAACATTCCAAGAATATGCGAAATTAGCCAATAAGGACATAGACGATACGATACAGAGTGAAATGTCAGGGGACTTGAAGAACACATGCTCACAATAGGTAATTCATTAATTGCAGTTTGAGAAACAACATAGTGCATTGCGACAGAATGGATCAGACAGCTGGCACGCACGTTGGTCAGGTCATGCTGTTCGCTTTCATGCTATTCAATTAGAGAATTTTCGACAGCATGGATTCCTGACCAGATCGACGAAATGTGCGGCTGTCTGGATTTAGGCTGGTCGCAAATGACTATTTAGTTCTGGTGCGGCCATTTAATTGAGTTTGTTCATAGAACATGGACAGATTTTGTAGGGTTGATAAATCAGAATTTTACTATAAAAAAAGGACCAAGTTTTTTTCAAATGTTAGATTTGATAAAAGACATTATGTCTGAAGTCATTTCATCCTCCACCTTTGCTTAATGTGGAGAGGTTGGCAGTTACTATGAGAGATCATGTTAGTATTGTTACAGAATCTGGAAGCATGGCAGTATAGACAAACAGTATGAAAAATAAACTATAAAAGCAGAATTTTAAAGGGTTTAATTTTTGCTTAATTGCTGTCCCAATTGCAAAATTAATTTGTAATATTCATCATTAGTAGAATTCAATTCAAGTAGGATACTTATTACAATTTCGCAATATTAACTCGATACATACTAAAATTTCTGTATTGAAATTTTGACCTGCGAAAATATGTGCTTTACATATACAAATTTTATTTGCAGTGAGGTGCATCAGGAATAAAGCGGCCCATTTTGCATCGGAACTACACAAGTCAATGAAGGGATTAGGTACAGATGATGATACTCTGTGTAGAGTGGTTGTGTCAAGAGCATGTGTAGATATGGTTCAGATCAAACAAGAATTCCAGAAAATGTTCAAACAAACTCTCGGAATGTTTTGTGCGGTAGGTAATTCTATAAAAATAGTAATAAGAATGATAATAACTTTATTTTGAAGTGACATATTACGAGTACCTTTCATACATACAACTTATTTCCAATATGGACTTCTATGTAAATGCAACAGTATCACGAATCTAAGTAAAGATTTTTATTACATTGATACTAGAGAGCTTGAATTATAAATTATTAAAAATTCTTACCATTGTTATTGGAATGTATTTTTTATAATTTAATAAGTATGCTTGGACCTTGTGAAGATTTTAACCTCTGTTTCTTGGTGTCTGAATACATCACGGTATTTAGTTGAAAATGCCTGAATTTAAAGTACTTTGGTGAGGTCCTCTTACATTGAATATCAATGTGATTCCTATGAGAGCAAATGTCATCTTTGTTATTAAAAAACATTCAGTGTCTTGTTTGTAGAATACAAGGTGTTACACCTTTTTACAGCAATGTTTTCAGTGAAAATGCTTGCTAAACCTAATTTAGAAGGAAGAGTTATTTACTGTGTTTTATAAACATATTTCAGGATGACTTCAGGAGATTACAGACTGTGTTTAGCCGTGATACGTGAGAAAGTGCTGGGAGAAGTAAAATTTGTCGGACCTTCTCCAGATGAATTTGTACCGTATATTTTTTAACAAGTTTCCTTATAAAGACTTGTTTTACACTGTATTAAGTGTCATGCGGATTTGTTGTAAAATAATGGTATGCGATTGGCTGAAGTAAGTACCCTGTAATTAAAACAACTGGCAAAGAAAGCTGTACCTATATGCTAGTTAGTGTTTGAAGGTTGATATTTCTAATTTGAGAACATCTTCCGCAAGATTTTTTGAGTTTACAGACTCTTTCCAGTCAAACAAATTATTATATGCATTTTATAGGACTAATTTTTGGTTACTAATGAACATGTAGTAATTCAATGTCTTATACCAAAATATGTCATAAACCATTGACTTACGGTACAGTGATGCTTAGCTTGGGTTTGTATACTATAAAGCGAAATTTTTGGATGGGTTGAATTGTTGCTATCTCGCGAAATTAATCCTTTGTAAATTGTACCATGTATAATTTAAATTAAGTAGGTACTGTTTAACAATTTCGCGAATATTAACTCACGAATCAATTACTCCAAAATTCAAATTGCAAAATTTTGTCCAGTGAAATGTGTGCTTTTACAGTAACAGGCACGAATGGTAACTTTTTTATGAGTACTATTTTTAAAGTACTAGGTTTTTTTTTTATTTTGTAGATAGCATAGTCATGTCCTATTGTAGATGATCATTGTATTATGAATCATTCATTGAAAGACTGTCATTGTCATATGCTATTTACAATATGACAGCAATCTTCAGATACCCTTTAAGATACACAGAGTGTATAGTCACAACGAAACTTTTATATTTAACTAATGATATTTTTTTTTTTATATTTAAACGAGTCCATATTAATATAGAGTGTTCCAAGATTTTTATGTCTCTGTTGCAGAGGATTGTGTATACATGTCATCTTTGAAGTTAAATTGCTTATTTCATTATTGAGAACTTGCTACTGTAAATGATTCCTTCCTATCATGCAAATTTCAAATGAATGTCATTTTTCATTGGGACAGATCCATTAACTTTAAAAGGGTGAATGGCGAACAGGCATACTTGATTATTTGTTGCAAAGGTTAGAATCGTCATGTCGCACCTGATATGGTTTAAATCGTTTCATTTTCATATTACACAGTTTGGGACCTGAATGATTAATGTACCTCTCAGGGTGGGAATTTTGAAAATTGCTGTATTGTGAAATTGTTTAATTAAGTCACCCATTTGCTCAAATGCAGAGCATTTTTCTTCCCAATTAACAGGCCAGGCTCTCCAACCTTGTGGAGTAAAATTGGTATTAGTTTTGCATGGTTGTGGGCAAATTTTTGTGTAGAAATGTGAGCTTTTAAAATATTGTTTTGGAATTATGTCAAATATATACAGTAGACTGTGTTGTATTTAAATCATATAGTGTTTTATAAATCTATAGATCGCTTGAATTGTGGCATTACAATCATAACCAAAATTGTTTTGATTAATATGCGAAGCAGAAATGATCCTGTCCTTTTTCGGCATTAAGAGTGATTTTAATAGCAAAAATTGTAGGCATTTGATATACATAATGAGCACACATAAGAAAACAACTAGTGCATTTGGGACAGCATGATCAAATAGGCAAGTTGGTCGGTCCTTTCCTAACATTCTCAATCTGCATGGTGTTGAACAACGCATGTCCGACTAACTGCTGACATGTTGGTTTTTTGGACCAAATTAATGCTTTTATACGTGTTTACATTTGTACTGTATTTACATTATTGCGTTTTTTATACACTAATATGAGTATTTTAAACAATGAAATGTTACAAATTAAGTTCTGAGCTACCACAAATAATGTATTACGTAGATTTCTGCTTGATTTTACATTTTCAAAATACTGAAGTACTTTTTTTGTTCATATATTTTGTGTAATTCATTTAGGAAATTAATTGTGGTTAATGGTCAGTTCCACTGGGTGTAAAATACACAAGCCTCAGTTGAAGGCCTGTGTGTACTTTAAAACGCAACCATGTATTTCATAATCGAACAGAAAATTACTAGCATATGATTTATATCTTATATTTATAGCTCCATTTCCTTTTCATTCTATCTGTAATTGCATATTTCGGAACTTCTGTATTTGTGACACAACAGTCATCAAGTAACGAAAGCTGTTGGAAAAGCAAATGTTTTATCACAATGCGCACATTTCATCGGCAGTGTCTGCAAAATTTTCAGAAAAAAAAACAACAAACCGAACATAGCTAATAGAGCATAATAAATGTGACCTTCAGAATATTTCCACCTTTGGAGTCAATTTGGTATGCAACAACTGTATAGAGATTCACCTATGGACATACATTCCAACTGTAAATATGTTTCATTGTAAACTGCTGTTTTGTGCCAGTGATGTTCAGTTCACCTTCAATTATTTTATTCATTTATCTTCATTTAAAATTATTGAATGTGCTTTTTCCTTCATTTATCAATTCTGTATAGAATGACTAGAAATCTGACAAAAAGAGACCATGAAAATATTTATTAAAATACCCACCACCAAAGCATTACTGTTGAATCATTATATTTTGTGGACACAAAATTTTGTAGTTTAAAAATGGTTACTTCATTGAGATATGAATGTGATGATTTCATTTTAAAACATAAAATGAATGTAAAATTTTAATTGTTCATTTTAAATGAGATGTGGAACCAAAATTTGTAGTCCTGTTTGGTGCCATATAACCTATACTGTGTTGGTGTGCCGTAAAACCCAAATAAATAAATCAATTAATTGTTCATTTGGATTAAATTTTGTGGATTGACTAAGCCACAAAATCCACAAATATTAGTCCGCCACAAATATTAATGATGTACAGTATACAAAATATTCAAGAAATGCGTTGTTTCTAGAACTTTTCTTTTTCACCTACATTTACACGTGTTACATATTAAAGGGGCATGCCTCCTTGCCACAACATTTTTTTACAGCAACATAAATTGTATTAAATAAAAACTGTCCTAAATCTTATGAAATAATTATTTCAGTAAACATTTTATGAATACGATATAACATACAGCTAAATTACTTCTGTTTTACATGTCATTTTTATCATCCAACTAATGTTTAAAAAGAGGTTAAAAAGCTCACTTAACAGCATTATTTTTACTTCTTATTTGAAAAAAAAATCAAACATAAACATTGAGACATGCCCCTTTAATGTTGATATATATATATACATGTTAATAGTTGAATGTTATTTGTGTATTTAGATAGGGTTTTAGTATATTTTAAAAATTATCTTTGCCAGCCTGTGATGATATATACATGTTATTGTTATTTTAGTCTTCTTATTAAAGATAGAATATTTAAAGTTCCATATTGCTTTTATGTGAAAAACAGATATAGCAGCTGTCCAATTTGAGAAGATGCACAAGGATATGGTTAAAAAAAAACACTCCTTTAAATTTTGCTCATGTTTTACAGTCAGAAGCCAATCTGATCACCTTGGCCTTTATGCTACGTATTTACCGGAGAATACGGAAATGCCTAATGTTGCTCGATTGAGTCAGAAGCATGAAGATAGTCACAGGCATAAAGGGAGATAATCCAGAAGAATAAATTAAATATTTTCCATTGTTACTAGATTATACAAATTATGAAAAACATGTAACAGTTAGTGAAAATAGATAAGAAGAAGAAATTAATATGTTTTATGTTCTTAAGAAATGTGACAGCCATATTATAAACAAGGACATTATGCTTCTGCATCCTATATTTCTGGCAGTTCTAGCCAGCAGTAAGATGTTTTTGGATTTTTTCCCCTTGTTATCAGAAAACATCATGTTGAGTTTCTAAGGATAACCTATTACGATATTATACTTACTGTTCACATCATGCTTCAATATGTTCATGCAAAATATAAAACACCTATCTGCTTAATAAAGCATCTTAACTGAAAGTAACATAGTCTGTTGTATTTTTGTTCAAGATAGAATAGAACCAAGCCCAACAACACGCTCAATTTTATTTGAGCCGTGCCATGGGAAAACCAACATAGTGGCTTTGCGACCAGCATGGATCCAGACCAGCCTGCGCATCCGCGCAGTCTGGTCAGGATCCATGCTGTTCGATAACAGTTTCTCTAATTACTATAGGCTTTGAAAGCGAACAGCATGGATCCTGACCAGACTGCACGGATGCGCAGGCTGGTCTGGATCCATGCTGGTCGCAAACCCACTATGTTGGTTTTCTCATGGCACGGCTCATTTGATGTTTTAATGGAATGAGCACCCCACTAACATTGCAAGGAAAAGCTTCAGTGGTAGTCTGTTACACAGTAACCATGAATAGACTGGGTGATCCCAATTTATTAAAGGACCAAAATAATAATTTACTTAAAGCCTAAGTACTGGGGATCTACCTGCTTTAAAAATGTTTTGATCAGAATTTATTTTCAGACTACGACAACATACTGACTCCCAAAACAACAAGGGTTATCCACAAGCAGTCAGCATACAAAGCCTGGTGCTTATATATAAGCAGGCTGAAGCTTTTTCAGTTATTGATGGGATACTGCTGTCAATCTCATGGTCATTGTGACCTCTACCTTCCACATACCGATCCCTAAAGCAGTAGTAATCTAATATTTCTAGAGGTTATCATGTGTATGATGATTATAGATCCAAAGAATAACCTAGCTGACTAGAAACCAAACGGTCTACCAACCTACAGAGCAGCCCTCCAACATGGACAAACACTATAACCCCTCTCTCTTCATGGGTGACATTGATAATCGGTATTCTACAAATACTGTACTTGTACAGGTATAAAATATCAGTCTCTCCATTTACAGTGAAACCTCGCCCTAACCAATAGGAGAGCACAAAAATCGTCCCATGACAAATAAGTATAAATTCATTGGACAATTTTTTTGTACTTCGAAGGTCTTGTACATGTATATTTTGTTTAGTTTCCGACAGGCATCGGATCACCAAACGGGAAGAAAAGGTTTTAAGGTCAATTTGATGCGTGTCCATAGGACACAGGTGCCCCTAACTCCTGTCACTGTACATTGTTTCATGACTCGAGGTTAGGCCCTTTTTATGAGCATTTTTGACTCATAACTCTGGTCTGACTGTGCGAGATCCAAATTAAAATGCCCGGTGCACTACTACCCGTTCTGAATAACAATCCTGTGAGGTTTGATAACTGGGTCATATACTTTTTGGAATATGAATGACATAAGTTGCGATGGACGGACAGACAATTTTGGGGGGCACAAAAACAATAATTATATCCCAGAAATCAATTTTGATCATTGTAATTGAAATACTGCTACTGGTTTCCGACTAGTTTCCGATAAAAAATGAGGGTTTTCATTATATTTATTTTTAAATACAAATTGTTTACAAAAATAATCTACAAATCGTTAAACCCTAGTCTTTACTCTTTGCAAGGATGTAAACAATACCAGCCTTATCTGCGCATGCGTCCAAAAAAAGGGGCTCCAAAAGGGCTGTCTAATTAATGTTAATTGGTTTATCTATGGTACCAGTTTCCGACAAATGGTTTTGTAAGCAGCTTTAAAATTATAATGATTGAAAATCTTTTATAATCTTTTATAATTTTGATTTTAAAATTATGTAATTAACCTTTACCACTTTATCCCATAAATCGTACAGGGTGTGGCCATCTTCCGTTCCGTTACGTACGGTACCATACAGCACCTGTATAATCATATTATGCAACACTTCAGGCAAGCACCTTTCACATTGTGTATTTGTCTAGCTTGTAGACGGTAGTTTATTTGATTACTGTATATATTGTACTCTCGGTATAAAGGAGTTTTAAATCGACTTTATAGTCTTAAGCTGTGTTAATATATATTTAAAAACGAAAAAAAAAAGATAAAAACTTTTAGCATTGAATGGGATTCGAACTCACGACCTCTCACACCAGAGGCGAGCGCTCTACCTCAATCCTAAATATCAATATGATATAATAGAAATATAATTTCCTTAATACTTTATCCAATTATAAAGGGAGAGTAATTCTACAATGGAGTGCAAATCATAGGCTCAGGATTTACCTCCCTGAAATTGGACAAACATAGGGTTGTCTTCCGCGCATGCGTGTCATGTGGAATCCCTCAGATGTAAACAAAACAGAAAGTTGTTTGCATAATAAAGAAGGTAGAATTTCTCTGTAAACACTTGCCATTGATGTACGACATTTCGCTCGGTGCTTGCTTGTGAAACAGCGTTCCAAAACATATAGTACTCCCTTTTTGAAGGGTTACATGAAAGGAGAGATTACGAGAATTCGGATACTGGCACTGTTCGGATACTGTTCCGATACCAGTACATGGAAGTTGTGCAAAAAACTTGTAAAAGGTCATTTCTTCAATTTTTAATTCTTCACACTAATATACAAGGTATCTTTCGACTTTTTACAATTCAGTCTAAGATCTCACAGGTCAAGGTGCAACAAAAGAAGTAACTAGAAACCCGAGGTGTCACAAAAGGTGTAATTGGTAATTTAATATGTGCGCATAAAATGTTTTGGACCCTTTCATTTTTTTGTCCTGAAAAAGGTTTAATGTCTTCTGAAAAACTACTAAAATAACCATACTATGTGTTTTTGAACCCGGCAAACGAGGTACTCTGGCAGAGTAAAACTCCTACCAAGTATAGGAACTACTTCACGAGGTACTCTGGTGGAGTAAAACTACTACTAAGTATAGGAACTACAACTAAGTATAGGAACTACTTCAAATATAATATCATACAAACTTTATTATCAAGCTTTTTCAAAACATCAGTACAGCACTTTGTAACATTTCTATAAATTTCTAAGAAATATCTTAAAATTCAATCACACACTATTTAATACTGGTGAAAAAGAGTCTTAATAAATCACTGCTGTAAACGCATACTATTTGTTTTTGAAACAGTAAACAACCGATACATATAAAGTTCAATAATTTCATGTTGACAATGCCAAATAAACCATGAGGTACAGTATTTCTAAAGAAATCAATACATCAAACAAAATTTTGAGCCATAATGTTTATTTTTCCACAAGATTTGGTCTGTTCTCAGGCTCTTTCTGTTTCTTTAATTCAGCTCGCTCGTTCGAATGGAAGACCTGAAAAAGATAGGAAAATTTTTTGAAGGAAGAATATGTCATCAAGAAACACGAAACAAGAGGGCCATGTTGGCCTCAGATCGCTCACCTGGGTTTTACAGATTACTTAAACATTTTGTAAAGGGTTATGCATGGAAAATATCAGTGAAATTATTTTGAAATTGGGCCAGTATTTTCTAGATTTTAACCCTAATCGTGCTGGACACAACTGATTCTGCCTTCGCGCCCAGTGTAGATGTTGATTAGCCTGCACATCCCTGCAGTCTTCAAAGATGCATTTATGGACCAAACATTGTCTGTTTCTTGTCCGGTCCATAATTCTGCCATTCAACATTCAACAAGGGATTTTGAAATTACTTGGCATAAATGTTCCCTATAATTAGATGACATGCCATGCGCAAGACCCAGATCCTAGGTCCAAGGTCAAGGTCACACTGAGAAGTCAAAGGTTAAAATAGTCTGTTTCTTGTCTTGTCCATCTTGGTTAAAAGGAAAATGTCATTTTAGAAGTAGAAGTGTGCACGTAGTGCACAGATGCACACCACCACACCCACAACTTGTCAACGTAATGGAATAATAAAGATGTGTGCTCCCTGCATCTTGTTAGGATGATCATTTGTGCCAAGTTACTCCGAAATTACCAGCCAGACAATGTTTTCAGAACATAATTTGAGCATTTGGTAAGGAGTCACAAAGGCAATATTTAGTTTAATTTGTTTTAATATCAGACATTCAGGTTCAGTCTAAAAGATTTTTAAAATTGCAACTAAAATCAACTTGACCCCGCATTCGTAGCTCAACAGGGAGAGCCCAGATTTAGCGATCGTAGGGTTGTGAGTTCGATCCCCAGGCAGGGCACCTGTTCTTTGTAATGATTTGATGAAAGACGTGTCTGAAATCATTTGTCCTCATCCTCTGATTAAAGTGGGGAACTTGGCAGTTACTTGCACAGAACAGGTTTGTACAGCCGATGTTAGGCTGATCACAATATATCATTCCAAGCCTATACAACTTAAACAAGTGTTTTCAGTGTTTATCAATGTTATGAACAAAAAACTTACCGCTATCTGTGCATCGGGCTTGATATCCTGAAATGGTTTCCACTTGTTGAAGCTGAAATTTAAAAAAATAAAGGTAAAATGTAATATTTTGTAAAATATACCTGCTTGTGTAACTTCATACTTGCTTGCGTAACTCTATACCTGCATTGATATTCTAATTAGTATTTTTCTAGAAGTTCCATTGTTATTACTTGCCAACCCTACTAACGATAATTTTCAAAGTTCCAGATGAATTCAATATTATGGTCATTATTTGCAAAGGTTAATGGGTACATTTTGTAAAAATGCAATACAGAGTTATGGAACCTGTAAAATGCATGTCAGCCCATCAGAGGCTACCAGCTTACATTCGAAACTAAACCAAAAATTGCTAAGTCGAAAAAGGGGCATAATTTCGCAAATATGCAAAGTAGAGTTATGCAACCTATGCACTGCATGTCAGATCATCACAGTGAACAAGTGTGTGAAATTTTAATCCATTCCCATTTGCGGGTACTGACATTCCAGCTTACATACAAAATCTTTACCTAAAATTGTCAAGTCAAAAAAAAGGACATAATTTTGTAAACAAGACAACCCTATATCGCTCACCTGTTAAATTTGGCCTAGGAATCATCAAGATAAACATTCTTACCAAGAAGATAGGGTCATAAATATGGCCTTAAGAGTGTTAATTTGATTTGACTGGGTGACCTAGATTTTGACCCCATATGACCCAGTTTTGAACCTGGCATAGGAATCATCAAGATAAACATTCTGACCAAGTTTCATGAAGATAAGGTCATAAATGTGGCCTGTAGGGTGTTAACAAGCTTTTCCTTTGATTTGACCTGGTGACCTAGTTTTTGACCCCACATGACCCAGTTTCTAACTTGGCTTAGAGATCATCAAGATAAACATTCTGTGCAAGTTTAATCAAATCAAATATATATGAAACCTCTATATGGCGGAAAGGGACAAAATAGAAAAGTTTGCCACTTTCAAGGGCAGTAACTCTAGAACCCATGAAGGAATCTAGCCAGTTTTCGAAAGGAAACAAGATCTTCCTGTGACTTAACTTGTGTGTAAGTGTGGTTAAATCTAATGTAAAATGTCACTTCTATCCTGTTCACAAGGTAAAAATTAACAAATTTTGGCTCTTTCAGGAGCTATAACTCCGGAACCCAGGACTGGATCTGACAGATCGACCATGGAATCCAAGATATATTGTTGTTCAAGATATTTTGCAAGTTTGTATCAAATCAAAACATAAATGAAGTCTCTATATGGCCGCAAAAGCCAAACTGGCAAATTTTGGCCCTTTAAGGGGCCATAACTCTGGAACCAGTGATGGGAACTGACCAGGTTTCGAAAGGAACCAATATATTATGCCAATACAAGTTGTGTGCAAGTCTGATTTATGGGGCCGTAACTCTGGAACTCATGATGAGATCTGACCAGTTTTTGACAGGAACATAGATATTATGCCGAAACAAGTTGAGTGCAAGTTTGATTAAAATTGATTGCAAAATGTGGTCTCTATTGTGTTCACAAAAGCTCACCTTGTCACTATATGACAGGTGAGCTAAAAAGCAAAACAAGAGTTATGTTATTGTGCAGTGTAAGTCAGTTTATCACAGTGAATAAGTGTGTGAAGTTTAAATCCATTCCAACAAGTGGTTACTAAGAGATCAGCTTACATACAAAAACTTAACTAATGGACATGGATGTCAATGCAGGGGTAAGTCCACTAACTCTATCTATTCTTCGAATAGAGCTAAAAGTAGCTGACGGACAAGATAGAGAAGGGAATGCTATCAGTGCTTTGTACATGCTGTATCCTAAAACGTGACAAAGTAATGAACGCTTTCAGTTTTAACATGCCTCTACTAGACATGATTAAGTACTGAAAACTTTCTATTACATTGTATCCTGATATGCCACTAGACATGACACAGTAATGAAAGCTTTCAGTTTTTACATGTCTTGTATCCTGATACACCACTAGACATGATTTACCGGTAGTAATGAAAACTTTCTGCTGAAATATTGACCATTTTTTCTGTTTTCCAACATTCTTAACCAAAGGGGTCTATAACAATTACAGTTGGACAATATCAACATCAAAATAAACATTTATTGTCATTCATATATATGTAGACTTACTAATATGATAGGAATGTGCCTGTGGAACTGGAAACAAACACACAATTTTATTTTGATGTTTTTAAAATTACCGTAACCAAACATTGTTACAGACCCCTTTCATTCTCACATCTCAGCAATAGTAAGTCGGGTTCAGATAGAGCAAGTCTATACTTTCGGAGTTTAAATTTCTAGGCAACTACAAGAGGATGCTGGGCTACCAGAAAAAAGTGGGCTACCAGCAAGAATATAAATTTGTCAGACACAGAATTTCAGTTTAAACATGCTTTGAATCCTGATACAACACTAGACATGACACAGTAAACATACCTTTCATTTGTTTATAACTTATATGAGCCGTGCCATGAGAAAACCAACATAGTGGGTTTGCGACCAGCATGGATCCAGACCAGCCTGCGCATCTGCACAGTCTGGTCAGGATCCATGCTGTTCGCTAACAGTTTCTGTAATTGCAATAGGCTTTGAAAGCGAACAGCAAGGATCCTGACCAGACTGCGTGGATGTGCAGGCTGGTCTGGATCCATGCTGGTCACAAACCCACTATGTTGGTTTTCTCATGGCACGGCTCAATTATGATACACCACTAGACATGACTCAGTTAGGAAAGGTAACTTTCAGTTGTTAATACATACCTTGTATCCTTGTAGCTTCCCAACTTCATACAATATAGTGCACAAACAATGGCTCCTCCAATGGTGAAGACGTGAAGGGGAATCACCTGAATGTAAAACAAATATTTGGTATATTTTGTGACTAGTGTTATCTAAAAATAAACAAGAGGGGCCCTGAAGGCCCTGTATCGCTCACCTCACCTAGTTTCTAATTTAGCCTAGATTTCATAGAGACAAACATTTTGACCATATTTTATGTAAATCAGGTAGATGGTTAACAACGGTTTTCAATAAACAACGGTTTCAATAATTTGACCTTGTGACAGTTTCTGACCACAGGTACACCACTTTTGAGTAGAACTTGACCTAGGTTTCATACAAACATGCTGACAAAGATTTATGATAATCAAGTTAAGAAAGTGGCCTCTAAAGTGTTAACAAAGTTTTTTTATGATTTTATAATGACCAAGTTTTTTTTTCAGGTGGCCCAGTTAAAAATCTGTCTTAGATTTTAAAACATTCCAAACAAGTTCCATGAAGATAAGAAAATGTGGCCTTTTGAGTGTTAACAATGTCTTTCAATGATATGACCTAGTTTTTGACATATATAATCAAGTTTCAGCCTTGACCTGGATGTCATAGAAGCAACTAGAAAATGTAACCTCTAGAGTGTTAAAAAGGTCTTTCCATGATTTGACCTAGTGACCTACTTTCTGATGTCATGTAACCCAGTTGTAATCTTAAACTAGATTTTATACAGACAAGCATTTTGACAAAATTTTTGAACATTAGTATCGATTTCCTGCCTTCTTGGCTCTTCTGGCTACATAGTTTGTTTTGGGCTTAATACCATTTTTCAACAGTATTTTGGTTATGTAACGGTGGGCAGTTAACCTAACCAGTGTTCCTGGATTCAGTACCAGTACAAACCTGTTCTCAGGAAATAACTGCCAACTTCCCCACACAAATCACAGGTGGAGGGCCAATGTCAGACGTCTTCTAACAAATCATCACAGAGAACATACGCCTCGCCCGGGGATCAAACTCATGACCCTGCGATCCATAGATCTGCGCTCTCCCTAGTGAGCTAAGCGAGCGGGCTCATCTGGCATTATTTTAACATAGTATATGACCTTCATTAGGAATCAAATTTAAGCTAAATAAAAATTTGAAAAAGGGAACAATAGTAGCCATTTCATTTTTCACAATTTTGTTTTATATTAAATGAATTCAACTTTTTTCGCTAAACCATTTTCAGTAAAGTGATATATTCAGTATTTTTAAAAAAAAAATAAAAACAGCCAAAGATTAATACATATTCCAGAAATAGCTGTGTAGCTTCGAAACTGAAACCTCGTAATTGAGTCGTATATATGTTATTCCTGCCTCAAACCAATGTATATTGCCAATAATTATTGGAAAGTTACAAGCAACCAAGCTGTAAATCATTTACTAATAGTACATTGAAAAAATTAAGCAAGAATTTGAAGATTTTTTGCAAAAGCTGGGAAATTGAGCTATATAGTAAGATCATGAACAGGTCCAAGAAAAGTCACAAATTAGCTACATAGCTAAATCTTTTTGCTTTTATCCTGTTTTTAACCCTACTAACATCTTCCTTTCTGCATAACAGTTTATGTGTGTATGTATATTCGCAGTTAAGGGAATTAAGGTTTACGATCTTAGGTTTTTGCAGCTTTTTTTTTATCACAACTGTTAGAAAGCACTAGGTGGACTGAGTCAATATCAAATATAAAACAGTCATTATTCCATCTAAATGGTTTAGGTAAAGGTAAATTTTATTTACCGTCGCTTTGTGAATCAATAAACATAAGCTCTGTAGAGCTTTTGAGCGACCTATTTTAAGAACAGTTAAAACCAATTATACCTTACCCCCAGCAATTTGCTGGTACCCATTTACAGCTGGGTTGACTGAGGCAATCGTGATAAAGTGCCTTGCCCGAGGACACACCGCAATGGGAGTAGCCAGGATTCAAACCAGGGGCCTTCACCTCCGTATGAAAGCGTCTTAGCCCTCTCAACCAATACGTCCACATTATGAGACAAAATGAAAAGACAATCTGACACACAGAACGGAGATCTATGCAGTTTCAAAACATGTTGTGAATTTCTGCTATAAGTCATAACAAAATTTCTCTTATGCAACAATGATTCTCACAAGTCACACATTCTTCAATGTTTTATCGTAAAATATTGTTGCATTTATTGAAAATGTGACTGCAAAGATCTTGGACTTGGCTTTCTGTAAGGCAGCGGCTAGAGAACCGGAATCAGTTCCCTAGACAGCAAATTTATTCGTCCGGAACCGGTTCTCTAACCAAAATACCGTGCATAGGCTAGGGAACAGGAATTTTATTTCTATGCATAAAGCTGCCGAAATTCACTTTGTTTCTTGGTAAGTGTCATGCATATTATTATCTTAATTAATTTTATCATGCCCTTGCATTTATCTGCGTTTACTAGCTATCTGTCTCCAAAAGTGTACTCTTCACATACAGTGTCTGCCATATTGGAATGATATCTAAACTAGTACGAATGAATGCGTGAAAACTACGTTGCCGTTTTTAAAATGTTATTTGCTTTAAACATGTACTATGTTTAAATTGTTTAAATATAAAATAATATTGATTTGTATTTGCGTCATTACATGTTTATAGATGCACAAACTAATTTAATTGCCATTAAAACTTCATGCTGATTCTTTGATCACTTTGAACACTGGTTTGTAACACCTCGGTATTTTACGTTCAAAGATATGTGATCAAAACTAATTAACAGAAATTACTGTTAGAATTTGTTTTATTTTCTTTTTATTTTAGTGTACCTTTTAAGTTTAAATTTCAAGTTCATTTCGGCTTGCTCCGATGCCTACGATTTCCACATTAATTTGTACTAGTTTAATCTTTCATTTCAATATGGCGGACAGTATGCCGCGAGTACACTTTTGGAGACACAGTAAACACAAATAAATGAAAGGGCATGTCTTGCTGAAATGGTAAAATTTATTAAGATAAAACATGCATGATACTTACCAAAAGAAACAAAGTGAATTTCAACAGCTTTATGAATAGAAATAAAATTCCGGTTCCCTAGCCTATGCATGGTACTTTGGCTAGAGAACCGGTTCCGGACGAATAAGTTCGCTGTCTAGGGAACCGATGGCGATTCCGGTTCTCTTGCCACTGCCTTTCTGTATTGTCTTTCATCTTATAGTTTCTCAACATGACCATTTCCAGGGCACTTGTTTGGCCATTTCTGGGGCCGAATATGGGCCCCATTCCCCTCATAAAATAATATGTTTTTTTCCCTTTTTTCAGAAGAAATTTCCCCTGATAATAGGTTGTTTGACACAACTAGATATGAACTCTCTTTAAAGTTATATTATAGTGCCTCTAAGGAAGGTTACTGCAGCAATATAGTTACATTAGTTAGAAATGACTGAAAACAGTATTAATAATGTGAAAAGTAGTAACTTTTATATGGCTAAAAACTTCCCCTTTTTGTCTCAAAATGACGGAAAATTCCCCTTCCTGAGGGTATGGGTACCTGTCCCCAAAATTTATCTAGTGCCCTGATTTCGGCCTGGGTGGTTCCAATACTCCCGCTTTCATAGCCTTGGGTATTGCCTGCTTTTTAATTTTGTCTTTTGACAGTTCCTGTGATATGCAGGCTCCATAACCTCAGATCCCCTTCCTAAATTCCAGTTTGTTTAGTTCTGCCCATTGTTTTCTCGTTTGGGGCAAACCCTTTATTTTATCTGGGGACCATTGCCGCTCTTATGGAATTACACGCCTCAACATGTGTATCACTGAAGGTTCCATGTTCACCGCTGTTTGAATACATCTGCGGATGTCTCTAAATTGCCTTTTGTACTTTTAGCATGTGTAAATGTTGAGTTCTGCTCAACCCGGAGCTAGAGGGTGTGGACGGTAGCATGCATTTCCACTACCGTCCAAGAACAGTAGGTATTTCAGTGACTTTTTAAGATAAAGACTTTTCATTTCAAAAATGACGCAGATGTGTTCATTAACATTATATCTTTCATAATAATACAGTATTTTACCATATAAGTTGTTTTACAAAAAACTACAGCACTTTCAACTCTCGCCTCCCATATTTTGTTGGTCACTATTTTTCATAAAAAAATGGTGTAACTAATTAATTTCAGCGACAAATATTTTAATTCTTGTATTTTTCCTTGTAATTATGTGTTTAGGTATTGAGCATGACATGGTTTATCATTCCAAGAGTTAGCAGTTTCTCAGAAATTTTCATATAGATGAAGAAGGAATTATTGGAAGCGGCCACATTTTTCTAGTTTTAACTTATTTTGCCTTTTTGGATAAAAAGAATTTCTGCAAAGTTGTATCACCCTATTCAGAATATTATTAAGATTAATAAGCAGAATGATTTGGATGAATTTATTGATTCCTGACTAAGCTAAAGACACTCCACTTTAAAAAGCTTTGTTGACAATAGGGGTCAAGGTCAATACCTATGAACAGGCTCAATCAAACCTAGTCCTATCAATAAGACCTGACATAACATATTTTAACATTTTGACGTCTATCGGTTATGTCAGGTCTTATCGGATCGCCATGTATAACATGTAGTGAGAAGCGAACACACTTCATGTCGCCTCTAATCTTCATATTATGAACAACATAACCCAATCCGAAGTGAAAGAACACTACTTACACCGAAAATAATCCTTTTTTCAACTGCACATGTGAATAATTATAAAATAAAAGTTACTTTTCATATATAAATATCGAGTTGTTTCTTTCCACTGTATGTATTGCCGTGTATAGATCTGTATTATGGTGTGCAACATTGCCAGTCTATTCCGAATGTTGTGTAAACACAGTTTATTTTGAGAATCGATTTTAGACGAAATATTTTCCCTCTGGATCAATTGGCAAATAGTTCACGTGGAAAATTTTTTTTCGTCTAAGTCGATTCTAAATATATTATAACCTGCTGAATATGCTTGGAAAATGGCGGAATGTGTATTGAAAACTGTACACAATTGACATATATTGGATATGAGGGCTTTTAAAGGTAAATTTAAACGATATATTACTAGAATATGATAAATAACGGTAGGCTGGACTGTCTAAACCTGCGTATATCGTATATTTTTCGTGTGAGAAAATGCTACATTCTACTGATTAGGGCCCTTTTAGACGTTACAATGCAGATTGAAAATAAAATGCAAAATAATAAAATAATGAATGTTGAAGGTAAAATGAGCATGTACACGTCTAATATTTTTAGATTATATTTAGATTTATATTTTGCACATTATATTTTTCCCTGCTCAGCAAATCAGAGTAATTTACTGTGCGACCATTTCCCTCCAAAATCCAGTATTGTTGGTATCTCAGTTGCCAACGTACCCAAAACAGTAATACCATCTAGAAAGCACAAAGAGAAACCCAGTGCTAGTAAGACCTCCTTATTATTTCTTTTTTGTCTTCTGGCATGTCAGACCCCAGACATTGAACCAAACCCAGGCCCGCCAGGCGCTTCCTGTCCTACCCAGTACCCGTGCGGGATATGTTCCCAAAATGTGTCCTGGTCACAAAAAGGCATCCTGTGTGACAACTGCGAAACTTGGTTTCACACAGACTGCGAAGGCATTGGCAGTCATACTTACGACAAACTCTCAGACTCAAAGTTCAGCTGGTACTGTCAGCAGTGCGGCTCTCTAAACCACTCAAGTTCACTGACTGAATCCCTAGATACTCTCAGTGACACTTCTTACTATTCCCCTCTAAGTCACGACCACAGTAAAGTAAGTTTCAGCTTAAATAGCTCTTCTTTCCTCCATGAGCCTCCAGAAACCCCAAAGGCCTCATCTACCCCAATCCCTAAAAAGAAAAAGGTTACTCCCAAACCTAAACTAAAAACATCTGAACGTCACACAGTCCTTAACATTAATTGTCGTTCTGTCAAAAACAAAATCCCTGAATTACACCTAGTCATTGACCAAATTAAACCAGATGTTATTTGCCTTACAGAAACATGGCTTAAGCCAGACATCAGTTCTTCCGAAATATTTCCTGATAATCTTAATTATAAGGAATATAGGGATGACAGGAGTGAAGGTCAAGGTGGAGGAGTGATGATAGCTATATCTAACTCACTGATCAGCCAAGAACAACCAGAACTCAAGACTTCATGCAACATAACCTGGGCCAAAATTACCATCACTGGCCTAAAAGATATCTTTGTCGGAGCCTACTATAAACCCCAAGAATCAGATGCCGACTCCCTATCCCAACTCTGGTTATCCCTTAGTAAAATACCCAAGGGCAGCATAGTATGGCTACTCGGAGACTTCAACCTCCCCGACACTGACTGGTCAAAAGAGTCCCCTAAACAAACTTGTAAAAACAGATCCTTTTATGAAGAATTTATTGAAAGATATTCCCATTATAATCTTGAACAAATAGTTAAGATCCCAACTAGGTTATCCAACACCCTTGATCTCTTCTTTACAAACCATCCATCCCATGTCCACTTGGTTAAATCCCTACCGAGTCTAGCCACCTCGGATCATGATATTATTTTTCATGAATTGAATCTTAATAGGGGCCGCCCTACCCAACCTAGACGCCCTATAAAACTCTACATGAAGGCTAACTGGGAAGGGCTAAAATCTGACATGAAGGCTTTTGGTGCTAGCTTTTTCACCGAAAACCATTCAGACCCCGAAGTAGCGTGGAATTCATTCAAGGACTGCCTTAATGAATCCCAGTCAAAACACATTCCATCTAAAATGTCTAAACCCCGTGCCGACTTGCCATGGTTAACCCCGAGAATTATCAGGCTTATACATAAGCGTGATAAACTGTACCAGAAACTACACAAATCTCCCTCCCCAGCCCGCCAGCAAAGATTCAGATCCCTTAAGTCTTCTATCCAGAAGCAAATAAGAGCCCAATACTGGTCATATATGGAAAGTGTCATATTTGACCATGACTCACAACCTGGTAAAAACAAAAAGTTTTACAGCTTCATCAAGCACAACAAAAAAGAAAATGTCGGCATTGCCCCCCTTAAATCAGATGGTCTTACCTACACAGACCCATCCAAAAGGCTACTATCTTAAACAAACAATTTGAATCCGTCTTTTCCCTCCCCAGCCCCTTAGTCTGAAGCATATATGTTCCAACTCCTCTCATCCCCAGTCTCCATGATGAATAAGATCCAGGTCACCACTGAAGGTGTGGAAAAACTGCTCTATGGCCTATCCCCACAAAGCCTCAGGACCTGATGAATTATCCCCACGCATCCTAAAAGAACTCCACCATGAAATTGCTCCTGTACTTGCCCATATATACAGGTTATCTCTCGAATCTGGCCTAGTACCCAGTGATTGGAAAAAAGCCACCGTAGCCCCCGTATTTAAAAAAGGTCCCAAGTCTAAACCTAGTAACTATCGCCCAATTTCCCTAACTTGCATTGCTTCCAAACTCCTTGAACACATTGTTGTTTCCAATCTTATGACCTATTTTGACAAGCATAAGCTACTTAGCCAGTTCCAGCACGGCTTTAGATCAGGGCACAGTTGTGAGACTCAGCTCATTAATTTCACTCAGGAACTTTACAATAACACTGAACAGGGTCAACAAACAGATGTTATTGTCATGGACTTCTCCAAGGCGTTTGACAAGGTCGATCACATTAGACTAATTTATAAACTACAAAGCCTTGGTGTCAACCCACAAATTACCAAATGGGTCAAATCTTTCCTGTCCAATCGCTCCCAGAAAGTCGCTGTTGATGGTCATTTTTCCAGTGAACTTCCTGTACTGTCTGGAGTTCCCCAGGGGTCTGTTCTTGGGCAATGTCTCTTCCTGGTATATATCAATGACTTACCAGATTCCGTCAAATGTAACGCAAGAATGTTTGCAGATGACACCATAATATACCTTACCATCAACTCCATTTCAGATAGTATATCTCTGCAACAAGACCTCATTAGCTTAGAAACCTGGGAGAAGACATGGTCCATGGAGTTCAACCCGGACAAGTGTGAAGTCCTTAAAATTTTTAGAAAGAAAAATCCTGTAGTCTACCCCTACAAACTTCACAACATAGAGTTAAAAACTTGTGAGGCAGCTAAATACTTAGGCATAACCATTTCCAAAGATCTAAACTGGTCCAAACACATTGACAATATCACCTCCAAAGCAACTTCCACTCTTCGCTTCATACAACGAAATGTCAAAACTGACAATAAAAAGGTCAAAATTGCTGCCTATAACACCTATGTCCGCCCTCAACTTGAGTACTTTTCAAGCGTCTGGCATCCTTGGCAAAAAACCCTCACTAGCAAAGTCGAAAATGTCCAAAGGTCAGCTGCTAGGTACGTCATGTATGACTACAGTTACACCAGTAGTGTTACACAAATGCTGAAAACCTTAGAATGGAATACACTCCAATATAGAAGGTTACACAATTCATTAGTAATGTTTTATAAAATAAGGACCCAGACAGTTGCAGTCGACCAATCTCATCTTATTCCAACTAGAAACCTAAATTACTTAATCCCCATGTCTCACACTCAGTACTTTTCTAACTCCTACTTCCCTAGGACCATCAGACTCTGGAACTCCCTACCAACTTATGTTAAATCTAGCCCCAGTCTCAGTATCTTTAGAGAGAGGCTGGCGGTGGTCAGTATGTAATTCTGTTGCCTCTGTCCCATTTTAACTGTAGCATACTGTCTTTTTTAGCTTTTATTCTTTTAACATTGTAACATATCAGTTCTCTAACAACTGTTTCTCTGACAGCGCCGCCCAGTGATAGTCGGAAATCGACGGTTGGGTGAAAGATGTAGATGTAGATGTAGATATTTTGGACTAAATCAAACCGAGCCTGCAACATTTTTTGTCGTGTTGAGCGACCTGTGATTCCACTTTTCTCTATTTCATAAACCATTGGGACGCAATTATGACCATTTTGCATTTGATTTTGACATATTTTACGTTATTGTTATTGGATTAATAGCTAATTCTAGCTATATAAAGCTAATATTATGTGTGACTTTTCTGGGACATGATGAAGATTATCCCACCCACTAACATTAATCCAGAGATCTAATACTGTACAAAATATGTAATATTACACACAGATACATAATGCTTCAATGATGAAGGAGTTAAACCGGGAAGTCCAGTAGATATTTTAGGCACAGGCTTCATCGACATCTTTGCGATTGTTCGAAAAACCATTTTGACACTCTTTTTCTTCGACCTTGTTGTGTGAATGAAGTTGGTAGAGTGCTGGTTAATCTCTAACGCTTACAAATAAATAGATAAATAAATAATTTAGAATATGTATTTAGAATATGCATTGAAGATTTCAATATAGATATTTTTTAGTTAAAATCACAGAGTTAGATAATTATTTGATAAAAAATATATTTAAACAAATTTCTTGGTGTAGAGAATAAAAATGTTGCTGACCACTAAATATGGCTGTAGGTTACAACACACTAAATAGTTGTTCTACTTTCTTCTGGATAGGCATGAAGGGGGCAATTAGCCGGATATGCCTCCGTGGTCCACTCGAATGTAGTCCATATCAATATATAGTGCAATTTTCCCGCCTAGTAAAGGCCATTTTCATGCCAGATATAAGCTTTATTGATGCTTGATTGTAAAAAGGAATGTCCGCAGATGATTTTAAGCTACGTTATATGCTTCAAAAGTTGTTTTGAAGCTGCCTTGTAAAATGAAAGTGAAAGTAGGTATTTCCTGATGTCTACCTACGCAATATTAGCGTTTTCATCACGTGTCTCAGTCACGTGACCATGGTTTCACTGCATTATGGTCAACCCCATATTTTTTGGGTATATTTCGATTGCCTAAAGACAGACCTTCAAGACAAGGGTAGTCTCGCAGGAAGTGAAAGGCTAGAAATCTTGATAAAAATATGTTATAAGTTGTTAATTTTATACAGAAAAATAGTAGCGGAGGCATTTAATACCTTCATACCTATACAATTGACTTATTTCCATTCAGGATCCATTTTAAATGTCTGTTACTTGCATTTTCTTGAAGGATACTGACAGTGCTGAATAAAAATCAGAAGAGTACTGGGGGTCATGCTTGATGCAAGAAACATATTTTCAGTCAAACACACACCAATTTAGTGGTGGTGTATGATCTAAGTGATTTAAGAAAATAGCTCTATAGATAAAAAAAAACTGAGGACTATTTGAATCCGCAATTTCTTCTTCTTCTTCTTTATAATCTTCCCTCCAGTAATGGAGAACCGCTGTATGCGTGCACCTTATTTTAAATCCAGTTGAATTTAATATGTTACACAGCTCTTGACACTATTAATATACCACCACCATAGAATGGAAACAGGAATTTGTGAACACTATTTACACTGTACAATCTTAAATAAAAACCTTGATAGGAACATAAGCGTATGTACAGGTGCAGAAGGGTGGATAGTCCTTGACCTTTATAATAACATTTATTTATTTATTTTTTTTAACTTTTTTTTTCATGCCAATTTCCTATTTAGTGTCTGCATGCCCGTAAACAATTTTCTACAAGATCAGATTTTCAGAGGCTTATTCCCATAAAATACTATATCGTTGCTATGGAAAAATAAAAGGGTGGCTAAGTTTAAGTTATTTAAGTAACTGACTTTCCAATAAACAATGACCCTTGTTTATCGGAACCATACTCTGATAATCATTAGCACCCAACTGTGCTAATGAAGACAGAAATCCCTTGGCCCTCTGCCAAGATCTAGGCCTTAAAATATTGGTCATCAGTGTGGGGAACCCCAGGATTAGAGGCAAGGAGAAGACCTTGAAAGCTTGCAAATACTTATTTTGTTATAAAGATGTACTTATTTCTTAAATAAATAAAGCATAAATTTAAGAATATTCTAAGTAGGCTATACTGCTCATAATGCATACTCCTGGATGCCTGTTTCGTCACTGTTATGCAGTATGTGATTCTCAGATGAATCAGACACCCGGTGTTCGTGTTATGAGTCTGCTACTTAAGATACACTTATATATAAATGCTCAAATTATCGCTAAACATGCAAAACATGCAACAAAAAGTTAAATTCAAAACATTCTATGTAAAATAAAGGTATTCCGGGGTGTCCCAGGGTATCCCGTGGTGTCCTGGGTGTAAAATAATCAAGGTTAGACAGTACACCAGCTACACACCTGTCAAGCTGATATTGTTGATGCATTTATCTAATTGTTTATTATATCACATCCTCACATTTTGTACATCAAATTGTCAGACAATACATATAACCGATGTTATGATATACTAGTAGCTATATAATAGAGCTACAGATATTTAGATGGCAGAAGTGGTCAGAAGGGCTAGAAGTCCGGCTGGACTTAGACCTAGGAATGGGTCTCGTAGATATTAAGATTAAGTTAGGCTTTAGATATGACATTTGTTAAGGCTTAAGAAGTTACGAAATGAATTATGAAAGTTATGTACGAAATATTCCATTGTGCAAATAAACATCAAAAACGTTCAGACTCGTTTCGTGTCGTGTCGTGTTCGTGTTGTGTTTGTGTACGCTACACAACTCTTATTCAATTTTTGGAGCCGCAGACAGGATGTCGAATTTCAAGATGGGTTGTTGCGACATTACGAAGCGAAGTACTACTGCCAACGACGACACGCTGCCAAGACGAATGAAGAGAAACTGTAAGTTACCATCTTACCTATCTTCTTGTATAATTTTGCAAGCTAGTCTTTTCTTTTATTAAATTTTTGTTTCTATTTTTGAACAAAAATTTCAAGGTAAATTTATTTTGATCAATTGTTAGACATGAAAAGAAATTCAAATTTATAAAATGATAAAACCTAACTCATAATATACAAAATTCTTAAAAAAAAGAGTAAAATAAATAGAAAAAAAACGTAAAACAATAAGAAACAATGCACTGAGGAAAATACTCAAGAGACTGAATTAAGAAATACAAATGTGAAAATATTTGTTTTTCGAAAATTTTACTTGTCATATTATGTTTATTTTACTTGTTCCATATGATATTTGTTTCCCTTATGGCCACATTTAAACAGTTTTGAGCATTCCCGCATTGACAAATTGTTTAAATGAAGGAAGATGGATTGTCCTATGAAACTTGTGTATAGTCATAAATATGCGCAAAATGAGTTGTAAATAGTTTCTGTTGAGGTTATGGGAAACATTTCATCACTAATATATGTGAAAATACAAGGAACGGCTGAAAACTAGTTAAATACGTGGAATTCGTGTTTAAGATGTTTTATACATGATAATGCATTGTTGGGTTAAATTGTCATTGCTGAATAAATGTGTACATGGTTATCTTTCTAACCATTTGGTTACTTCGGGTCTCAGTAAATTAAAAGGTTGGTCTGGTCTGTTGTGCTGGAAATATTTTGAAGCCTGATATGGCACAAGAATATGTTTATTACGTAAAAATGACTTGATATTGTCGCTGGAACATGTGGATTCCAGTAAGGTCGAATTTATATATATTGTGAGATACTAAGAGTTACTTAATATTGTCTTTGTGAGACTGGAAGTTGAGATCCCAGTTGTTTTGTAAGATGTATACTATTATACAGACACAGATACTGTCTTCCGAAATCTTAAATCGGAGTCTTACTACCATAGCGTGAAATCGATGCATATATTGCATTATGAGGTACATGTGTGTACCGGATATTTTAAGCGCAATAGCTTTTGTTTTATGAGACCTGATGTAGTATTTTTGTCAAAGAGTTGCAAAAACAGTCGAATGTTCTGTTACTTTTAGGTTACCTTTCATGGTTTTTAAGCAGGGTATTTTGTCGGAAATTTTATATTTTTCTCGCGGACGACATAATATTTCTGTTGAATCATCTAGAAAGGTTACATTGTGTAAAATTAATATAAGCATGGAAGAAATCATTATCAGTTATTCTGTTTATATATTGGTGTTGGTTTTGTATGTATGTCTGTTTGTATTTGGAAATGACTAAATGCTTTATTTTGTAGAATTTTTATAGCTTTCTTATACATTTTTAAAAAAGTATATTTTTATGTTGAGAACATGTTTTGCTTTTTGTTAGAAACATATTTTGGCTGATATCTTTATTTTTCGAATAATGTAAAACGTAGGACATAGCTTGCAAAACAAAGGACAAAGAAGTAAGGTTTTCGGTAACATAACGGTTTATTCGAAGTACAGATACCATTTATGAAAAGAAAGTACGAACGAACTGTCCGAAATAAAATACTGACAAACTGTCAAATTAACATGGGAAAAAGTGTATTCCAAGTCAACATTATAAGTCTTGTCGTATGTGGACTGTCCATTATGTAATAGCCAAAGGGAAACTAATTATACCAACGGTTACATATCGAGAAGTACCTGTCAAAGCAAAATGATGACATTTGCATTTGTATAATGACAATTTGTAAACATGCAGACTTGATTTTATCTATCATAAACTGTCATTTATGACAAATGGGAACAATGAATAACAAGTATTTTCGGAGGTCATCGGAATATTGGACATGACGTTAATAAAACAGTAATATTATAACTTGGAGAACTCTAGAAAATGCATCTGAAATATTGAACATTTCGTTAATGAAACAATAATATTATAACTTGGAGAACTCTAGATAATTTCAGAAGTTAGCAAATGAAATTAGATGGATAACATCATAAACTTGGATAGTGCGGTACAACGTTAAGGCCTATGACGGAGATTTTTTAGCTACTGAGACTGATGGTGATGCGTTACGCTGTATAAGAATGTCGGAACCAAAGGACAAATGTGTAGAAGATGGAGAAACCAAGCGACAATGGCGAAAGTGGACTGCAAGCTGTGACCTGTGAAGTTTGGCGAAGAAATGGTCCAGCTGGAAAATTACAGAACACTAAAAAAAAAACTAATTATCTCTCTCTCTTTCTACTTATCAATACATAATTCATACATTTTGGTCATTACATATCGATTTTACTATTTATTTAAGATCTGTAGTCAAATATCAAAATATTTCGAAAGTAAGATTAATTTGCTGAATAAAATCTTTGTATAAATAAGTGAAATTTAAATATCATGATAAATATTTTTACACGCGACAGTAATTACAGGCAAATTAGCAATGTTATTGAACGAAATTGTTATCTTTTTCCTAACTGTTACATAGCATATATTCTAAATGATGCTCACATGTGTTTTGCTTTATTTTACAGATATTGGTTTTGTGAAATATGGATGTAACACGGGTTAAAGAAAAAGTCTTGGAGGAAGAAAGGAGAAGTGCCACTACAAAGGCCGATATAAAATAAAAAAAGACTTTCTATGTATTGTGAAAATTGTTTAGTTTAAAATTCTATTCTCCTTTGTTCTTGTTTACATTAATTGCATAAATGACTTAAGATTTTTTCTTTAATACTGTTTTTTAATATCATTCTTCAGATTGTATTCTAATGTTCTTGATCATATTAAATTATCATTCTACATGTCATATTGTAAGGAAAGAGATAGTACTTCAAGTCTGAAAAATTTAAATTTGCAATTCAATTTTTTTTTCTTTCGGTGGGTAACGAGGCCTGGGGTGATTATCCCGACCCGTAAATATCAGTGAATATCAGACTCACTTGAAGAACCTTCCTCCTAAGTTTGAGAGTCCTAGACCCAAGGTATGCAGAGTTATATAGTGTTATTTCTAGAGCGACGCAACGGGGCGCCCCGCCCTGTCCCTTTTTACTGCCGCCACGCTGCCCTTAAAATGTGCCCTCTTGCCTTTGATCTTCTGCTAAATCCCGCCAATTTCCCTGTTGACATGCCTCGACGATTTTTTTGATCAGCAAATTACATCACGGCGAGTGCACACAGGTAACGAGAATCAATGAAGTGTTAAAACTAATTGATAAAGAGTATGGATCCTGTGTAATGTCAAAAAGGCGTTCGTAAGCGGCCAGCTGATTACCGAGCACGTGAAAAGTGCCCTAGATTTTTGTGTGTGCAAAATTTAAATTAGCCTAGACCGTTGTTTAGTATAATAACAAGTATATATCAATGCAGTTTGATTCTACTGTAATTTCAACTAGAAAATGCACAAATTTTAATGAATATTGAAAGTAAAAGAAAGGAGGCAGTAAACAGTTTTCAGCTGTTAGTGTCGAATTGGCCGGGTTCAAATTTACAAATAAGAGGCAATTTACGGAATGAAGTGCATATTTGAACTTCTAAATAATAATAATTGCTAGAATTGAAGTTTCAGCGGCTAGAATTGAGTTTCACTTATTTAAAGAAAATCAGTTGAGTAGCATTGATCTTGATAGTATGACGTAATGACTTGCAGGGGCGTATACATGCTTCCTCTGAGCTAGCTTAAAGTGGGGTTGTCATTTTAGCAGGGACCTCAGGAAAAGTGGAATAGTGAAAAAACGGTACGGATGGCACATATATTTCAGCTTATTTTCAGATTTTACAGTGTTACTGGAGTATGGAACAGTGTAGCAATTGGGGCTATCGTTGGCAGGGAATTTTCTGCAGCGATTGAAAAATTGGCAAATTTAGCTTTTTTCATCATCAGTTTCCGCGACCGGGAGAGCACAAACTTCAGGTCTTGTAAACAGAAAACTAGATATTAGAGATGCATTGCAGATGGTTTGTAACGATAGACATACAGTGATGTTAATGTTGCAATATCTTTATTTCAGGTGTGTGGTTACAGACTTTTGTGTGAGGTTTTGAAAGTTGGGTAGGCGACTCTAGGCCCAGAAGCTCAGAAAACTGTTTACTGCCTCCTTAATTACTCCCGATGTCGTATGCATTTTTCCATATTTCCTTCAAAAAAGCTGACAGTCGGTGAATTTTTTATGATGAAAAACATCAAAAAATGAGGAACTATCTTTGGTTTACCCTAGTGGGTCATGTAAACTGAGTAAAAGCTACTTTCAGACAATATCCGAAAGTGTACCAGTATCCGGATAGTATATTTTGGATATGCGTTTTAGTAAACTTTAACCTGACTGTATACTAGCACTTTTCTGTTAATGAAATATTGATGAAAGACCTGATCAATACAACATGACTTCTGATAATTATTAGTTTACAATGTGACCTGAAACAGGCCTTTTACTATGTTGTTTACAACATGATCTTGGTTTCAAGATTAAGCTTATATTAAGGCCCTCCACTATTTTATATGAACAAGTTGACATTCTTGGTGACATTTTTTAAGAGAAAGGCTTGAATGGTTTAAATTAAACTATAAAGTAAGTAAAATAGCTATGTAAACTATGTTACTGGTTTTGGGAAGATAGCATATTTTAGAAAGAGAACTTAGATTCCCATGGAAGACCATTGCTATGCTTTTTTTCTGCAAGATGACTGTAGTTTTCTGACACACACTGCACATTTAGTGTTTAGCCCTTATACAGCTGGTCATTACGCTTTCCGGGGCAATTAGGGTCTCCATCGCAATTAGCTTTTGTATTCCCATTTTAGGGACGGACTGGTTTGACACTTGTCCCTTGTCTTGCTTCGTCATGCCCTTATGGTGTTTCTCTTGGTGCTCTGGCTTCTGCAAAATCACTGAGTACATAATCTAATTATGATAACGTTCCTTTGGTCTTGATTTGATTTACATATATTTACATGTAGATGGAGAGTAACTTTATTTTTGTAATATAAGAAAATGATGGGGATTGAAAAAAAGTGTGGTTTGACGCCAGTAAACTGGTTTAAATTCCCCAGTGGTAATGCCTTTGTGTGCTCCTTCTTCATGTACGTTTGTATCTATGTCGTTTGCGATTTTTTTTGTTTCGGGTACCATTAAAAACAAAAAACGGTCAGTATGAGTCGGGGAACCATCCCATACTAACCCTACAATAGGTATAAATTGACTGTTCAGAATACATACAAAAAATAATAATCATAATGTTTTAAGTTTTAACTTTACAATTTCAGGACCCTATTTTCTAATTTAAAAAACTTGAAGAAAAAAATAAACTGAAATCATTTTCGAAAAGTAAAAAAAGAAAAATCAGGGGAACAACTGAAGAAGAAAGAGTGCTGGGTTTCACCAGTTCCCCTCGTCTGTTAATCCAAAAAGCTATGTCAAGTTTGATTAAATATCTTTTAACGCAATCATTTTTCCAGCTTAATTCGGTTGTTAAATTTAATTTTGAAGAGTTCGAAACTTTGTGTTATTTCCTTGAATTTACATATATAGATTTGATATTTTGCAAGCATAATAACAATAATAATAATAATAATAATAATAATAATATTATTATTATCATCATCATCACCATCGTAATCACCATCATAATAATAATAATTATTATTATTATTATTATTATTATATCTTAATCTCTGAAATGTCATTTGTAGCCAAAGACCTACCATAATTACAGGGCACTTACTGTGTTGCGTTTTATGCTTCCAAAGGCTTTTCCCAGTTATTTTCCAGTTATTTTTGAATGTAGTTCTTAAACTCGGGGAGGAGAGAGGGGGTGGGTTGAAACAATATCAACTTTGTTCGCTTGAGTACGACTTGATCTGCGTAAAAGGTCGAGAATATTTTGGTTTTTGATATAGTGAGTGACCGTTTATGTCATGCGGTTTTCATCCAAGACCTCCAGGGACTTGACCTAGATTATGCTGGTACTATAGCCTGGTTTGAAGGAGGGAGAATGTTCTGAATTTCAAAACATTTTTTGAAGTTAAAATCTCCAAGGATATGTTTTGAGTTTGGTTTTGAAATTCATGTTTTTATTTAAAACTGATTGACATGTTATGTATTTTCAGTTTTAATGTGTTTTGCTGCTTATTTGTAAATTGAATTTCGTTGGTTGCATACAGTATTTGCTGGTTGTGAGGTTTGATGAGTAGCGGTTGTTTTGACGAGATTGAAAAAATACTAGAATATTAATGTGACTCAGATTATCACATATTGTGTCGGTTCAAACAAACGGCTGATCATGATCAACAAGCTGCTGATACCATGCAGGGTCTAGGTCCTAGCATAAAAGATGAATCCATAACCCCCAACTGTCACATCACACAGCTGAATTAGAGTCAAGAATCTTAGAATGAGATCTTCAACTTCCGCAAAAGTCTGAGGTTCTTAATGGCTGGTCAACAAGCTGCTGATTCCATCCCTCAATGGACACATTCCACAGCTGGGTTAGAGTCAATTAAGAACCTCAGATCCTCATCTTCCTCAAGTCCTGGCCCCAGCTTTGGGCTGCTAAGTGTAAGTAAGTTTTATTTTATGAGAATGTATTGGTTGTTGTTAGTGTTTTTAAAAAGGTATTTTACTTCCACTTATAAGAGCACGTTTGGGAGAGAAATGTAACCTATTTGGAAGAATACAGGGTCTTGGCTATGATGTGATTTTTGGCAATATATGGACTTTAAGCTATGCCACTGAAAATGTTCTGTACGTATGACTACAAAAAGAAAAAGTGATGATAACTTACCTGTAAACATAGTTAAAAATGTGTTATTCTCTACAATCTTTTACCCTTAGATACATAAGCAAATAGATTGTTAACGACCCGTCACAATAAAGTAAAGTGACCATTTTTCACGCGTGAACGTAATTAATGCAGGTATACATAAAATAATTACTAAAAGGATGACTGATGGACATAAAATTAAGACCCTGTCTCAGTTATTGTGTTTTAACAACTTTATCTGCTAACTCTTTATAAGCTTTTTTATGCATTCAATGTCTTTTCAGCACATTTAAAGCTTCAATAACTTTATGCAGTATAAATAAAGTATGTCATATTTAACTAAATACATCAAAAATTGTGCATACTGCTACATTATGCCACTGTATATCACTGTCTATTTATAACGATACCAAATTCAAACACAGTGTTACCTCCCCTTATCGGTACAGTATATTGTTTGGCAATATTCTTGCGCGGAGGTTTAACAATACTTGTAGCTGCAGATCATATAAAATTACACAAGCAGTTCACCGTAGATGGTAAGCTGTGTATCAATGCGAAAAGCGAGGTGTGCAGTGATATTTGCTCTAATTGTTGTATACGCGTAGCAAGTGCGTACATTTATTGATTTACATTGTGAAGGATTAGTACTGACCTCTGGCTCGGTAGTCGGTAAGTAAATAACGCATACTGTGAAGTATACGGTATAGTTTGCTTAAATAACTTGTCTATAATCTTTTTTATCCAGTGACGTACCCTGTTGTGATAATTTTAGACATGTATAAATATCTACTCAGAATAGAGCTAGATCTATAATTACATAGATCTACGCACTTGCATGATATTTTATGTGTTTTGTGTATTTATTCATGTAAATTACAATCTATATACTACAGATGAATTTCAAGGTCGAAAACGTATAATTATGGTATCAGTTCGCATATTCAGTTGAGGTAAGTTTCTGATCACGTGTAGTATACCATTTATAATCTTTTTGTAATTTAAGGCTATATATGCTGCATGCCCATGTATATATACATTATAATGTGACTTATTATGACGATATATAACCCAATACCCATGTAGGTCAAGTATTTAAATAATTTTGTTGATATCAGTGGAGTAACTGGGGGGAGCTTCAGAACCATTTCACCACGGGCATGAGCGTACAAAATATTTCCACTTTACAGGGAACCTAGCTAATATCAGTGTGCGACCGACAGTTCTTAGGATACGGGGTTTAGACTTTAATTTTCCACATTCATTTATTGAGACTGATATTCTGACATACACCTTAAATGTTTGTTTGTTGTGATATTTTTCACATGTCATCACCTAAAAATCAAGGCAGTACAGTGGCTATGACTAAATTAGTGTGTATGTAGAAGACATTAGGGAATGAAAAGCATTTGACGGAAATTTAAAAAGCTGGATGATTTTGAAAAACAGCATCTACCTTATTATTCTGATTTATAATAAAAATACCAGGAAGTTTGTTTTATGTTTTTATAACTAATTATTGAAAAATGATCGAAGCTATCCTGTACACACTAAATCAATGCGAATGTAAACAATGGCAAGGAGAGAAAAACAAACAAGACAATTTCCCTGTGATCTATATAAAACAGCTACTAAATTTATTTTCTAATTGAACTGGAATGCAGGAAAAGTGTGTTATCTATCCTATATACCATAAAGCATGGTATTGAACAAGTATATATATTTTTTTCAGGCATCCCTATGAAAACGTATTGAAGATCAGATCTGTTATAAACCGAAAATATGGAGTTATACCGGAAGTATCCTGTGGTTTGCACAGTATGGGCCTTTATGGAAGTTGTACTGTTTGGCGGTGTGATATTTGGATGGGGATCTCTAGTATTTATTCTCAAAGAGGAAGGATTTTATTCAGACTATTGCACGGAGAATGACATTGGCAACAACTCTGATTACTTATCACCCAATCAGTTTCCTTATTTGACATTGTCTAACAATTCATTGGATGAAAAATCTTATGACGTCATTATCGCTGATGACAAAAACAGCACGGCGACGTTCCGGAGAACCACGGAGAACAGAACGACACTGCATGGAGGGTGTCCGGCACAGGAATCTAAGCTGAATCTCTGGTTTTCCATAGCAGTCAGCTCCATGTACTTGTCTTTGGCAGGCGTTGGTTACTTGATAAGACACATTGGCACGAGAAACACAAGAGTAATATTTTTGTGAGTATAACTCGGATTTAAGGCTGAGAAATCAAGCATGATATATATTGTCCTTCTATTTTCTGGCAGTAGTATAGGATCTAAGATGGAAAAATATGGTAAAATTATCGTCAATTTATACTAAAAAATCACCAAAGAAAACCCCACAAAAATATAAAAAAGAAATTGTGAAATATATTTTCCAAGTTTTACTTTAACATATTATGTTTCTATACTACTGCTTAATTGTGTTAGACACAAGCCTTTTTATGATTAAAACTTTTTTTTCTGCATTCAATATGTGCATTTTTCTCGTGTACATAATAGCTAAAGTGCTGTAATGTACACTGAGTTTGGGCTGGCTCTTTTACAGTCATGTGGAGGTCAAGACCCACTCCCCCACCACTCCTCCCCTCACCGCCCTTGCCAAATATCAGCCAATATGTTTAGTCTTTTAAAACACACTGCGCGTATGTCTCAAACGCTGAATATGTTTTGTTACGAAATTCAACATATTATATGTTTTAAAAATTACGTACATTTACTATCAATGCAATAAAAATACTATTTTTAAGTACTAAAACTCTTTATTGATAGTAAATGGTAATTTTTAAAACATCTTGAATTTGTAACAAAACATAGTTATTCAATGTTTGAGACATATGCTCAGTGTGTTTAAAAAGCTGATATTTGGCAGGGGCAGAGAGCGGAAGGGGGAGGGAGTGGTGCTTGACCTCCAAGTAACTGTGCCAATTTTTTATTCAGCACTGCTACAGCTCCGAAAAGTAGAGTTAGACTGTTGACAGACAAAAAGCATTAATAACTCCCGGCAATTTGATATAATAGATAGTAACACATTTGTAAAGTAAATAAAAAGCTGCATTAACAGTTTGATCTGCTTTGTAATGTCTGCTGAGCATCTGTGTAAACCAGTATTATCTGGTTAGGTTTTATCGGATGTAATGCCACCCAGTGATTTTGTAATGACATTAGAACAGGTCCAAAAACTATTTTCCCAAGTCTGTATGTTTTAAGATATTCGAGTGTGGCTGGGTACTGGCTTTAAATATCCAAGCTTTAAATTGAATTGAATTTAAGGGAAATGAAAATACACTCATTAGTAGAATTCATTTAAACTGCATTTTCTATCATGAATAATCAGTACAAGAATTGTTAAAATTTACTTAAAGTTTAAGCAGTTAACGATTCGGACAAAGGTAATCTTGAAGTAATGGTTACTGAATAAATATCAACTTCATTTTCTTGGGTTTTTAATCATACTGCAAGATATGTCTTCTATAGATTTTATTTACTCTTTGGTTAGATATTTTAATAAAATTCGTGACTAATTAACTAATAAAATGTAAATTTATGTAAACATATATGTTAATACGAATTATATTTTATTTAAAAAGATAAAAAGAATAACAAGCGGTCCGAAACGCTTCTTTTGAGGCTGATCTGTGTCATTCTGTCTATTCGCCGATTGAGAAGTTAAAATGGTGGGGTGTGTGAAGCTAAAACACGATTCTACAAATTAAGAAGAAGTTGAAACTAATTTTGATCAGCGAAGGATGCCCCTGGTAAAAGTATATGCTATATTATAAAGGCAAAAGGTGTTCAAGAGACCTGTGCCACTCGACTACGGGAACTATAGCTTGTCTAGAGGCTCTTTTAGTCTGCGACGTCTATAGGATCCCGCCTAGTATTGCAAGAAAAAGGAACTGTCACATTCGGGCTTTGTATGGCGGTCTTTAAGGGCAAACAAAACATAACGATGGTAATGTTAATTACACGTTTTCCTACAGACACAACAAATAGTGAATAGAAGCTTTATGCAGTGACGTCTAGTTGCATAAAGTGTAATCCTTTTTATTTACATAAAATGTACGAGTTTGATAGAATGCGAAATTGTATTAAACATATCGTAGAATAGAGACATTGTTGTATATGGTATAACAGTGGTACGTAATTCGGCATTTTGCTATTGTATTTGAAACACTATTAATAGATAGATTTTTATTTGTTCTCTTTAAACAGCTTTATTTACTTGATTGGAACACTATGTTTGGCGTTCACAAGTCCAGGTAAAATAGTTTCCTTTCTTATATTTTTGCTGTATTTCAGAATTTTAACAAGTCATTCACTACGAAGAAAATTGTTCATTATTGATATACATTTAAAGAAGCCAAATGAAATGTTAAGAATGGTCGAAGTTTGAGGGATTGCTTCACGTTATTTTCCGCTTCTTTTGTATAATTTGCTTGTTTGGTAAAACAAAATACTCACTGAAAACGAAAAAAGCATGATTTAAAGTTTAAACTTTGTTTATCAATTTTTCTCTCTCTATATACCGACCATTTTCAAAGGTTTTATTTGACTGTAAATGTTATTTATTAAAATGAAAATTTACACTTTCAGATATGGAAAAGGCTGAATATTGCCTGTAACGGTGACTCATGTCTTTGTACTCTGTTGTAACACATTTCTAGAAATTACCCTCATCAAAGAAACCTTTTCAAAGTGTCTTTAGCTTTATTAAATGACTGTTTTGTTTGTCTCCCATTTACATTTACTGTTTTTTTAAAATCATTATTGAGTAAAAACAAAGACATATTTCACAGTTACATGAAATTTCTTTAAAAAGAATTCAACTTTGGTCGATCATTTTCATATGCCTGTATTAACATCATTGCTTAAGGGTTATTGATAGAGCTAGCTCATATCATACTCATTTAGAAAACAATTATATTCTTAATTTGTAGTCATTCATTTCACATAAACTATATCTTTTCAATTATCATCCGTAAAGCCCAGCTGGCCAGAGTATTCCCGTGATAATATTAATAATCTTGTCTTTACAAACGCTATTATGGTGTGTTCCTTAAAGATAACATTATCTGAATGGATATTATCAAAAATGTGCTTCCAAAAACATACAAATTGAAACTACCAAAAACGTATATGCATTTTACAAACTGAGTTAAGAATTCGAAGACACTGAAATAAATATAAGGATTTCTGGTATTTCTAGACTAATTTAGATGTTGGACTTTTCTCGGACGTTTTAACGTTGCTAATTTACTAAACATATTAAGTAATATCCGACACAAAAATTAACGTTAATGCACACTGTCAACATTTTATCCAGTCACTGAAAGAGGTTACAGTTATGGTTGTTGTTAAGTATTTTGTGTGTCTGATCTTTTCATAATTATGCCAAAAGTATATATGTCAATTAAAGCACCTCCTGATTATGACCAACATTAGTTGATTGGTAAAAATTCAAACTTGAATATCCTTCAAACAAGTAGTATTAGGTTAACAAATTATGCACTGTTATGTGAAATGAATGGCTTTGAGGGAGGCGGTTTTAAATATACTGCTTTTTATGTGCACATAGCCATATACATGTATGAAAGACGATCATTCATATTTTAACACCCTGCATGTAAATGATTGATGTTTTAATATTTTAATCATATTCTTTCAGTTCGTCATGGACCATCTTCACCTTTACATCGTTATTTTTCATATTTCTCCCGATTGTGCCTGCGACAAATACCACCGTAGCCCTTTCATGCCATTCAACCTTTCCCTAGCAGTTATTTAATATCATTTTTACCAAAATCATATATGTTTTAGGAAGTATAACAATTGACGAGGATGAAAATATAATTTTTTTTAAAAATATCTGGTGCTACATACAGACGATATACGAAATAATCAATATAGATAATCCGTTTTGATTAATTTCATCGAGAGAATCTTATAAAAATATTATTACAGTTTCACTGGTAGATTATTATTTGAATAAATTAAGCTTACATTTTGACAGTTTATTTGTAAAAAATGAGGCAAACTAATATACATTTTGCATAATTCTGTTATATTCTGTAGATTATTCGACGGTGGACGTATTTTTCGTAGAGTACAAGTATGTTTCACCATGATGCGTGAAGAAAGCAACTAGTTCACAGTTTTTAGTACTTTATACATGCACACTTTGAAGCAAAACTTAAGCCGTTAGGAAGTAACAAGATATACACAATTCTCATCGGGATTAGGTGGCTGTTATGTACAAGGTTTTTGTGACTGAGAACTAGTTATACATATATCTATGCATGGACCAGACTGCAAGCAGCGTCTCTGTACTCGTATGTCACTTTTAAACATCTTGTTGAACTAAAAACTTCTTTAAAATGTTTTCTGACTGGCTTAAGTGCCGAGACGGTTGTACGTTTACAGTCGGGTTTGAATATATCATAGATTTAATTTTCTTGTACTCGTTTACAGAAATACCATGGCTACTTCTACCCGGCTTATCCTGTATTGGAATCGCTGGACTGACCGTTCTCGCCACAAATCTACAGGTAATCAGCGTAGACTTAGTACGTTATTTTCTTCGATAAGCACATTTCCATCTGCTTTCTGATCAGCTACAGGCACACTTCCATCTACTTGTTCTGATCAGCTATGGACTTTCTGATCGGCTATGACCACACTTTCATCTACTTCTGATCAGCTATGGACACACTTTTATCTCTTTTCTGATCAGCTATGGGCACACGTCCATCTACTTTCTGATCAGCTTTAAGCACACTTCTATCTCCATTTTGATCAGCTATGGGTATACTTTCATCTACTTTCTTATCAATTGTAGGCACACTTCCATCTACTTTCTGATCAGCTTTGAGCGTACTTCCATCTACTTTCTGATCAGCTTTGAGCATACTTCCATCTACTTTCTGATCAGATATATGCATACTTCCATATGCTTTCTGGTCAGCTATTTTCAAACTTTCATCTACTTTCTGACCAGCTATGGACACACTCCATTTCAGCTATGGACATACTTCCATCTACTTTCTGATCAGCTTTGGGCACACTTCTGTCTACTTTCAGATAAGCTATAGGCATTCATCCACCTACTTTCTGATCAGCTATGGGCACACTTCTGCACATTTCTTTTTACTTTCTAATCAGCTATAAAGTGGTCTTTTAATGGAATGGTCTCTTAATGGATTTCAGTCAGGTGAAGAGAAAAGTTATTTTTAACTGTTAATGTAACTGTATATATCATGAACATACATATATGTACATATATTTCACAAACTGAAAATTATAACTGAAGTGTTCGTCAGTTCGACTGTTACAAAGGTTAATTGCATTCAGACGGGAGCAAAACGTACTAACTAATTACACAGGTGAAGAAATACCCGTCGGGAATTGGTACCCGGTTGCTTAACAGATACTTTTGTTGAATATTTTACCTATCGGGACTACATTAATGTGGTCGCTAGTCGTTTAATAAAAACGTCGTTTAATGGAATGAATTTATGTACTGAAAACGTTCGGGAGGGATTTTGACCGGTCGTTTAATACAAAAATCGCTTAATAGAGGTGGTCGCAAGTACGATGTCGACTGTACTTCTATCTACTTTCTATTCATCAATATGTATATTTCCTTTTATTTCTAATCAGCTATAGGTACATTTTAATCTATTTTTAGATCAGCTGTAGTGGTACTTTCCTTTCTGATTAGCTATACAGTTTCATCTTCTTTCTGTTCAGTTTAGGGACAGTGTGTATTCCGGAGCTGCTAACTGCCACTCATTCACCTCAGTTTGAATATTTGATAAAAAAAATATATGAAAAAATAAGAACCTTTTGTTTTATCGAAAAAAAAAACAAAAAAAAAAAAACACCCCAAAAAAACAAACAAATATCAAACAGGGAATGCCACGTACCAAAAACGCAGCCTCCCCAAAACGAAACCCACAGCACGCAGACGCGCACACCACAAACACACATACACATACACGCGCACACACACACAAAGCCAACACATTAGGACAAAACGAACGAACAAACAAAGGAACACAGTGGGGCTGGCGATAACATTTTTTTCCATGTAAGCTGTAAAATCCCTCTTGGTATGAGAGCGCACTTTTCATTTATAAATTTATATGATTTCAGGTATCGAATCTTCATCCTCACCTGCGATCAACGATTGTTGCTATATTCACTGGGTTGTTTGACTTTTCCTCTATCAACAAACAGATTATAAGGGTGAGTGTGTAATGTTGTAAGTCAAACCACTAAGTTTTGATAATCGTGCTTGTCCTGAAACTAGAGTTATACGTATCGTTCATTATATTCAGAGAAAATATTTTCACTGTTAACCTTCGAATCAATTTATGCGAGTAAACAGGTCGTTTACAAGGTTAGTAATTGCTAAGCGCTGCCAAACAAATGAAGGTATTTCGTTTTTGTTTTTGTTGGGCTAAACGTAGAACCGACATAATTATAGGTCATATGATGATCTTTGGTGCTCTTCGGGGCTTTATGGATAGAAACACTGACATGCCGTAGGCCATCTGAATGACTTCCTCACATGAAGAATTCTTAGCCTCAAGTGATGCTAACCCATATATCTGTGAGAGGCAATTGATTTGGAGTCAGTGACCATAACCACTTGGACACGAAGGCCCATTGAAATAGTTAACAAATAGATATATTAATGAGAATAAGGTAAATCTGCAGATCTTCAAGGGAAAGCATTACTGTCCAATTGCCACACTAGACTGACGTTTTATCAATATATGCTGATAGTGTAGTTTTAGCGGCGTCATTTAGACTGGCATTCTATCAAATGATTAGTGATTTCCTAACGTCAAAAAACATTATTCTACATGGTAAAAAAACAAAGATGAGTATCCAGAAGGGAAAGCGCACACGACCAACACACACACATACACACGCACACACACACACACACACACAAAAGTAAACACACAGGGATAATAGCCTTTGATTGTTAAGAATGGAAAGTTTAGAAACGTTAAAAAAAGGGGAAATGTTATTGTTGGAAATTTTATTGAGAAACGGCGTTGCAAGTAAATTAACAAAATTGTTTTGCATAATAATTAGATAGAAAATTGTTTAAAATTTTGGCAAATCAGTTATCTAAAGGTTGTAATACACAGTTTACTGTATTTTCCTATTCGTTTCCTTTAACTGATTTCCTCATGTATTAGAGTTTTTAGAAGGAAACAAATTTTCATCTGTGTAGTAAGTACCTTTCTACGTTTCTGTTCCCCTGGTTGTTCTTGAAGAGTGCACTCCGACACAAACGTCTCTGACTTGTATGTCTAATTTTCTTCGTTGCGATCACTGGCGCCAGACCAGAAAGAAAATGCCTCTGTACATGTTATACCCTACCCCTAGGTATTCTATAAGAACCATGGTCATGAACGGGAAAATATACTAACCCGTTTCAATCGTACATTTCTCAACTTGAACGTGCAGTTCGGTGAATGGGCACCCAGTATATTGAACAAGCGATAATTTATCTTCCAACGTGCACCAGTCACATTGTCTCAATATTCCATATTGCTGAGATTATCAACATATTTTATGCTTTCGTCAACGTTACAGAAAAAACCTTGCGTGACCTTCCCTAATGAACATCCGGTCTAGAGGTCACGGCAGTGTGCACATGTTAGGCAAAATGTAAACAAACAAAAACAGAATTAAGAAAATTCACAATTTTACACTAAAACTCGAAATGATGAATGAAATTCATCTTGTATATGATTTTTAATTTGAAATCATACATTGGTCTACATCTGTTCTGTTTATTTTATTCATTTTGCACATTTATGCTGCATTTTCACATATTAGCGAACACGTGCAGTAAAATGAGATTGACATACATTTTCACAACAGCCAATCAGAATGGTTTTGTAATCTAGAACGGAACTTCACCAGGGAAGGTCAAGCAAGTTTTTTGTGTAACGTTGAAAAAAGTTTAAACTACGCGTTGTTTTTGTAAGATAAGAAGTATTGAAGAAATGTGACCGGTACACAATGGAAGATAAATTACTACCTGTTTGATATCCATAGTACACATTTACCGAACTGCGTGCTTTAGGTATGAAATGCGCGATTGAAACGGGTTAGTATATTTTCCCCTTCATGACCATGGTTCTTATAGAATACCTAGGGGTAGGGTATAACATGTACAGAGGCATTTTCTTTCTGGTCTGGTGCCAGTGGTTGCGATGTCTTTCGGACGTTGCATCGGGATACATGATTCCACTTAACAGATGTTTAGAACTTTGAAAGACAAATTGTATTTGACAATCGCAATTATAAAATAGTTTCCAATATTTCAAGCCTAGCATTACATTATTGATTAACATGTCATTAGACAAACAGAGTTGCGTAAACTCGATGTTATTTCCATGTAACAATGTAAGCAGGTAACCACACACAAAGATTTATCAGAAAATATTTGAAAATATAACTCATTCAAATGATTTCCAGGCCTAGACTGCTTTAACAATTCAGTTATTCTAATTTTTACACCATCTGTGTTAAATTCTATATTTCTCGTTTTTAGAAGGTGAAGGGATTGCAATCTTTGTGCAGTCAACAAACCTAACAATCCTATTCATTTAAATGTTATAAGTTTCACGGATGTCTGATCTTATATTTTCTTGATTACAGTTTTACAGATTGCTTATGGGAGCCATGTCAGGAGACTAACGGGCAGCTGATATTTTATGTTTACTGTTTCACAGATTGCTTATGAGAGTCATACCAGGGGACGACAGGGGGTTAAGAGTCAGATTTTCATATTATGTTTACTATTTTACAGATTGCTTACGAAAGTGGTATCGCGAGACGGACGTCATATATTTTTATCTCTGTATTGTTTGCGGTTATTGTCGCGACGAGCACGTTGTTTTTTCTACCCAAGATGAATATCAGTGAGGACTACATGAAGGAGCAGAAAAGAAGACGAAACAGCTGCAAGCAAGAGAAGAAGCTGGTCAGAAATAATGACGATAGTTCTCCACAGCCGGCGGAAAAAATCGATGAAGAGCTTCTGAAAGTGCACGAAAAGGAGCTTGGTGGTAAATTATGTTAATGCGCTAAGTATGTAAACATTACAGAAACATTGATACAGTATATCTGGTATCAAATATGACCTTAATACTAGTAAGTAATCCACCGTTAGTATGTATCCGATGTGGTTTAGATTTCATTCGCACCTGTTTACCATCAATATTTGTGCGTTCAGCGCTGCATGGTACTCTTTGAATTTTGAAAAAAAAACAACAACAACAAATAAACGTTTTTTAGGGGAAGAAACGGTTATCAGTGACTGCAAGCGGACTTGTTCTAACGTAACCTGATCGCTTAAAACTGGCGAATACACGAACCTCTTTGGAATTGGGATGTGTTTGTTTAGAAGTTTCAGTATAAATCACAGCAGTAAATAAAGACATTTTAAACGTAAATTTCTGATTATATATATTTTCAGTCATGAATGGCAGTGTGGATCTCGCAGCGGCAGATGGTTCGTCTAAACCATCACTGTTATCCGTTGTTTTCTCTGTGACATATATGTTACACCTCTACTGGCTGTTTGTGCACGCTCTGAGATTCGTTACGTTTATTGGACAGATAAATGTGTGGCTGGAGAATATCTTCGACGGAAATGAAGCCAAAGGTACTGTTGATGATAGTCACTACAATTAGAAAATATATCAAGTTTAGTTTGCGAAAGGTTTGCGCCGATTCCTGTTTTCTTACCTGATCCTAGCGGGTAAAAACAAGGAGAGTGTAAGAGATGAAATTAATAAGAAAAAGATAAGCTACACGTGTCCCTATTGACGTTATACTTTGAACTTAAATTATGACGGCACAGTGTTTGAGTGACTTTTAAATTACAATACTTCGAAAGCAAGGAAATATTATAACATGTCTGTCTGAGGAAGGCAGGTGTTTACCCAACTCTCAGGATAGTGTGAAACAACCCTCGCTAGAGCTCGGTTTTCCAGTCCACGCAGTCCCTTGGGTTTGGGAAAACCATGTCTTACACAGGCAGGCATACAATATGCTTTTCATCAAACCAGTTCTAACGGTTTTGTATTAGGGAGCGTGTACAGTAACAAAACGCAGGAATCTTTGCTTGAGAACTAATGGGCCGAATTTGGAAGAACTTTGTCTTCTGTGATATGTATTCCCTTCAGTTTTTAAAATTTTGTTTCAGTTGGAGAAATGCTTGCTATATTCTCATACATGACAATGGGGGCTATTGGTTCTGCGTTGCTGTGTGGTTTTGTATATGATTATCAGCGTAAAAGATACGTCAGTAAGTATACAAATGGGTTTAATTCTGTACTTCATATCTGAGTACAGGTATATCCGAGTGCTGGAAAATAATCCAATAGGGCGATAGTTCGGATACTTGTTTGTATAAACATTTGTAGAGAGTTTTACATAAAGCAGCGCTGACATTTGATAAAATGATTATGTCAGATAATCACTAGTACAGTTTACAAACATTGTAACATGCAACCTAGCTAGATCTGTAGAAATAATGCCTGAAGCGGAATAAAATGACTACTTTGCACAAAAGGTTATATAATTTTGTTTAGGTTTTAATCTGTTTTGCAGTTGTCTACAATTCTGTTCGAATCATTTCAGTCAGTGCATTTACAGGTATCAGGTAAACACACTAATATGAAACATGATTAATTTAGATAGTACTCGGATATATAAAAAATGAATATACTAATTTTGGCAGGCTTATTAATTAGTCCATATGTTTGGTAATTGTTTGCCTGTTTATAATGTTCTTAGGTCATTATTCCCACCTGATAATTATGCAGCTAATAAAAATAACTGAAATACAGTATCATATGAATGTTCTGAATATGTGTAATATACCTGTTTGAAGTGTGTGGTATATAAGATTGTTTTTCTAGTAGAGTTACGTTGCGATTTCAGGAATGTCCTTGAATCAGTATTGCCATATAAGCTGATGTTGTGAGAATTTCTGGTTTTGTGAAGATCGCTCTGGTAAAATACGTTGAAAATTGTAGAAAACACTTCTGTATTTGAAAGTGATTATCCTTTGTCTTAAATTCAAGGGTTTGATTAAATACGCAATTTTCCGGTTTGAAAGACTGAAAATCCCCTTGTTTGAGAGACATCCCAATGGGACCTCCTGCGGATGAGCACAAATCCCCATGGGGGAAAAATATCGTATTTCCGCACTTTTTGTTTTACGTCACGTACGCCTACGTTCAAAACTGTATCTACAGTGGGATCTTGCGATAACATTAAAATACAAGCTATACTTTTCATGAAACTTGGTACCTGGATTGAATTTATTATTATAGCAAAAAAAAAAAAAAAAAAAAAAAAAAAAAAAAAAAACTGGCGAAAAGTTGAAAAGTGGGATCCGGCAGTAAATGTAAAATTGCGAAATAATTTTCTCGAAACTTACTAAATATATAGGTGGCAACATGGAGAGCATCCACGTCTTTTTCTTTTGTTGTTATGTCAAAAATTGTGTTTGCTATAGCAACAAATAAAATTAAATTCAAAAATATGACAGAAAAAAATGGAGCCTATCGTAACTTTAAAACGAATGTATTTTTGCATGAAACTTGGTACATTCATAGATGAGAATATGGAGAATATACGCGTCCTGTTTTTTTTTAACGTACTTTCAAACAACTACCGGTAATGATAGGGGACGTTTATTGCTTGGCAACAGTCTTTTTAGTTCATGGTGTGATATAAGGTACTTGTATGTTTAATTAAATACAACACGTGAACGCGGCTTAATACGAGAAATTTTACAGGATTCGCAAATTAAATACGAATATTGATTATTTTTATCAGAAAGTATTCTTTGCTTATACATTTTTGTATATTTTTCCAAACATCATATTTTCGGCACCTGCAGTTACAGGATTTTGGCACAACTCTAACGCCTTGATAATGGTGTATTGTTCATTCTGGTGAAAACAGTAACAAATATTTATTGTTTATTTTTCAGATGCTGGTGAAATCAAACGTGTTTACATTCCTGTAGTGCTACCAATGTGTTTGGTCATCTTCTACTCTGTAGGCACTACAATACTCTGCTATATCAAACACGAAGTCGCCCCGTATTTTGCATTTGTACTGTTCACCTTATTCCGGACGTCGTTGTTTACCGTGGCCGTGGCTTTTATTGGCGATGCGTACGTATCAAAGTACAAGGGTCCTGCAAAAAGTTCTGTCATTGCGTTTGGATTTCTTAAGTGCTACGTTTTATTAAAATTAATTTTATTACAAACCTTAAAAGTATTTCCCGTTTACCGAAACACATTTTCAAAACCTTTTTACTCAGTCGCGAAAAGCAGATAAATAGTCTTCTTTTGGTATCTGTTGGAGTCACTGATAAATGGTGCTGCCAAGAGAACTTTTGGACTTATATTTCTTTCCAGAAAGCATTTGAAATAAAAAAAAGTCACAGGGACTAAGGTCAGGTGAGTAAGGCGGATGGTTTACAACTTCCTTTTCAGAAGCCAAGAAAAGACTTAACAACCTCGCACTTGCGAGTTGTTTCGTTTTCTCCTCAGTGAGCAAATGAGGTACCCACCTAGCGCAAACCTTTCTCAGGTCTAAACGTTTTTTTCAGAATTGTTTGCACACCGCCTTCTGATATGCCTGTACAAATGGCTATATCTTTCACCGACAATCGCGCATCCTGTTCAACCACAGCTTTTACAGCAGCGATATTTGCCTTGGTAACAGAGGTTTTAGGCCTACCAGAACGGGCATCATCTTCGATACATAATTTCACAGATTTAAAAGCTTAAACCTACCTAAAAACTGTGCGCATTGAAATGACCTTAGGTATATGACAAGTAAATTGGTCAGTTTATATGACTGCATGTATTTCAATCACTCGGTCATTTGAAAAGCAATTTGCACGAAACAAACGGATATCATTAGCTATTGGACACCCCATCATTCAAGTGCAATGAAGCGTTTTGAAAAAGAATTGGGATAAAACTACGGAAGCCCATTAGTGACAGAACATTTTGCAGGACCCTCGTATACGTGTTTGTGAACGTCTTTTTGTGTGTTTAGCGGCAGTTTAAGATCAGAACTTTGATGGATAGGGCTAGTCAGTACAAATGAAATATGTAAGATGAAGATAACGCAACCAAATAATATGATAGCAGAATTCGTTTGATTGAGCAGTTCATTGGAGGTAACGAACTAACCATTTGCTTATCATTAACTGGATACCCTGATCCCAAAGTAACAGAAAAATAGGAATATTGAGACCAAGCATGGGAAGATATGTTTTGGCTGCCATATGACGTGTCTGCTGTGTGTTTATATGGAGATAATTTTGAACAATAGAATACGATCTAGCAAATAAACAACAAACTCGGTTTGATTGAGTCCGTCCATAAAAGCTTCTGAAATGTGTAACGCCTCTTTCACACATCCGTGAATTGAGCACTAAAGGGGTTGTGTTTACTTCCCTTTTATGAACCAAAATTGCGCGCAAATGAATTTCATTTTCTGTCTTTAATAACGTTTTCATATTGATATTGACAGGTTTCCAGTTGACTATTTTGGTGTGTTGTTTGGCTTTATACAGTTATCAGCGGGAATAGCCGGTGTTGCACAGTACCCATTGTTCCAGTGGTATGACGCCTACGACGGATCTTATATGCATGTAAGTCGGGTAGCTTTGGTGTTTTGTTGTAATCAAACAGTCGTCAAAGAGTGAATTATGAGTGAATCAAATGCTATGGATGTTTTATTTATTTAGTCTGTTGGGTTTAACGTCGCACCGACACAGTTTTAGGTCATATGGCGACTTTCCAGCTTTGATGGTAGAGGAAGAATCCAGGTACCCATCCATGCATTACTTCATCACGAGCGGGCACCTGGGTAGAACCACCGACCTTCCGTAAGCAAGCTGGATAGCTTCCTCACATGAAGATGTCAACGCCCCGAGTGAGGCTCGAACCCACATCGATGAGGGGCAAGTGATTTGAAGTCAGCGACCATAACCACTCGGCCACCGAGGCCCCCAAATGCTATGGATGGAAGAGCAACTGCATGTAAGCATCATTTACCAACCGTGCTTATGATATTTCCGTATGTTAGTGAGTGAACATATGCATCAGTCCTAAAGTCAACTAACAAAATGTTCCCACTTTTCCGTTTCCCGTCCAATGTTCGCCTAATATCAAATTAATGTAGTCAAATTCTCAATGTACGACAATAGTCAGTGTTCTATTCATGTAAAAGTTAAATGGAACATTATATCGCTTTAGCAAGGGCTTATAGTGTTGAAGTGGATAAATAGATGCATATATACGTTTTCACACTAATGTTACGATTTTAAATTTACATATGATATCATTTGTTGTTTTTTTTAAAATTTATGGACAAGAAAGTGTATTTTCACCGTTCCCTAAAACCAGTCATATGTAAAAACATTTTCAGGTAAATATTTTGCTACTTGTCCTCGAAGTGTCCACATTGATCCATCCAATACTCCTGTATATAAAAGGTCGTCGGGACAAAGGTGAAGGCAGTGGCAGTGTTTATAGACACGAGTATACAATTGACGTACCGACGACGGCGTGAAGAACCAATTGCCGTTCAATACAATACAATACAATACAATACAATACAAATTTTATTTAAAGTCGGTGCATATATATAGAAAGGAAAAACATTAGCTATGTATAGCTTTTTACCGACAGTATAAAAGATTCCGGGCCAAAGAGAAGTTAAAAGTCATGTACCGGTGCAAACTTAATAGGACATGTTTCATAACGTAATTATACCATAAGCTCGTATTGCATTTGAATAGGCCTCTATTAGATCTTTATCCTCAATTTTCCCGCCTTTCTTCTTTGATTGATAAACATGACAAATGAACGTGACATCGCTTACCTGCATATCCAAATATGTTCAATCATTTAGCCAAAAGACGCGTTGATATTTATGAAGTGTGAATCGTGAAACTTGTGGTTTTTATCTATATATTCTTTTTTCAACTTCGGGTTTTCTTCTGTCCGAGTGATTGGAGTTGTAGGATGAAATAACTAACACTTCCCGGTATTTTTAAAGAAGACTATGTTTAATAAACGGCTACATTTGGTAGGAAGAAGAAGAGATTATGTTAAGGAAGTTTACACATTTACATTATACTCGTCTACACATAATCCATTATCGTTTGCAAGAATATGCTGCCTTATTTTTCACACATATATGTGTGTTGAAACCATAGATCTTTCTTTGATGCAAAACATGACCGCTTTATGAAATATGACATATCTCAGCAAAAACGTTTAATTTTGTATCATGTAATATTGAAGCTATTAGTGTGTGAATACGACACTAACATGCTATTCACTGCTCGTCTTTCATGATTGTTTCGTGTAGTTAAGTGTGTGCACTTTTAAAGCAAAATGACAAAGCTTATGTTTGTCTCTGTTTAATTCATGATATATGTAAGTTTATTATTCTAGTACATGGCAAAGTAATGTTGTAGTCTGACATGTGAATTTGAACTTTTTATTTGTATGCAATTTTGTTCCATGCAAGTTAATGACTTTTAATAAATCATTATTTTTGTCTATTTGCTTAGTCTTTGTTTACTAGAAAATACCTCACAGTATTATGGCGTTTTTTATATTTAGCAGTATGTAAATATACAATCGATAGCATTCTTGTTTGATGTAAAATATATACACGAACAAAGTTCAATCAATAGCTGGCACAGGGAATGAGTGGAAGGAAATGTAAACATTTCTAACAGAGCATTGTGATGGTTCAAATCTTGCAATTGCTTTTATATATATATATATATATATATATATATATATATATATATATATATATATATATATATATATATATATATATATATTTTGCATTATATATTGTAACTTTTTTGTACGGTTTGGACGGCTAGTCTCAAATTCATTATTCCATCACGCATTTCCATATAAAATCTCTAAATTAATAACTATTGAAATTTATGACTGGACAATTCTATTAAAACTAACCAGTTTTGCTTGAACATATCACCTGAGCGCAAACATTAAAAATGAAAAAAGTTATAGGCAGAGTGTATTTGAATATTATTGTGTGTGTTTCTTTTCTATCATGAATGACACATTTCATTTTATGAATGAGTTGGATCATGATTTATCTTCGTAGCAGTTGAAAAAGAGAGAAATTTGAATACTTTTAAACATTATACAATACTGACCTTGGAGTCAAACTTACCAGAAGAATGGAGCGCGCTACCGCTCGACCAACGACGAATTAGTGGTGGTATCTTCGAAGTTGTATATAGACTTAATCTTATTTTGTTTATTTACATTTCAAAACGCCTTTATACTGTGCAATACCATTTACAAGCTATGCAGAATATACCTAAACTCGTTTTATTTTCAATTTTCACCTTGTTCTTAACGTGAAAACGAGATATAATTCTGTAATATTGACACTGCGCCTCCAGCCACAGACGGGGTCAGGACCCCCCACCCACTACACTCTCCTCTGCCCCTGCCTAAGTTTAGCGAACATTTTTTTAGCATTTTAACATGTATTGAGCATAGGTGACGATCATAAAACGCATTTTGTAACAATTTCAGCGTGTTTTAAAAATGGCTTTTTACCACCAATGCTCTTAAACGAACATCACCTTCTTAAAATAAAGTTTATTATTTTATTATTATTATTAATTTTAGAAACTTAAATAACACAATCAATATTTTAATTAGAAATGTTGTTCTCTCGTTACGTGAAGTCAAGACAACTAAGGGTGATTATTTCGAAATCCAGTCATGCACGACAAAGTTCTTTAGCGGACACGAATATAAGTTACCACCATAGTTTATTAGTATTTGTGCTAGGAGTCTATAACCTGCAAGGGATATGCCCCCTTGATTTAGTTTGAAAAAGTTTTTAGACAAGTAATTTGAATATCCTTCCATGTACACAAAAATACAGATCGGACATTGAATGATGACTTTGAATGTAAATGAGATGTGAAACCAAAATTTGTAGTCCTGTTTGGCGCCATATAACCTATACTGTGTTGGTGTGCCGTAAAACCCAAATAAATAAATGAATGATAACTTTAAATGACGTGGCTATCGTCGTAAGTATATTGCTACATGTTATTATCCTAATTCAGATATAGTTTTAATATTTAGCAATAAACTAAAGACACTACTGCGATAAGGAATGTAATAACCTGACTTTTATGCGGATGTTATTCACAAACAACAACAGATTCTGTGTCATGGCAATTTTTCAGCTGTTTTTTTGGTAAACTTACAAAAATTTCCACTGAACGGTCACACCTCATGTTTGGTGTCAGCCTTATTACAGTTTGTAGCTGCGCTTTGTTCTTTGATATGGACTAGGGTATTGTTAGTCAGTCGGACTGAACAGCTTTGATATTTGTCTTCTGTCTTTTGTCGGTGCTTCCTGTTGCTCTGCCATCTGCGAAGGCATTGAGTATATGCGTGTATGGTTCTCTATGTTTTCCGTATGTATATTTTCTGTGGTTTCTACATTCTCTATATGTTTTGCCTTGGTTGTGTACTTCTGTGTGCATTTTTGTCATGCTGTTGAGGGGGCTGCGTTCATGGGACTTGACTTTTAATATTAGATCTTTTCCCTTGATTTAAAAATATTTGGCCTATCGGTATGACTATGACCTTTAAGTCAGGAGTATAAGTTCTGCATATGACACTTTGTGTAATAATAATATACAATTTTTGCTTTTTGTGGATTTATCTATCTGATAAAAGCGATATCGACGAAGGGTGCAACCCGAGGTTGATATCGCTTTTATCGGGTCGATAAATCCACATTTTTACCGAATCTATAAGGCAACAAATTGTCTTATTATTAAATCCAGCCTACTTATAAGTATTTCCCAATACAGCGGTTCTAGTGATTTTTTATAACTGTAAGATTTCAATAATTTATCATAAAATCCAGCAGTGGTACAATACAAAAATTGCCAAGCTTATGAAACATTATAATTAACAGTTATATTGGAACAGTTTTGAAACACAGGCATGGGACACATGGGCCTTCTCTGTATATTCATCATGTTCATTGACCTGTGGGAGACTGCAGTTACACTGTTTGACTTCATAGTTTGCATGTTAAACAATCAACATTTCTAAGTAAGGAGTCAATATTTTCACTATCCTGATAAACTTCTGAAGTTCATTGAGTAAATCATTCAACTGTGAACTAGTGGTTCTAGAGTTTCCAAATTTATATCAGATTCAGCAGCAGCAGCAGAATCAATTCCCTGTGCAGTGTCCTATGGCTCAGCCTGCTTTTCTACAGCTTCCTCACTGATTTTATCGTATCAGTTTCAACGTACCGAGTGCTGGTTTTTCCTGTGTACGTTTTTAATGATGTTTCACTCCTGTGTCCTGTTATGGCGCGTTTAGTATTTGCGGCGTCTTTGCAAATGCGTGGCTCTGAGGTTGCGTTTGTGGTGCTCTGTGCTTCCGAGAAATCTACCCTCACCTGTTATCTTTCCAAACTTGTTCTCTCTTTTTCTAGGTCAATATAAGAACACGGTAGGGGATTAAAAGAGTGTGGTTTGACGCCCTAAGACTGGTTTAAACTCCCCATTGACTGTGCCAAGGTAGTGTCCTTCATTATGTACGTTTGTGTATATATCGTTTGTATTAGTACAATACATGTGCTCAGTCTACATGTACACACATCCCAGTTTCCACACGGAGTGTTGTATGGGCGGCTGCGTTCTATGAATGTGGCTTTTCCTGGCTGTCTTGTACAAAGTTGTTATCTTAAACTAGCGGCAAAATGACTGCTGTTTTGTAATTTTGTAAAATGTTCTTTAGATCAGCTGCCTCTTTTCTGTAAGTTTCAATCGTCGTAGTTCCAATGAGACTATACTTTGTTGTAACTTTACTTTCAATAAAAGTTCAAGTATATTGGATGAATTGTAGTTTCCATCTAGTAATCTTGGCGCTTTTTTCTTGTATTGTCACAATTTTGCCAGTGTCATTTTCTAAGTAAAAAGGGCAAAATTTGAAATCGGATAAAAACAATGCATTTAAATATCGAAACACATTCAACTAATTTCATAATAATGTATTTTCTTAAAATTCTTAAAAGTATGGTATGAAATTTGGTTGAGAAGTCAAATCGACGTGAATAAGTGCAAAATAACTTTCAAATCTTATTCACAAAACTTACTAATACACAGCAGTAATGTTAAGGTTCAAATCTCAACAAAAATACAATTATCCTTCTTTTTATACCATTTAAAAATGTCCTCAAATTTTCCACCATACATTTTTATCAATGAGAAAGATGGCGTCCATCCCAAGTTGAGGTGACGTGCGTTAAAGTTTTGCCTGTTTAAGCTAACCTGGCACGAAAGAAAGCAAAACTCATTTTTTTGTTACACTGGTGTTCTACAAAACCTATTTTCTTCTTTATACAAAAGCTTGATATTTCGTGTACTTCCAAATAGACCTCTTTTTTCTTATTGCAATCATAGTACCACATCCTTATTCACAAACTACTGAATATTACAGGTGTCCATGAGTATTTTATCAATTAAGGAATAGGGTTTTAGCTTTTGTGATAGCTCAATGTCCGGCGCCTGTCTGTCGTCTGTCGTCTGTCAACATTTAGCTTGTGTATGCGATAGAGGCTGTATTTTTCAACTGATCTTCATGAAATTTGGTCAGAATGATTACCTTGATAAAATCGAGGCCTAGTATGAAAATGGATTATCTTGGGTCAAAAACTAGGTCACTAGGTCAAATAAAAGAAACCCTTGTGTACGCGATAGAGGCTGAATTTTTCAATTGATCTTCATGAAATTTGGTCAGAATGATTATCTTGATGAAATCTAGGCCGATTTTGAAAATGGGTTATCTTGGGTTCAAAACTAGGTCATTAGGTCAAATCAAAGAAAAACCTTTTGTATACGATAGAGGCTGTATTTTTCAATTGATCTTCATGAATTTTGGTCAGAATGATTATCTTGATGAAATCTAGTCCAATTTCGAAAATGGGTCATCTGGGGTCAATTACTAGGTCACTAGGTCAAATCAAAGAAAACCATTGTGTATGCAATAGAGGCTGTATTTTTCAATTAATCTTCATGAATTTTGGTCAGAATGATTGCCTTGACGAAATCTAGGCCGAATTTGAAAATGGATCATCTTGGATCAAAAACTAGGTCACTAGGTCAAATCAAAGGAAAACCTTGTGTATGCAATAGAGGCTGTATTTTTCAATGATATTCCTGAAATTAAGTCAGAATGATAACCTAAATGAAATTTAGGCCGAGTTTGAAAATGGGACATCTGGTGTCAAAAAGTAGGTCACTAGGTCAAATCAAAGAAAAACTTTATGTTTGCAATAGAGGCTGTATTTTTCAATTGATCTTCGTGAAATTTGGTCAGAATGATTGCATTGATGAAATCTAGGTCAAGTGCAGATATGGGACATCTGGGGTCAAAAACTAGGTCACTAGGTCAAATCAAAGGAAAACCTTGTGTATGCGATAGAGGCTGTATTTTTCAATTGATATTCCTGAAATTAAGTCGGAATAATTGCCTTGATGAAATCTAGGTAGAATTTGAATATGGGTTATCTGGGTTTAAAAAGTAAGTCACTAGGTAAAATCAAAGAAAACTTTGTGTATGCGATAGAGGCTGAATTTATCAACTGACCTTCATGATTTTTTTTCAGAATGATAGCCTTGATTAAATCTAGGTAAGGTTCGAATATTGGTCATCTGGGTTCAAAAACTAGGTCACTAAGTCAAATCAAGGAAAAACTTTGTGTATGCAATAGGGGCTGCATTTTACACTGGATTTTCATAAAATTTGGTCAGAATGGTTGCCTTGATGAAGTTTAGGTCAAGTGCGAATATGGGTAGTCTGGGGTCACAAACTTGGTCACTATGTCAAATCAAAGAAAAACCTTGTGTATGCAATAGAGGCTGTATTTTTCAATTTATCTTCATAAAATTTGGTAAGAATGATAGCCTTGATAAAATCTAGGTCAAGTTCGAATATGGGTCATCTGGGTCAAAAACAAGGTCACTAGGTCAAATAAAAAGTACTTGTTTATACTTAAGATTTTTGCTCCAATTTTAATGATAATTGGTCAGAATATTTTTTTCCATGAAATCACTAGGTCAAACATAATTACACTGTTATGGTGTATTTCTCAGGTGAGCGACCTAGGACCATCTTGGCCCTCTGATTTTTATCTCCCCGTCATCAGTTTCTTTAAAACCCACCCCTTCCTCATTTATGCACGAAGTGTAAGGTAAGATTTATTCATATGATGTACAAACAACATTTTGTCATGTTTTACAGAAGGATCGATAAAAACAGATATTATAGATTCTTTTCATATATGTTTACACTGGACATACCTTACATACAAAGAACTAATAATACTAAATAGGTAATCAAATAGAGAAAAGTGGAAACTTCACAGGTCGCTCAACACGACAAAAACGAAAATGTTGCAGGCTCGGTTTGACTGTAGTAGTAGTGGAAATTCATACTACCGTCCACGCCCTCTAGCCCAGGGTTGAACAGAACTCAACATTTACACATGCTAAAAGTACAAAAAGCAATTTAGAGACATCCGCAGATGTATTCAAACGGCGGCGAACATGGAACCTTCAATGATACACGTGTTGAGGCGTGTAATTCCATGAAGAGCGGCGTTTGGTCCCCAGATAAAGTAAAGGGTTTGCCCCAAACGAGAAAACAATGGGCAGAACTAAAAAACTGGAATTTAGGAAGGGGATCTGAGGTTATGGAGCACTTCCAGGCGGGATCAGGACATTTGGCCCCCTGCCCACCCCCAAAGTGGACTGCTGGACATTTGCTCCCAGTAAAAATGGTAGATAGGACATTTGCTCCCCCACCCCCAGTGCTTATTTCTGAAATGAACATTTACATTTACCCCCACCTACACCCCAATATTTTTGTCCCCCATTGGTATTGTTTAGGAACTTAGTACAAAATATTCATCATATTTTAGGTGGCAGTGTCTTTGTTTCTTTCAATCTTGTAATAGATAATTACCAAATTAAGGTTAATTATCATAACAAAACAACAAAAAACACAGTTTTATCTTTTGCATATAGAAGAAAATATTGTGTGTGTGTTGGGGTGGGGGTAGGGGGACTGTCCATTCCAAAAAAAACAACAAAAAAACATGAGGGGAGGGTGGGGGTGGGTGGGTGGGGGGGGGGGGGGGGCAATTGTCCTACAGCCCATTTTCAAGGAGATTTTTTGCATTTGTAGGAAGTGTAAACAAACCATATTATTCTTGTGTTCATTCTCAAATTTTAGCTGTCAGTTTAGAAGATATTCCATAGTATTGAAATCTCTCTTAGAAGATACATTACCCCTACTTTTCTTGGTGTTTTATGGTGGTTTATAGGTCATTTAAGAACATAAGGCTACTAATTCTTTCTTTTAAAATTGGCCTGGTTCTGTGTTACAGCTCTCGGCAGATTGTTAATTTCATATAGAACATATAGTAAATTAATTTACTGTTGTACAGCCTACAAACGGTGCAGGTTTCCGTTCCGCCATTACGGACTTTTATCTATCACAAAAATCAATAAACCCAATAATCAAATATCACTTCTACCCGACGGATTCGTTGATTTCCGTTGTAATTGTTGTTTGTTGTAGTTACACGGGTACAAAATCGATAATTAACAGCTTTGGTCATTATCTGACTGGACATATTCATATATTTACAGGCAACGATTTACTTGAATGACAGCTATTATTCTTCTTGGTTGCATTCATTGCTACCAAAGGATCTTTTTACAGATTTTATTTATATTAAACTGAAAAGCAGAAGAAGTAAAAAATATGTCTAATAATACTGTATTATTTGTCAAATAAAAGTAATATTTAAGATGGTATCACGTTTTGAATTTCTGGAGAATGATAAAAAACAAAGAATATTCAGTTCTTTCCAAAAATCGTTATGTTATCAATCAACCAAATAGTTTCCTTTTCCCACCATAAAGGAACACTTCTTATATCTTAATATCGAGGTTAGGTACCTTTATTACAGAAAATAAACAAAAACAATAGAAATACTAACGTGACTTGAGTGAACTTAACAAAGCAATTTCAAGCATAAATATTGATTTGGAATGTAATGTAAGTTACACACTACAATGTCCTACTAAGATACTCACAAAAACAGCACTTGCAGAATGGAGGGATGAAAATAATTTTGACAGATCGTGAAAACTAATGACACATTTTGACAGATGTTTGATGACTCATGACCTAATTAAAAGTTTGCCGTTGTTATCTTCCAATTTGATTTTCTTAAAATGGCTTTTCTATATTGTAGCTTACAACTCATAAATTCATAAATTAAAACAATAAAACATATATTGTTACCTTATTGTCGTTTTGTCTATCCAAATCACGTAAGAATTCCTATTGTTTCAATCATTTGTCACTAACTAGAGCAACTCACAGTGTTGCAATCACTCAAAAGTTCAAAACACATCCCTTATTTTCAAATAGATATTGAGAATTTATGTAAGAGCAGATGTACTTCATTGTGTATTGCAATGAAGCCGTGACGTGTCCTTAAGAATTTGAATATGTTATCTAAAATATTCTGAAAGACTTTGCGTATCACAAACCTAATACATAATTTTTTGATTTATGTTAGAATAATATTACAGAATTATCTTACAGCTGTATTGTAGCACATAAAAAATAAATTGTTAGTTTAGATTTTATAATAGCTATAAAATAAGTTAATTCACCCGTTTAGCGTACACAAAGCGGACTGTCTATTTAGTCAGGTTCACAATTTAACACTTGTTATTACATCAAACATAATCCTGAACATGTATCTATGAACACAAAGAAATATTTACGCACAAAATACAGAGTCTATAAATAAACATTAAAAACAGGAATTACATATATTATACAGCAGCACTGAAGTAATATTTTACACAAAACACGAGTCGTGAAATAAAAGACGCTTGGTGCACTTTTCAGACGTTGATATCATTTGAAACCCTACAATACTTCCAAGTGAAACACTATCTTCTACATATAATCTTTGACTTTTTTATCAGTGCCATAAATTCCTCTTTCCATTATAATGATTTGTCACTGTTAATTCAAAAGCTGTCTAATAGTTTTTGTTGAGTCTTCCTGCTGTAATAAGATTAATGAAATAAGTGTAAAAATCATACAAAGTAAATCCCTCAGTGAAAGAAAAAAGGCTATATAAAGATAGAAGAAAAAGAAATATATATTACGATGCACTAACGATAAAACCATAAAACACATATCACTAGTAGTAAGTGGGGTAACATGAATTTCCAGGCCTAGGTTGTAACAACACTGACCAGATATTGCTTACCCTAGGCAATATTGTAATACACAATGAAATCTAAAGGGTGATCAAACATTTGATACAATCAAATTATTTTATATTATTTGAAACGAAAAATGTAATTGTTTGCAATCGTGGGACTAAAATAGATAAATAATAATAACAATAATAATGTCTTTATTTCAAGAGGCAACACAACTGGGCATGCGAGCATCCATAATATTTACATACATACTGTTACAAGATTCAATCAAAATGTTTAAGAATATATACAGTGAGAAATTATATAAAAAGGTGAAAAATAAGACTGTAAACAGCATGATCCACAATGCTAAAATGTAATGAATACTAAAGACCCATAGGACTGAAGCAGTTTGTTGCCCACCAGAGAATCCCCACAAGTTTAAGTTTTCAGAATTTCAAACATCAAAAGGTTAGATAGATAGATAATACAATTTTCAAACGAATAATTAAAAAATATACCAAAAACAGGTATTAAGTCGAAATGAACAGACAAAAGGATTATGACTCTTACATTTTAACTTTATAATATGATTTTTTTTTAAAACTACTTTGATCTTCCATAAGTCACATAGCCTTGATGAACTAATAATTTGCTTTCTTCTTAATCTCCTTTCAATCTTTCTCTCTGCATTAGTTTTATGTCGATTTTTATCTTCAAGATATATGTATATCCTGTGTATTAAAGGTTCTATATGTACAAATATCAAAGCTGGTCCATATGTGAAAACCGTTCGGTTTCCTTAAAATGCATTCAAAATAGGTTTCCGGGTAACATACATGCTATCGTTGATCACAGTGGAGTCGGCCAGATGACGATACGGGAAAAAAGTCAAATATCACACATGACTATACTCCTGTCATTAGACATTTGATGTGTACCATTTGGTGAAGAAAAAACAGATTCGTGAAAAAAGCGACATACAACAATATGTGGTATGAAGTTTAAGCTTATAATTCTGTATGGGGTTAGACCTGTAATGGGGCCTCCGTGGCCGAGTGGTTTAGGTCGCTGACTTCAAATCACTTGACCCTCATCGACGTAGGTTCGAGCCTCACTCAGGGCGTTGAATTCTTCATGTGAGGAAGCCATCCAGCTGGCTTACGGAAGGTCGGTGGTTCTACCCAGGTGCCCGCTCGTGATGAAATAATGCACGGAGGAGCACCTGGGGTCTTCATCCACCATCAAAGCTGGAAAGTCGCCATATGACCTATCATGTGCCGGTGCGACGTTAAATCCAACAAAAAATATTTTCTGACATCAAACATGACTGCTTTTTCTTCCTCATTTTGCTTCACTTTCTCTCTTTCTTCCCGCTTTCTACTTTTTGCTTCTTTTTCTTACGGTTTCTTGTTTCTATTTCTCTTTCAATATCTAGAACCATTCTTCTTTCCAATTCCGGAAGGGCGCCACATTAACTAAAATATGAAACTAACCTGATATACCATAGATATATATTTATTCTAACAACAACAAATAATACGTATGCATCACTTGTCGTTGCGGTGGCGAGTGCAATGATCCATTACCTTATTTTATAAAATCATTGTTGTAATGTTACGGGTGAGGGGTTAGTATGATATTAGTGAACGTATAACGGAATGATATATAGTACAATATAAGCGATCAAGATATAGGAGATTGGCCAGGAGGATTTTGATTGTAATAAGTGATACGCAGGACTTGAAATAATAATTGAGTTATTTCCCCTTAATAGACCTTTCTAACGTAAACGTAATTACTAAACGGAATACTGAATCCGTAAAATTTTAGGTTAATTTGTGGTCTATGGGAGACAATTCCATCCAATAGTAATGCAATAGTATCTCCCTTACATCATTATTTGCAAATAACATTTACGGATTCAGTAATCCGTTTCCGATTTACGTTTACGTTAGAAATGTCTAATAGTAAGAAATAGGAAAAGGAAAGAATATAAACGAAAACAACAGGCTGAATAAGTATTATGTTTTTTAACTGTTTGTTTAATGCAATGGGTGTTAAACATTCGACCCTACGACAAAACCATATCCCTCAAAAGTCGCATTCCACAGCTGAATAGGAGTCAAGAACTCCTGGTCCTCAGCTTCTTAAGGATCTGGCTGATCATGGTCTGCAAGCTGCTGATACCATGTTGGGTCTAAGTCCTAGCATTAAAGATAAAACCGTATCCCTCAATTTACACATTCCACAACTGGGTCAGAGTCAAGAACCTCAGATCCTCAGCTTCCTCAAAGCTTTGGAATGACAGCTGTGGGATGCTAAGTGTAAGAAAAATGTGTTATATGAGAATGTATTGGTTGTTGTTAGTTGTTTTAAAAAGATATTTTAGGATGACAATAAATCCTCCACTTAAAAGCAGAGAAATATAGTCTATTGGGAGGAATACAGGGTCCTGGCTATGATGTTATTTAGGAAATATATGGACTTTCAGCTTTGCCACTGGAAACGTTCTATGACTACAAAAAGCAAGTGATAGTAATATACCTGTAAATATGCGTTACGGTAAAGTTCGAATATAAGAATGCGTTAAGGGTTTTCAAAAGTAGCAAGTATGAGTATAACAGAGTACAACTGTGTAATTTAAGAAAGCGCTTTAAATTTACTGTTCGTAAAAAGAAGCGGGCATATAAAATTAAGCAAAGTTGAAGAATAAAAAACTCGAGATTTTCGGAAGCATTTTAAATAAAAAACTAATAAATCCGATCACAATATCCCAGTAGAGGAGGTCAAATCTTATTTCTCGGAATTAGGACAAGGGTAGTTGATGATGCTGAGTATTTTAATGAGAACAGTGATTTTAATTTGAATAGTCCTACATTTGATGAACTAAATGCGCCTATTAATCTACAAGAAGTTACCTCGGCAGTTAAAAAAACTGAAACGAAACAAATCTTCGTGCCCAAGTGATAATTTACTTAATGAGTTTTTTTATTGAAACTATCGATATACTTGGAAGTCATATTACTGACTTATTTAACAAAGTTTTCAATTCTGGTTATTTCCCGGAAATCTGGACACAAGGTTTTATAGTGCCTATCCATAAGAAAGGGGATAAAAATATACCAAATAATTATCGTGGAATCACTTTACTCAGCAATCTTGGTAAACTTTTTACCAGCATACTTACGAGTAGAAAAATGGTTCGAGGAAAACAATGTTATTTCGGACTCTCAGTTCGAAGGGTCGTAGTACAGTCGATGCAATATTTGTATTACAAAGTTTAATTGAATGCTTTAACACAGAATTTAAGATTGCCTTGCGCCTTTATCGACCTGCAAAAGGCATTCGACTCGGTCTACCGTAATGCCCTGCGGTTCAAGCTTTATGGTATGGGTTTCTATGGTAAGATACTAAAAATGTTCAAGGCCATGTACGCAGTGGTAAAATCTTGTGTTAAAAGTTATAACCAGTGCTCAGATTTCTTCAAAATATCCATTGGCTTAAGACAAGGTCTTAATAATTCACCGGCATTATTCGCCCCTTTCTTAGAAGACTTAGAACTATTTTTACAAGATACAAATACATCAGGACTGACTTTATATGATATATGTGTAATCATCTTACTGTTTGCTGACGATATGGTTATTGTTGGAAATTCTGTGCAGGACTTACAAAATAGCTTAAACAGGTTATGCGAGTATTGTGAATACTGGAGTTTACAGGTCAATATAGAAAAAACGAAAGTGGTAGTGTTTCGAAAAAGGGGTCCAGTTAAACGCAATGAATGTTGGTATTTTAATGGTCACCTTTTAAAAGTAGTAAATTACTTTAATTATTTGGGCGTGGTATTCAATTACACTGGTTCATTTGTATTACATAACAAGTATGTAATAGGAAAGGCACTAAAAAAGCAACAAATACATTGTTATGCAATTTAAGTAAGCTTGAATTAAGCCCATCTATATCTCTACAACTATTTGATTCGTTCGTTGGTTCAATTCTTGAATACGCCTGTCCAATTTAGGGATTCTCTAAGTCCAAAGAAATAGAACGCGTACACTTAAAATATTGTAAGGCAATTTTGGGAGTCAGACAAAGCACCAGTAATGCGGCCGTATACGGCGAATTGGCACGGTATCCGTTATTTATCTCGAGACATTTTCAAATTATTAAATACTGGTTACAACTTCTGTCGTCCAATAACATACTACTAAAATACATTTATAATGATTTGTTTAACAGATGCTTAAATGGTAAAGCTAACTGGGGCCAGTAAAGTTAAGCACTTGCTATGTCAGTATGGCTTTCCTGACGTCTGGAATTGTCAGGACAGTGTAGATTCCAAAACATTCTTGCCCATTTTTAAACAAAGGCTAATAGACTGTTACGTCCAACAATGGCGGGCAGATTTACAAAGTAACAATGTTCTTAACAACTTATATTCTTATGTAAAAGACGACTTTGTCCCAAGTGATTATCTTCACTTTCTTAATACAAAAACCTTAAGTCAGGCACTAGCCAAATTGCGTGTTTCAGCCCATAACTTGCGAACTGAAACAGGTAGGCACGGTAGAAATCGTATCAAAAGGGTCGAACGAATCTGTCAGCTATGTGAGTCGCGTGACATAGAAGACGAGTATCCCTTTGTCATTAAATGTAAAGTATATGAGCAGTTACGACACCAATTCATAAAATGAAATATTGAATCTTGAAGCTTAGTACGTAGTATGTTTGCGTGTGTATGTGTTTTATAATCACATGAGTCAGTAAAATAGCTCTTAAAACGAGAAAATACACTCTATTAAATTTTTGACCTTACAGTTCATTCTCCAAATCCATATCCTAACTATTTTATTTTGAGTTTTCAAATTAATTATTTTTCTTTCCACTGTGCTTGTAACAACAAGAGACATTAACTATTTAAACAAATACTGATATAATGAAAGATCGTATGTGTAATAGAAAAATATTGTTTGTAAAGACTTATCGATATAACATATATTTTGAAATGACCATGTACATTATGAATATGATATGAATGTTTTGTACAACGAGGTACCTGTATATGTGTACAAGTTGAATAAACTATGTTCTGTTCCTGTAAATATGATTAAAAATGTGTTATTGTCTACCGAAAGCTGTTGCCCTTAGATACATAAGGCTTAGCATATCCGTCAACAAAGTGACCTTTTTCACACATGAACTTCATTAAAACAGACATACTTAGTACAACCACTAAAGGATGACTGATGGACAACTTAAGGCCTTTTCTGAGTTATTTGTTTCGACAAATTTATCTGCTAATACCCCAGTCACACATACAGCGCGGATAGCTACGTCTAACCACGTATAGAAACGTAGTAATCCGTATCAATCCGTACCAACACTTGGTCAAAACGTATTCAAGACTTATCCCAAACTCGCAAGTTTCTCCAACTTTTGAACATGTACAAAAGTTTGAGCGATCCGTAGCCATTTGAGCGTGACTTTAGTCCAACTTGGTTGAAACTTATTCATCCGTAGTTAAACGTACTAAAACGTAGTTATCCGTACTGAAACGTACCTTGCCATAGTCATGCTTATTGATCTGTAGCTGAACGTAGTTATCCGAGGCTGCCCGTACTTAAGCGTAGTTCAACGTAGTTCACCGCAGACCCGTCCACGCGCTGAGCAAGTTGCCAGGCGCAGTAAAACGTACCTCAACGTAGTACGCCCTACCTATTCGTACTTATTCGCGTCCTGTATTTATGTTTTGTTCCCCGTTTCTTACCATTTTTCCCACACTAAGACGTACTGCTCCATGCTTAATCGTGCCCGACCCCTCCACAGACCAATCCCATCCGCACCGTACCTCAACGCACTGACATATCCGTATGTGTGACTGTAGCTTAACTCTTTTTCTTCAGCTTTTTATACATTTAATATCTTTTAAGCACATTTAAAGCTTACAAATTAGCTAAATAACTACTAGCCACCGTAGAAATAAATAGTATCTTCTAAACTTAACTATTATGTATACTGCTACATTAACTTGGCCCCACTATGTCACTGTCTATTTATAACTGTCATAACAAAGTAGATACTTGTTGATGCATTACCAAAGAATTAATCGAAAAGCGAGGTGCGCAGTGATATTTGCTGTAATTGTTATATATATACGCGTAGCGAGTGTGTACATTTATTGATTTACTATTTGAAGGATTAATAAGAAGTGACATCTGGCTCGGTAGTTGGTGAGTAAATGAGTTAACGTATACTGTGATGTATAGTGTATAGTTTGCTTAAATAACTTGAAATATGCTATAATTATATAGATCTACGCACTTGATAATTTATGTGTTTTGTGTAGGCCTATTTATTCATGTACTGTAGATGATTTTTAAGGTCGAAAATGTATATGGTATATGGAAGTTTCTCCTCACACGTGTAGTGCTACCATTTATAATCTTTTTGTAATAATGGCTGTGCTATAACTACTTTATGCACGTTTTAAGAGTGGGAGCTTTAGGAGCATTTACTTATAAAATATTTAACATAAACTTCACAGTCCAAAAGTAGATCTATATGAACCTATATAATATCAGCTTGCGATCATTTTATGTATAATATAGTGGATTTTAGGGTATAGAGAGATAATAATATTATTTTGTATTTAGACTTTAATTTTTGTAAGAATTTCCACAACATTCGTTTATTGCCTTGCAGACTGACATTCTGACATACATTGACATTCTGACATACATTTTAAATGTTTGCTTGTTGTGATATTTTTCAAATGTCATTATATGAAAATCAAAGCTGTCATCAGTGTGCATGTAGGAGATGACAGTGAAAGAAAAGTATTTGATAGAAATTAAAAGAAAAAAAGGTGGATGATAATGAAAAACATTATCTACCTTATTATTCTGAATAATTATTGAAACTTGATTGAAGCTATCCTCTAGGCTACACGTACACTAAATCAATGTGAATGTAAACAATGGCAAGGACAAAAAAACACATGACTTTTAATTTAAAAAAGAATAGACAATTTCCTTTTGATATATATATATAGAAAAGCTACTAAATTTATTTTCTATGAACTGGAATGCAGGAAAAGTTTGTTAGCTATCCTCTATACCTTAAAGTACCGTAGGGCTATCGGGTTTGAACAAGTGCATTTTTTCAGGCATCCCTGTGAAAACGTAGTGAAGGACAGACCTGTTATAAACCGAAATTATGGAGTTATACCGGAAGTATCCTGTGGTTTGCACGGTATGGGCCTTTATGGAAGTGTTACTGTTTGGCGGTGTAATATATGGATGGGGATCTCTAGTGTTTATTCTCAAAGAGGAAGGGTTTTATTCAGACTATTGCACGGAGAATGACATTGGCAACAACCCTGATTACTTATCTCCCAATCAATTTCCTTATTTGACATTGTCTAACAATTCATTGGATGAAAAATCTTATGACGTCATCATCGCTGATGACAATAGCAGCACGTTCCAGAGAATTACGGAGAACAAAGCGATAAACGGAGGATGTTCGGCACAAGAATCTCAGCTGAATCTCTGGTTTTCCATAGCAGTCAGTTTCATGTGTTTGTCTTTCGCAGGCATTGGTTACTTAATCAGACACATTGGCACGAGAAACACACGAGCAATATTTTTGTGAGTATAACTGAGATTACGCCTGAAAAGTCAGGCATGATATTTATATTGTCCCTTTATTTTCTGGCAGAAGTATCGGACCGAAGGTGGAAAAAATATGGTAAAAATATCCTCGATATTTACAAACAATGATCGAAAATAAAAAGTAAATTGTTAATTATATATTTTTACCAAGTTTTACTTTAACATGTCTCGATACTACTGCTTGTGTTAGATACGGGTCCTTTTTTAAATTAAAACTTCTTTTTTCGGCATAAGATATCTCCAGTTTTCTCGTGTAATATGTTAGTTTGGGACGCCGATATCAGCACGTTTCAGCGTTTTTAAATAGGAACGCAAAATTGATAAATTTCGCATAATACTTCCCGTTAGTTTAATGTAATAAATAGTAAATACTTACGTAAAGTAAATAAAAACTTGTTTTAATACGATGTAATATTACGTTTTGATAATATTTTAGTGATAATATTTTAGTTGAAACAATATGCCACTGGTTTGTAATGTGTTCATAACATGTCTGCTGTGGAGCAGTATAAACCAGTATCATCTGGTTAGGTTTTATCGGATGTTATGTCATCCAGTAACTTTGCAGTAAACATTGTATATAATGTGTATCTGAGACATTCGATATTGATTCTTAACGGTCTTTAAATAACCAGGTTTCAAAATTGATTCAACTTAATGGGAATGAAGCAGTGAAAGAATAAACAGTAAAAGAATAGTTCAAATTAACAAAGGTTGCATGATTATCTTGAAGTATCAGACTTTAAAAATGGTTACTGAATGAATATCATTTTCAGTTTCTTGAGTTCTTAAATATAATGCAAAATAAATCTTCTATAGAATTTATTAACTCTTCGTTTAAATATTTCAATGAAATTCGTTAAGAATTTACAACTCAGATTTAAATTTATATATACATACATGTTAGAACGAGTTATAAGTCTGTTTAAAAAAAGATTAAAAGAATAACAAGCGTTTTAAACGCTTCTTTGCAGGCTGATCTATGCCATGCGACCCCTCCAAGCGAAAGCACGGGGTTTTAGAAGTTTAACTGGTGGGGGTGTGAAGCTAAAACCCGATTATACAAAGTAATTATATAGAGATTAATAAGAGAAAGATGCTCTTTGTAACAAGTATATGCAATATAATAAAGACAAGAAATGTTCAAAGGACTCGTGTCACTCGACTACGGGAATTAGTTTCTCTAGAGGCTCTTTTAGTCTGCGAATTCTATAGGATCCCGCCTAGTATTGCAAGGAAAACGAGCTGTCACATTCGGACTTTGTATTGTGGTCCTCAAAGACAAACAAAACATAACGATGGCTAATTAATTAGACGTTTTGCTACAAACAAAAGAAATAGTAAATAAAAGCAGTGACTGCTGGTTGCATAAGGTGTAAACTTTTTTACTTACATAAAATGTACGGGTTTGAAAGAATGCAAAATTGCATTAAACATATTGTAGAATACAGACATTGTTATATATGGTATGACAGTGGTAATTCGGCTTTTTGCTATCGTATTTGAAAAACTATTAATAGATAGATTTGTATTTGTTCTCTTTAAACAGCTTTATTTACTTGATTGGAACACTATGTTTGGCGTTCACAAGTCCAGGTAAAATAGAATCCTTTCTTTTATTTTTGCTGTATTTCAGAATTTTAACAAGTCATTCACTACGAAGATATTTATTCATTATTGATATATATTTAAAGAAGTCAAATGAAATGTTACGAATGGTCGAAGGTTGAGGGATGCTTCACTTTCATTTCCGCTTCTTTTGTATAATTTGCTTGTTTGGTAAAACAAAATACTCACTGGAAACGAAAAAAGCTTGATTTAAAATTTAAACTTTGTTTATCAATTTATTTTTCTCTATACCGACCATTTTTAAAGGTTTTATTTGACTGTAAATGTTATTTATTAAAAGAAAATTTACACTTTCAGATATGGAAAAGGCTGAATATTGCCTGTAACAGTGACTCATGTCTTTGTACTTTGTTGTAAGAAATTTCTGGAAATTATCCTCATCAAAGAAATCTTTTGAAATTGTGTCTGGCTTAAGTGCCGAGACGTTTGTACGTTTTCTGTCGAGTTTGAATATATCAAAGATTTTAACTTTTTTTCTACTCGCTTACAGAAATACCATGGCTACTTCTACCCGGCTTATGCTGTATTGGAATCGCTGGATTGACCGTTTACTCCACAAATCTACAGGTAATCAGCGTAGACTGTGTACGTTATTTTCTTTCCATCTACTTTCTGATCAGCTATAGGCACACTTCCATAGATATCTACTTTCTAATCAACTATGGGCACACTTCCATCTACGTTCTGATCAGCTATGACCACAATTTTATTTACTTTCTGAATAGCTATGGGCACACTTTCATCTATTTTCTGATCAGCTATGAGCACATTTCCATCTACTTTCTCATCAGATATGACCACACTTTCATCTACTTTCTGATTAGCTATGGACACACTTCCATCTACTTTCTCATCAGCTTTCGGCTCATTTTATCTACTTTTTGATCAGCTATGGGTATACTTTCGTCTGCTTCTGATCAGCTGTAGGCACACTTTCATCTACTTTCTGATCAGCTATGAGCATACTTCCATCTACTTACTGATCAGCTATATGCACCCTTCCATCTACTTTCGGATTAGCTTCGGGCACACTTTTATCTACTTTTTGACCAGCTATGGACACACTTCCATCTCAGCTGCGGGCATACTTCCATCTACATCAGCTATGGGCACACTTCTGCACACTTCTAACTACTTTCTAATCAGCTATATGTATATTTCCGTCTACTTCTAATTATCTATCTGTACTCTTTCATCTACTTTTAGATCAGCTATAGAGGTACTTTCTGATTAGCTATACAGTTCAATCTACTTTCTGGTTAGATTTAGGGACAGTGTGTATTCCGTAGATGCTAACTGTCATTCATTCACGTTAATTTGAATATTTGATAGGAAAAAGTATATGAAAAAATAGGAAACTTGTTTTATGCAAGATGAGCGATAACATGGTTTTCATGTAAGATGTGCTGTAAAATCCCTCGTGGTATGAGAGCGCACTTTTCATACGTATAATAAACAATTTATATGATATTTTGATCTTAATTTCAGGTATCAAATCTTCATCCTCATCTGCGATCAACGATTGTTGCTATATTAACTGGGTTATTTGACTTTTCCTCTATCAATAAACAGATTGTTAGGGTAAGTTTGTAATGCTGTTAGTCCAGAAACCGTTAAGTTTCGATTGGCGTGCTGGTCCTGAAACTGTATTGTTCATTATATACAGAGAAAATGTTTTCATTGTTGACTTTCGAGTCAATTTATGCGAGTAAACAGGTCGTTTCCAACGTTAGTAATTGCTAAGCGCTACGAAACAAATGAAAGAATTTCGTGTTATCTGGTTAGCAGGTTTTTTTTATTGGGTTTAACGTCGCACAGACATAGGTCATATGGCGACATTCTAGCTTTGATGGTGGAGGAAGACCCCAGGTGCCCCTCCGTGCATTATTTCATTACGAGCGGGCACCTGAGTAGAACAACCGACCATCCGTAAGCCAACTGGATGGCTTCCTCACATGAAGGCCCCGAGTGAGGCTCGAACCCACATCGATGAGGGGCAAGTGATTTCAAGTCGACGACCTTAACCAGTCGGCCACGGAGGCCCCAGTAGATATGATAATGATAATAAGGTTGATAGGAAAGCATCATTGTCGAATTGCCACGCAATGTGCAATTAATGATCAATCCTTCCATTAAAAGAAAGCTGGAAATTGTATTTCTCGCTTATCCTTTTTATATATTCTTCAAGAATATATATGCATTACTTGAAATATATGTTAGGCTGACTCTTTATAGCTATATGCTCATACTTGTATCTGCGTCATTTAGACTGGCACTCTATCAAATAATTAGCGTTTTTCCAACTTCAGATAACAACAACCTGCATTTTTGTACGAAATATTTAACGAAAAACATTTGTATTCAGAAACGTTAAAAATAGGGAAATGTTATTGAATGAAAATTTATTGAGAAATGAGGTTGAAAGTTAATTCACAACATTTCTTTTTGCATTGTAATCAGATAGAAAAACCAATTATGGCAATCAGTGTTCTAAAGGCTGTATTAGACATTATACTGAATATTCCTATTTGCTTCCTTAACCAATATTCTCCTGTACTAGAGTTATAAAACGGAAAAAATATTCACCGTCAAAGTTATTAAGTTTCCATGTTTCTGTTCGCCTGATTGTCCTTCAGGAATGCACTCCGAAACAAACTCCTCTCACTCGTCGTTCTTAAACTTTCTTCATTGCAGTTGCTTTCGGACGTTGCATCGTGATGCATCTTTCCACTTAATTAACAGATGTATAGAACTTTGAAATTGTCTTTGACAGTTGCATTATGAGACAGTTTCAAGTATTTCAAGTCCCCCCACCCCAGCATTATTGATAAACATATGAGTCAACGGAAGTCTGATCTGTTTTTCTAGAATGCATTTTTACAGACTGCTTATGAGAGACGAGACGTGACAGGAGACGACCGGGCAATACGAGTCTGATAATTTACATTACAGATAGTCTATAAGAGTCATGTCAGGAGACGACTGATAATTTACATTACAGATAGTCTATGAGTCATGTCAGGAGACGACTGATAATTTACATTACAGATAGTCTATAAGAGTCATGTCAGGAGACGACTGATAATTTACATTACAGATTCTCTATACGAATCATGTCAGGAGACGACTGATAATTTACATTACAGATTCTCTATAACAGTCATGTCAGAGATTCTCTATAAGAGTCATGTCAGGAGACGACTGATAATTTACATTACAGATAGTCTATAAGAGTCATGTCAGGAGACGACTGATAATTTACATTACAGATTCTCTATAACAGTCATGTCAGAGATTCTCTATAAGAGTCATGTCAGGAGACGACTGATAATTTACATTACAGATTGTCTATAAGAATCACGCCAGGAGAGACTGATAATTTACATTACAGATTGTCTATAAGAGTCATGTCAGGAGACGACCGGCAACACGAGTCTGATATTTTACAGACTGTTTATCAGAGTCATGTCAGGACTCTACCGGGAAACAAGTCTGATATTTATTTTATATTTACTGTTTTACAGATTGATTACGAGAGTCATGCCAGGGGACAACATGAGAATAAGAGTCTGATACTTTATATTATGTTTACTGTTTTACAAATTGTTTATGAGAGTATTGTCAGGGGAAATAGAGTCTTATTTTCATATTATGTTTACTATTTTACAGATTGCTTACGAAAGTGGTATCGCGAGACGGACTTCATATATTTTTATCTCTGTTATGTTTGCGGTTATTATCGCGACGAGCACGTTGTTTTTCCTACCCAAGATGAATATCAGTGAGGACTACATGAAGGAGCAGAAGAGAAGACGAAGCAGTTGCATGCAAGAGAAGAAGCTGGTCAGACAGGACGATAGTTCTCTACAGCCGGCGGAAAAACTCTATGAAGAGCTTCTAAAAGTGCACGAAAAGGAACTTGGTGGTAAGTTATGTTAATGTGACAAATATATAAACATTACAGAAACATTGATACAGTAGAACTAGTATTAAGTATAATTTTAATACTAGTAAGTGATCCATCGTTTGTATGTGATTTGGTATCAGGCACGTGTCCAGGTGGGGGGTCAGGGGGCCCGGCCCCCCCCCCCCCCCAGCTAGCTGGCTAGTTACGATTTTTATTACTATGGGCCCCTCAATTAACAAATTTATACACAAGCGCAACTGGCTTGATTTGACAGCAATACACAGGCTAAAGAGCCATAAAACCGGTAGTGGAAATTAGCCCCAGGCATGTCACAGGTAAAAGTTTATCTGTGCATGCTTCATTGATCGCTTGATCGGTATTGATTGGGTAGTGGAGAAACTATTATGTTTTTTACTCTTTGGAAGTGTGATAAAATGATCAGAACATTGTTGGTTTTGTTAAGTAAATCTTAAAATGAATCTGAAAATTGAAACATTATGATGGTTTTATTTTGTTTTTAGCTCACCTGTCACAAAGTGACAAGGTGAGCTTTTGTGATCGCGCGGCGTCCGTCGTCCGTCGTCCGTCCGTGCGTGCGTGCGTGCGTGCGTCCGTGCGTCCGTAAACTTTTGCTTGTGACCACTCTAGAGGTCACATTTTTCATGGGATCTTTATGAAAGTTGGTCAGAATGTTCAACTTGATGATATCTAGGACAAGTTCGAAACTGGGTCACGTGCCATCAAAAACTAGGTCAGTAGGTCTAAAAATAGAAAAACCTTGTGACCTCTCTAGAGGCCATATATTTCACAAGATCTTCATGAAAATTGGTCAGAATGTTCACCTTGATGATATCTAGGTCAAGTTCGAAACTGGGTCACGTGGGGTCAAAAACTAGGTCAGAAGGTCTAAAAATAGAAAAACCTTGTGACCTCTCTAGAGGCCATATTTTTCATGAGATCTTCATGAATATTGTTTAGAATGTTCACCTTGATGATATCTAGGTCAAGTTCGAAACTGGGTCAGGTGGGGTCAAAAACTAGGTCATTAGGTCTAAAAATAGAAAAACCTTTTGACCTCTCTAGAGGCCATATTTCTCAATGGATCTTAATGAAAATTGGTCAGAATGTTCACCTTGATGATATCTAGGTCAAGTTCGAAACTGGGTCACGTGGGGGTAAAAACTAGGTCAGTAGATCTAAAAATAGAAAAACCTTGTGACCTCTCTAGAGGCCATATTTTTCATGAGATCTTCATGAATATTGGTCAGAATGTTCACCTTAATGATATCTAGGTCAAGTTCAATACTGGGTCATGTTGGATCAAAAACTAGGTCAGTAGGTCTAAAAATAGAAAAACCTTGTGACCTCTCTAGAGGCCATATTTCTCAATGGATCTTCATGAAAATTGGTCAGAATGTTCACCTTGATGATATCTAGGTCAAGTTCGAAACTGGGTCACATGCGGTCAAAAACTAGGTCAGTAGGTCTAAAAATAGAAAAACCTTGTGACCTCTCTAGAGGCCATATTTTTCAATGGATCTTCAGGAAAATTGGTCAGAATGTTTACCTTGATGATATCTAGATCAAGTTCGAAACTGGGTCACGTGGGGTTAAAAACTAGGTCAGTAGATCTAAAAACAGAAAAACCTTGTGACCTCTCTAGAGGCCATATTTTTCATGAGATCTTCATGAATATTGGTCAGAATGTTCACCTTGATGATATCTAGGTCAGGTTCGAAACTGGGTCACGTGGGGTCAAAAACTAGGTCAGTAGGTCTAAAAATAGAAAAACCTTGTGACCTCTCTAGAGGCCATATTTCTCAATGGATCTTCATGAAAACTGGTGAGAATATTCAGCTTGATGATATCTAGGTCAGGTTCGTAACTGGGTCATGTGCGGTCAAAAACTAGGTCAGTAGGTCGAAAAATAGAAAAACCTTGTGACCTCTCTAGAGGCCATATTTTTCATGAGATCTTCTTGAAAATTGGTGAGAATGTTCACCTTGATGATATCTAGGTCAAGTTTAAAAGTGGGTCACGTGCCTTCAAAAACTAGGTCATTAGGTCAAATAATAGAAAAAGCTTGTGACCTCTCTAGAGGCCATATTTTTCAATGGATCTTCATGAAAATTGTTCAGAATTTTTTATCTTGATGATATCTAGGTCACATGTGCTCAAAAACTAGGTCACTATGTCAAATAATAGAAATAACGACGTCATACTCAGTTCAACACTGGGTCTTGTGGGGATAGGTGAGCGATTCAGGACCATCATGGTCCTCTTGTATGTTACTATAAATAGCTTATTTAGTAACTTTTTAGCTCATCTGTCACATAGTGACAGGGTGAGCTTTTGTGATCACCCTTCGTCCGATGTCCGTCCGTCCGTCCGTCCACAATTTCTTATGAACAAGATAGAGACCACATTTTGCAAGCAATTTTGATCAAACTTGTACAAAACTTGTATTGGCATTATATCTCAGTTCCTTTCGAAAACTGGCCAGATCCCATCATGGGTTCTAGAGTTATTTCCCCTTAAAGGGCCAGAATTTGCTATTTTTGTGCGTCAACTATTTCTTGTCTGCACGATAGTGGTTTCATTTACGATTTTATTTTAACCAATCTTGCACACAACTTGTATCACCATAAGATCTTGGTTCCTTTCTTGAACTGGCCAGATCCCATAATGGGTCCCAGAGTTATGGCCCCTGAAGGGCCAAACTTAGCTATTTTGACCTTGTCTGCACAATAGCAACTTTATTTATGATTTGATTTTTACCAAACTTGCACACAACTTGTATCACCATAAGATCTTGGTTCCTTTTTGGAACTGGCCAGATTCCTTTATAGGTTCAAGAGTTATGGCCCCTGCAAGGGTCAAAATTAGCTATTTTGACCATGTCTGCACAATAGCAGCTTCATTTATGATTTGAATTTAATCAAACTTGCAGAAAACTTGTGTCACCATAAGATCTCGGTTCCTTTCTTGAACCGACCAGATCCCTTAATGGGTTCCAGAGTTATGGCCCTTGAAAGGGCCAAAATTAGCTTTTTTGACCTTGTCTGCTCAATAGCAGTTTCATTTATGATTTGATTTTAACCAAACTTGCACACAACTTGTATCACCACAAGATTTTGGTTCCTTTCTTGAACTGGCCAAATTCTATAATGGGTTCCAGAGTTATGGCCCCTGAAACTGCCAAAATTGGCTATTTTGACCTTGTCTGCACAAAAGCAGCTTCATTTATGGTTTGATTTTAACCAGACTTGCACACAACTTGTATCACCATAAGATCTCAATTTTGTTTTACACGCCCGCAGGGACGTATTATGTTATCGCCTCGGTGTCCATCTGTCTGTATGTCTGTTGGTTAGCAATTTCCCTTCTACACTGTAACTCTCGAAGCCCTTGAAGGATTTCAAAGAAACCTGACACAAATGTGCACATCATCGAAACGACGTGCATAGCGCATATTTCGAATGGCTCACTTCAAGGTCAAGGTCACACTTAGAGGTCAAAGGTCAGAAGACTTTGTTTTGTGTGTATATTGCTCTGCATTTGCGTCGATTGCAGTGCTCTTGTTTTTATTAGGCAGATCCTTCTTTTGTTGACTTACAATAATTTTTTTCAATTACTTCCCTTTTATGTTACTATAAATTATGGCCGTAGGGAAAAACCGAGACCACTTTTCTGTGGTACAACATGGATGGTACCTCCAATTTTTAGGTGTATTTTGACATATCTGTACCTTGTTAGAATTTTTTTTTTTTTGGTTAAATTCTTTCCTTTGTTGTTCCTGTCCTTTGGGCTTCATCAGTCAAAATTTTGCTCCTATCCTGTGGTGGACGGATAGCTCAGTGGTTTGCACACTGGCCTTCCAATCCTGAGGTCGGGGGTTCGATCCCCGGCAGCTACTCGGGAATTTTCAGAAACGCTTTTTTCAGTGTTTCCCACCAAACTAGAGGTGTACTGGTCAGGAACCCAGGCAATCCTTGCGTGTATCAGTGCTATACACTGGGCACGTTAAAGAACCAGGCTGTCTGTTCGCAACAAGCTAGGCTAAGTTAGCCGGACAAGCCTGTATCTGATTTCTGATCTCTCTGTCGTGGGGGCTTTGTCTCACTCTGTCCCTCTGGTCAGATCGCTCTGTCTCTGTACTAGTAGAGGATGAATTATGCGCCCTGTGTGGCTGCATTTGAACTATGTTAAGCGCCTTTGAACGTGAAATTGATCATGAAAAGGGTGCTATGTAAATCTGGTATAATAATAATAATAATAATAATAATCCTCTGATGTAATCCTTCGGGCATGAAACTACTGGCCTGATTTGAAAATAATTTTATTTGAAGTAACTTTTAAGAAAATTTCAACTATATTTTCTCATAATTCTTTTGATTGATCTTGATTATGATTTTTTTACTTTCTTGTCGTAAAGTGCAATAATAACAGGTGAGCGATATAGGGCCATTTTGGCCCTCTTGTTACATTAAGGCACATTCCCCAAATTTATTAAATTGATAAATATTTATCCTATCTTTTTATTTTACAACAATTATGAATTTGAAACTACTGTATCAATTTTACTCTTTTGGGTCCAATAACCTTACTTAAAAACTCTCATAGTTTTAAAAGTAGTCTCTCAGTAAATCTTACAAAACGCATCTAAAACTCGTTACTTATGAGGGGTTTTATACATAAAAATATCATTTAATATGTGCTGTGATGTTATAGTTTGTACAGTCAAAGAAGTATAAAATACACATCTATTTATTTTTATAGATCTTTGGTACAGTTAAGAGTTCATTGTCATTTGAAATCTATGATGTAAATAGTAATTGTCATAATACTTCGTTTGTTTTGTTGGAAATCTAAAAACATTTGACCATTTAGCAAATAGGATACCCTTAATAATTAGACTAGCCACTAGACTGATAATTACGATATTTCTATGATTTGTTTTGATTTTTTTTTATGTTCATAGAGACAAAAGCCTGTCTATTCTAGAGATTTTCTAAGAGGACTGATGTTAAAATTGTATACTGGACATAGTAGTTAGACTGGCTCAGTTCACCACATGAAATCATAAAAATGTGAAAAAAATTTATCATAGTCTAGGAGCTAGTCTACTTAATAATCATCTTAAAACTTCAACATTTTTTTCAACTGGGTATCATACAGAAAAATAAGTCCATACACTGTGACTGTACATTCATACATACATTGAAAAGGCTTGATGAAATGATTAAAAAGTAGACTTTTCCTTAAATATATGATACATTCATGCATCCTTATAGGTGTTTCAGGTAGCAGGAAAATGCATCTATTCATGTGCCATATTAAAAAATTTTGCAATACCCCTCCCAAACCCACCCCAGGTTGGGCCCCCCCAGCAAACAAATCCTGCACACGGGCCTGGGTATATATTTCTTCCGTGTCTGTATACAATCAATATTTGTACGTTCAGCGCTGCATGGTACTCCATATGTAAGTTGAATTTTGAAAGAAAAAACATGTTTGAAAATAAAATGTTTTTAAAGAGAAGAAACGGTTATCAGTGACTATACGTGATCCCTGTCTATCTTGAACAGATTGCTTAAAACTGGCGATACATTTACCTCTTTGGAACTAGGATGAGATTGTCTGAGACATTTTAACATAAATTTCTGATTTTATATTTTTTAGTCATGAATGGCAGTGTACATCTCGCAGCGGCAGGCGATTCGTCTAAACCATCACTGTTATCCGTTGTTTTCTCTATGACATACATGTTACACCTCTACTGGTTGTTTGTGCACGCTCTGAGATTTGTTACGTTCATTGGACAGCTAAATGTGTGGTTGGAGAATATCTTCGACGGAAATGAAGCCAAAGGTACCGTTGATGATAATCAAGATATTAGAAATTATATTAATAAAACCTGTGAAGTTTAGTTTGTTAAAGGTTGACACAAATTCCTATTTCTTGACTGTACCTAGCGGGTAAAATAAGGAGAGGGTAGCAGATTACATTGATTAGAAAAAGGATAAGCTAGATATCTACACGTGTCCTTGATTGACGTTATAATTTGACGTTAAATTAGTGTTTGAGTGACTTTCAATTACAATATCTGCGAAAATTAAATTCTATAACATGTCTTCTTGAGAAAGGTAGGTTTTTACCCAATCTTCAGCACAGCGTGAATAAAAAAATCTCGCTAGCGCTCGCTTTTCAATTCCACACTGTCTTTAGGAAATCCATGTATTACGCAGGCAAGCATACTATATTCTTATAGTCTTTCATCAACTAAGTTCTAACGGTTTCGTATAAGGAAGTGTGTATAGTTACAAAGTGCAGGAATCTTTGGCTGAGAGCTAATGGGTTGAACTTAAAAGTACTTTGTCTTCTGTGAAATGTTTTGTCTTCAGTTTATTTTATTTTGTTTCAGTTGGAGAAATGCTTGCTATATTCTCATACATGACAATGGGGGCAGTTGGTTCTGCGTTGCTGTGTGGCTTTGTATATGATTATCAACGTAAAAGATACGTCAGTAAGTATACAAATCAGTTTAATTGTGTATATTTTATATGAGTACATGTATATTCGAGTGCTAGAAAATCTAATAATTCGGAAACTAGGCTGTATAAACATTTGTAGAGACATTTTACATAAAACAGCGCTGACATTTGATAAAACGATTGTGTCAGATAATCACTAGTACAGATTACAAACATTGTTACATGCAGCTTAGATCTGTAGCATTGCTTGAAGCGGAATAAAATGACATTTACTTTGCATAAGAGGTTTCGTTTCGTTTAGGTTTTTAACTTGTTTTGCAGTTGTCTACAATTCTGTTCGAATCATTTCACGCAATGCATTAACAAGTATCAGGTAAACATAATAATTATATTTGTTTATTTTGTTGGGTTTGACGTCGCACCGATACAATTATAGGTAATATGGCGAATTACCAGCTTTAATGGTGGAGGAAGACCCCAGGTGTCCCTCCATGCATTATTTCATCAAGAGCGGGCACCTGGGAAGAACCACCGACCTTCGTAAGCCAGCTGGATGGCTTCCTCACGTAAAGAATTCAACGCCTCGAGTGAGGCTCGAGTGAGGCTCGAACCCACATTGATGATGGGCAATTGATTTGAAGTCAGCGACTTTAACCACTCGCTCACAGAGGCCCCAAACATCCTAATAGGAAACATGTTAAATTTAGATAGTACTGAGATATAAAAATATCAATATACTAATTTTGACACGCTTATAAATAGCCCATTTGTTTTGTAATTGTCTGCCTGTTTATAATGTTCTTAGGTCATTATTCCCACCTGATAATTATGCAACTGATAGAAATAACTGAAATACAATATCATATGAATGTTTTAGAAATGTGTAATATACCTGTTTAAAATGTGTGGTATATAAGATTGTTTTTCTGTTAAGAGTTACGTTGCGATTTCAGGAATGTCCTTGAATCAGTATGGCCATATAAGCTGATGTTGTGAGAATTTCTGGTTTTGTGAAGAACGCACTGGTAAAACTACGTTTAAGTTGTTATAGGAGCGAAAAAATGTGCAGCCCGATACAGGACTCGAACCTGCGACCTTCTGCTTGCAAGACAGATGCTCTACCAACTGAGCTAATCGGACAATCGATATCGTAGACTAATTATATACATTATATACACACTGCTACATTCCTCCCTCCTTTTTTTAAAGACAAACTCAGATTCTTTTGACTAACCCAGCCATTGCTTCCCCCTAGCTCTAGGATTCCAAGGCTAGTCACCACACTCACGGCACCAATGTAATAGGAGCGGAAAAATGTGCAGCCCGATACAGGACTCGAACCTGCGACCTTCTGCTTGCAAGTCAGATGCTCTACCAACTGAGCTAATCGGACAATCGATATCATAGACTAATTATATACATTATATACACACTGCTACATTCCTCCCTCCTTTTTTTAAAGACAAACTCAGATTCTTTTGACTAACCCAGCCATTGCTTCCCCCTAGCTCTAGGATTCCAAGGCTAGTCACCACACTCACGGCACCAATGTAATAGGAGCGGAAAAATGTGCAGCCCGATACAGGACTCGATCCTGCGACCTTCTGCTTGCAAGTCAGATGCTCTACCAACTGAGCTAATCGGACAATCGGTATCGTAGACTAATTATATACATTATATACACACTGCTACATTCCTCCCTCCTTTTTTTAAAGACAAACTCAGATTTTTTTGACTAACCCAGCCATTGCTTCCCCCTAGCTCTAGGATTCCAAGGCTAGTCACCACACTCACGGCACCAATGAAATAGGAGCGGAAAAATGTGCAGCCCGATACAGGACTCGAACCTGCGACCTTCTGCTTGCAAGTCAGATGCTCTACCAACTGAGCTAATAGGACAATCGGTATCGTAGACTAATTATATACATTATATACACACTGCTATAGTAGTCGCAACTTGACCGCGATGGTTGACCTTAGGCTGATTATTCATATCGATTATTTCATTATAGAAATCAAGGGTGCTTTGGGTAGCCGTGTATATTTATTAGGAATTAGTTTGGGTACATTGCAGTATCAAAGTATATATACTTACATTTGATCAGTTAAAACTTTCAAATACACTAATTTATATTTACATTAATTCATATTTCCTTTTCTCGTGCAGCTCGTGTTTTACCTACACTCCTTTTCAATAATAGGTTGTGCCTCATTATGTATTATAATACAAAGGTCAACCATCGGGGTCAAGTTGCGTCCACTATACAAAGTTATAGAAAACACTTCTGTATTTGAAAGTGGTAATCCTTTGACTTATAGTCAGGGGTTTGATTTAATACGCAATTTTCCAGTTTGAAAGACTGAAAATCCCCGTGTTTGAGATCAATCCCGGTGGGACCTCCTGCGGATGAGCACAAATCCCCGTGGGAGAAAAATATCGTACTTCTGCACTTCTTGTTTGTCGTCTCAAACGGCTACGTTCAAAAATGTATTTGATGTTACATTTTGTTAATGTTATACCGGTGCACAATCAGAAGGGACTTGTGATCACCCACGCAATCCATCAGTCAGTCTGTCCATGACATGAGTCACACAAAGTGGGATCCTACGATAACATTAACAATACAAGCGTTTTCATGAAACTTGGTATCTTGATAGATGGAAATATGGAATTTATTAATTTATTATTATACAAAATAGTAAAAAATGGCAAAAAAGTTAAAAAGTAGGATCCGGCAGTAAATGTAAAATTGCAAAATAGGTTTTTCGAAACATACTAAATAGATAGGTGGCAACATGGAGAGAATCTTTAGCAGCAAATGAAATTAAATCACAAAATATGACAGAAAAATGGATCCTGTAGAAACAAAGGTATTTTTGCATGAAACTTGCTACATTCATAGATGAGAATATGGAGAATATACGCGTCCTGTTATTTTGTTACTTCGGGTGCTGTACAGTTGTCTAATGTAACTTTCAAACAACTACCGGTAATGATAGGGAACGTTTATTGCTTGCAACAGTCCTTTTAGTTTATGGTGTGATATAAGGTACTTGTAGGTTTAATTAAACACAACACGTGAACGTGGCTTAATAGACCTTTCTAACGGAATACTGAATCCATAAAAGTTTAGGTTAATTTGTGGTCTATGGGAGACAATTCCATCCAATAGTAATGCAATAGTATCTCCCTTACACCATTATTTGCAAATAACATTTACGGATTCAGTAATCCGTTTCCGATTTACGTTTACGTTAGAAATGTCTAATACGAAATTGGTTTTACAGAATTCGCAAATTAAATACGAGTATTGATTGTTTTTATCAGAAAGTATGCTTTGCTTATATTTTTTTCGAAAGTCATCTTTTTGGCATCCGCGTAATGGAATTTTGGCACAACTCTAAAAACTACGGAAGTCCATTAGTGACAGAACCTTGCAGCACCCTCGTATACGTGTTTGTGAACTCTTTGTTAATATTATATATATTTATTGTTTACTTTTCAGATGCTGGTGAAATCAAACGAGTTTACTTTCCTGTGGTGCTACCAATGTGTTTGGTCATCTTCTACTCTATAGGCACTACAATAATCTGCTATATAAAACACGAAGTCGCCCCGTATTTTGCATTTGTACTGTTCACCTTATTCCGGACGTCGTTGTTTACCGTGGCCGTGGCTTTTATTGGCGATGCGTACGTATCAAGTACAGTGTACCAGGGTCCTGTACAAGTGCAGTGTACGAGAGTCCTGCGAAAAGTTCTGTTAATGGGTTTGGATTTCTCAAGTGCTACGATTTATCAAAATTAATTCTCAAAGTATTCCCCGTTTACCGAAACACATTTTCATAACCTTTTTACCCAATCGCGAAAGAAAGATAAATAGTCTTCTTTTGGTATCTGTTGGAGACCCTGATAAATGGCGCTGCCAAGAGGACATATATTTCTTTCTTTCCATAAAGCATTTTCTTAAGCCTTGGAAATAACAAAGTCACAATGACTAAGGTCAGGTGAATAAATATTACAAGTAAATTGGCCAGTGTACTGCATGTATTTAAATTTGAAATAACTCGGTCATTTGAAAAGCAGTTTGCACGAAATAAACGGATAGACACACCATTCAAGTGCAATGAGGAGTTTTAAAACTACCTAAAAACTACGGAAGTCCATTAGTGACAGAACCTTGCAGCACCCTCGTATACGTGTTTGTGAACGTTAATTTTGTGTTTAGCTGCAGTGTAAGATCAGAACTTTGATTTATAGGGATAGTCAGTAGAAATTGTACAAATGAAATATATAAGATGAAGCTAACACAGCCAAATAATATGATAGCAGAATTCGTTTGATTGAGCAGTTAATTAGAGGTAACCCACAAACCATTTGCTTATTATTAAATGGATTCCCTGATCCCAGAGTAACTGAAAAAAATTAGGGATATTGAGACCAAGTACGGGAATATATGTTTTGGCTGCCATATCACGCTTCTGTTGTGCGTTTATATGGAGATAATTTTGAAGAATAGAATACGATCTAGCAAATTAACAACACACTCGGTTTGACTGAATCTGAAATTTGTAACATATCCGTATATTGAGCACTAAAGGGGCTGTGTTTAATTCTCTTTTATGAACCAAAATTTGCGCGCAAATGAAAAACACTTTGAAATTCAAATCTTTCTTAAATAACGTTTTCATTTTGATATTGACAGGTTTCCAATTGACTATTTTGGTGTGTTATTTGGCTTTATTGAGTTATCAGCGGGAATAGCCGGTCTTGCACAGTACCCATTGTTCCAGTGGTATGACGGCTACGATGGATCTTATATGAATGTAAGTCTGGTAGCTTTGGTGTTTTGTTGTAATCAAACAGTCGTCAAAGAGTGAATTATGAGTGTATCAAATGCTATTGATGGAAAAGCATCACTTATCAACCGTACTTGTGATCTTTTCGTATGTGAGTGAGTGAACATATGCATCAATTCTACAGTCAACTTACAAAATGTTCCACTCAGTCGCGTCTCGTTCTATATTTATCAATGCTTACAAATAAATAAAGCGTTGCAACGGTTTTATTTTATGAGTTCATGAAAATCAAAACTGCAAAAACTCAAATGTCCCCGTAATACTGGAAACTATAAACTGGTCAACCATTATGTTTCATGTGAATATATGAAACAATGGCGGTATTTTGCCTTTCGGTGATAAATTATTTTAAAAATCACAAATCACAATGTGTGAGTTAGTCGCTTTAAAGTGAAGAAATAGATACATGTATACGTTTTCGCACTAATGTTACGATTTTAAGTTTACATATGATATCATTTTTTAAAGCATTTTATTGACAAGAAAGTGTATTTTTACCGTTTTACATTTTCAGGTAAATCATTTTCTGCTTGTCCTCGAAGTGTCCACAGTGATACATCCAATACTCCTGTATATAAAAGGTCGTCGGGACAAAGGTGAACGCAGTTGCAAAGTTTATAGACACGCGTATACGATTGTCGTACCGGGAACGGCGTGAACAACCAATCGCTGTTCAGTATAGAAGATTGCGGGCCAAAGAGAAGCGAATAGTTATATACCGGGGATGTTTTTAAAGAAGACTATATTTAATAAACGGCTACATTTGGAAGGAAGAAGTAGAGATTGTTGAGGATGCAAAACATGACCGCTTTATGAAATGTGACATATCTCAGCACAAACGTTCATTTTTGTATCATGTAATATTGAAGCTATTTGTTTGTGAATACGACACTTTATCATTCTATTCACTGCTCGTCTTTTATTGTTTCGTGTAGTTAAGTGTGTGCACTTTTAAAGCAAAATGACAAAGCTTATGTTTGTCTCTGTTTAATTCATTATGCATGTAAGTTTATTATTTAATACATGGCACAGTAATGTTTATGTTGTAGTTTGACATGGGAATCGTGACTTTTGTCCCTTTTATCTGTATGCATTTTTGTTTCATGCATATTAATGACTCATAATAATAAATCTTAATAAATCATTATTTTTGTCTTTGTTTACTAGAAAATGTCTTCACCATAAATACCTCACAGTATTATGTCGTTTTTGGACGGATTGTCGAAGTCAATACCGTCCAGTGGAACCACAATAATACATATACGAATTTCGGCTTAATCGATTTTTTGATAACCACCATAGATTTCACATCCGCCGAAAGAAAATAGTTCTCAAATGGCGTCACATAGAACAACTGAAATCACCACGCTTCACTGCGCGCTTTAATTGAATGCAGAGGATTCGTGTAGTATAAACTGGAACAGACGATGTGTCCGCTGACCAATAAACCAATCATGCTTTATATACGAGACAGTGTTCTTATCGCTGGATGACGGATTTTGCATTGAAGATTTTACATCAGTGGAATTCACAAATAAATTAGCTGTACTAAAAATTCAGAATTAAGGGGAAGTAAAAGCTCGGATATTTGTTATTTTTAAATACCACAAAAAAGTGAAATAGAATAATAAAACTTTGATAGATGCTTTGGTTAATCAAAAGAAGTAAAAGACTTTTCCAATGATTTATGATACTTGGAAATTTATTGAGAAAGGAATCTATTACATTGCCGAATACAATATTACTTCGCTCTCGTTAAATCTGTAAAAGTTATTCCTGTTCTAGATCAAAATAAAAAAAAGCATGCTCAAATGACTTAGCTATTACAGTCTATTTTGATTTGCAACACGGTAATCAGTTAAATGTGTATTTCTTAAAAGTCTGATCGTCCCTGCTTTAATTAGTGACCTTAAAAATGTGTTTCAGTTCTGTTCCCTATGTTATAATAGTTTGATGTATATTTGCCCAATAGTTATTACAAAATGTATGATTGTTTTGTAATTTTGTGTATGTGTCTACATGCACATCTGTGCAGTCTGATAATGATAGTCTGCATTGTTCATATTTAGTCATTAAATTCACAATGAACATAGAGGCAAGGAAATGGTTACACTGTTGTAAACAAACAACCGGAAAAGACATTTACTAGTTTAGCACTCCCAACAGAAAAGGGACATTGCTGATCTCGGATCTGACAGAATCAATACATTTCAAGACAATCCGTCCTCCAGTATTAACAATGGTTTAATTAAATATTTAGCAGTATGTAAATACATTGTAAACAATCGGTAGCATTCCTGTTTTATGCAAAATATCTTCATGAACAAAGTTAAATCAATAACTTGCAATGAATGAGTGGAAGGAAACAGAGCATTGTGATTGTTCGAAGCTTACATTTGCTTTTTTGTATTGTAACAATATTTTTGTACGGTTTGGACTTGTCTCAAATTCATTATCTCATACGAATAAGAATGTCATAAAATAACGTTTTGAATGGTTCGAAGCTTACATTTGCATTTTTATAATGTAACAATATTTTTGTACGGTTTGGACTTGTCTCGAATTCATTATCTCATACGAATAAGAATGTCATGAAATAACGTTTTGAATGGTTCGAAGCTTACATTTGCTTTTTTATATTGTAACAATATTTTTGTACGGTTTGGACTTGTCTCAAATTCACTATCTCATATTAATAAGAATGTCATGAAATAACGTCTTCATTTTATCATTATAGTGATGTTATTCCATCTTATCCGCCAACAGAAACAAAAAACTGAATCTAAATTAATGGAAATTTACGAAATAAGTATAAAAACGTCGTTATTAGCTCACCTGAGCACGAAGTGCTCAAGGTGAGCTTTTGTGATCGCCCTGTGTCCGTTGTCCGTCGTCGTCCGTCCGTCGTCAGTCGTCCGTCGTCCGTCGTCAACAATTTGACTGTTAACACTCTGGAGATCACAATCTTGGCCCAATCTTAATGAAACTCGGTCAGAATGTTACCCTCATAAAAATCTTGGACGAGTTCGATATTGGGTCATCTGGGATCAAAAACTAGGTCACCAGGTCAAATGAAAGGAAAAGCTTGTTAACACTCTAGAGGTCACAATTTTGGCCCAATCTTAATGAAACTTGGTCAGAATGTTACCCTTAATAAAATCTTGGATGAGTTCGATATTGGGTCATCTGGGGTCAAAACTAGGTCAACGGGTCAAATCAAAGGAAAAGCTTGTTAACACTCTAGAGGTCACAATTTTGACCCAATCTTAATGAAACTTGGCCAGAATGTTACCCTCAATAAAATCTTAGATGAGTTTGATACTGGGTCATCTGAGGTTAAAAACTAGGTCACCAGGTCAAATCAAAGGAAAAACACTGTAGATGCCACATTTATGACTGTATCTTCATAAAAATTAGTCAGAATGTTACTCATGATGATCTTAAAGTCCAGTTTGAATCTGGGTCATGTCAAAAACTAGGTCATAAGGTCAAATCTAAGGAAAAGCTAGTTAACACTCTAGAGAGCCACATTTATGACCATATCTTAATGAATCTTGGTCAGATGATCTATAGGTCACGTTCAAATCTGGGTTAGGTGGGATCAAAATCTAGATCACTGGGTCAAATCAAAGGAAAAGCTTGTTAACACTCTAGAGGCCACATTTATGACTGTATCTTCACGAATTTTAGTCAGAATATTAATCTTAATGATCTTTAGGTCAAGTTCGAATCTGGTTCATGTGGGGTCCAAAACTAGGTCACCGAGTCAAATCAAAGGAAAAGCTTGTTAACACTCTAGAGTCCACATTTATGACTGTATCTTCATGAAACTTAGTCAGAATGTTAATCTTGATGATCTTTAGGTCAAGTTCGAATCTGAGTCATATGGGGTCAAAAACTAGGTCACCAGGTCAGATCAAAGGAAAAGTTAGTTAACACTTTAGAGGCCACATTTATGACCATATCCTAATGAAACTATCTTGATGATCTTTAGGTCAATAGGTCAATTGAGCGATACTGGGCCTTCATGGTCCTCTTGTTTTTACTGGGGGTAGGGGAAGCGCCACAACAAATAGAGCGAAATCTAAAACGGCGACCGCCATTATTCTTTTACGGAATCGATAACGATTGAAATTTTGCACGCTTGTTCAAATTTATTAAAAACACTATCTGGCAGTTTCTGAAATATGGTCGTCTTAATGCAAAATTTTGGGTGAACCTCGAACCTCGGCGTCAGTTTTACGTGTTTTGCGTTCATAAATCGTTTGCCTCCGTCGAATTCTAACACGATCCGATTCATTTTCCTATTAAACAAAGAAGGCTAAAAACAGTGAATTATTATACAACAATTCATTTTTCTGACGTTACAATTATTACGTCATAGCGTCAAACGGCATAGCGGCGCGCTGGAAAAGAAACCAATTGAAAACGGGCAAATATTTAATGAATGTCGTCAAGGATGTATTTTAAAATCCTTGGTAAAGTGTTAGAATCGAAATAATATATCTCATTTAGTGATTTGCTCTTGAATAAAATCATTGTTTGTCGTTCAGATGCGTATTATTATATCACTCGGGCTGCGTCCTCGTGATATAATTCCTTCCCATCTGAATTCCAAACAATGATTTATTCAGCGACAAATCACTAAATGAGATATATTATTTCTTAAATAAACTTGACAAATTATATATCACAGGAGAGATAATTATAATACAAACTTGAAAATAAAGAAAGAGTTTTTGCCGTATTTTTTTGTATATAAAATTTTGTTTGTTTGTTTTGGGTTTAACGCCGTTTTTCAACAGTATTTCAGTAATGTAACGGCGGGCAGTTAACCTAACCAGTGTTCCTGGATTCTGTACCAGTACAAACCTGTTCTCCGCAAGTAACTGCCAACTTCCCCACATGAATTATTAGAGGTGGAGGACTTATGATTTCAGACACAATGTCTTTTATCAAATCGCCACGGAGAACATACAGGGTCCAGGGATCGAACTCGTGACCCCGCGATCCGTAGACCAACGCTCTCCCTACAGAGCTAAGCGGGCGGGGCTAGTTACAAATTGACAGTGGTATAATCACATATATCATCATATGAAAAGGCACAACAATACAATATAATCCTAAGGTTACATGCTGTTATGTTTTGTAATGATAACAGTAGGGTATGTAAATGATGGTTCGGGAAAGTTGGCAGTAAATACAGGTCTAATTATGATTATTTATTATACCTTTTCTAATTGCAAAGGCTTCGTTTATAAACTTACATAGTTTAAATACAACTTCATACTTTATAGACTGCAATACTAATAGTTCTAGAAATTTTGCAACACTTGGTCTATAAAGGTAATGTCTACTAATATAACGTCTACGGATTTGGTCATACGCTGAACATATACAAATAAAATGGTACTCGTCTTCAAGATCACCAGAGTTCATATCATACATTATCGTTGATTTTGTTCAACTCTATCATTACCATAACGACATATTTAAATATGTAGTTGGTGCGATGATAGTCTTAACTTTGTAAACGGTATTCATAGTTTAAGTGGTATTTTATCCAAATAGTATTCATGTTTAACAGATGTTTTAAACAATCTATAAGTGCATAAACTTGTACAGTACTTGATGTATTAAAGTTATTTTATACCACATTTGTCTCTACAGTGTAATATAGTTATTGTTCTAAGTTTTTAAAACTATACTCAATAAAGAATGACAATAAGTTTGCAGATGAATTTGTGAGAACACACTAATTCAGGGAGGACCTAAATTTTGTTTTCTTGTACAATAGCTGTATTATACCAGTATTATCAGAATGATAAGCACGAAGTTCATGCAAGAGAAAAAGGTATGTCACTAGGTCGTGGTTGGTCTGTAATAGTGTCAAAATCACGACTTGGCCTTGTATTAACAACGATATGCATAAAAAATAGCATGTCATCCAAATATCTGTCTCTGCTTATTATGCAATATCATGCTTTCCCACGAACAAAACCGTGCCGACGTGTACTAAGATCAATGACCGCACTGTGTAAACTTATGGAGAGCATACTATTATAAATGTTTTTTTCAAGCTTGGATTTAATTTCTAAAATAGACACCATATTGCTCATCACCTGCTTTGTGCAGCTGTGAAATTCATGTTTTATCTTTTATCTAAATAAATATTCACTCCCAGCGAGCGGTTCGCCTAAATTTAAAATAAGATAATATTTTACAAGAATCTGGTTCTTATTCACGTTTTTTTTCGTGTCGTCAAATGTTTCAATATTTCAGAAATGTTCACTTTCAGTCGGAACTAATTTAAATTATGTTGATTCGTATTGTTCTCAAACCCCACAGTTGCAATTCTTTAATTAAACAGCAGGGTGAAAATCAAAGCTCTGTTCTATATATAATCTACATTGAATCGTTGATTGTTGGTATATGTAGTTTTGAAAATTAACACTGTTAAGGTTACAGAAATCCAATAGTTTTGAGTTTCTTTATACACTTTGACGTTAGATGGAAGCAAAGACAAAAAAAAACGTTTACCTTATTCCAATTTTAAATATGATATCGTATTGTTCATAAAGTCAAGAACTCCTACATATGTGCTAAAAGTTGTCATATTTCTGACAATTTGAAATATTTGCCTCTAAAGTATACGAAATTGAAACGTTTAGTGATTTTCACTGTATTATGTTCAATATAAGTGATGGCGATACTTTTAAAAGAAAATTGGAAGCAAGAAGATATTCAGTTAGAATAAATAGTTTCACATCAAGTTGAAGAGGAGAAATATCTGGTAAAATTTCACAAATTAAAATACATATTTGAATTAATTATTGAAAATGGTTTTCCTATACAATAGTATTCCATATTTAAGGAATAACTTTCAGTATTTCGCAGTATAAAAGGGGTTGTTTTCTTGTTTTTATAGCCCTTTTTTAAGATTTTTGAGATAAAGAAAACACAAATATGTGAGAGAAAGAGGTCTTATTGTTTTGAAACAATTGCAGTATCTATTCATTACAGCATGACTTAGTGTAGATTAAAATGTAATTGGAGTTGAACTTTGTGTCTTGTATATCACAAACTTGTCAGTATACTGCCTTTAATCCTCGCACCCGGATATTTAGTAACATCTTTGTCAAACTGTGATCATCCAAGCCCTCCAGGAACTTGCCGTATTTGCGCTCTTATTCATGTAACAGTACTTTTTCAACAACAACAACAAAAAAAAAAACAAAACAAAAAAACAATGCAATTAGCTATTGATAATAATTAATAGAGAAAAGTGGAAACTTCACAGGTCGCTCAACACGACAAAAACGAAAATGTTGCAGGCTCGGTTTGATTGAGCCTGTTCATGGACGGTAGTGTAAATGCATGCTACCGTCCACGCCCTCTAGCCCCGGGTTGAGCAAAACTCAACATTTACACATGCTAAAAGTACAAAAAGCAATTTAGAGACATCCGCAGATGTATTCAAACGGCGGTGAACATGGAACCTTCAATGATACACGTGTTGAGGCGTGAAATTCCATGAAGAGCGGCGTTTGGTCCCCAGATAAAGTAAAGGGTTTGCCCCAAACGAGAAAACAATGGGCAGAACTAAACAAACTGGAATTTTGGAAGGGGATCTGAGGTTATGGAGCCTGCGTATCACAGGAACTGTCAAAAGACAAAATTAAAAAGCAGGCACCATATCCAAGGGGTGATTATACAATACCCAACCTCGTACCTGTTTAATTAAGAACTGTGAAAGTTTCTTGCAGAAATAACAGACATCTATGGAAGCGTCCTGGTGCCAGTAGAGAGATTTAAATTTGTCTTACGTACGACGTACGACTTACTATCTCCTACGTACGACTTACTACCTCCTACATAGGATATTTTAAGTTCTACTTAGGACATAGGATCTCCTACGTAGGACTTAGTATCTCCTACGTAGGACATAGTATCTCCTACGAAGGACTTAGTATCTCCTACGTAGGACAAAGTATCTCCTACGAAGGACTTAGTATCTCCTACGAAGGACATAGTATCTCCTACGAAGGACTTAGTATCTCCTACGAAGGACTTAGTATCTCCTACGTAGGAGATATTAAGTACTACGTAGGTGACACTATGTCCTATGTAGGAGATACTAACTCCTACGTAGGAGATACTATGTCATACGTAGGAGATATTAAGTACTACGTAGGAGATACTAAGTACTACGTAGGAGATACTATGTCATACGTAGGAGATATTAAGTACTACGTAGGATATACTAAGTACTACGTAGGAGATACTATGTCCTACGTAGGAGATACTAAGTCCTATGTAAGACAAATTTAAATATCTCTGCTGGCACCAGGACGCTTCCTTACATATCCACAAAAGCTATATTCCCATGTTGTTGCTATCCTATTCAAAATGCGCTCAATTCAAATCATCTCTCAAGATTAAATTTGTTTTTTTCTAATTTGTTGTTTCCGCTAAATTCGGTGTATGATGTAACAAGTTAAGATATGATAGTCACATTATTTCAATATTTTTGAACTAGTAATAAATTAATAAATAAAAATAGAGCTTAATATTTACGTTCGCCCTATTCCTTTTTCATTGAAAATTAAGATGTTCATTTCATATGAACAGCAAAAGTAAAGGCGTGAAAGATACGTCAAAGCTGCTTAGTGATAACAGGCCGCTGCTTTGGCGACGTCCGCGTATAGTCAGGGAGAACGTTCCTTAGATGTCGTCGCAGTTGTTCCGTCTACAGAACAGAATGGCCGGGAAGCCGATTTTAATGTGATATGCAAGAAAATGTGTGCAACGTATGATTCAATTTTGTTTACAAATGGAAAGGAAATGTAATGTAAATATAAGAAATGAAACTTTTTTCAGTGGTCTTGCGAAATGAACGACAGAATGGGATCGGCAAATTTAAACATGAATCGCTAGCGCGATTAATGGATTTCCCGATCCTATAGCATGAACACCGAAAAAATATTTCATTTCTTAAATAAAGTATGTCTTAAACTTAACTAAATACATCAAATATTGTGTACACTGCTTCATTTTTGTGATAAACATTTATTGGAACCCTGTATGTTCCTGTCTATTTATAATCATACTTGTTAGGTAGTAGATGTAGAAGAATAAGCTGCGTATCTATGCGAAAGCGAGGAGTGCAGTGACAGTTGCTGTATACGCGCAGCTAGTGGTACATCAATTGATCCACAATTGAATGTGAAGGATTAAGCTCGGTAGTCGGTAAATTAATGATTTAATGTGTACTTTGGTGTAGCCTAGCTCCCAGGCTGTATGGTTATGTTTTTTTTTTTAAATATAGTTCTATTGTAACCCTTTTATAAGTAAATTTCAGCCTTTAAAATAGCACATTTTTTTTCTGATGGCTAAACAATACAGTCTGGTGAAAGTTGGCAAATATGGGCTTAGAATATCCATGTAAGCTGTTAAATACTGAAAACTCTATCAATTTTAGCCCAATTAGCTATCCCACTTAATGACAAGTTCTCCTTACCAATTTATTGGGGTCATTTGGAAATGAGAAACAGAGATTGTTATTTATTATTGAACATATTTAAGATACAACATTTTACTAGTAAATGTAACTTGGAAAATGTAATATGTGTATAATTGTTTCGAAGTAATCAAAAATCAGGATTTTTTTTAGAATTTTTAGTTTTAACATTCATCCCCACATCAAAATGGTTAAAGTGTATTTTATGTAGAAAATAGAAAGAAAACAAAGAAAATGAAGCATTAGTCATCTGGTGAAGAAAACACACTTAGGGTTACAAGTTAGCAACTTTATGGCGTTAGGACAACAGCGAAATTGCGCATAAAGAACCCCAAAAAACCGTTGCACTGCTGATAAATTCCTATAATACAGTACATGTATCATGCAGACTAGCAACTAGACTAGTAATAAAGAATTTATCACAACAATTCAGACTTTTGTAAATTTTCTTTTATTTTATGAAATGGTGACAAATGTCAGTCTATTTTACAGATTTTCTAAGAGAACTGATTCTTATATTATTATATGATATTGGAGCTAGGATATAGACTGGCTATATGCTATATTAATAACTTTAACAATAAAAATTACAAAATTATATATCAATGTCTAGGAGCTAGTCTAAGATGTTGGTCACACGAAAGAAAGGTTTTCAGATTTCAGCAGATTTATGACTTAGTTCCCCTATCCCTTCCTTCACCCCTTCTCCATTTTCCGTATTTTGTATAAATATTAAATGTACTTGTTGGATTTTTGAAGCAACCCGTCTATGTAATTTTTTTCGTTACAGCTTCATTTTGTTGTGGGCCTACTTTGCAAATGCGTGGCTCTATAGCTGTGTTCGGAGTGCTCAGTGCTTCTGGGAAATCTATCCTTACCCTTTTTTTTATCTTTTTTTTTTTCTTTAGAAATATGGGTAATTGGACATTTTCTTTATTATGATTCAAAATTCATACCAAGTCCATTTAGGATACCAAACAGGCTTTCTGAAGGGTTTTCAGAAAATGTTGGTGAAAGGTCATACCCAAACGAAATCTCTCACTGATATTTCATCAAATACTGTTGAGATCTTTTTACTGACATCTATTCACAAATTTTTAAATTTTGAAATTGCCAGTGGTGCATTCTCCATCGCTGGATGATTCACAGAAAAACACTGGAAAATATTGCGCTTTTTCTGTTTGAGCAAACGTTTTACATTTGGACAGTTGAAGATCTAATTCCTCATTCAACTCATTCAATTTATCCACCATGGGACACAGCTTAATCTTGTTCCACACTTCAACTTCTGCTTCAATGTGGTAACTCGTCAAAACACACAAGTACGAGGGGCGTTCAATGAATAATGTTACTGCGTATGTAGTTCCGTTACCGGTGGTTATTTTTAAATGCGGTTTTCGGCACATTATTGAGCAATTTATTTGAAACAAAATGCCGTAAGATTGATAAAAATCGGTAGATTCAAAGTAAAATTATAAACATTTGAGTGAGGTATACTCGGGTATACTGGACCATTTTATGTCCAAAATGTTGAGATTGTAATATGCAATTCCTTGATTCATCTATTCAAGAACTAGAACTATAGTTCAATTTTCAGTTTAAACAGTTGAAACAAATCATAATCTCTACTATAAACATTTGAAAAAAAATAAATAAAAAATTATAACAGTATTAAATGGTGTGTGTATATATTTTTACTCGAAAAATGATAAGCTGAGTACAATAAGCCTCTTCAATTTTGTCAGGCGTGATGTTCATCGTTGAAAAGAAATTCTGTACTAAGTATTTTAAGTTGATACTAATTTCTTAATTCTGGATTGCGAAACAAGTTCTTACAACTTTGATTAATCACTCTTGAGACTCATTCCAGATGGAATCAACCTCGAGTTTAAATATTTTAGCTGTTTTGTAAAATGAAAAACGCAGTTAGTAGTTAAAAAAAAACAAACTCAAACTCATCACAATTTGATGTATCACGTAGAAGAATGATGAAATTTTGTGATTTTACAAGTAATTCATTTTTCTGTGACCCTGGGTGCCCAGTACAAAGCTAAGTTATAATAATTTTTGCTATGGTCCAGTATCTTGAATACACCTCACTCAAATGATTATATCTTTACTTTGAATCTACCGATTTTTTTCCATTCATATGGCATTTTGTTCCCAATAAATTGCTCTATAACGTGCTGAAAACCGCATTCAAAAATAAACACCAGTTACGGAACTACACACGGAGTAACATTATTTATTGAACGTCCCTCGTAGATAACACTAACGGGGATATCACTATTTCAAAACTGAAAGCGTTTTTTCCATAGATGACAACATGCACAAAAATAGACTGCATATTTTTAAACTTGTTTTGGAATGTTATTTGGAGTAGATCAAATAAATATTGAGAGCGGCTCAGCCTATCATATTTTGCAAAATTCAGCCAAATTGATAACGTTTGCGTACTAGTACATTAGGAGGTATGTATGGTCTGTATGCCTATCCATATTTCATACACATGATTCATGGGCAGTTTGAAAGCTACAAGTAAGGTAGCTGTTTAAGTACATTATGATTAGAAATGTAAATTGGACTGTTCAAATTTAAAACGTTTGCGCGAAGAGAAAAGATGCCATATTTCGGGTATTTTTCTGTCAAACATTCAAGCAATGGAAAATGCACTAGTTTACTGATAAATAAAACGTCTGTTACTTGCAAAACAGTCATATTTCCAAAAAAAGGTAATGTTCAATAATATTTTCTGTTATTTTGTAAGTTTCAAAGGCGGATGGATATAGGTTTGGCGTCGTCCGTCCATCCGTCTTTCCATCCATCCGTCCGTTCGTCTCCCCCTCTCCCACCCCCATATTTTTTCTCTTTTTTCTTTTTAATCTTAAACCTTCCATGAATATATATCAGCATGCAAAGCTATACCATTCCCCGCCCCTCCACCCAGTCACCCACAACACCCCGATTATTAACCCCCACCATCACCACCCGCCAATATTTTTTCATTTCTTATTTTCCATCAGTATTTATTATCAACATGTGAAGTTCTTTTTACCCTAACGCGGTGAATATTTATCTACATGTGAAGTTGTAAACCCCCACCCAGTCATCACCCATGTTCATGATTTCTTACTTGATTGTGCTCTCTTAACGACTTCTGTTATTTTAAGTTTAAATGTAATGAAATTATTTGCTTCTTAGTAACATCCTTAACTTTTTGCCGGATATAATTATGATTTTATGTCTTTGCCATTTCTCAACACAATTCCATTCGGCGGGGGATACCAATTCATCGAATTTGCTTGTTATTAGCTCACCTGAGCAATTATTGTGATCGCTGTCTGTCGTCTGTCGTCTGGCTTGTATATGCGGTAGAGGCTGTATTTTTCAATTGATCTTCATGAAATTTTGTCAGAATAATTACCTTGATAAAATCTAGGTCAAGATTGAAAATGGGTATCTGGGATCAAAAACTAGGTCACTAGGTCAAATCAAACAAAAACCTTGCGTATGCGTTAGAGGCTGTATTTTTCAACTGATCTTCATGAAATTTTGTCAGAATGATAACCTTAATAAAATTTAAGCCAAGTTTGAAAATGAGTCATCTGAGTTTAAAAATTAGGCCACTAGGTCAAATAAAAGAAACCTTGTGTATGCGATAGAGGCTGCATTATTTTCAATTTATCTTCAGGAATTTCGGCAAGAATGATTGCCTTGATGAAATCTAGTTCAAGTTTGACTATGGGTCATCTGGGGTCAAAAACTAGGTCATTGGGTCGAATCAAAGAAAAACCTTGTGTATGCAATAGGGGCTGCATTTTACACTGGATCTTTATGAAATTTGATCAAAATGTTTGTCTGCATAAAATCTAGGCGAATTTTGAATATTGGTCATCTAGGTTAAAAAACTAGGTCACTTGGTCAAATTAAATAAAAGAAAACCTGTACACAATAAGGGCTGCATTTTACACTAGATATTCATAAAATTTAATCAGAATGATTGCCTTGATAAAATCTAGGTCAGGTTAGAATATTGGTCATCTGTAGTCAAAAGCTAGGTCACTAGGTCAAATTGAAGAAAATACTTGTTTACACTTAAGAGACTACATTTTTGGTCAAATCTTAATGAAAATTGGTCAGAATATTTGTTTCCATGAAATCACTAGGTCAAAAATGTTTACACTGTTATGGTGTGTTTCTCAGTCTAGAGAGACCTAGGGCCATCTTGGCCCTCTTGTTTTTTAATTTAAGCATTCATCTTTTTAAGCTACTCGCCCACAGCTTGTGTAAAATTGTTCAGCATGTACATTTCCACAAAGTTTGACATAGAATGTATATATGACACTGGAAAATGATAAAGTGGGTGAAAACAAAAGTAAGATATTGCTAGAAGAATGTAAATTTTGTATTATTTCAAAAGTGTTGCAACGATTTACTACCTTCGGTTATTAATATAATATCTTGCACAAATCCTAGGTCAATAAGTTTTGAGCACTTGTCACTTTCAAATATGTTCACTTTAAAAAAAGTAATAAAATACTGATGACGGGACAGCGACGGTCAAAAATATCCTGTACTTTGCACAGTATGGGCCTTTATGGAAGTTCTACTGTTTGGCGGTGTAATATTTGGATGAGGATCTCTAGTGTTTATTCTCAAAGAGGAAGGATTTTATTCCGACTATTGCACGGAGAATGACATTGGCAACAACCCTGATTACTTATCTCCCAGTCAATTTCCTTATTTGACATTGTCTAACAATTCATTTGATAACAAATCTTACGACGTCATGATCGCTAGTAACAATATCAGCTCGTGGACGTTCCGGACAATTACGGAGAACGGAACGGCAAACGGAGGATGTCCGGCACAGGATTCTAAGCTAAATCTCTGGTTTTCAATAGCAGTCAGCTTCATGTACTTGTCTTTCGCAGGCATTGGTTACTTGATCAGGCACATTGGCACGAGAAACACACGCGCAATATTTTTGTGAGTATAACTGAGATAAAGGCTGAGAAATCAGGCATGATATTTATATTTTCTATTCATTGACTGGCAGAAGTATCGGACGTATGGTGGAAAAAATATGGTAAAAATATCGTCGTTATTTACAAAAAAATATCGAAAATAAAAAATTAAATTGTTAAATATATTAACCAAGTTCTACTTTAACATGTCTCGATACTACTGCTTGTGTTAGACACAAGCCCATTTTTACAATTGAAAATTATTTTTTCGGCGTTAAATATCTCTAGTTTTCTTGCGTTAGATAAGATAAGAAATTTATTTATTTAAGTGACATGTGATGTTCATACAAATGGCACAAATTATAAAATATATACATTTACCTATAATCACCCGGCCCTAGGACATATATGTCATTTCCAAGAAAAGAGTACACGGTATTTAACAAACAACAAACACAATAAATATACATTTAAGTTGATCAACTTAATAAATAACTAAATAAATAGGCACATTACATTCCTCCGCAATAATCAACCTTAAGTCTATACATTAATGCATTTTTTCTGTTGCGATTTAACTGCATAATTCAGTCCCTTATTAGTTAGATAATTAAGAAGAAGAGTTGTAAAGAAAGTTACGACTATATAGATATATATAGTATATAATAGCCCAAGTGCTGTCACGGATTATTTGAGTTTGAAACGTCGACATCAGCACTTTCAGCGTTCTTTTTCAGCGAAAAAAAAAAAGAGTTAGCTGTTGACAATGGCAGAAGGTACGTTTCATGCTGGACAAAAATAATAATACATTTATAAACTTGGCGCACTACTTCTAATCAATTATATGTAATAGTGAACACATATGTAAAGTAAATAAAAAGATTTCAGTTGAAACGTTTAGCTACTGCTTTGTAATGTGTTCATTTCGATGCCTGGTGACCCCATGTTTTTTTTGTATCATTTGAAACGGTTATGTCTGCTGAACAAGAATTAGCAAATAAGATGGCCATAAATAATAGGCAAGAATCATTAGTCATGTTTGTTTGCTTGCGAAATGATACATCTTACATTGTAATAACTGGATTTCTGTTGAAGTATCGCTGATGGCAATAAAAGTAGAAAAATAAACATTCAATAATATATGTCATGTAATTTATACTTTCTTTTCCAGTAGACAATACACTTTCAAATGATACCAAATTTAAATGAGCTTACCAGGCATCAATATAAGATACATTTTAATAGCACTGTTATATAGAACCTGTTGATACATAATATGTCTGCTGTGCAATATCATCTGGTTAGGCTTTATCAGATATAATGCCACTCAGTGATTTTGCAGTAAAATCCGATATAGCAAGTGAAAAAAAAAAAATCCCAACTGTTGTATACTAGTATAACGTCTATTCAAGACATTCGAAGGTGACTGGCTCATCGATTATCAACTTTATTGGCTTTAGATATCCAAGCTTTAAATTTAATTCAATTTAATGTGAATGAAAAGAATTCTTATAAATTGCTCTCTCTATCATGTATTACAGTGAAAAGAAATGTTCGAATTTACTGAAGGCTAGAAAGTTAACGATTAGGACAAAGGTTATCTTGAAGTGTCACACTTTAAAAATAGTTTCTGAACAAGTATCAATTTCAGTTTCTTGGGGTTTAAACATAATGGAAAACGTGTCTTCTATAGGTTTTACGTACTCTTTGGTAAAATATTTAATAAAATTCGTTAATAGTTTACTATTAAATTTACTGCTAAAATTTAATTTCATATATATATACATGTTAATACGAGTTATACTGCGTTTAAACAGATAAAAAAAAATAACAAGCGGTTCATACACTTCTTTGTAGGCTGATCTATGACATTCCATCTTAAATACGAGATTTGAAAAGTTTAAATAAGATGTGAGGCTAAAGTCCGATTTTATCAAGAAATTCTAAGAAGAAATTGAAACTAACTTTGATAAGTGAATGATACCCTTGTTAAAAGTATATGCTATATAATAAAGACAAGAGATGTTCAAAGGGCTAGGGACTCTTTAAGTCTGTACCTTCATAGAATCCCGCCCAGTGCTGCAAAGAAATAGAGCTGTCATATTTGAGCTTTGTATGACGGTCTTCGGGGACAAAACAGAACGAAGGTAATAGTAATTATTCAGAATTTTTGAAATACATTTTATAGTTAAACAAATAATCTGAATAAAACTGTGTGCGACGACTGCTAATTGCACAACAGGTGAAAACCGTACAATACATAAAACATATTAAGGGTTTGAAAGAATGTAGAATTATATTAAACTGATTGTAGAGTAGAAAACAAATCTTGTATTTTGTATAACAGTGGTAATTCGGCATTTCGCTATTGCATTTGAACACTATTAATAGACAGATTTTTATTTGTTCTCTTTAAACAGCTTCATTTACTTGATTGGAACGCTATGTTTGGCGGTCACAAGTCCAGGTAAAATACTTTCCTTTCTTATACTATTGCTGTATTTCAGAAATGTAATAAAAATACTCACGGCTTGCCATTATTTCAATTCCATATACAGTATCCATGCTTCTCCGGATAAATGCCATCACTTCCGGTTTATCAAACGTACAGAACTACCTTAATATGTAGCCACTCATTTCACGTAGACTGTATCTTTTAAATTATTATCCTTAAAGCCCAGCTGACTAGAGTACTCTCGTCTTTTAAAACGTTATTATCCACACAGAGATTAAAATAAATGCATATGCATCTTACAATCTGCGTTAAAAATTCAAAGACAATGAAATAAATAAGGTAGTTATTAAGTATTTTGTATGTCTGATCTTTTCTTATGCCAAAAGTCTATTTGTCAGTAAATGCATCTCATGATTATGACCAGCTGTAGTTGATTGGTAAAATTTCCCAAACACGATGTACTAGTTTAATAAATGACATACTATCATGTGAAATGAATGACTTTGAGGGAGGTGGTTTTCAATATACTGCTTTTTTTTATGTGCACCTTCATGTAAGAATAACTATCACTCATATTTCAACACCCTGCATGTAACTGATTGATATTTTAATATTTGATGTTCTTTTAGTTTGTCATGGACCATCTTCACCTTTACATAATTTTTGTCTCGATTTTGCCTGCGACAAATACCACCATAACCCTTTCATCCCTTTCAACTTTTCCCTACCAATTGTTTAAAATCCTTTTAACCAAAGTCATATATCTTTTAGAAAGAAAACAAAAGACGAAGATGAAATATAGTGCTTTTTAAAAAATTTATTGGAATGTATATCAAGTTGATACAGGCGACATAGGAATTAATCACTATAGATATACATTTTGATAACATTTGTTGAGGAAAACCTGTAAGAAATAGTATTTCAGTTTCACTGGCATTCGTTATTATTTGAACAAAGTTAAACTTACATTTTGTGACAGTTTATTTGGAAAAATGAAGCAAATTAATATACATTTTACGTAATTTTGTATTATATTGTAGCATATTCAAAGTTGTACGTATTTTTGTAGAGCACAAATATGTTTCACCATGATGCGTGAAGACAGCAACAAGTTCACAGTTTTAAGTACTTTATACACGCATAATTGGAAAAGAACTACAGCAATTAAGGAAGTGACAAGACATACATGAAACAGACTGCAAGCTGCGTCTCTGTACATATATGTCACCTTTAAACATCTTGTCGAACTAAGCTTCTTTAAAAATGTTTTCTGGCTTGATAAAGTGCCTAGACGTTTTCAGTCGGGTTATAATATATCATAGATCGTAATTTTATTTTTCTACTCGTTTACAGAAATACCATGGCTACTTCTACCCGGCTTATGCTGTATTGGTATCGCTGGATTGACCGTTCACGCCACAAATCTACAGGTAATCAGGCGTTGACTTAGTACGTATTTCCCCCGATTAGCACATTTCAATCTACTTTCTGATCAGTTATGACCACACTTCCATCTACTTTCTTATAGGTAATGACCACACTTTCATCTATTCTCTAATAAGCTATGTGTAACGTAACAAGAGAAGACCAATTATTGACACTTTCTCAAAGTTCAAATGTTAATTTTAATTTCTAATTTTATTTTTCAATTACGAAATCACAAGTATAATTTTCTATAATTTCATGGAAATACAGCTTATTAACTTTCACCAAATTTTGAAATACAGTCCGAAAGTATACCACCTACGCTCCTGACATTATTTTTAACATGGAATATAAACATATTCATATACAAAAACATGCCTCTCGGCCGTGCAAGATCACATGTATCATTTATCATCCGTTTCCTGATTTCACCAGACGTGTCCTGATTTATGTAAGAAGACGCACTCGTAACTAGGTGCATTGGGTAATATTATGTTATTTTTTGTTTGTTTGTTTTTGTTGGGTTTAACGTCGCACAGACACGATTATAGGTCATGTGGCGGATTTCCAGCTTTGATGGTGGAGGAAGACCCCAGGTGCCCTTCCGTGCATTATTTCATCATGAGCTGGCACCTGGGTAGAACAACCGACCTCTGTAAGCCATCTGGATGACTTCCTCACATGAAGAATTCAACACCCCGAGTGATGCCCTTTGGCTAACGAACATTTTGATGAATTTGATTGGTGTACAATTTCTACTCAGTAAAGTTCGATTTTCAATAAAAATAAAATCTATTAAAGAATCCCAATTATTTATAAACGGAAATAAAAGAATCCCCCGAAACCTCCTATTTGAAGAGTACTACGCTACAAATGCCGAACTTTCTTTCTAAATGAAAAATTAAAGACATGAAACAAAATTGTGGAAAAGAAAGTACTACTTGCGAATCATGTTGTGTAATTGCCAATAATTGTCAAATACATGCCAGAGCACCTCAAATATTTACTAGTCGCCCAAATACCGCTAACTTTACTAAACGTGTCAAAAGGTTGCTAAGAATTAAGTTCTCAAAAACTTGAGTAGTTCTGTCAATTAAAGAAGAAGAATGAAACGGCAATTAACTAAAAGTAATCAGCACAATACATAGGAAACGGCAATTAAAGGACATCCTTTAATTATCCGTCACCTTAACGGCCACATAAGGTATATCATGTGACTCCCCCGCCCCCCACCCCCACCCCCCAGTGAAAATTTTTAGCATCAGTTAATTTTCATCTGCAGTAGAAAGATAACAATACATGTGCAGGAACTCATTCTGAAATAGGAATGTTGGATGATTTTGCGTTAACCTGTGCTGAAGACTGACTTAAAATATATTATTAGAATTTATGGCAATTATTAGAATTTATGGCAATTATTAAAATTCATGGCAAACCATGGCTGGCACTGTCGTCGGCAGTGCAACATTTGCAGCATTGCTCTTGGCAACTAGTCATTGAAAATAGCATTTCTTACATAAAATTTTGTTTTAACGTTGTTGTAAATGTATGATTTCAAAAGTAAGACTTAAATGAATTTTCTGCTTGTTGACGGTTCTTATATCAGTTGAAGGCATACAAGAGGACAAGGAAATTCTTTGAAAAAGTCACTTGTTGACTGTTGTAATGTACATTTTAGTATCTGAACACTGTTCCACATATTGATTAACAAGTTTTCCGTTGTCACTGATGCTGTTATAAGTAAATTCTCATAATAAAAAGGAAATGGTATGATTCATTGCCACGCTGAGTCAAACAAAGTTTGACGTCGAAGTTGTTGTGCGTGTACGAGCGTAATGAAACTAAAAACGCCAGTTGTTTGAAAAAAACCTAGCATGAAACAAGAAACGCCGATACAACATCAAATGTCATACTGTATGAACCTTTTTGGGAATAAGCAAATTCACAACTAAACTTAATGAAACAAATGACTGTAACCCCTAGCACTATGCATAACTTAAGACATACTGGAGTACGTCTCCTTGTCTCTTCAGCAAAAAGGCAGATCAGTTGTGTTTCTTCCATTCAAGGAAATAAACAAACAAATAAATTACCAACATCAAGTATTTGATTTTGGATGACCATAATCAAGCATAACAGCTCACATATTAGAGTATATCTATGGCGTTTTAATATTCTGGACGTTTAGCCCCTTTTTGTACTCTTTATGTGAAAAACATACTAAACTTAACAAAATAGCTTCAGTCTCTTATTGGCTTATATATTACGTAATACACCATCTCCTCTAGATGGGGGAACACCTCGTTTTCTCTAAATGGGATTTACAAAACCTACCAGTGAGCTGACCATGACAGAAAACAATAGCATTTCAACATGATAACCGAGCAAATCATAAATGTACAACAAAATATACCCTTAGGCTATATACAAAGAATGATAATTGCGGATGAATTCGTGATGAACAATACATTCTATATGCATTTAAACCGTGCTCTACATTATCGAGGATATTGGCCTAAATCAGAGACATCATAGAGATAACATTATGTAACAACATGACCAGGGAAATAACCTTTTATGGCTTAAGGAGGTAGGTTACCTTTATATTTGTATGTGCGCATGTCCAACCGGAAGCTAGCGTGACGATTTACGACGACGTTTACGACAAGCTAAATGTCTTTGTATATTCATTCTTCTGAAAACAAATCATAGACCTGTCTTCGATCTGACGCTTTATGGTTTAATAATGCAGAAATAATGAATAAATTGCCGCAGAAACGCTTCAAAACAAAGTTGCCTTAAAATGACGTCATTGACGTCATGACGTTACGTGTCAGTTACCGCGCAAAATTAACAGCTTTTATCTTGAAAGTACGTAATTCTGTGCATTTTCTTTATTCAAACTATTTTCAAATAACCATTATTTGCTGAAATATTTTTTATGAGTCTTTTGCTCTGAATAATAATCAATATTTTGCTTCTTTTATGTAGTTATATTGAAATGTTATGCGGAATGCAAGAAAATGGATGATGGTAACCAATGTTATTTGGAATATAGTTGGGTGAGAGGTTACTTGTTACGGCCATTTTCAAATAAAAAATCTAGCAGTTTGATTTGTAATACCTATTTTACAGTTTCCGTTGATAATTTGTTACTTATATACCAAAACTAAGATCTAAAATTGTTCAAATTTCAGTAGAAAATTGTGGTTTCTTGAATTGAATTGATGTTACCATGGAAACGAAGCCCGTGGCCTATGTATCTAAATGTAAAATTCAAAAGCGTTGACACTAGTCTATTTAAGAAACACAGCTTCGGCTTTTTATTTTCATTTCAACAATATCTATGAGAATAATAGTAGCATGCTGAACGATTTTTCCATGAAAAATGCCAGACGAGGGGTACTGCTGTAAGTATTCTAAGCTTAGAAATTTGTTTGAATAAATGCAGATAACACGAAAATATAACTTACGTTAGAAATAATATGTTTTAAAGCTACATCAACTAGAAAGATAATCTTATTCAATATTATTTTATAAGAAATTACTACAAAAAGCAAGATATAAGCCATTTTAAACATCTCTGTTGCCATGGTTTCTTTAAACTTTAAGAAAAATAGGGTACCATGTATAGTGCTTGGTATTTTGCTAATAATATTACCCAAATATTCCATGTTGGTCATTAACAGAATGGCACTGAAGCCGTCGAAAACCCCTATTTTTATACATAGTTGTTTAAAACTGAGAGAAAATGCGTTACCATGGAAACACGAGCCCCGCTACATATACATTTTAAGCTTATCTTAGAAAGCTAACGTGCATACTAGTAAAATTATAGATTATGTTGACTTCTACGGATATCAATGAAACTAAAATACACCGAAAAGTGTTAAATATCCGTATTTTCCTTCTTCTTTCAATATGAAATACGTTTGGATGGTCATGTTCTTCAAACCTGGATAAAAATTGAACTTGAAGGGACAGAGACAAACGAAACTGAGATTTTAGCAGTTAAAACTTCATATTACACGAAATACAAAAAGATGCTGCGGTTCAACTAATTTGAATTTACCCTTGTAACAAGGTAACCTACCTCCTTAAAATATATCGGATGACATAATGAGACGAATGGCTATTTACAGAAACCAAAAATATGCATCAACATGCACGAACATCAAATCTGGCAAACGAGGCCAGTTCAACAAGTACAATGGGTCATAATGTTCTTGATGAATGTCATCGTTTAAATGCAAAACTACAATACACGATCTTGGAAGGTATTTTAACTTTCTATTTTGCCCTACTCGAACAAGAAACTTTACACTGAAACAATAAACATTGACGTATCTTTGCGTTTCTTTGTATTTGAATATTTTCTCTTTTCTCATGGTTTTGTATTTTTATACCTATAAACTAGGTATATCTTTTCTAATAAACCATTTTACTTTATATTCATATTTGAAACATACCATAGATAGATATAAAATTTTGACAAATAATTATTTTGTTTTACTGACTTCATGCCAAAAAAAATCCTGAAAAACATACGTTTATAATTGATTTTCTTCTTTCTAAATGTGACATAGCCTCATAGACCTTTTTCCATAATTCTAATATAACATTAGAATTATGAAAAAAGGTCTCACAGCAGTGTCCTTTTTTCCTTGGAGTGATGCATATAGGTGGTACTCATTGTTGTGCCCAAAGTGAGATCTTGTCGGCGATTCGCCGTTGTAACGTTAAAGACCAATAATTGAACAACAGACACTTTCTCAAAGTTTAAATGTTAATTTTTAATTTCAAATTTTATTTTTCAATCATGAAATCACAAGTATAATGTTCTATAATTTCATGAAAATATAGTTAATTAACTTTTACAAAATTTGGAAATACAGTCCAAAATTATACCACCTAACACCCTAAAATTATTTTTAGCATCGAATATAGGCAGATTTATGTACTTTTTGATGAATTTGACAGTTGTACATTTTCTACCCAGTAGTCTTTCAATTTTGATACAAATAAAATAAATTAAAGAATCCACGTGATTTTCTAAATGAAAATAAAAGAACGAACTACGACCACACTTTCATCTACCGGTACTTTCTGATCAGCTATGAACATACTTCCACCTACTTTCTGATCAGCTGTGGGCACACTTCCATCTATTTTCTGATCAGCTATGGGCACACTTTCATCTTTTTTCTGATGAGCTATGACCACATTTTCATCTCCTTTCTGATCAGCCATAACCATACTTCCATCTACTTTCTGATCAGCTATGGGCATACTTTCATTTACTTTCTGATAAGCTATGGGCATACTTCCATCTATTTTCTGGTCAGCTATGTACACACTTTCATCTACTTTCTGATCAGCTTTGGACACACTTCCATCTACTTTTTAATCAGCTAATGGTATGCTTTCATCTACTTTCTGATTAGCTGTGGACACACGTGTGTCTAATTTTAATCAGGTGTACATTCTTTTAAGCTGTGGGCACTCTTACATTTACGTTTGACAAGCTTTGGACACACTTCGACTTTCTTATCAGATGTAAGCACACTTCCATCTACTTTGTGACCAGCTATGGGCATACTTCCATTTTCCTTTCGATAAGCTATTGGTAAACTTTTTCTCCTTTCTGGTCACTTATTGGCACACTTCCAGCAAAGCTATGGACATACTTCCATGTACTTTCTGATCAGCTATGACCATACTTCCATCTACTTTTTGATCAGCAAAGACCACACTTCCATCTACATTTTGATCAGCTATGGGCACGCTCCTGTCTACTTTCAGATACACTTTAGGCATACATCCACCTACATTCAGATCAGATATGGGCACACTTCTGCACACTTCTATCTTCTTTCTTATAATATGAATTCTTCTTTCTACTTTCTAATCAGCTATATGTATACTTCTATCTAATTTACATTCAGGTATAGGTACAACTTGGTCTACTTTTAGATCAGCTGTAAGGATACTTCCAGATTAGCTACATGTAAAATTACATCTTACTTTCTAATCAGCTATATGTGTACTTCTATCTACTTTTTATTTAGCTATAGGTACACTTTCATCTACTTTTAAGTCAGCTGTAAGGATACTTTCAGATTAGCTATAGGTAAAATTCCATCTTACTTTCTGGTCAGCTTTAGGGACAGTGTGTATTCCGTAGATCTATGTAGTCAATACTATGGGAGCGCACTTTTCATACGTTATGAAATATATAATTGATATGATTTCAGGTATCGAATCTTCATCCTCATCTGCGATCAACGATTGTTGCTATATTCACTGGATTATTTGACTTTTCCTCTATCAACAAACAGATTGTTAGGGTAGGTATGTAATGTAGCAAGTGAAGGAACGGCTGAATTTTGATCATCGAGCTTATCCTGAATCTAGAGTACTACTTACAATTTATCACTCACAGAGAAAATAGTTTCACTATTAACCATCGAATTAATTTGTGCGAGTAAAGAGACTGTTTTTAAGGTTAGAAATTGCTAAGTGCTGCCAAACAAACGAAGGTATTTTGTTGGGTTTATAGTCACACCGACACATTTATAGGTCATATGGCGACTTTTCAGCTTTTCATGATGGAGGAAGACACCAGGTGCCCGTACGGGCGGGTCCCTGGATAGACCCAAGACCTTCCATCTGCCAGCTGGATGGCTTCCTCACATATTCTACGCACCAAGCGAGGCTCTAACACACATCGGTGAGTGATATTAGGTCATCAACCTTAACCACTCTGCCACGGAGGCCTCTGAAAAATATTTCGTGCTGTCCTTTCGTTAAAAATAGTTGATCAAAATTTACTTTTTTTATATATTTTTCAAAAATTCATACGCATTACCTTATATATATGCTAATGCTGTAGTTTTAGCTGGTTCGTTTAGACTGGCATTCAATCAAATGAGTTTTTTCTTACTTCAAATATCTACATTCTACATTTTAGTAGGAAATAGTTAGCTTTGATTGTTAAGAATGGAAAAAATATTGCATTTAGAAACATTAAAATGGGAAAATGTTTTATTGAGAAGCGGCATTGAAAGTAAATTCACAACACTTATTTGCACGATTATTAGATAGAAAAAATTGTATCAAACATTGGCAAATTAATGACCTAATGCTGTAAAAGATAGTACATGTATACTGAATTTTCAAATTGGTTTCCTTTACTGATTTTGTGCTGTAATAGTCTTAATTTAGAAGAATAAATTATTCATCGGCGTAGTAATTCTCTGTTCCCCGGGTGAATCCCGAGACGAACTGCTCTGACTAGCATTTCTAACTTACTTCATTGGGTTTGCTTTAACGAATTACCTTTGACAGTTGCATTACGAGATACATTTAGTTTCCAATAGTTCAAGCCCAGCATGATTGATTTATATATTATGAGGCAGACAATTCTGATCTTCTATTCAAGAATATTTACATTCGTCCTATTCTTTTCCATTGAAACTTTTGACGTTCATTTCGTATGAACAGCAAAAGAAAAGGCGCGAAAGTTACGTCATCGCTGCTTAGTGATAACCGACCGCCGTTTTGACAACGTCCGCGTATAGTCAGGGAGAACGTTCCTAAGATGACGTCGCAGTTGTTCCGTCTGTTGAACAGAATGGACGGGAAGCTGATTTTAATATTAAATGCTACAAATTATATGCAATTCATAATATTATGTAGTTTACAAATGGAAAGGAAATATAATGTAAATATAAGAAATGATACTATTTTTTTCGGTTTCCATGCGAAATGAACAACAGAATATGATCGGCAAATTAAACATGAATCGCTAGCGCGATTCATTGATTTGCCGACCCTATTCTGTCGTTCATTTCGCATGAACACCGAAAAAAATCATTTCATTTCTTAATTGCTTATCGGAGTCGTGTCAGGAGACGTCTGATATTTGACATTATGTTTACTGCTTTACAGATTGCTTATGAGAGTCATGCCAGGTGACGTCAAAGGAAATAGAGCCTGATATTTTATCTTATGTTTACTATTTGACAGATTGCTTACGAAAGTGGAATCGCGAGGAGGACATCCTATGTTTTTATCTCTGTTATGTTCACGGTTATTATCACGACGAGCACATTGTTCTTCCTACCCAAGATGAATATCAATGAGGACTACATGAAGGAGGAGAAAAGAAGACGAAGCAGTTGCAAGCAGGAGAAGAGGCTGGTCAGACATGACGGTAGTTCTCCACAACCAGCGGAAAAACACGATGAAAAGCTTCTAAAAGTGCACGAAAAGGAATTTGGTGGTAAATTTTGTTAATGCGTTAATGTGTAAACATTACAGAAACATTAATACTGTATAACTGGTATTACATATGACCTTAATACTAGTAAATAATCCACCTTAAGTACGTATACGACGTGGTTTTGATTTCATTCGTGCCTGTATACAATCAATATTTTTACGTTCAGTGCTGCAAAGTACTCCTTAAGTAAGTTGAAATTTAAAAGAGAAAACATGTTTGAAAAAGTTTTTTTTATGGGAAGAAACGGTTATCAGTGACTGCAAATGGATCCGTTCTACCATAACCTGATCGCTTAAAATTGGCGAATACACGAACCTCTTTGGATTAGGATGTGTTTGTTGAGAATTTTCAGTATAAATCTCGACAGTAAATAAAAACATTTTTAACGTAAATTTCTTTTCAGTCATGAATGGCAGTTTGGATCTCACGGTGGCAGGTGGTTCGTCTAAACCATCACTGTTATCTGTTGTTTTCTCTGTGACATTTATGTTACACCTCTACTGGCTGTTTGTGCACGCTCTGAGATTCGTTACGTTCATTGGACAGCTAAATGTTTGGCTGGAGAATATCTTCGACGGGAATGAAGCCAAAGGTACGGTCGATAACAGTCAATGTAGTTAGAAATAAAGTATATTCAATTATAGCGAGCGAAAGGTTGGTGCGGATTCCCATTTTCTTGCTTATTTGTAGCGGGAAAAGACAAAGTTGACCGACAAACTTAAAACTACACGTGCCATATTTACGTTATTATTTGACGCTAAATAAAGATGGCGGCTTTCAAATTATAATATCGTTGAAAATGCTGCAATTATATTAACGGTAACCTTAGAATGGATGTACCTTGTCTGTCTGAGAAAGGCAGGTGTTTTTATACCCCCTCCTCAGGACAGCATGGATAAAAATCTCGCTAGCGCTCGGGTTTCTATTCCACGCTGTCCTTCGCGTTTGGGAAAGCCATACAGGCAGAGATATAATATCCTTATAATCTTTCATCCAACCAGTTTTAACGGTTTTATATTAGGGAATGTCTATTTTTTCAAAGTGCAAGGATCTTTGAGAATTAATTGGTCAAATTTGGAAATACTTTATCTTTTGTGACATGTATTCTTTTCAGTTTATTTTATTTTGTTTCAGTTGGAGAAATGCTTGCTATATTCTCATACATGACAATGGGAGCAATTGGTTCTGCGTTGCTGTGTGGTTTTGTATATGATTATCAACGTAAAAGATACGCCAGTAAGTATACAAATCAGTTTAATTATGTACTTCATATCTTCATATCTGAGTACAGGTATATGCGACTGCTAGAAATTCCAATTATTCGGATACTTGCTTGTATAAACATCTGTAGAGAGTATCGTGAAAACAAGATGTTTTTGTGTCATTATTTGTTTTCATTTGATGTGAAATGACTTATGAATTATCATACTTGTTTAAGGAAATACTATTTTTGATCACGTAAACATGTCAATCTGCTGAAAGCTAGTTACAGCTATACTTGAATGGCAATTCTTTTGCTTCTCATAATATTGTTCAATACTCTTTGCTCCTTTTATGTAAGTTTTACTATTTCTTTTTTACGGTGCCCCTAAAATGACATGTTACACACTTTTTTTCCACTTAGGTAATGTGAGACTTTTTTATTTCGTTTAAACGAAATCATTTCGTTAAAACAAAATAACTATTTCGTTTAAACGAAATCATTTCGTTTTAACGAAATAAGTTTAAACGAAATGATTTCGTTTGAACGAAATGATTTCGTTTAAACGAAATTTCGGACTAGGTGCGTTTGAGATTATATTCAGTATATATTCATTATTTGGAAATAAATTCGTTGGTATTCTGCATCTGATTTAAAAAAAAAAAAAAATAGTAAATTGGAAAATGTGTTTCGTACTCAATGTTGGTTCAAAAGTGTATCTCCTTCACATAGAGTTTTACATAAAATAGCGCTGTCATTTGATAAAGAGATTGTTACATGCAGCCAGGATCAGTAGAAACAATGTTTGAAGAGAATAAAATGGCAGATGGTTTTTACAAAAGGTTTTATTTTGCGTAATCTGTTTTGTAGTTTTCTATAAATCTATTTGATTATTTCAGGCAATACATTAACTTGTACAAGGTAAACATACCGTAGGAAACATGGTATTAATAGGTACATTTTACAGTACAGTTTGGTAATTGTCTGCCTGTTTATAATGTTCTGAGGTCATAATTTCGACCTGATAATTATGTAGCTAGTAAAAATAATTGAAATACAACATCGTATTAATGTTTGGAATATGTATAATATATCTGTTTAAAGTGCATGGTATACAAGGTTAGTTACGTTGCAATTTCAGAATTGTCCTTGAATCAGTATTGCCATATAAGTTTACAAAGTGAGAAATATATAGTTTTGTGAAGATCTCTCTGGTAAAAATACGGCGAAAATGATAGAAAATGCTTCTGTATTTAAAAGTGGTAATCTTTTGTCTTAAATTCAGGGATTTGATTAGATACTTTCGCAATTTTCCAATTTGAAAGACTGAAAATCCCCGTGTTTGAGAAAAATCCCAGTGGGATCTCCTGCGGATGAGCACAAATTCCCGTGAGAGAAAAAATATCGTCTAAAACACCTACGTTCGAAAATGTATTTAATGTTACATTTTGTTTTTCTAATACCGGTGCAACACAAGAAGAGACTTGTGACCACCCACGCAATTCATCAGCAAGACATTAGTCACACAAAGTGGAATCCTGCGAAAACATTAAAAGTACAAGCTATTGTTTCTTCGCGAAACTTACCTGGATTGATGGCAATATGAATTTATCTATTACACCAAATATATGGTTGCTATGACAACAAATATTAAAACAGCTGTCAATTAGTTGAAAAATGGGAATAGGCAGTTAATGTAAAACTGCAAAATATTTTTCTCGAAACTTACTTAATAGATAGGTGGCAACATGGAAAGCACCTTCGTCTATTTCTTTTGTTGTTATATCAAATATGTGGTTGCTATAGTAACAAATACAATTAAATCCAACAATATGACAGGACCATAGATTCTTTAAAACTATAACCTATTTTTGAATGAAACTTGCTACATTCATAGATGACAATATTATGGAGAATATACGGGTCCTGTTATTTTGTTGCTTTGTTACAAAAAAGTGGTTTCTGTACAGTCGTGAAAGGCAAATTTCAAACAATTACCATCAGTGATAGTGAACGTTTATGCTATGATATAAGGTACTTATATGTCACGTGAACGTGGCTTTGTACGAGAAAATTTACAGGATTTGCTATCAAATAAATACGAATATTGATTGTTTTTATCAGAAAGCATTCTTTGCATATATTGTTTTTTCAAAAATCAATTTTTGGCCCCCGCAGTAATAGAATTTTGGCACAACTTTACGTCTTTGACGTTGGTATAGTGTTCATTCTAGTGAAAACAGTAACAAATATTTTATTGTATATTTTTCAGATGCTGGTAAAATCAAGCGTGTTTACATTCCTGTAGTGCTACCGATGTGTTTGGTCATCTTCTACTCTGTAGGCACTACAATACTCTGCTATATCAAACACGAAGTCGCCCCGTATTTTGCATTTGTACTGTTCACCTTATTCCGGACGTCGTTGTTTACCGTGGCCGTGGCTTTTATTGGCGATGCGTGCGTATCAGAATATACATGTTTGTGAACTTTCTTAGTTTATTTTGTATTTAGCGGCAGTTTAAGATCAGAACTTTAATGAATATGGTAGTCAATCGAAAAAAAAATCCTCATTTTCATCCATGAAATATATATGATCTTTTTGAAGCTAACGCAACCAAATAATAACAGCAGATTCGGTTTGATTGAGTTTGTTCATTGAATGTAGACTCCCTGATCCCATAGTGTCTGTATGGAGATAATTTTGAAGAATAGAGTATATCTAGCTAATAAACAACACACTGAGTCTGTCCATGAAAGCTAATGAAAAGTGTAACGCCTCTTTAACACAAACGTGAACTGAGCACTAAAAGGGCTGTGCTTACTTTGAATTTCAAATCTGACTTTAATAACGTTTTCATATTGATATTTACAGATTTCCATTGGACTATTTTGGTGTGTTGCTTGGCTTTATGCAGCTATCAGCGGGAATAGCCGGTCTTGCACAGAACCCATTGTTCCAATGGTATGACGCCTACGACGGATCTTATATGCATGTAAGTCGGGTAGCTTTGGTGATTTAATCGAACAATCGACAAAGTGAGTTTATCAAATGTCATTAATGGAAGAGCAACTGTAAGCAACACTTATCAACCATGCTTGGGATTTTTCTCGTATGTTCATAAGTGTACATATGCATTAATCCTACATGCAGCAGTTTACAAATGTTCCCACTTTTCCTTTTCCCGTTCAATGTTCGTAAGTCCGACTATTGTAGACAAACCCTAAATGTATGCCAACAGTCAAAGTCATTGTTTTCATGTCCTTTTGTCCGTCCGTCGTAACTCGTGTCCGAAGTATAACTTCATAACCACGGTCACAAATTGAGCTCAAATGTCAAAACTGTCCATCACATTTCGTATCAGGAGCATAACTTATTAACCATTCAAATTATTGACTTCAAATTTGGCATGTACATAGGTAGTGATGAGACGATGTGCAGAGAACATAAACCGTGTCTATAAAACCGTGTCTGTAGGTTAAAGTCAAGATCACAACATTTGATGATCTCAAATCTGTCTGTTATATTAAGTATCCATAGCATACTTTAACCATTCAAGGTAATGACTTCAAACTTGGGATGGTTGGTGGTGGTGAGACGATATGCAGAGTACATGTGCCAGTGTGGTAGGTCAAAGGTCAAGGTCAAATCTGCCCATCATATTTCATGTCCAGAACATATCTTAAAATATTAAAGGTATTGACTTGAAACTTGGAATATAGGCAGGTGCTGGTGAGAGGATGTGCAGACTGCAACAATCTACATCACACACCGCCTTTAACTATTCCCTACAAACAAATCATTTAGTTTCTTGTCCTTTATTATCATGTCACACACCCTGGTCATTTGCTTCCGTCCTTATCCGATATAAACCTTCGGGTGTATATATCCCCATTTGGCAAAGCTCTTGTTTTTTAATTTTATTCGCAAGAAAGTGTATTTTCACCGTTCCTTAAAATCACTTGAGTGTAAAAACAATTTCAGGTTAATATTTTGCTGCTTGCTCTCGAAGTGTCCACAGTGATCCATCCTATATTCCTGTATATGAAAGGTCGTCGGGACAAAGGTGACGGTAGTGGCAGTGTTTATAGACTAGATTATACGATTGACGTACCGACGACGGCGTGAACAACCAGTTACCGTTTAGTGTAACAGATTCCAGGCCAAATAGAAACGTGTAGTTATAAACCGGTGCAAACTCAGCCTCAATCCTATCACATTAATATATGTTTGTATGTAATACATATTTGGAAATAAACATTGTTATAACCAAAAACCGTTTAAATAGTGTATAGAATCTTAATCGTGTTGTGATTCCAACACAAGAGTTGGCCAACTAATGAACATGAACAGACTGAATCAAACCGAGTCTGCTATTATTTTGCTTGGTTGTACTATATATGCTTCCAAAGGATCTTCTATACGCTTCCAAAGGATCTTCTTATAGATTTCATTGAAAATGTTAATTTTCATCGATTTATTAACATGATCTTCGTTAATTTTCATCGATTTATTAACATGATCTTCGTACATAAAAGTTAGTTACTTGCTTCATACATGTAGAAGAAGTAAAACAAAATAATTTATATACAGAATTATCTTCAGCAAAAATGAAAATGGCATTAAGTGACTGGCAGATGTTTACAAGCAGATTCATGTTATGAACATATCTAGTACCAATGTATTCACTACTGTGTATGCTTTACCAATCATCAGAAGAAGAAATAACTATAAATTCGTGTTGTTGTTTTTCTCTATATTTTAATACATTATAGCTGACCTTGATAACAAATACATTCCAGACCACTTTTTTTGACACCATTAACCTGAAATGTAAAGATAGGAAATGAAAAATATTGCTATGATACTTCGTTATTGATTCATCTCCCATTGTAACATTTCGATGCATCTCTATGCATCTCTATAAATGTTAAACTAACATTTAAATATAAAACCATAAAGTAAAGTCACGGTATAATTTCATAAATCTTATTCTATGTATATGGCTTACGAAGTATGAATTCTAATTGTCTAGAACGGTCCCTTTATTGTATAAAATACAACACTGTGTTAAAGTTTGATTTACTTTTTACTTCCGCAGTTATTTTTATTTTTGCACAGTTATAGAATAGCGGGTCAAATGATGTCTGGTATTGTTATTTTTCTGGTACTTTGGGATCATGGAGAACATTAATTTTATCTTTGATAGAATTCCGCTTGTGGGCGTGATGGGTGTTGCACATTTCATTATCTCTCATGAACAGACTCGGTCAAATCTTGTCTTCTAATATGTTGCTTGGCTGAGGTCTTTGCCTCCAATGGATCTATTCTCATATTTCATTTATACTATACATTCTAGTAACTATTAGCATTATGAATTGATTTGCATCACAAAACCACAAATATCGACCTCGGTTTTCGCAATGGACAGGCTCAATTTTTAGCTCACCTGAGCACGAAGTGCTCAAAGGTGAGCTTTAGTGATCACCCTGTGTCCGGCGTCCGTCGTCGTCCGTCGTCCGTCCGTCCGTCCGTCGTCAACAATTTGACTGTTAACACTCTAGAGGTCACATTTTTGACCCAATCTTAATGAAACTTGGTCAGAATGTTACCCTCAATAAAATCTTGGACGAGTTCGATATTGGGTCATCTGGGATCAAAAACTAGGTCATCAGGTCAAATCAAAGGAAAAGCTTGTTAACACTCTAGAGGTCACATTTTTGGCCCAATCTTAATGAAACTTGGTCAGAATGTTACCCTCAATAAAATCTTGGACGAGTTCGATATTGGATCATCTGGGATCAAAAACTAGGTCATCAGGTTAGATCAAAGGAAAAGCTTGTTAACACGCTAGAGGTCACATTTTTGGCCCAATCTTAATGAAACTTGGTCAGAATGTTACCCTCAATAAAATCTTGGACGAGTTCGATATTGGGTCATCTGGGGTCAAAAACTAGGTCATAAGGTCAAATCAACGGAAAAGCTTGTTAACACTCTAGAGGTCACAATTTTGGCCCAATCTTAATGAAACTTGGTCAAGATGTTACCCTCAATAAAATTTTGAACAAGTTGGATATTGGGTCATCTGGGGTCAAAAACTAGGTCACCAGGTCAAATCAAAGGAAAAGCTTGTTAACACTCTAGAGGTCACATTTTTGGCCCAGTCTTAATGAAACTTGGTCAGAATGTTACCCTTAATAAAATCTTGGACGAGTTCGATATTTGGTTATCTGGGTTCATAAACTAGGTCACCAGGTCAAATCAAAGGAAAAGCTTGTTAACACTGTAGAAGCCGCATTTATGACTGTATCTTCATGAAACTTGGTCAGATTGTTAATATTGATGATCTTAAAGTCCAGTTTGAATCTGGGTCATGTAGGATAAAAAACTAGGTCACCAAGCCAAATCAAATGAAAAGCTAGTTTACACTGTAGAGGCCACATTTATGACCATATCTTAATGAAACTTGGTCAAAATGTTAATCTTGATGATCTATAGCTCAATTTCAAATCTGGGTTAGGTGGGGTCAAAAACTAGGTCACTAGGTCATATCAAAGGAAAAGCTTGTTAACACTCTAGAGGCCACATTTATGACTATATCTTCATGAAACTTAGTCAGAATGTTAAACTTGATGATCTTTAGGGCAAATTTGAATCTGCGTCATGTCGGGTCAAAAACTAGGTCACCAGGTCAAATCAAAGGAAAAGCTAATTAACACTGTAGAGGCCACATTTATGACCATATCGTAATGAAACTTGGTCAGACTGTTAATCTTGATGATCTTTAGGTCAAGTTTAAATCTGGGTCAGATGGAGTCAAAAACTAGGTCACTAGGTCATATCAAAGGAAAAGCTTGTTAACACTCTAGAGGCCACATTTATGACTGTATCTTCATGAAACTTAGTCAGAATGTTAAACTTGATGGTCTTTAGGTCAAGTATGAATCTGGGTCATGTCGGGTCAAAAACTAGGTCACGGGGGTCAAATAAAAGGAATAGCTAGTTAACACTTTAGAGGCCACATTTATGACCATATCTTAATGAAACTTGGTCAGAATGTTAATCTTGATGATCTATAGGTCAAGTTTAAATCTGGGTCAGGTGTGTTAAAAAACTAGGTCACTAGGTCAAATCAAAGGAAAAGCTTGTTAACACTCTAGAGGCCACATTTATGACTGTATCTTCTTGAAACTTAATCAGAATGTTAATCTTGGTGATCTTTAGGTCAAGTTTAAATCTGGGTCATGTGGGGGCAAAAACTAGGTCACCTGGTCAAATCAAAGGAAAAGCTAGTTAACACTTTAGAGGCTACATTTATGACCATATCTTAATGAAACTTGGTCAGAATGTTGATCTTGATGATCTTTAGGTCAATAGGTCAGGTGAGCGATACAGGGCCTTCATGGCCCTCTTGTTCTTGTACATATCACATTATATGTGTAATAAGAGCGGAAAAATGTGCAGCCCGATACAGGACTCGAACCTGCGACCTTCTGCTTGCATGTCAGATGCTCTACCAACTAAGCTAATCGGACAATCGATATCATAAGACTAATTATATACATTACAAATGTATATACACACTGCTACATTGTTCTCTCCTTTTTTTCAAAGACAAACTCAGATTCTTTTGACTAACCCAGCCATTGCTTTACCCTAGCTCTAGGATTCCAAGGCTAGTCACCACACTCACGGCACCAATGTAATAGGAGCGGAAAAATGTGCATCCCGATACAGGACTCGAACCTGCGACCTTCTGCTTGCAAGTCATATGCTTGAGCTAATCGGACAATCGATATCATAGACTAATTATATACATTATATACACACTGCTACATATTGCTTAGTTGAAAGATCAAAATAATTATGTCAGATGGCACCACTACAATGAAAATTTTCATCGATTGTATTTCAATAAAACATTTAACAGTTATTGGTGACCGACTTTCTTTAGAACTAACAGAACTATGTGATAAATTATCTATTGTTTCACTACAAGTAACAGTACAAGATGAAATACCTATAATTTGCGGAAGTTGTGAATTTGTACAGTTCATGTTACAGAGTGACAACAGTGGGAAAACACTGGTGCATAGCAAGCCTAGAGGAAACGGTTGTCTCTTTTGGATTTACATACCTGTTTAACGCAGATTAAAATGCATTATTATGCTTATGTAAGAAAATAAGTGAAATAAGTTTATAGTCGGGTTTCTTTAATATGTGATTTACACAACTTCTCGTATGTCTTTAAAAGATAATAGGTAAGGGTAGATTTCTCGGAAGCACAGAGCACTGCCAGCAATGGTAAACAAACTTACCACCTGTTTGGAACAGCTCATTGCATAATGGAATCTACTTCCCCGCTCATATTTGTAAATTTTGCACACATGTTAAGGCAGAAAACAGCGAGAATGCATTGGCGTCTTTCATAAAGAGAAATATTAGGCATGGTCCTTTGTAAGTCAAATCAGTATTTTCCGAATTACTTGTTAAATCTTAAATTTTACCTGATCTGGTCGACACATGTGTGCTGTCTTGCATACATCATTCTCTCCTTTGTGAGCACAATCAAAACAGAAAGGTCCCCTGTCTTTGGAAGTTGGAAGACCTGCGAATACATTCATTGCATTGCTACTTGTGATCATTTACAGTACGCAATGACTATATTTCATCGAGCGTACATGAGGTAAAAAGGTAATTTATAGGTTTCATGTTTAACGAAAGTCCCCATCTGGAATGGATAGAACAACTCATTTCCCGTCGAGCTCATGGCAGGTGTCATATTTACCTTTCCTATCGTACAGGCTAGGCCGATACTTTTGGAAACAGCACTAATCCAAGCAAATCATCGAGCACTGAACGCTATTCGGGGTATCACATTTTATCTATTATATAATCTATATAAAGACATATTAAGATATAAGTTCGACATCCCCGTTTTTTTCTTTTTGTTTGAAACGCGTTTCTAGTGCCAATTTGAATCATGACGAGTTCCCAAAATTTTATTCTACTTTAAGCGTTTCTTTATATACAGGATCTTTGTTGTGTTATTTGTCCATAGATATTTTTGTATATGAGCCGCGCCATGAGAAAACCAACATAGTGGCTTAGCGACCAGCACCCGCGCAGTCTGGTCAGGATCCATGCTGTTCGCTTTCAAAGCATACTGGTATTAGAGATAGTGTTAGCGAACAGCATGGATCCTGACCAAACTGTGTGGAGTCGCAAAGCCACTATGTTGGTTTTCTCATGGTGCGGCTCATATGTCTTTTGATTTTCGTTTTGCTCCTATGTAAGTCTACCTATTTAAAATTATGGAACGGTTAGGAAGTTGAAGTTGCAACTAAACATTACACCTAACGGGAATTTAGCTGCTATGATACATGCTGGCTTTCATATCGTTTATTGCTTTTGATACCCAATATCTAGAGAGCTATCCCTTTTACCTGTTGCACCAACTACCGCTTTTTTCTCAGAATATAATACTGAGAACAAGTTTCTGAAGCACAACTTCACGGTCAATTCCGTAATTTAGAAACCACTTTAAATAACTAATGTTATTACATGTGAAAAATGAACATAAAGATTCAGTGCAGATATAAGCATAATAAAAAGTAAGACCGGCAATTGTTCAAATATAATGTTTTTCGATATAAGTATGATCAATATATACCGACACAAAGAAATGTTCAGTGACTGTATCAGCATATGTCTTGAGACATAGCACGAAACTAAGAACAGCTCCATTTACAAGTGCCAATATTAGTCATCCGACACAATGATCATTTTACGTATCACTATCAATATAGCGCAAAAGCAATACACATTTGGACGAAAGAATAAAAAACATTAACTTATACTTAACATGTGTAAATATCAACGCACTTTGTATACTGTTACGCATGTAACAGATCAAACTTGATTCGAAAGGATATTTTTACAGATTTTAATGACTATCACAACCGCAATCTTTTAGTGCAATTTATTTCGCAATAATTTTGGCGTATGTTTTGTTCGGAATAAAATTGTATATATGCCAATACTGTATACAAAATAAACTAATGAACTTTATTAAACATTAAACCGAGCCTGCAACATTTTCGTTTTTCTCGTGGAGTTTCCAGTTTTTCTATTTTATGTTAATTAAATGTACATTTTCACATCATTTAAGGGTCAAGGCCGAATAGACATACAGAAACATTTTATATAGTTTTCTAATACAATCATTTTCCAACCATCATCTCTGCAACCAATTACATTACAGAAATTGCCATTGCAACATTGTTGACAATTAGCTTCCTGTTCAACATTTTGGCATGCCTGAAAATATGTAAACATCGTATTTCGTTTTTTTTTATCAAAGTAACACCAAACCTAAATAAAATAGAGTTTCATGATTGAAAAAAGAAATATAAACTTATGACTTAATACTTTTGAGATAGAACCTAGTAGGCAAAAACGATTTGACATGAATGATGATCTGCAGTTATCATATTACAAATTCGTTATTCAGTTGTTTCTTAATATATGGCACAACTCCAAGAGCTACAGCAAAGTCATTATAGAGTTAGACATTGGGCTCTTTTAATAAATTCAATGTGGAAAGACACAATGTAATATTTTTATCATATGTTAGCTTTCCATGCTGAAACATCAATAATTCTTTCTTAACCAATTATAGAACTAGCTAATTCGACAAAAGTCTCCTATACTTAAAACGACGTCCACGCCAAAGCTTTATTACATACGTGTAACAGCAAAATTATATTATGGCTTTATTTCACTCCCACGACAGACGTATGATGAAACGAATTAATTATTATCATTATTTATTATTAAGAACATGTTACTAAATCTTGGCTGAGTATTGGCTGATGGAAAAAATGCCTTTTTGTACCTGTATTCTACTCTTGTTTACGTCCACTACTATGATTACTGCTGTAAGGCGGAGTAGTTCCTAAGTAATTCGAAGCAATTCCTGTACTGGCTGAATTATGAGTACATTCTGAAATATAAGAATATATGCATATAAAACAACAACAACCTACAGAGTCTGTTGCTCTTACTATCTTCATTGTCCCATAACGTCACGTTATAAAAGTTTCAAAATTATTTTCCGAAACCACAAAGAGTACAAGAATTTGACTAATTTTTGGACGATTTTTGGACTGAAATTAGGTTGAACTATCCTGTCTAAAAGTATATTTTCCTCTATTTTGATAAGAAATTTCCTTTAAAGTAAAATATGTGATGTTTTCTTAACAAATACTCCAACCAAAACTATCATTACAGCCGAGCCCCCGCTAAATAGCGAGTTTTCACCCCGTCATTTTAACTTTTTCGCCCGGCGGGGACGCGAAGCGAAAATGCGAAATAGCAGAAATCAGCCACCGTAATGTAGTGTGTTTATTTATCTTGTCCCGTACTGATTTTTTAAAATCTATTTTTAATCTTTGGCGACTTTGAATATGACATCGTATTTCACTGTCAATGAATGGTCTTTTGTCGCTTTGATGGCACGAGAAGATTCTCTTTTTTTATTACTATTTTCCGTGGGACCAGAATTAAACAATCTGCGGTGTATAATTGGTCCCTGCTTTGAATGATTTCTTTGGACTTTTTTTATAAACTGAAGAGTTGAGATCCTCGACAAGCATGCTGTCGGACATGCAACGCACTGTCGCTTCTTTCCCGCAAAACCTTTAATAGCGATTCGATATCAAGATCAAATGTAAACTGCCCACAGCTGCCTGTTGACAAATTACAAGAGAGACACTATTTCATTGCATTGTTAAAGCAATAAAAGAATGCAATATTCAACTTGAATATCGCACAGTTCATATACCAACCATGTTGGATAGCCTTCATTGAATAAATTTTTCAGCAGAAACTACATGTTATTGAAATACTAGGTATGATAATAAGCTGTCCTGATGCAATTAAACTTTGAAAGATTTTAATATAGATCTTTTAATTTGAAACCCTACAAAATTAGTTTTTAGTTTCAGCATTTAATCATCAAAATGAGGCGTGTCTGGAAAGTCGAAAAATGTTCGGAACGATCAGTCACTTTATATTAGAAACCACAAAGCAGAACCTCATTAGCTTCAATGTAATGACGTCACGAATATTACGTCCAAATTTTTGAATTTGTAGTCTCTATATAATTGTTCAATCACTTTTGTTATTTAGTAACTAATGATGACTTTATTGTTTACTTCAAAAATAATTTACTTCTGATTTTATAGCCCGAGGTTGGATATGAATAAGGTATGTCAGTTTTAATTACTTAGCTGGTAAACTGGACGCATTAAATATCCTTCTTGTAAGCAGGTTTGCGTTGTCTAAGATGAATGTTTCTTTTTTTCGTTCTTTTGAAAAGTTATGATAACTGAGATGCTGTTCGAGTTAACAGACGGTAAAAAATGACTAAAGCGATTTACTTGCCAGCCTGTACATTAAAGTGGGTTGGAGATGATCATGCATATATTTATTCATAGAGCTCCAAGCGCCTGACATCATAACCCCATAAATATGTAAGTCAAAATTTAAATAATTATTGTTGATATCAGCAGTGTAGGAAATGAACCAGTATACTGTATCATGCTTATGTTGGGTGTCAACTGGTGAACGTCTGTAAACAGTAACTTTTATATTTCAAAATGTTTGTCAGGGTCTGCAAAATACGAAACTTTCATTTTAGCCAAAATGATCGGAATGAGGGACTCCAAAATATGAGGAAAGCAGACAAATACATGTATTGTAACTGATTATTTATTTGTATAAATATTCTAAACAAATTTGTTTTCAGTGTGTGCATATCCAACATCACTTGACAAACATATCCATACATGTTAAAACTATTCAAGGTCACGGTCAATTTGAAAGTCAAAGGTAATCTTTATGTCAAAAATATTATTAAAAGCGTGTAATATCTGCAATTTAATCATCTTTATTTGATTTTTCACCCTATAAAAGATAATAGGTCAGGGTAGATTTCTCGGAAGTCAGACACCACAAACCTCTCAGGAGCTAGCATTTGTGCAAGAGTAGGCTACACAAAAAGACTGTACGGAAATATTCAGAGGGTTGCTTCAAAAACGCAAAGTAATTTAATTTGATGCAAAATATAAAAGGTGATGTGTGTGTGTGTGTGTGTGAGTATGAGGGTTGGGTCAGGGTAGAAAGTGGGTGGTATTGTGGGCGGTAAGAAAGTGAATGGATGATATTCAAAAGGAAGATCATTAAAAACTAAAATTCATTGCTGAGAAAGATGCAGTCGGTAATCGAAGTGCATCCACCAACCTGCGAGGTCACGAAAATTAGCATGCACGTTAATTAAATACGTAACTGCCACAAATAACAGCTAATACAGCGCATCTACAAAACTGAAAAATGCCGAGGTTTTATACTTAGAATATTTTGAATTCTTATGCCCACAAACATTGTCAGCAAGTTTGGTGAAAATCGGATGAAAGCTGTTGGATTTAAAGAGCGACAAGGCTAAACTTGCAGTTTTCCTGTACGGGTTGTCTAGAGGTCCGGTTATCAGACCCCTAGCCACTGCCATTCAAAATTTCCTCAACCTGTGACAAAATAATAGATTTCCCCAATCAATAAGATTTTCTTCCAATTATATCTGTATAGATCTTGATCTATATAATTTCTATTTGGGAATACCTGTTCTTCTTCTTCTTCTGAAACTTGTTCTAAATCAGATAGCACTGCCATCACTTGAATCGTTTTTGTGTGTTGTAAACAAACAGACGCCAATTAAATCCTGATTTCAAGACGCATAATCAAACTCTGTACATGGAGCGCCTACTTCATCCGATTTACATTCGGAACCTTTTCATGCGTTTCGAGCTTTATCGTATGTTTAACATGGGACTGTTGAACCGTCCAAATACAGAAAATACAGGATTTTTTTGTACGCACGTGCGTCAGAAAATACAGGATTTTGTACGCACGTGCGTCCAAATACCGTACTATATTGTACGGTCACGTGTTGCAAATGAACGTTCGCGATTGGATAGATAATATAAATATAGAATAATATTAGGTTATTTAACATTGTTCTGTACAATACGGAGATATATTTGGACGAGTACCCAGCTGAGAAAACCATATTGGACGAGCCGCTGGGCGAGTTCAATATGGTTTTCTCAGCTGGGTACGAGTCGAAATATATCTCGTATTGTACAGTACAATGTTAAATAACCTTTTTATTCTATATCTATTTTATCTTACTATAATAATAGTTTAAATTAAAAATGTTTCACTGAATATTATATTCCTGCCTTTTCTAGTTTTTCCCAGCATGGTATGAGTGTATATATATATTATACAGAACAATCTTAGACCTTAAATAGACCTTAAACTTTTTATTCTATATTTATTTCTCTTCATACGTAATATACGTAATTCACTGAATGTTGTTTTTTCTGCTTATCATCATTAAAAAAAATATATGGTGCAACCTCCCTACAACAGCCATTTGGCGATTTGGGTGATAATAATACTTGGCTGAGATATTATGCCCACAAACATTGTCAGCAAGTTTGGTGAAGATCGGATGAAAACTGTTCGACTTAAAAGAGTGGACAAGGCTAAAGTCCCCGTTTTTTTTTTGAGTAATTCAAGGACTATAATCAAAGAGTGCCTGGTACAATTTGGCTGGTTTTTGAAACTGGCCGAGATGTAATGCCCACAAACATTGTCAGCAAGTTTGGTGAAGATCCGACGAAAACTGAATCATAGAGCAGACATGTTTTGGATGCTGACCGCCCGCCCGCTGCCATTCATAATCTTCTCCATTTTGTTTCTTAACCGTTAAATAAAAACTGTTGAGGTAGCTATTCAGACATACAGGGCTGATACCAATTTCTAGGTTTCGTCCGGAACGGCTTCTTTTAGCGACTTTTCAAATATTCCAGTATCTGATGATCCTTTTTACTACATTTTTAAGTTTCTGATTATCAACGAACGTTTTAATATCTAAATCAGATCGCACTGTTATCCCTTGAATCGTTTTTGTGTGTTGTAAACAAAAAAACAAACAAACTCAAATTAAATCCAGGTTTCAAGACGCATAATCAAACTCTGTACATAGAGCACCTACTTCATCCGATTTACATTCGGAACATTTTCACGCGTTTCGGGCTTTATCATATGTTTAACATGGGACTGTTGAACCGTCCAAATACAAAAAATACAGGATTTTTTGTACGCGCGTGCGTCCAAATACAGAAAATACAGGAATTTTGTACGCGCGTGCATCCAAATACCGTAATATATTGTACGGTCACATGTTGCAAATGAACGTTCGCGACTGGATAGATAAAATAGGTATAGAATGATAAGAAATATTATACAAGTAATACTATGTCATTTGTCACATACATACATATACATATCCACATACATTCATGTATACATATTCAAAACATTGATTCCCAGGTGCGTTTCATAAAATGTATTTTAAGACGTTAGATCGAACATTAGCTTCAATATTTGGTAAGAACATACAATAGCGATAAAATGTAATTGTAACCGATTAGACATGTGTCTAAAACTGACCTTGAAACATTTGATGATTATAAATTTAAATAAACAATTTACATATTAATCAAACATTTCTGTAGTGGTGTGTGGCTTTATAACATGTGATAATTTAACCAGCAGAATAAAGTTTAAGTCGCTATTTGTGTGCATTTTTGCTTGCACAGTTACTTCGTTCCCGATTACATAAAAATATCAGAAAACTGTGAACATGTATATATTGCCAACACAGAAAATATTAGTATTCATTGTAGTGCATGTCCAAACACACTTTATAACGTACTGAATTGCATAATTGTGTCTGGGATAATACATTTTTCTTCGTCCCGACCTGATAACCTAGTATGTTCTCATTGTGGAACACTGCGGATAGCGTAAAATATTAGTGCCCATAAATTCGTCTATTCTAAAAGGTTTGCTGTGTAAGAACAAGCCATTGTACAAGCATGCTGATTTGTGAAACAATTGCAAGTCGTGTTGTAGCTGGAGCACTCGCCTGTGTAGTCATTAAGCAGTTCCGGTGCTGCTGGTGACTGTGGTATCCGTGTAGGACGAATAATAATCCATGCTCATTGGTTTCACACCCAAAGTTTGTTACTTGTGAAAGATAATGAACAGTTGTTGTGGCATGTCGCCAAATCAAGAGATGCAACCCGCATCACAAGAAATTCACAAAGAAACTGTCTTCTGTAGGCGGTAAGCTTCTGGGTTGTTTCAACTGCATTGCCATTTTGTATCTTCATTCAATGACTGAGTATCGCGTCCTTTGTACAAATTAACAACAAACTTTATGCAGGCCGTCTACTGTATTCTTGAGAGAACTAATGCCTTCTCCTACATCATGCAACTGTTGGCATTTACCTGGGTATTGCATCATATGCTTAAACACTGTTTTCTTTCACTTGCCAAAGAAACTACTACTGGTATTACAGCCAGTCAAACAATATTCAGTCAGGATAATCTTTATTTTAGTCCACCTGCTTAACTCAATAGGGAGAGCGCAGATCTACGGATCGCGTGGTCGTGAGTTCGATCTCCGGGTGCGTCGCATGTTCTCCGTGACGAGTTGAACACCGATTACATAACTGAAATAATGTTGAGAAACGGCGTTAAAACAAACAAACAAACAAACAAACAAACAAACACAATCTTTATTTCTTCACCACACAACTTCTGCACTAAATCGTGAACTGGAATACAAGTATTTCGCCAAAGATCTGTGTGTGAAGTGACTCGACCTGTTCACATGTTTAATTATTTAGCATCAATCGACTCGTGATGGTGCAACAATAATACCAGTAAGTCTGTATCGAGACTGTACTTCTACCTAAGAAGAACCTGCGTCTACCGCACATTTGGCAATATATTACAATAACACAAGCGTGTCCGCTTCTTCTTCTTTTGACTTCAAGGACTGTATTTCTGCACAATCGTCTGTACTAATTTTCTGACATATTTCACTACATTACAACCGCAATGATCAATGTCAAATGTGCATTCAGATAACAGCAAGCCTTTTTTTCATATGCCCTGTATAGTACTATGCCAAGCGTTCTTAATTTGTGCGACTGCACAGAAATTGCTTCCAGTCCTTAGGATCTCGCAGGTCACTGTTTGTATGAATATTATTCGGAGCAAAATCATCTCTCTCCCTTCGGGTCTCTGACTTGGTTTGGGCCTAGGTCTTCGAAAACTACATGAGCAGAATTTACACAAGGAATCACAAGCGCTCGACTCTGAACTAGTCGGTTCAAAAGCTCTTCTGATCTTATGGTTTGTAATGTTGTCCTCTTGCCGACTCAAAATAAAACTTTTTTTTTTTACTGTATAGTGATGTGATTGTATTACTGCCATGCCATTAAAGGGAAAAACACTGAAACAGGAAAGGTCCTAAATGAACTTATTCAAATGCAAAATGCCGCATTTTGTGATTAAAATCATATATAAGGAATACACAATGGAATTCTGAACAGTTAGTAATATATCCGTCTATTTGTCTGTTTTGTATTCTATGTTGCACTGTACCCCGACATTTCAAATGAAGAAACTGGTACAAAACTTACAAGAAACAAAAATTAAGTAGGTAATTTACATTGTCATTTACATGCTAGTAATACTGGCTCAATAACACTTCAATAAACCGACGTGCTCTCTTCTGAAACCGTCGTTTTCTCTCAACATGCTCAGATAACATTGAAAATTCAACGACTATAAATGGCAAAATGTATCAAAAGGGAGTAACCAGTTGATACTATTTCTTTTGCAGAAAGTGTGTGTGTTTCTATTTACATCAAACGAATATTAATTCACCTTTATACATTAACAGTATGCATAAAATAAAGAATACACAAATGAATATAACTTTGTGTCATCTTTTCGATATTGTGACTAATTACTTATGTTTTCTGTCTAATCTAGTATTTGGTATTTTCATGAATTTAACGCATGTTTGAAAATAAACACGTCTGGACATTTTCAAGCAACTTGATGTTTTCGTGCTCTGTTTAACTTATAAGCCCCTTGTATGACACTAATAAACAAAGAGGGAACTCTTAACCAAGGCAATAGGAAATCATAGAATCATAATTTATATTGTGTATAAATTGATTTATGTTTTACTATAACATTAATATCTGTTTACAATCAGGGTACAGTTGGCCAGTCTAAGTACGTAGTCTTGCATTGCTAATTGGATTAAAATATGCAGACATCCTTTCTTTCTTTGTTTCTATCTGTGGTCAAGCACGCATTTATCACGCATTATGCATGCAGTCTTTTCACCGCGTTAGCAGCAACCAATTAAATAGCTCGATTAAGTTCTGATAAAATATAACCGTTCGGTTAGCGTGGGTAGTCATTTCATTCAACGAAGCGCTGGTGAATGCATGTAACGGATAATTTTTTCTCTGGATTTAGATTTGTATTTGTATCTTTTACCTTTTTTTAAACGTTCCAACGTTTAGTCTTTACAGAAGAATTTCATTCAATTTGGAATATTCGTACACATTTTTCTGTATATTAAACTGTAAAAACAAACAAGTATTGTTACTTAGAATGTATTTACAATACATGTATGTACATAGGTAGTTTCAAATTGTTAATTGTTGATCCTTACAAAATTATACGTTAATTTGCATTTAAACTGCATCAAAATTGAATGTGTTATCATTCTAATGTTTTACCAGTCAGTTCAAATTACTACATGTTTAACACTTCATCAAAAGATTATATCTCAGTCTCGGACATTAAAAATAAAGTTGTGAAATCATGCGACAACTATTTCTGCAATGATTCAAAGAGCAATGTTTAGTGAAATCATTGATTTTTTTCTGGTAAAATAATGAGTGAATATGTATTTGGTACTAATTTCGAAGTTATAATTCACTTAAAAAGCACAAGAAAATGCCCTGCAAAACAAAACTCTTAAAATAAGCGACAGTATCGAACATTACAAATCGATCAGTTTTTGTACTGACGTTTGTTGTTTAATGGATGTCACTGTTCACGTTTGTTTGAAAAAGTAAGGAAGATGGTTAACTAAGCAAATGTCTCTAAAAAGTCCATTTATCACGCTACCACTTTGACAATCTAAGATGGAACATCAATTTTATGATAAATTTGACCTAGATCACAATCGGATATTTTCCCAAAAATCAAGTTTGGCCTTGAATTTGACCTTGACCTTCGTACTGTAACTGATATGTCTATTTAAATAAAAGGCATAAGGGGCAATGCTGAGAGTAGAAGAAAGAAGATTGGTACTTCTATCTATAAATCTGTGAGCGATATCAATGGAAGATATATATTAAACTATTGTCTAAAAATTTGCGGCCATCTTGGATGCCATCTTGGATTTCTGGAGAATCCGACTATTTTGACCAAAATGATTTTCGGGTTAATGTTCTACAATCCCCGACGGACATTTTGGTTTGTAAAGAGTCACTGTTTACTGACGCCGACCGGTAGGGTCCAACTAACCGGTCTTCGTTTGAAGAAGGGGAGCCCCACTTACAAAATATTTAACATAAACTTCACAGGCCCGAATTGTTCGAACCTTTATAATATGAGCTTGCGGCCATTTTTTGTATTATACAGTGCTTTATTGTATAGTGGATTTTAGGGTATACATAGAGGATAGAAAGCTCATCTTTATATAAATTTTCACCGCATTCTTTTATTGCCTTGCAGACAGTTATTCTGACATACATTTTAAATGTTTGCTTATAGTAATATTTTTCAAATGTCATCATATGAAAATCAAAGCTCCTGTACTGACTAAATCAGTGTGTATGTAAAAGACATCAGTGAAAGAAAAGCATTTGAAAGAAATTTGGGGACAATTTTGAAAAAAAATTATCTACCTTATTATTCTGACTAATTATTGAAAAATGATCGAAGCTATCCTGTAGGCTACGCGTACACTAAATCAGTGTGAATGTAAACAATGGCAAGGAGAGAAAAACACAGGAGTTTTTATTTAAAAAAAAAATGGACAATTTTCTTTTGATATGTATAGAAAAGCTACTAAATTTATTTTCATGAACTGGAAATCAGGAAACGTTTGTTAGCTTATCCTCTATATCCTTAAATACTGTAGGGCTATCGGTAAAGTGCATTTTTTCAGGCATCTGTACGAAAACGTAGTGAAGGTCAGAGCTGTTATAAACCGAACATATGGAGTTATACCGGAAGTATCCTGTAGTTTGCACTTTATGGGCCTTTATGGAAGTTGTACTGTTTGGCGGTGTGATATTTGGATGGGGATCTCTAGTGTTTATTCTCAAAGAGGAAGGGTTTTATTCAGACATTTGCACGGCGAATGACATTGGCAACAACTCTGATTACTTATCTCCCAGTCAGTTTCCTCATGTGGCATTATCTAACAATTCAATGGATGAAAAATCCCATGACGTCATCATCGCTGATGACAATAGCAGCACGGTGACATTCCGGAAAATAATGGAGAACAGCACGACAAACGGAGGATGTCCGGCACAGGAATCTATGCTGAATCTCTGGTTTTCCATAGCAGTCAGCTTCATGTATTTGTCCTTCGCAGGCATTGGTTACTTGATAAGACACATTGGCACGAGAAACACACGAGCAATATTTTTGTGAGTATAACTGAGGTTAAGGCTGAGAAGTCAGGCATGATATTTAATATTCTCTATTTATTTACTGGCATCGGACCTTTGGAAAAATATGGTAAAAATATCGCCGATATTTACAAAAAAAGATCGAATATAAAAAAAAAATAAATAAAAATATATTAACCAAGTTTTACTTTAATATATGTCTCCATACTACTGCTTGTGTTAGATACAAGCTCCATTTTACAATTAAAATTTCTGTTTTCGGCATAAAATATCATCTCCAGTTTTCTCGTGTACATAATAGCCTAAATGCTGTCACGGATAATTTGAATTTGAGACGCCGACATCAGCACTTTCAGCGTTCTTATTCAGCGGAAATTAGCGTTAGCTGTTGACAATGACAGAAGGTGTATTTAATGCTGGACAAAAAAAAAATAATAATAAGCACACTACTTCCAATCAGTTAAATGTAATAGATAGTGAACACATATGCCATATGTAAAGTAAATAGAAAGACTTGAGGTTTTAATAATATAGTGTAATATTACATTCTGATGATATTTTAATTGAAACATTACGCCACTGCTTTGTAATGTGTTCTTGGCATGTTATAACTAGTATCATCCGGTTAAGTTTTATCGGATGTAATGCCACCCAGCAGTAAAGTCCGATAAAACAAGTAAAAATAATCCAAATTGTTGTATATATAGTGTTTATTTCAGGCATTCGTGTGTGACTGGCTCATCGTTTATTCACTAGCTTTAGATATCCAGGCTTTGAAATTAATTCAATTTAATGTCAATGAAAAAAAATCATTTAAACTGCATTAACTATCATATATAACAGAGGAAAGAATTGTTCGAATTAACTGAAGGCTAGACAATTAACGGTTAACAGAGGTTATCTGGAAGTATCACACTTTAAAAATGGTTACTGAATAAATATCAATTTCAGTTTTTTGGGTTCTTAAACACAATGCAAAATATGTCTTCTATAGATTTTATTTTCTCTTTGGCTAAATATTAGCAATTTACTACTAAAATTTAAATTTATATATACATTCATGTTAACACGAGTTATGCTCTGTTTAAAAAGATAAAAAGAATAATAAGCGGTTCAAACGTTTCTTTGTAGGTTGGTCTTTGAAAAATACGAGAATTGAGAAGTTTAAATGGGATGTGAAGCTAAAGTCCGATTATACAAAGTAATTTTAAGAAGAAATTAAAACTAACTTTGATAAGTGAATGTTATCCCTAGTAAAAGTATATGCTATATAATAAAGAAAAGAGATGTTCAAGGACTAGGGACCCTTTAAGTGTCTGTGCCTTTGTAGGATTCTACCCGGTATTGTAAGGAAAAACGTTATAGTATGTTATAGTAATTATTTAGATTTCTTGAAACAGTAAAACAAATAATCTAAATAAAATTGTATGCAGCGACGCTAATGGCACAAAAGGTAAAAACCAATAAAACAAATTAAGGGCGTGGAAAAATGTGAAATTATATTAAAATGATTGTAGAGAAGAAAACATGTTGTATGTAGTGTAAATGTGGTAACTCGGCACTTTACGATTGTATTTGAAAAACTATTAATAAACAGATTTTTATTTGTTCTCTTTAAACAGCTTTATTTACTTGATTGGAACACTATGTTTGGCGTCCACAAGTCCAGGTAAAATAGATTCCTGCCTTATGCCTTTGCTGTATTTCAGAATTTTAACAAGTCATTCACTACGAAGAAATATATTTCATTTAAAGAAGCCAAATGAAATATTACCAATGGTCGAAGGCTGAGGAATGTTTCACGTCATTTTTCACTTCTTTTGTATCATTTGCTTGTTTAGTAAAAAGGAATTACCCAGTGGAAACGAAAAAAAAGCTGAAATTAATGTTTAAAATTTACTTATCAATATATTTCTCTCTGTACCGACCATTTCAAAGGTTTTATTTGACTGTAATTGTTATTTATTAAAAGCAAATTTACACATTTCAGATACGGAAAAAGCTGAATATTGCCTGTAACGGTGACTCATGTCTTTGTACTCTGTTGTAACACATTTCAAGAAATTACCCTCATCAAAGAAACCTTTTCAAAGTGTCTTTAGCTTTATTAAATTCCTATTTTGTTTGTCCCCGTTTTAGTGCTATGCTAGACAGAATTCTTAAAAACATAACTGTTTAGAAAACAATGACATGTTACAGTTACACAAAATATTTTGAAACAAAAATCAACTTTGGTCGATCTTCGTCATATACCTGTATTAACATCCTTGCTTAAGAGTTATTGATAGGGCTAGCTCATATAATATTCACATAGAAAACAATTATATTCTTAAGGAAGTTCTGCACGTTTGGATCAAAATATTTTCTGTAATGTAAAATTTGACTAAACACTGATTTTTAAAACTTCAAAATGTTCCTAGAAAATTCGGCAAATAAAAAAGACAGTGTAATACCACATGCCTCTTTGTAGGTTGCATAGATTAAGAAAGTCAGAAGTTTTTAACACACACAGGTTTATTTACAAGATGAACTATACTAAGAATTAATCCAGGTGTAAATACATCAGCTTCTTAAACAGGTTTTGTCCCATGCCAAACTTTTAAATACTTTATACTTCTAAGCCAAAAAGTTTCATGTTACATTAACTATAACCCTTTCCAAATATTCAATATTCCATAACTCTCTCTATAACCCGATCTCGTATTATTGTTCAATTATCCGATCCAGTCTATTTCTTCTAAGCATTTTCCCTGGGTATTTATACCTTTTTCCACAAACTGAATCGCAATAACATGATAACAAGTAGTTCAATAATATTATATTCATAGCTATTTCAAAAAACATGTTAATCAAAACGTTTATTACTGTACTGATATAACCGTTAACAACAGATGTAGACTCAATCAACATTGGGTACTTCGTAGATAAATGACTGGTACCTAAACAAACAAAATATTTAGGGTCAAATATAATAGACAAAGCATTCGGCTGTGATTCGTTTTAGTAAATTTACTCACAGGTTGCCATTATTGCAATTCCGTATACCGAGTCCAGGCTTCATTCTACCTTTTCCGGATAAATGTCATTACTTCCGGTTTATCAAATGCGCAGAACTACCTTAATGTGTAGCCATTCACTTCATGTAAACAGTATCTTTTAAATTATCATCCTTTAAGCCCAGCTGGCTAGAGTACTATCGTGTTTACAAACGTTTTAATGGTATGTTCCTAAAAGATAACATTATTATCCGCATGGAGGTTATCAAAAATGTTCTACCAAAAACATACGAAACAACCTAAAAGCAGTTGAAACTACCTAGATGCATATGCATCTTCTAATCTGAGTTAAAAATGCAAAGACACTGAAATAAATATAACGATTTCTGATATTTCTAGGCTAGATGTTAGACTTTTTTTGATAGTTTTCAAAACATAACGAGTTATATCTAACACAAATATCCACGCTATTGCACTCTGTCAGCACTTTAACGGGCATGAGGTTGTAGTTTTGTTTGATAGTTATTAGGGTTTATATGTCTGATCTTTTCATATGTCAATAGGTATGGAAATTATTAGGTATTTTGAATGTCTGATCTTTTCATTTACCAATAGGTATGGAAGTTGTTAGGTATTTTGTATGTCTGATCTTTTCATATGCAAATAGTTTTGGAAGTTATCAGGTATTTTGTATGTCTGTTCTTTTCGTTTGCTAAAAGTCTATATGCCAATTAAAGCATCTCACGTTTATGATCAGCTGTAGTTGATTGTTAAAATTGTTATTGATTATCCATCATACACGATATACTAGTTTAATAAATGACATACTGTTATGTGAAATGAATGGTTTTGAGGGATGCGGTTTTCAATATACTGCTTTTTTATGTGCACCTTCATGTAAGAAAGGCGATTACTCATATTTTAACACCCTGCATGTAACTGATATTTTAATATTTTGATCATATTATTCCAGTTTGTCATGGACCATCTTCACCTTTACATCATTTCTTGTCCCGATTTTGCCTGCGACAAATACGACCATAGTCCTTTCATCCCTTTCAACTTTTCCCTAGCAATTGTGTAAAATCCTTTTAACCAAAGTCATATATCTTTTAGAAAGAAAACAAAAGACGAAGATGAAAATATGGTGTTTTTAATTGATTGGAATGTTTATCAAGTTGCTACAGACGACATAGGATTTAATCACTACAGATATAAATTTTGTTGAGAAAAACTTATAAGAAATATTATTTTAGTTTCACTGGCATTCTTTATTATTTGAATAAAGTTATCTTTTTGACAGTTTATATATAAAAATGAGGCAAATTAATATACAGTATAGGTAATTCTGTTATATATTGTAGCATGTTCAAAGTTGTGCGTATTTTTTAGAGCACAAATATCTTTCACCATGATGCGTGAAGACAGCAACTAGTTCTCAGTTTTAAGTACTTTATACACGCATAATTGGAAACAAAAACTATAGCATTTAAGGAAGTGACAAGACATACATTGACAGATCACTTATCGGGATTGGATTGCTCTTGTGTATAAGGTACTTCTGATTGAGAACTAATTCACATGTAACTATGCATGAACCAGACTGAAAGCTGCGTCTCTGTACTCATATGTCACTTTTAAAAATCTTGTCGGACTAAATTTCTTTAAAATGTTCTCTGACCGGCTAAAGTGCCTAGACGTTTTTACGTTTTCAGTCGGGTTTGAATATATTATAGATTTTAATTTTCTTCTACTTGTATACAGAAATGCCATGGCTACTTCTACCCGGCTTATGCTGTATTGGAATCGCTGGACTGACCGTTCTGGCCACAAATCTACAGGTAATCAGCGTAGATTGTGTACGCTATTTCCTTCGATTAATACACTTCTACTTTCTGATCTTTTATGACCACACTTTCACCTACTTTCTGATCAGCTATGTGTAACGTAACGGGAAAAGATCAGTAATTGAACATCAGACCTTCTCAAAGTTCAAATATTACTTTTTAAAGACATATCGGACAATTTTCTATATGTATGTAGGGAAAGAATCAATTACTTTTTATTTTGTAATACAAAGATAATAATACATGTGCAGGGACCTATTCTGAAATAGGAATATCAATAATTACGAACGCATGATATGCAATTACAATACAAGTAAGTTCATAATATAATATAGTTAAGAAATTGAACACTTAATGAAGTGTTGATAACTTTAACAAAATATACAATGTTAAAAGAAAGTTACACTTTTAAATTGTCACTATCCATTTTCATTGAATAAAGTAACACTTGTTTTTTATTCAATGTTCACATTTTTTTTCTACACATGTTTCCGTGATTTTCCTTTTTGCAAATGTCTCAGATATTTTTCTTGTGATGCCTGCCACCAAAGTTGTTTCATTTTCTCGAAACAAATTTAAAAGACGTGATAAAAAGAAATATACAAGATTTATGCATCGGAAACTAAATAAAAAGAAACACACAATATTTATGCGTCAACAATTTAAAACAAAACACTTAACATACAAAATTTATGCACCGTTAACAAAACTAATGTATATAATTATAAACAGTAATCAAACAAATCAGTCTTTAAAACTCACTTTTTTAATCTTTAAAACTGAAACTTTTGTCCGGAATTTCCTTTTTTTTTAATTCATCAGTTAATATAAATAAACAGAAAAGGTTACAACATTAGTAATAGTCCCAGTTCATTTCCTGGCGACAGGCTTCAGAAAATCCATCGGCACAGTCCAACAGGCTCGTGTTCTGGCGTTCTTCCTTCATAAGTGGAACCTCTGGCGTGATGTTTTTGTAAAGGATGTGTCGAAAACTCTCTAGAATCCAGACGTCTTCAATTAACCGTTCCAGACAATGCCGTGACATTAACGAGTGAAGGTCATTTTCCGGAGAAGCACTCCTACCGAAGCAAAACACGTTGGGTTTTTTCTTTGTCCTCTTGTCATTAACCTCTGCATGAATAATGTGGCTACAAGACTGACTTCGAATATATTAGTAGAGTTTATGGGAAACCATTGCATGACACTGTCGTTGGCAGCTTTATATTTGCATCGTTGCTCTTTGCAACTGGTCATTGAAAATGGCATTTCTGACATCAAATTTTGTTTTAGATGTTGTTGTAAACATATGATTTTAAAATTAGGCTTAGCTTTACAACAGTCAACCAAGTGAAACTAACACAACTTGTTATAAACAAATGAATGTAACCCCTAACTAATCAGTTGACTTTTCTTCCATTCGGGGAAATAAACAAATAAATGGATTACCAACATCAAGAAATATTTACAAGCATTTGTTTTTGAATGACCATAATCAAGTATAACATCTCACATACTAGAGTATATCTATGGTGTTTTAACATTTTGGACGTTTAGCTCCTTTTTGTATTCTTGATACAAGTTTCCGTATGTGAAAAACATACTTAACTTAACAAAATAGCTTCACTCTCCTAAAGGCTAATATATTACATAACACACCATCTCCTCTAGATGGGGAACACCTCGTTTTCTCTAAACGGGATTTACAAAATCAATTAGCTAACCACGACAAAAAACAATAGCATTTCAACATGATAACCGAGCAGCAAATGATAACTAGACAACAAAATATACACTTAGGCTATATACAAAGAATGATGATGACGAATTCGGATGAACTGTGCATTCTTTATGCATTTAAACCGTGCAAAAGCACAACATCTCTAAATTATCAATAATCTTGACCTCAGTAAGATACATCATAGAGATAATAACATGATTTAACAATATGACCAGGGAAATATGCTTTTATGGCTTATCCTGTACAACTTAAAGGGGAATATACAACATTTGGCAACATTTCTTATTAGAGAGAACAAAATCGGACTACAAACAAAAAGGATACAGTCATTTGAATATCATCTATGTACTCGAATGGCAGCCATTTTGGACACAGTGACATCATCAATCTTTCCTTATATGAGCATTACCATATATGGAAAATCACTGAATAACAACTAAGAGAAACATATTTTGTGGACTATAATATATTATGAACCTTAGTATGTATATAAAAGTGTTTACCTTAAATTTAAGCTCTGTGTTTAATTGTATTTAACATAATTTTGCCAAATATACAATATTTGGTAATGCCCATATAAGGAAAGAACGATGACGTCGTTGTGCCCAAAATGGCTGCAGTATCCTTAATTGATAATATCTAATTTGCCATATCTTTTTTGTTTGTAGTCCGATTTTCATAATTGTTTCGCTATTCGTTTATTCATTTATATATATACATTGTCATATGTTAAATATGCCCCTTTAAAATATATCAGATGACGCAGACGAATGGCTCTTTACAGAAATCAAAAATATGCATCAACATGCACGCACATCTGGCAAACGAGGCCAATACAACGAGTACAGTGGTTCACAATGTCCTTGATAAATGTCAATGTTTAAATGCAAAACTTCAATACATTGAAGTTGGAAGGTATTTTAACTTTCTATCTTGCCCTATTCAAACAAGTACTTTACACTAAAACAATGCAAATTTCACGTTTCTTTGCGTTTCTTTTCATTTGAATATTTTCTCTTTTTCCCACATTTTTGTATTTTTCAAATTGATAGGCCAGCATTTCTTTCCTAATAAATCATTTTACTTTATTTTTATGATTTGACACATACGATAGATAAATATAAAATTTGGACAAATAATAATTTTGTTTTACTGAATTCGTGAAAATTGAAAAACATACATGTAATTGATTTTCTTGTTTCTAAATGTGGCATAGCTTTTAGTGGAAAAAATAAAATTTCTCGCAGTTAGCACTGTTATTTATTTCTTTGCGTGACTTAATGCATATGGATGGTACTCATTGTTGTGCCCAAATCGCGACCCTGTCGGCAGTTCGTCGTTGTAATATAATGGAAGAAGACCAATAATTGAACAACATCCACTTCCTCAAAGTTCAAATGTTGATTAAAAAAATAAAGTTTTATTTTTCAATCACGAGATCACAAGTATAATGTTCTATAGTTTTATGGAAATACAGCTCGTCATTAACTTTTACCAAATTTTGAAATACAGTCCAAAAGTATACCACCTAACCCCCTAAAATTAGTTTTTGCATCGAATATAGAAGATTTAAATACAAGAAGAAATTCCTCTCGACCGTGCAAGATTATATGTATAATTTATAATCCTTTTCATGATTGCACCAGCTGTTTTCTGATTTATGTAATAAGCCGTACACGTAACTAGGTGATTTAAGTAATCTTATGTTATTTGAAAGATAAAATCTTGAAAACCCCTTTGGCTAACGAACTGTTTGAAGAATCTGACAGGTGTACAGTTTCTTTTCAGTAAGGTTTCTATTTTAATAAAAATAAATGAATTTAAAGAATCCAAAGGATTTTCTAAATAAAAATAAAAGAATCCTCACGAATGGGCACATTTCCATCGACTCTCTGATCAGCTTTGACCACACTTGCATCTACTTTCTGATCAGCTATGGGCACACTTTCATTTACTTTCTGATCAGCTATGATCTTACTTTCATCTACTTTCTGTTCAGCTATGGGCACACTTCCATCAATTTTCTGATCAGCTATGTACACACTTCTATCTATTTTCTTAATTAGCTATTTGTAAAGTTTCATCTACTTTCTGGTTAGCTTTAGCGACAGTGTGTATTCCGTAGATATATGTAGTCAATGCTAACTGTCATTCATTCACGTTAATTTGTATTTGATACAAAAAAGTTTATGACGAATTAAGAATGTGCTGTTTTATTCAAGAATAGTAATAAAATGGTTTTTCATGTTAGATCAGCTGTAAAATCCCTAATGGCACGACAGCACACTTTTCATACGTATAATTACGTATATAATTGATATGATTTAAGGTATCGAATCTTCATCCTCATCTGCGATCAACGATTGTTGCTATATTCACTGGATTATTTGACTTTTCTTCTATCAACAAACAGATTGTTAGGGTAAGTATTAATGTAGCAAGTGCATGAACGACTGAATTTCAATCATCGAGCTTATCCTGAATCTAGAGTAATACCGTACAGTTTATCATTCAGAGAGAAAATAGTTTCACTGTTAACGTTCGAATTAATTTGTGCGACTAAACAGGTTAGAAATTGATAAGCGCTGCCAAACAAATGAAGGTATTTTGTTGGGTTTTACGTCACACCGACACATTTATAGGTAATATCGAAAGACCAACGACCTTCCATTCTTTACATGAAGTATTCTACGCACCAAGTGAGGTTCGAACACACATCGGTGAGGGGCAAGTGATGTTAGGTTTGCAACATTAACCACTCTGCCACGGAGGCCTTTGAAAAATATTTCGCGTTTTCGTTTCGTTAAAAGGAAAGTGATAAAATTAACTTTATGTATATTGTTCAAAAATTCATACGCATTACCTTATATATATTATATATATTATATATATATGCTAGTTTTACCTGCTTCATTTAGAATGGCATTCTATCAATGATTAGAATTTTTCTAACTTCAAATAGCAACATTTTTGCATTTTTGTACGAAATATTTAGTTTTGATTGTTAAGAATGGAAAAAATGTATTTAGAAACGTTAAAATAGGGAAATGTTATTGAATGAAAATTTATTGAGGAGCGGCATTGAAAGTAAATTCACAACATTTATTTGCATGATTATTAGGTAGAAAAACTTGTATCAAACTTTGGCAAATTAATGACCTAATGCTGTAATAGATAGAACATGTATACTGAATTTTCCTATTAGTTTCCTTTATTGATTTTGTGCTATAATAGAGTCTTAATTTAGAAGAACAAAATATTCATCGGCATAGTCTCTGTTCCCCGGATTGTTTTTGAGGAGTAAATCCCGAGACGAACTGCTCTGACTAGCATCTCTAACTTACTTCAATGTGCTTGCTTTCGGACGTTGTATCGTCGAACTTTGTAAAACGAATTACGTTTGACAGTTGCATTACGAAATACATTTAATTTACAATATTTCAAACCTAGCATGATTGATTTATATTTTATGAGACAGACAACGGAATCAAGACTACTTAGCAGAGTCATGTCAGGAGACGTTTGATATTTGATATTATGTTTACTGCTTTACAGATTGCTAATGAGAGTCATACCAGGAGACGTCAGGGAAAATAGGGTCTGATATTTTATCTTATGTTTACTATTTTACAGATTGCTTATAACAGTCATACCAGGGGACGTCAGGGGAAATAGGGTCTGATATTTTATCTTATGTTTACTATTTTACAGATTGCTTACGAAAGTGGTATAGCGAGACGGACATCCTATGTTTTTATCTCTGTTATGTTCACGGTTATTATCACGACGAGCACGTTGTTTTTCTTACCCAAGATGAATATCAATGAGGACTACATGAAGGAAGAGAAGAAAACACGAAGCAGCTGCCAGCAAGAGAAGAAGCTGGTCAGACATGACGGTAGTTTTCCACAGTCGGCGAAAAAACTCAATGAAAAGCTTCTAAAAGTGGACGAAAAGGATCTTGGTGGTAAATTATGTTAATACGCTAAATATGTAAACATTACAGAAACATTAATATAGTATACATGGTGTTACGCATGATTTAAATACTAGTAAGCAATCCATAGATAGTGTGCGATGAGGTTTAGATTTCATTCAGACCTGCATACAATCAATATTTGTACGTTCAGCGCTGCATGATGCTCCTTATGTAAGTTGAATTTAAAAAAAGAAATGTTTAAAAATTTCAAGTTTTTTATGGGAAGAAACGGTCAGTGACTGCAAATGGGTCCGTTCTATCTTAACCTGATCGCTTAAAATTGGCGAATACACGAACCCTTGGAACTGGGATTTGTTGAGTTTGTTTAGGATTTTCAGTATAAATCTCGACAGTAAATAAAGACATTTTAACGTAAATTTCTGATTATATCTTTTCAGTCATGAATGACGATGTGGATCTCGCAGCGACAGGTGGTTCGTCTAAACCATCACTATTATCTGCTGTTTTCTCGGTGACATTTATGTTACACCTCTACTGGCTGTTTGTGCACGCTCTGAGATTCGTTACGTTCATTGGACAGCTAAATGTTTGGCTGGAGAATATCTTCGACGGAAATGAAGCCAAAGGTACTGTTAATTACAGTTAATATAATAAGAAATCATATTCAGTTATAGCTAGCGAAAGGTTGGCACGGATTCCCATTTTTCTTTCTTATATGTAGCGGGAAAAGACAAAGTCAACCGGGTAGGGGATCACCTCACGTAGAAAAAAAGCTACACGTGTCATATTGACGTTATTATTTGAAGACAAATAAAGGTGGCGGCTTTCAAATTATAATATCGTTGAAAATGTTGCAATAATGTTAACGGTTACCTAAAAATGGATATACCTTGTCTGTCCGAGAAAGGCAGGTATTTTTTAAACCCATTCCTCAGGACAGCATGGATAAAATCTCGCCAGCGCTCGGTTTTGTATTCCACGCTGTCCTTCGGGTTTGGGAAGGATATGCCTTATACACGCAGAGATATAATATCCTTATAATCTTTCATCCACTCTGTTTTAACGGTTTTGTATTTGGGAGTGTCTATTGTTTCAAAGTGCAAGAATCTTTGAGAATTTATTGGTCTAATTTGGAAATACTTTGTCTTCTGTGAAACGTATTCCCTTCAGTTTATTTTATTTTGTTTCAGTTGGAGAAATGCTTGCTATATTCTCATACATGACAATGGGAGCAATTGGTTCTGCGTTGCTCTGCGGTATTGTATATGATTATCAACGTAAAAGATATGTCAGTAAGTATAACAGTCACTTTAATTATGTACTTCATACCTGAGTACAGGTATATTCAACTGCTAGAAAAAACATGAAACAATAATTCGGATATTATGCTGTATAAACATTTGCAGAGACTTTTACATAAAGCAGCGCCGTCATTTGATAAAAAAATTGTGTCAGATAATACCTAATACAGTTTACACACATTGTTACATGCACCAAGATCTGTAATAGGCCCATTTGTTTGGTAATTCTCTGCCTGTTTATAATGTTCTGACGTCATTATTCCGACTGATAATCATGTAGCTAATAAAAATAAAACATCGTATTAATGTTTCGAATATGTACAATATACCTGTTTAAAGTGCGTGATATATAAGATTTGTTACGTTGCGATTTCAGGATTGTCATTGAATCAGTATTGCCATATAAGCTTAAATAGTGCGAAATATTTGGTTTTGTGAAGATCGCACTGGTAAAAAAAGGCGAAAATTATAGAAAATGCTTATGTATTTGAAAGTGATAATCCTTTGTTTTAAATTCAGGGGTTTGATTAAATGCTTTCGCACTTTTCCAATTTGAAAGACTAAAAAAATCCGAGTGGGACTTCCTGCGGCTGAGCACAAATCCTCGTGGGAGAAAAATATCATAATTCCGTACTTCCTGTTTTTCTCTCAAACGTATACGTTCAAAAATGTATTTGATGTTACATTTTGTAAGTCTCATACCTGTGAAACACCAGAGAGGACTTGTGACCACCCACCCAATTCTTCAGCCAGTCTGTCCATGAGTGAACAAAGTGTTATCCTGCGAAAACATTAAAAGTACAAGCTATTTTTTTTTCATGAAAATTGAATACCTAGAGAGATGGCGATATGGAATTTGTTATTACACCAAATTATGTGGTTGCTATGACAATAGATAGTAAAAAATCTGTCAAATAGTTGAAAAGCGGGATATGGCAATAAATGTAAAATTGCAAATTATTTTTCTCAAAATTTTCTTACTAGATATGTGGCAACTTGGAGAACATCCACGTCGTTTTCTTTTGTTGTTATGTCAAAAGATATGGTTGATATAGCAACAAATAAAATTAAGTTCAAAACTATGACAGAAAAATAGATTCTTTAAAACTAGAATGCATTTTCGAATAAAACTTGCTACACTCACAGATGAAAATATGGAAAATATACGCGTCCTGTTATTTTGTTGCTTTATCAAAAAGTGTGGTTGCTGTACAGTTGTCAAACTTCAAACAATCATCTATAATGATAGGTAACGTTTAGTGCTTGGTAGATCTAACAGTCTTTTTAGTTGATGGTGTGATATAAGGTATTTGTGTAGGTTTAATTAAACACAACACGTGAACGTGGCAACCCGTCTATAATGTTTTTTCCGTTACAGATTCTTTTTGTTGTGGGCCTACTTGGCAAATGATTGGCTCTAATGCTGTTTCTGTGGTGCTCTTTGCTTCCGAGAAATCTATCCTTACCTATTATCGTTTGTACGAGACATTTCAAAGGATTCCCATATCAAATACAAGTATTGATTGCTTTTATCAGAAAGTATTCTAACTCTAAGAAAGTATTATATCTTTTTTTCGAAAGTCAATCTTTGGCACCCGCGGTCATGGAATTTTAGTTCAACTCTATCTCCTTGTTATTGGTATATTGTTCATTTTAGTAAAAACAGTAACAAATATTTTATTGTATATTTTTCAGATGCTGGTGAAATCAAACGTGTTTACATTCCTGTAGTGCTACCAATGTGTTTGGTCATCTTCTACTCTGTAGGCACTACAATACTCTGCTATATCAAACACGTAGTCGCCCCGTATTTTGCGTTTGTACTGTTCACCTTATTCCGGACGTCGTTGTTTACAGTGGCCGTGGCTTTTATTGGCGATGCGTACGTATCAGTGTATACGTGTTTGTGAAAGTTCCTAGTTTATTTTGTATTTATTTTGTATTTAGCAGCAGTTTAAGACCAGAAGTTTGATGAATATGCGTTGTCCATTGAAAAATAATTGTCATTTTTATCCATAAAATATGTGAGATCTTTTGGAGATCTTTTGGAAACTAACGCAACCAAATAATATAACAGCAGATTCTGTTTGACTGTTCATTGGTGGTAACGGAATGCGCTACTTACCACAGGCTTAACATTGTATCGACTCCCTGGTCCCATAGTAACAGAAAAGATAGCAATACCGGGACCTGCCACAGGTAGATATTTTATGGTTGCCACAAGACGCCTCTGTCGTGCGTCTGTATTGAGGTAATTTTGAAGAATAGGATACGATCTAGCAAATAATCCACACACTGTGTCCATAAAAGCTAATAAAATGAAATGTGTAACGCCGCTTTCACACAAATTTGAATTGAGCACTAAAACGGGTGCGTTTACTTCCCTCTTATGACCCAAAAATTGCGACTTTGAATTTCAAATCTAACTGGTCCTTTGGGATCATGGAATCCATTCAACATATGTGTAATAGAGTTCCGCTTAAGCCGGTGCTAGGGGGCGTGAGGGGTGTTGCGCATTTCATTACCTCCCGCGTGCAAACTCAATCAAACTGAGTCTGCTGTTTATTCTTCTTGGTTGCATTCTTTGCTTCCGAATGATCTTTTCATATATTTTATAAACTATCACAACAGCAATCTTTAAGTGCCGTGTGGCGGCTGAGAAACGTCTCCCCGTACTTGGATTCAGTTTTGTTATATTTTCTGGTCCTTAGGGATCATCGAGTCCATTCAACATGTATGTAAAAATGTTCCGCTTCAACTGTTGCTTGGGGGCGTGAGGGGAATGGCACATTTCATTACTGATTAACAGACTCAATCAAACCGAGTCTGCTATTCTTCGGCTTGATTGCATTCTTTGCTTCCAAAGGATCGTTTTACAGATTTTATCATTTAATAACTTTTTTATATTGATATTGACAGATTTCCATTGGACTATTTTGGTGTGTTGTTTGGTTTTATACAGTTATCAGCAGGAATAGCCGGTCTTGCACAGTACCCATTGTTCCAATGGTATGACGCCTACGATGGATCTTATATGCATGTAAGCCGGTAGCTTTGGTGATTTTGTTTAAATCGAACAATCGGCAAAGAATGAATTATAAGTTTATCAAATATCCCGAATGAAAGAGCTACTGTAAGCTACACTTATCAACCATGCTTGTGATATTTCCGTATGTTCATGAGTGTACATACGCATTAATCCTACAGGCAGCTTACAAATGTGCCAAATTTCCGTTTCCCGTTCAATGTTCAATGTTCTCCAAATTTCCGATTGTTTTAGTCTAACACCAAATGTAAGCCAACAGTCAAAGTAATTTTTTCATGTGAAATGTGAAGATACACGTATATGTTTATACATTAAGGTTGCATTTTAAATTTACATTGTTATCATTTCTTTTTACACGCCCGTTTTAAAAAACCGGACGTATTATGTGATGGCGCGTGCGTCCGTCCGTCTGTCCGTCCGGCGTAATACGTGTCCGGATCATAACTTCATAACCATTGACTTTAATGAACTTGGCATATAGTTAGATGGCGATGAGACGATGTGCAGATCATTTGAGCCGGTTCTGTAGGTCAAAGGTCACGGTCATAAATTGAGCTTAAATGTCAAGACTGTCCATAACATCTCGTGTCCGGAGCATAACTTATAAACCATTCAAGTCTTCAAACTTGACATGTACGTAGCTAGTGATGATACGATGTGCATGGGCCAGGATTGTAGGTCAAAGGTCAAGGTCAAATCTACCCATCATATTTCGTGTCCAGAACATAACTTAAAAATATTAAAGGTATTGACTTGAAACGGAATATAGGCAGGTGGTGATGAGAGGATGTGCAAACTGCAACAATCTTCATTACACACCACCTTTAACTCCTTCCCCTCTGACAAATCATTTAGCTGCTTGCCCTTTAGTATCGTGTCACACCCATCGCACACTCATCCTGCTTTCTCCCACACCTCCCACCAAAAATATATGTATATTTCCCCGCTTGGCGGAGCTCTTGTTTTTAAATTCTATTGGCAAGAAAGTGTATTTTCACCGTTGCTCAAAATCACTTGGGTGTAAACACAATTGCAGGTTAATATTTTGCTGCTTGCTCTCGAAGTGTCGACAGTGATCCATCCTATACTCCTGTATATAAAAGGTCGTCGGGACAAAGGTGATGGCAGCGGCAATGTTTATAGATTACAGTATACGATTAACGTACCGACGACAGCGTAATCAACCAGTCGCTGTTCTAGTGTAACAGATTCCAGTCCAAAGAGAAATGTGTAGTCATGTACCAAAGCAAACTCCATCAACTGTACTTGTAATGTTAGTATATAAATATAATTATGTATATTATTGGAAATAAAATATGTTTAAACCAAGGCCAGTTCGTACTGCTTTTAAAAAAGCCTCTATTGGGACGTTCTTCTCGTTTTTTTGGCCTTTCATCTTCGACTAATAAGCATAACATTTTTCATAAATTGGAGTTTAAGGCAAAATTTGTAACAAGACTTGATGTGAAGTTTTCGGTTCTGACGTTACAATCTCGTCCCTCCTGACGTCTTAAGAATCAATCTTATTTTGCTGAATTTTATACCATTGAGTAGCATTTACTGCTTTCAAAGTGAAAATTATTTTGTATTTTTCATTTATATGACATTCAGTGCGCGGGAAAAATGTCGAGAGCACTCGGAAATTTGTCGTTGCTTGAAAAGTGACGTCCGGGGCCATGTTTCTGACGCAATAGCAAAAAAGGGCGACAAAATAAAATCGGACTCAATGACATATCTCCTGAAACTGTAAAGTATAAATTCCAGGATGAAATCCGGCATAAAAAAATGGGGTCCATTCTACCTTAAGCACATGCGTGTATGGTTCTTTATGTTTTCATAGTCAACATACCTTTCATTTTGTTACCATTGCGTGTGTAAGTGATTCACCAGGCACTTGTAACTTTATTTGCACAGTCCTGTATTTTTTAAACATGGTGGCGATTAAGAGTTCCGTCTGGTGTACTATGAACAACTTTAAACTCTCCGCTGGTGTTTTCGCCATTGTGTTCTTATATATATCTGTTTCGTCTGCATTGGCTTTATATTTTACTTTGTATATTTTAGTGTGCATCTCTGACGTACATACACCTATACATATACTATTTGAGAGGGCTGCGTTCATGAATGGTACTTGACTTTTCTTATTGTATCTTTGTTCTTGATTTTAAAATATATGGCCTTTCGGTATGACCATAACCTTTTGGCCAGGAGTTTAATTCTTGCATTATGACACATTGTGTTATAATAATGATAATGATAATAATAACTTTTATTTCACTAGCATAACACATATGACTACTATAGTATAGCCTAGAGCAAGTCTAACATATGGTCCTTTAAAAATGCAATGCTTAGTATGTAATAAATACGGTGAAATGAATTACATAAATTTAAATAAATTATTTGTACACAGAGGCATGAAATACCGTTTCAGGAAAGAGGTTTTAATACAAGTTTTTAGGTTACTCCTCAATCCTATCACATTAATATATGTTTTGTATGTAATGCATATTTGGAAAAAAAATATTGTTTAAACCAAATACCGTTTAAAAAGTGTGTAGAATCTTAATCGTCTTGTGATTTCAACACGAGACCAGGCCAACAAATTGTGAACATGAACATACTCAGTCTAACCAAGACTGCTATTAGTTTGCTTGGTTGCACTAAATGCTTTCAAAGGATCTTCTTATAGATTTTATTGAAAATGTTAATTTCCATCGATTTATTACCATGATTTAGTAAATGGTATCGTCAGATACTTGCTTCTTATATGTATAAGAAATAAAGCAAAATCACATTTATACAACATTATCTTTAGAAAAAAATGAAAATGGCAGTGAGTGATTGGCTGATGTTCTCACAAGCAGATTTATGTTATGAAAATCTGTAGTACCAATGTTCACTACAGTGTATGTTTTGCCAATCATCTCAAGAGGAAATGAGGATAGATTCGTGTTGTTTTGCTATATTTTAATAGCTGAACTTGATGACAGATACAATCAATACCACTCTAGGGAAACCATTAACCTGAAATATATAAAGATGGATAATAAAAATATTGCTATGATATTTCGTTAAAGATTCATTTCCCATTGTTACATCTGGATGCATCTCTATAAATTTTAAACATACTAGTACATTCTAACACTCTTTAGATTTTCTTTTATATAAACAAAGGCGGATTTTTCCGTTTATTGTCTTGTCGATTAAATAAAATATTTATTCTTTATTATGGTCCCTTCACCTTTCGCAAAATGACCTATCTTTGGCTATTGCTATATACTGCGTCCATTTACGCATAAACAAGGATTCCAGATTAGTATCCATTCCTGGTGTAATTCGACCGTGTTAGAATGGAAATAGATTTTAGTTTGACGTGCTTTGTTGGCAAATAAAACACGGTTTTGACGTCTGATGCGTTGTAATCTAATCACGAAGGCCGAACAGAGCACGCAAAACTACAAACTTTTTTCCCAAATTAAATATAAAATTATAAACCTAAGGTAAAGTCATGGTCTAATATCGTACTTCTTATTACAAAATATGCATATGGCGTACGAAGTATGAATAAATGAATTCTGATTGACCAGAACGGTCCCTACATTGTACAAATTACAACACGGTTTTGTTTATTGCACAATTATATAATAGCGGGTTAAATGATGTCTTGTATTGTTATTTTTTCTGGTACTCTGAGATCATGGAGAAAGTTCATTTTTTACTTTGATAGAATTCCGCTTGTGGACTTGATGGGTGTTGCACTTTTCATTATCTCTACAGACACGGTCAAATCGTGTCTGTTAATATGTTGCTTAGCTGGGGTCTATGCTTCCAATGGATCTTTTAACATATTTTATTTATACTATACATTCTAATAACTACTAGCATGATGAATTGATCTGCATCACAAAACCCACAAGTATTGACCTCGGTTTTCGCAACGGGCAGGTCCGATTCACATTATACTGACTAGTTGAAAAGTCAAAATATGTCTTCAGCATGTACCACTACAATAAAACTTTTCATAGTTGATTTTTCAACAAATTCCTTTAACAGTTATTGGTGACTGGCTTTCTTAAGAACTAACAACTATTTGGTTTCACTACAAGGAACAGTAGTAGATGAAATACCTATAATCTGCGGAAATTGCGAAGTTGTGCAGTTCATGTTACAGTTACAGAAGTCAGAGTGACAACAGTGGGAACATACTGGTGCATAGCGAGCCTGTTGGGAACGGGTGTCTCTTTTGGATTTACACTCCTGTATAATGCGAATTTAAATGCATTATGCTGTTTATGTAAGGAAATAATGTTTCATTTAGAAATCTATATATGACTGTCATCAAATTCGGTGTGTCACTTGATGATAAAAAGATATGCATACAGAACAGGACACAAACCCAGGGCCTCTGCTAACTGAATTATCTCATCGCCTACATATTTTCTACCTAAATTTTAATCAATCCATAAACTGTTACAAACGTCCCCACTTAGTTGAAATTAGTTCTCGATTTTCTGCGAGTATTTTACAGTAGTAAGACTAAACACATGATGTTGTCACGTTGGCCGCCAAATGCCACAGGTTGAGAAAAATATGCAGACAGAGTCGGTATAGCATCGGAATGGTATTCAAAGGCCCCTGGTTCGAGTCCTTACTAATGGCACATATTTTTGACCCTTCGACAAACATGAAAGAGCTACAACACACCGAATGGAAAACGGAAGAGTATTTGAATAGTCATCGAAGTAATTGCCTATATTTTGTATAGATACTATATAAAATTGTATAATATGGATTATTTTATACGTAAAAGGTAAGGGTTTACAATAAAAAATGTTTTAGCCGAGTTTCCTAAATATGTGATTTACGCAATTTTCGGTATATCTCTATCATTGCCAATAATGGAAAAAATAACTTACCAGCTGTTCGGCACAGCCCATTACATAATGGAATCCACTTCCCCACTCATATTTGTCAATTTTGCACACCTGTTAAAGCAGAAAACAACAGCACTCTATTTACTTATTTATTTCACATACAAGAATATTGGCATGGTCCTTACAACTCAAATCATTATCTTCTAAATTCACTTGTTTCATATAATATTTTACCTGGTCTGGCCGACACATGTGTACCGTCTGGCATATATCATTCTCTCCTTTGTGGGCACAATCAAAACAAAAAGGACCTCTATCGTGGAATGTTGGAAGAGCTGCAAACAAATTGTACTATTATTATCAGTTCTGCTTTGTGTGATTTTTTATCAGTATGTAATGCCAACCATATCAATTTGTCATTAATGGAAATAGTTTATTATTTCAAAGTAGACAAGGAAGCAGAATAAAAACAATGGCATCAAAATTTTCAAAATTTAGAAAATGCTTTCTTTTTTAAGTAGACATTTTAATGAGATCCCTTACTTATTGTGCAGTATTAATCTACAATAATACTTCTTTAGTAAATAAAATATGTAGAAAACTCTCAAAAGCGTAAGTCACACTTTTTCGAAATTTGATACAAAATAGAAGACATAGATGTCACATCTACCACCGTTTGACCACAAATGACCGTGACCTTGACGGTCACTGCACGCCACAATTTTGTTGCGATAAACTTAAAAATCAAATATAAGTACAAGAAGCAAAGCTTTCAATTACCATTTTCAACACTACTGACCTTAGGTAGGAAAAGGATTGGTATCTTGCATCGCAAACTGTCATCGTAATTAAATAAATTTGATTATGCAATTAAATAATTTTGATTATGCAATTAAATAAATTTGATTATGCAGGCAAGAAATTTTTGCAAACAAAAATTGATTAAATAAATGCCCTGTCTGCCTGTTACTCTTTACGCAATATTACACAATAAGGGAGTGGAATAATAGAAAAATACATGTTTTATTCAGTTGCGGAGGAAACAATTTGATCCGCTAACTTACCGTCGTCTCCGCATCCAACTATATTACAGAAATTGCCGTTGCAACATTGTTGGCAATGTAATGGATCTTCGGCAGCTTGACATACCTGAAAATACATAAACAACGTTATCAACTCTTGTAAATTGTTATTCAGATAATTGCTCTAAAGCTCTAAAGTTCTACGTGAGTGAGTAAATTTATGTCTGTCTGAGAATGGATTACTTCTAACACAGATAGGGGAGTTGGAGTGGGTATTCTATGGTATAATTGTTATAGCTAGTGTTCGCAATATTTATTAATAATTTACAATAGTTACTTACAGATTTACCAATGCAGCCTGATCTGTACAAATGTAAACCTTGGTTTCGTGTATATTTCTGTACATAGCACACCTAAAACAAAGAATGATTATGATCTAAAACCCTTATTTAACGAGAGAACTTGTTTGAACAACAAATATATCTTTCTTTCCTCAAAAAGAACAGAATAAAATTTATACAACAATACACAGTAAGTTCAAAATACAAACACCAGATGTGCCCAAGACGTATGTACTAAAATATCTTACCAGTTAAGACATTTAGAACCCATTGTATGATCTTGATTTCTCTTCTAAATATCAGACAATATCAGACATTGTCTTTCATATCATGTGATACATTTTCTAAAAAAATCAATAAGAGGTAATATGAATTTTTTGAATGTTCAAAAAAGCTTGGTTAGTGTTGACTTTATTGAAAAAACAAACCAACTAAAAATCCCCTTATGCTACAGTACTTTCGGGGAGCATCCATCGGCGGTGTTACCGATCGCCTTGTTCAAATTCTTTTTACATACACTTATTCAAAAGGTGATAATATCGGAGATATTTATGTTAGACGAAAATTACCACTTGATCAAATAAAAAATAACGTAGGATATAACACTTTAGGCCGACTAACTAACCGACTGGCGAACGAACGGACAGACGAATGGACAGAACATGCAAACAAAGTGAAATGATGTGCAAATTTTCAATTTTGACTTCCATCTATGTACAAAGTTTTAATCTCAATCATCGTGTCTTGTATTTGTCATGTTTTCGTGTCGGGGGGTGGGGGGGGGGGGGGGGGGGGGCGAAAACACGTCATTATATATTTGTTACGACAACACGACAGCAAGACATATAAAGAGCGCCAACACGACTAATTCAGGGTGTTTAAATAAGTTAGATAAGATGTTTGTTGAGTTTTCGTGTTGTCGTGTTACACGACATGGCAGAAATCAGCCACCATATGAACCTGATATAAGACAGCCCACAAATTTCGACCTAAAGAGATCATGTATAGGTAACAACTTTTCTTCATTGCGTGATGTATTTTTGACAGGATTTCACAATGTTTTCATTTATTTTTGAGAAAATACACATTAGTTGCATTGGCAGATGTTTTATTCATTCATATTGATTACCTGACCATACAATTTAGTTATCGGGTACTGTCTTCTAACACGAAAGAACCAGACTTTCAAACCATGTTTAAACAACTTCTGTATTAACGCCTACCTCGCTTTCATTGTGGCATTTTGTAACTTTATCACAGTATTGGATATGTAACATGTCCTCGCATTCAAAACACCATGTTCCGTTTCCTGTATGAAAAAGAGTCAAAGCGTATATAATTTCCTATTCCTTATTCAATAATTATGGTCTTCAGTCAACAAATTCTTGAAAAATAGGAGGCAATTTTAAACGTTTCCCGCTCGACCGCTTCTCTTAGAAAATCATGGCTCAGATCAGCAAATTTCTGGACAGATTTGAGACGAAACAGCTTTAACGGTAAAGAAAGGATAAAAACAACAACATTTATAAATAAATATAGCTAGCACAACTAAAAATTTCAGTGCTAACAAATAAACCTCTAAACAGGTATAAAACAAAGTCCATATGTAGAGTATGCTCATCTCGAACGGAAAAGTTTTAGTGCCTATAATAAAACATAAACCAAACCTTATGTACATTACGAGCCTAGCATTACGATTCCTACACGGAACTCCATTCCAAGGTATTGAAATGATTATTGATGATATATATAAAACAGTCTGAAAGAAAAATATGGACGACATCTTAGCATTTACCCAAAGCCTTTATGTTCTGGCCACTGAAAGTTTCATCTTCTCGTTTTCTGCGAAAAATGGCGAGAAGATGGTTGATTGGAGGCCGTGATGGTATACTTAGTCCTTACTTTGGCTTCAGTACATTATCTAAATATAACGGTGGATTTAACTGAGATATAATTCCACTGGCAAAGAACTTCACTGGACGAATATAAATTATAAATAATTGGAAATTCTTATTATTTTTAAAACGCAAACATTGTGACGCTTCATACCTATATCATATTCTTGTTTATTTCCATCACTATGGTTACTGCTGTAAACCGGGGTGCTTCTTGCATAGTCCGGGGTGTTACTTGTGCTCACTGGATTTTGTGCACAATCTGAAATTTGAGTAAACATCTAGAAAGTATACAAATATTGCCTTGAATTGACTAAGAACAATCATTACATTGATATATAGCCGAGAAGAGATTTCATATAGGTTAAACGGTACTAAATATTATTCTCTATTTATTCTATACAAAATGAACAATACTCACAGAGCTGTCACACACAGCTTGACTCATTTCAGAATACCAATCCTTATCTCATTTTGAAGAATTCTACTAAAACAAGAACAGTAGGAGCCATGTATCGTCTAAGGCAGAATTTTCGAGTCACAAATTTCATCAATATTATACTGCTGTGACCTGGTATGACTACAGATTAAACTGAGTTTTATTTTCACCAAAATTTAAAAAAGAAAACAATCACAATGAATTTTAAACAAAAACCAGCCTTCATTTTTACCTCCGTAGCCACCAAATGAAAAATTAATATTCAATAATCTGTCCGCCATTACGCTATAGACCACATGGCTCCCATTAAAATTGTCTTGTTGAGCTATTGTAATCACGTACGATTTCTATTGTTATAGTTTATTGTTGATAACAACAGAGTTATCAAACTCGTTCTATCGGCATACGAATCTGAACCCTTCTGATTGGTTAAGAAAAACAATAGAAACAAATGAATATTTATTTTGTCATTCGCCGGAAATAAAAAAAACACCACACATGCCTCTAGCACCGGCTTAATTCTATTATTTTAGCGAACTTTGAATGATTGTTTGTTTTAAATACTCATTGCGACCTAATACTCACCTTAAAGTATAAAGCAAAAGGGCTCACAGACGGTGATCTTGAAAGCAGTATTATACATTATATCATAGTTCTCTTCCCGTTCAGTATTTATATAATAAATTTACACATAAACTTATCTCACTGAAGCAGGCTCTTATTCGAAATCTGTGAGGCACCTGCTGATGAAAATCTAAGTCATCTTAAAAGAATTAGCGACCCGTCACAACATAACATAAAAGACATTCGAACCTCTCTGGCAAATCCGCATAAAATCCTTCTTTGAGGATATTGTACAGATATTAATTCCAGGGCTTGAAAAAAAACTCTATATTTAAAGAAACGATACACGTCGTGTTTACTTTAAAGCACCTTCCCTAGAAAGGTTAAAGGCTACATTTGCCGTACGAGTAGAGGAAGCCATTTTTATAAGAAAGGATTCTGCTGTTACAAGGTATGAAGATAAAACAAATCAACGACATCTAACAATCATCATATAGATTTTAACAATTACTATTTTAAAATTCTAAGTGCAATAAGTAAACTCTTGTATTATTGCGTGTATTAGGATGAAATATTATGTATCAATTATGTGTCGAGCCGTTATAATGATATGTCTCCGATTAGACATCAATCTGAGCCCTGAAAAGGTACTTTACGAAACAAAATATTTACCTTGGCCGGAAAGAGCAAGCTTTAAAGGATAACCAAACGCCATAGAGTCACCTAGAAGACCGTAAAGTGTAGCTCCGAATTTAATTCCTCCAGTATGATGAAGGTTGAAGAATGTGTTGTATGACACGTTTATAAATAACGTTAGGTAGTCCTCCATGGGAGATGCGACGGAAATCGTCTTTGCATTCCAGGATGACATTGATCTTCCGTTTAAAGTCAGGCCGCTTGCGTTGTGTTTGTTTACTGTAATAGCGAGAGCACCATCGAGTGAATCATATGATTCCGTTTTAAATTTGTAGGAGTCGACGTATTGTGATATTCCTTGTACTGTAGTCATAAATGGGTTTCCGTACATGTTTTCATTATCCGTGCAATACTGTACAACACTAACTGGTTTATTTGAAATTAGTACCGCCGGGTCTGAACCAAACAGGATTTCTAATTTTGATCCTCGGTTCATGTAAGCCGTGAAATGGTTTGTACTGTTGTAGTAATGCATTTCAGTGTTGTTGTCGTCGGCAAATATCCGGACTATAAAGTAGTTATGGGGATAAATAGGAGGAGCAATGTACATGTTTGTCCAATACTTAGTCGGGATCATTTGTTCAACAATGTACTCTGATCCCCCGACTCCAACTGGAATCTGACTGTAGGCGGACCCTGAAAATACTGCTACTGGCTTGTTACTTGATATAACAGTACCACTCAAATCATAATTTGCTGATAACTGATAAGTCTCGTATTTCTGGAGTCGTACTGTTTTTGTATTGTAACTTATACCATTTGTTGTGTAGTTTATACAAACATCAGTGTTGATATCCACGCCCGCGACGAGAACTTCACTGTTGTAGCTGCCGTAAGGATGATACGAGGCTGCCACGTATCTGGTGGATAATGCTGAGGTAGGCAAAAGCAGAAATCCCTCTGTATAATAACTATAGGCCGGTAAGACTGCAACGGATATATTGGAATCGGAGTTGATTTCTATCCCTTTAAACTGACTCCCAGATTCAACTTGAATGAGGGCATTACTTAAATTGATGACTTTTGAATTTGTAACGGAAATCTGTCGATTGTAGTTGTTAAAAGGCGCAGTAATTCTAACGTTAGCTGCTGTATTAGTAACTGGTACAATAACCAAATATAGATTGTGAATGCTTGTGTTAGATGTTCCAATAACTCCAAACATGAATTCTGTTCCCACGGATGCTGCGAAAGAAATACACTAACAAAATATGATTTAATATATAGTGTACCATTTGGGTCGAAAGTCTGCTGTGCGGGCGCGCGCATCTCAAAAAATACGCGCACATATAAAATATGCGTGTAAACTAAATAAATACGTTTAGCTGTATATTTTTTTAAGTGCAATTGTAATTATGTGTGCGCGCGCAAAATTATACGTCCACGGTGCACGCGTTTATATACGAACATCCAGAATTACACGTTTACGCGTAGAAGTATACGTCCACATATATATTTACGCGTAAACTTGTAAATAAATAGGTGCACGCATATATTTAAGTGTACATGCACGCGTAAATATATACATCCACGCGTATATTTTCATACTTGAACGTGTAAATATGTAGGTGCACACATATATGAACGTTCACGCGTAAATTTATAAGTGCATGCGTAATAAAAAGTGCACGGATAAATGCACACGCACGTCTATATAAGCGTGCGCTTACACAATTATAAAAATATATAAGTGGACGTATATTTAGCGTGCACGAACAGAACAGTCAGTTTGAGGGTGTCCGGATTACTTCCAAAGATAGATATTCTCCAGATTGAAGTACAGCCTTATGATGTACTGGTATTCACGAAAGCGTGGCTTTCAGATACTACCACTAATGATAGTATTCTTATTCAAAACTTTGATGCTTCTTTCAGAAATGTCCGGATTAGCAGACTAGGGGGAGGAGTAGCTATCGATATCCGATCTGGTCTCTGTACTTCCCGTCGTCAGGACCTAGAACTTCCGGGACTAGAGGCCGCCTGGATAAAGCTTTCCTTCCTTCACAAAAGTCTCCAAGTTGGAGCCTTTTATCGGCCGCCTAACTCAAAAAATGACTACTGGATACGTCTAGAAGAAAGTATAGACAGAGCTCACATTAACCAAAATAATACAGTCATCTTGGGTGATTTCAATATAGTTGTATCAAATGATAAACCTAACAATCTGTCTAGACTTTTAACGTCTTATAATTCAGTACAGCTTATCTCCGAACCCACTCATTTTACAGAACATTCACAATCCATAACTGATCTTATATTTGTAAAAAATCCTTAACATGTCATATCAAGTTTTACAGCAGACCCATTCATACCAAATCTCTTAAGATTACATTGCCCTACTGTTGTCGTTCTTAAATTCCAGAAACTCAAAAAAAGTCTCCAACGGAAGATATGGTCAGTCCTAAACTTTTAAAAGAAGGATGTCCTGTCTTGGCAATACCACTCTCTTCATTCTTCAATAAATTACTTACAAGGTCATATTTTCCTTCAATCTGAAAAGAGGCAAATATAACCCCGATTTATAAAAAGGTCAATCCGTCTTACCCACAGAATTATCGACCAGTATCCCTAAGTTGCGTTGGGAAGCTCATGAAACGATGTATCAATAATCATTTCGTTAATTACCTTACTCGGAACAACCTTCTTTGCAGTTTGATGTACTGTTTTATATGGAATGGAAAATAAACGGGTTATCACTACATAACTAAAGAAAAGATATATCCAAAGCATTTGACCGGGTTTGGCGTAAAGGTCTCCTGTTTAAACTTTTAGCATTTTGTATTAGTGGAAATCTACTCCGTTGGTTTAAATCTTATTTAACTATCAGAAAACAAAGTATGAAATTTGAAAAACATCTTCAGACTGGTCATCTATAAGTGCTGGTGTCCCTCAAGGTTCGATCCTAGGGCCAATACTATTCTTATATACATTAATGATATCATTCTCGATTTACGTTCAAACGTCCGGTTATTCGCAGATGACACCAGCCTGTATGTCATTGTAGATAACCCTGCATCAGCTGCCCTAATCCTAAACAAAGACTTGGAAACTATTTCCAATTGGTCAAAAACATGGTTTGTAACCTTCAATCCTTCAAAAACTGGTAGTCTGACCTTCTCTAGGAAAACAGCCAAGCCTGTACACCCTGATCTGTATTTTGATCATGTCTTGCTCAACCTGTTAGTACTCACAAAAATCTCGGTCTAATACTTTCTGAAGATTGTAAATGGAATGCACACATCGCAAACACAGTTAGTAAGGCCTGGCAAAGACTCGGACTCTTACGCTCTCTTTAATATATTTTAACTAGACAGAATCTTGAACGTTTATACATTACTTTTATCCACCATTTACTGGAATACGGGGATATTATATGGGACAATTGCTCCGACTACTTAAAATCTGAATTAGAACCCATTCAAATTGAAGCTTTAAGAATAATTACAGGTGCAATAAAATATTGCAACGCGGAAAAGCTTTACACTAACACTGGGATAGAAACTATAACTCGAAGACGTAGGAACTACAAAGTAAACCTCCTTTATAAAATGGAAAACAACTTAACTCCTAATTATTTAAGCAGTCTAATTCCCGAACGTACCCAGCACAGATTTGACCTCAGACGACCCGAGAGGTTACCATTGTTACCATGTAGAGCAGAATTGTATCGAACATCCTTTTTGCCCTCTGCAGTAGGAGAATGGAACAATTTATCATATCTTACCACAGGCCAAACAACCTTACATTCATTTAGACATTATCTAAACGCAAACAATAACTTACAACCCAACCCTCTGTTTAAAATCGGTCAGCTGAAGCTACAAAAAATCATACACGCCTTAGATTGTCATGTAGTACACTTAAACATGATCTGTTTCGGCGCTCACTAACTGAATCTCCTTTTTGTAGCTATGGCTCAGTGGATACAGCAAGTCGTTTCTTAACGTCTTGTCCTAATTACACACAACTTATCCATTGACAGCTGAGAACGTTCCGTTTGGTAATGAACATCTAACTTATGAGTAAAATAAACTAATAACACTAAAAACCCAGAAATTCATAGCAGCGACAGGCCGTTTTGACTCTGGTTAGGTTGGCGATGGGATTGGGTCATTAAGGGCTGAACATTTTTCTTCTTATTTTTCTTTTTTCTCTCCCAGAGTCATTGCTGAGTAATTTTTACAGCTTTTCACTTTTTTACATCTATTTCTATTTTCTGTACATACATATGTTTTTCTTTATTGCATTTTTGTTTTGCATCTGTGTGTTCAATCTGCCACAACAAGCAGTTAAATGTGTATACTAACTATAGGAGAAGGACACAATAAGTTACATTGTAACTTCTTTCCTAATCATTACTTCATTTGTAGAAATGTTGTGTCATGTTATGCAGATTTGAATAAATACTGTTTAAACTAAGCGTGCACGCGTATTTTTATACATGCATGTATATTTGAAATGGGCGCACGTAAACCAGGCTTTTGGCCCAAATGATACACCATATCCTAAAGCCGCACCACAAAATAACTGTATTCTTTTGTATTTCATTTATGGTACTATACATGATTTGCATGAAAAATATGAGATATACAAGAATTTAGTTTCAAATTGACAGTAACATATATATAAGGCCAAGGCAATGTGTTTTATGTCTTAACATTTTATTGAATTAATGTAGCAATATGTACATAAATCAGTGTATTTACTATGCCCCAACGATAACTTGATATTTACAAACATGACTATAAATAGATTAAAATGGAACATAGGGAATTCAACATTTTCCTAACATGTTACAATCTAAATATTTCTAGATCTTATACCAGTTACTAATTTGCTAAGTGGTAAAGCATACAGTCCATGTTCACATTTGCCGTGTGGGTTCGAAACTCAACATCGACATTTATTTTTTTTTTTAATTTTATTTCACTTTTGCATAAAAATTAAGATTCCTTCATGAGCTCTGTAACAATACGACAGAGAGGTACTAGTATCTAAAGGCGATATGGCAGATCAGAATAGTTTATTATATAACAAAGATGATATTGATTAAATGCATGCACTTAGCCATGCAAATAATGAACATACTATTGTGTTATATAAATATATATATACAAATAAAAGTATGCCTACGGGCAGAATGTCGAGCCAACCAGCACCTTTGACTTTTTAGTGTGACCTTGATCTTGGACCTAGGGACCTGCTTCTTACGCATGACACTCCGTCTTATAATGGTGAACATTCATGCTAAGTTACATCAAAATCCTACCATGCACGAAGGAGAAATGCTCCGGACAAACTTCAATTTGACCTTTGAGATAGGAACATGGGTTTGCACATGACACGCCTTCTCAATGAGTTAAACATTAATGTGAAATATAAATCTCGGTCTAATACTTTCTGAAGATTGTAAATGGAATGCACACATCGCAAACACAGTTAGTAAGGCCTGGCAAAGACTCGGACTCTTACGCTCTCTTTAATATATTTTAACAAAGATGATATTGATTAAATGCATGCACTTAGCCATGCAAATAATGAACATACTATTGTGTTATATAAATATATATATACAAATAAAAGTATGCCTACGGGCAGAATGTCGAGCCAACCAGCACCTTTGACTTTTTAGTGTGACCTTGATCTTGGACCTAGGGACCTGCTTCTTACGCATGACACTCCGTCTTATAATGGTGAACATTCATGCTAAGTTACATCAAAATCCTACCATGCACGAAGGAGAAATGCTCCGGACAAACTTCAATTTGACCTTTGAGATAGGAACATGGGTTTGCACATGACACGCCTTCTCAATGAGTTAAACATTAATGTGAAATATAAACAATATTGGTCTATGCATGTCGAAGTTATGATCCGGACAAAATCGGACGGACGCACGCACGAACATATACCGAAAGCGGCGACCGTATCAGCTCTCCGCAAGCGTGCTGGACAACAAACCATCAAAGAAAGAAACAAAAATACGGAAGCAAAAATGAAAACTAATAGGAAAAACAACAAAAAATCTGGAAAAAAGCCCTCATGAGGATTCGAACCCACAAAACGATATGCTTACACCCAATTATTGCCTGCATTTTACCCAACTGAGCTATGTTGCCATATACTTAGTGGATATTTAAAATGAAAGAAATACTAATATTTGTTTGTCAAGTAATGTACAAGCATTATGAATGGTTATTTCATCAGTTATCATGAATTAGACTCGTCCTCGCGTTTCGGCGGGAATCACGTTATCATTGGGGATTAGTAAAGTCCATAAAATAAACAAACATGTTTGTAAATATAGACGGATCCAAACGGAAGGGGAAGAAGCATTTTATAGAAATATTTGGATGGCAAAATGCAATACATATCGTAGCCCTGACCAACCTATAAACCGGGCAAGTCTATTTTATAAGTACATCAATACGGTTGACCCATTTGAACGAGCTGTAGTTAAATTTCAATCACGTTTTGTTTCTACAGTGTCAGATAGTTATTAATCTATACATGAGTATTGTTAAAACTATGATGAAAAGAGATTGACTGAATAAGTTTGCAGATGAAGTTGTGAAAATACATTTATTTAGGAATAGCCTAAATTGTCCAACAGAAATTTTAGGTATAGCTGTATACTACCTGTATTACAAGAATGATTTTCATGAAGTTTTTGCGGGTGACAAAAGTAGTTCACTAGGTCGTGGTGGGTCTTTGATACATATGCTCAGTAGTAAAGTCAAACTGTAGCAATTTTGACCACACGACAGGTCTGGTTTTATTTTAAACATATTTGCCCATTATCGAACTTGTCTGTAATCATGTTGTAATACATATTCTATATACGAGGTTCAAGAAGATTGATATGTTTTTGTGTATGACCCTTAGAGGCTGTACTGTAGTAAATAAATCTGCTATATGTTCCATATAAAATTAACAGTCTTCAGAGAGCTGTAACACAAAGCCAGGCGCGTTTTAAAAACGAAGCACTAGCTTATGCTCTTAAATCACTTCTAAACCACAAATAAAAACACCAAGAAAAATAGAGGTCATGTATCTTCTAAGAGAAATTCTTGTCTGACAGGTCAACACTACGGAATATCTTCCAAACTGACAGCTAAAATGTGCGTATGTACATATGAGTAATAAGGTTTGTTTACATTTGTATAAATGCAAAACTTCTCCTTAAAAATGCTGCCACAGTGTCAAGTATATGTTCACAATATATTAAAAAATATGTGACTTTTTTTTATTTCCGCCATTATCCAATAGCCCGGAGGTGTTGCTTGATTACCTATGTAGTACTTATTTTTCCTAGACTATTCAGGTCCCATCACTCTGGTATTACTTTATCAAACTTTTCCTTCGAGATCTTTAGAGCATATACATTCTGTATAAGTATTGTTTTAACTACTCATGTCAGTAAAGTAAAATATAGTTCTTGTACTTAATCAAGGATGATAACGCTGGTGATATCTGAGAAATATTGACCATTGTTGCAATTTTCTGTAATCTAATATAGTTTATCAAAATATGTAACCGTAATGTACAATGTTTTAGAAAATCTTTACCATTATTAAACTTCTCTGGGGGTGTTCTTGCAATATAATTTTTGTGTGATGTTTGCTCAGGAAATGTGATTTCAAGTTTCTAAATAATAGGTCATAACCCAGGTGCTATTTAAGTCAATTATGGATATCATCCGAGACTTTGGGCCATGCAAATTTTGTGTATATTTCATGACGATTGTAATATAGTTAGATATCCAATGTTAAGTAATAAAAGCGTCATAACCCCGATGTTTTTATCAATCTTTCCAATAATCGACATTTTGAGAGTCATTTTTACTATAAATATGCAATAACCGTTTCAAGTGGATTGCTCAAGACATGTGACTTCCAAACTATTAAACATGTTAAATCTGGTAATTGTAACTACATTTTATTCAACAGCTTTTAAGGCTTCACACATTCTGTAAAACTTTCTCGAAGATTGTACAAGACTTGCGGTCTGCAATTCGTTAACATAGTGAAAATGACAATTTGAATAAATCAACGGTCATTACTCTAGTCTAACTAAAGAAAACTTTCCCATGGTTGAACTTGTGGCAATATACACTCGATGTAACTTTCATGAAGATTGTTAAAGAAATTAGGTTTCCAATTTGCTTACATCCAAATTGTCGTCTTCTGTCGATGGGCAATAGGCTATCACAATGGCTCACCTTTGAGTTCAGTTGAACTAAAATGAGTTATTCAAACACACTCGAAATTTCTGTAAAGCCCGATACACACCTTGCAAGTATTTATTAAACATGAATTTCAGAATGTATATGTATGTAAATGTATGCATCATTCAATATTGCCTATATTAAATAATACAGATTTTCTAAACAATAAGTTAACCCATACTGTTGACTGGATACTGAAATCGATTACTTCCACTAAATAAACGAACCAACGTATTTGTCCAGGAGTTTTAAATATTTAAACGCGGGAACTTGGCGGGGATGGTTCCCCTAGATCCGGAGTTTGCTATAGTGTTTATAATTTTGCCTTGATGTATGTTACGGTATGTTGATGTATAATTTTGAGAGTAATTCGACACGTCTTTGCATGGTTCCTTTCGAGGTTATGGGTACTTACGTCTGATAGTAGAGTTTTTGAAGATACATTGTGTACAACAGGACATGAACACATGCGGAAGTGTTGACAATTTTGAGGTGTTAGTGTATTTTTGTGAACTTAGGTCTCGTGTAGGAGGTATGTTGGAGGTTGTTACTGTTTTTTAGCTTGGGGTTCATAACTGACGGGGAGTCAGTACGGTCGGCTGACAGTGGCTGTGTGGTGTGACCGAGGAGGGTGGGTCTTTTCTGGTTGCTCTGAGTCGGTGGAATTGCTCGGAATTCGGGGGATTTACTCGGAGTTGGGAGGGTTTGCTCGGAATTTGGAGGATTTATTGTCATATTTTCTATGGCGGTGCCCGAGTAGTTTCCCTCATTTTGTATGGACAGTCTGCAGATAAGTAATTTGATTTGCTCGGAATTCGAAGGAATTATTGTCATATTTTCTATAGCGGTGCCCGAGTGGTTTCCCTCATTGAGTATGGATAGTCTACAGATAAGTAATTTGATTTGTCACAGTTGGTTTAAGGTAAGTATATCGCATTGTCAAAATTTGGAGAAGAGTTCTGATGTTATCTGAGGGCTGGATATATATTGGTGTAAGCTTGCAATTTCAAGAGTGGCCCCGTCATCTGGACTGTTTTGTGGGACAAATAGGACAGACGAATAATTTAGTGAGTTTTCAATAATAATATTGTGTGTTTCTTGGCCGTATGGGAAGGTGTCGGCCTTTGAGTATGTTGCGTCGTGTGTTGGAGCGGGCATCAATCTTAGTTGATTACACGGACAGGTTGTGCCTATTCGCTGCTTGTGTTGGTTTCATCACAAGAACATGGATTGGGTGAAGGATATAACCAACCTGCTAGTTAGTGATAAGGTGTGCCGTTCTTATGATCGCATGGATATAAGGAGGAATATATTACTTGTTGACTCGGAATATATTTTTTTTGGATGGCAAACAGCTCCCGTTTTGATCTCAAGCGGATGCAGGTGGCCATGAAACCTATAAGAGTTTTTAGGAACAGAAGGCAGATTGGATAATCATCATAATTATTACAGGCACTTCTGTCTTATCATCTACAATGTTCAAGGTAATTGCACGGTTAAACTGGTAGCCTCTTTCAATAAGGATCTGGCTAGGTTCTTACACAAAATGAATAATGATTTAAAACAAATGGTATATAAAAGTCTGCATAATCACCTTTCCATGGAAGGTATTAACTTCGATGAAGACATGTGAGCAATTTGGCTGAATGGTTTTCTTCGGTTGATGGGCCAGATAGGCAAGGAGCGTTGCGCGCGCGTAAAGGCCTTAACTTGCCATTAATTCTTCGCAAGGGAATTTATCTGGTGATATGTCGGGGAATCCTCCAGACCGTTGGTGCACTTGTTGAGTCGTGTTGATGCATAATGATTGAGAGTGATTATTATATACATTTACTTTCGTATAATAAAAAATTAAAATTACCCATACTCCTTTTTAGCGGTTGGACACGGTGAATTGTGTTTGCATTTAATTTGGAATATTAGAATGGCACTTTTCTGTGTGCCAGTTCTTTCATTTCATTATTACAACTTGATGTTACATGACCCATGGGTACAGGGCTAAGACACGTTTTTAATAGTGTTACGCCAACCAATACACACACATATATGTATATAAATGTATGCATCATTTAATATTGCCTGTATTCACGGTGGGGAAACCACGTGACTAACTTGGGTAACGTGCACGCAAAAGTGCTAAAAATAGGCCCGCTTCAGGTATGTTTTTTCACTATAACTTTTTTGATCCGCAATTGTTTTAAACGAGATTACGTGCATAAACCCCGCAATAAAAAGCTCTTTCATCGGATATATGTAACTTGATGAAACTCTCTCCCGTTTTTACGTAACCCTTGCCCAACCGATTCGAAAGATGCAAAATATTTTGGTAACGAACACGTCTGTTCACAAGTTACGCACCTAGCACAGATTCTGCAGAGAATTTCCGCTGGAATTTAAGTTTAAAATAAAGCTTGTCATTGTCCAAAGTCCTGTACCAAATAATTAACATGACTATTCAGGAATATTCAAGATATCGTAAGACAAAGGGTGCGGTAACGTACACGTTCCGGTTTTTCAGGAGGTGACGTACACGTCATTTTTCCCCAGAGGGTAACGTACACGTCAAAGACTATTTATCATGCATGTAGACCATCTTTGTGTTTAAATGACTGAATTGTTAACAGTTTGACATTGTTAAAAAAGATGCAAATGCTGGGAATAGGCTGTTTTTCTTTCGGTAGGTTAGTATATACAGAAATGCTACAGTGAAAATGTGTAGCGTCGGTCCTCATCCTAGCTTGGAAATAATTACACGTTTACAGCTCTTGTATATCTATACATAAATAGGTAAGATGATAAAATTTTGAAATTATTTTGCTCTAAATCCATCATATGCGCAACTGACCATGTATCTTTGAGTGAAAAAGTTGACAGTTGCTTACGGTTGATGGAAGCCTAGTACTTGTTCTTTCCAGTAACGATAGTTAGTTTAGTTGTCCGCACCATATGATTCTGACTTTTAAAAGAGACAAACAAAAAGAAGTATTAAATACGCATATAGGTATAATTGTTGCACCGAGAGTAACAGCAGTAAAACTATTATCTATTTATAGCACGGAGAATGAATATATTTGCCAGGAGTGCGAAATGTCTTTTCGGAGAAAATGTAATTTAAAGGCGCACGAGAAGAGACATAGTGGAGCGTGAACCTACCACTGTTGTGGGAAAAACTTTTTTTGGACGACCCATTTTCTAAAAATAACAACAGAAAAAAACTTGTTACTTTTCTTTTTGACATGATATCATTGATTTTACTTGGATTCCATACAAGTTTCTTATACATACAGAGAGGTAATTAAAAATGGAGTCAGTAAGAGTTATGACTCCTTATCACTGCACTATCTTTCACTGACCTGTATTAATGTACAAAGTATCAAATCAACCCTTCATAGTTTTTGGCTTGGGCTTCAGTCAAGCTTCTTGCTTTTCCTTTTCATGCATAAAGGGAGGTGATTTAAAAATGGGGTCAGCTAAAGTAATGGTTCTTTGACACTGCACTTTGCTTCACTGACCTCTATCAATGTATCAAGTATCAAGACAATCCTTTATATGGTTTTGACATTGGCCCCAGACAAGTTTTTTCCATAGGTAAAGGGAGGTTATTCAAAAATAAGATCAGTTAGAGTTATGGTTCTTTGTCACTGTACTTCCTTTCATTGGACCTCTATTTATGTGCAAAGTTTCAAGTCAATCCTTTATATAATTTCGACTTGGGCTTCAGACAAGCTTTCTATATAACGATAAGGGGAGGTAATTTAAAAATGTGACCATTACACTGCGCTTCCTCTGTCAATGTGTAAAGTATCTTCAAATTCTTCAAATAGTTTTTGACTTGGGCTCTGGACAAGTCTTTTTTATAAGGATAAGGGGAGATAATTGAAAAATGGGACCACCTAGAGTTATGGTTCTTTGATACTGCACATCCTCTCTCTGTGTTCGATCATTGTATGAAGTAACAAATTAGCACCTTTATTATTTCTTGAGTTTTGCTCAAAAGAAAAAGAAGCGTGACGGACGCCAGCCGGTCGCCAACGGACAAAAAGACGGACGACGGAAAAGTGATCCCTATATGTCGCAGCTACTTTGTAGTAGGCGACACAAAATCTGTCTAAGTCAACTGTACTTGGTTAAAAAAATCAACTTTTTTGCGACATTTTCTAACTTTTTTGCGATCCAATATAGATTAGTGTAGTAAAATAGTTAATTGTAATCTCGTTAATGCTTATATAAGGTATTTGATTTTGTAAATGAACAGCCTAAACATAACCGAGGCTGTTACTTTAAAGCTTTGGATGTAACTGACGCATTTATAGATCTATATTATCAGAATACGTCAGCATTTATAATTTAATCAACCATGGAATGACTATGTCCTTAGATGTGCAAAATTTAGGTCAATACTGATATGTTGTTTCAGTAAGGAGGTCTAAATGAATAACTAGCTGACCAACAAACTGTCACTAACCCACAGAAAGAATAACATTACTCCCGCACGATAATTTAAACGACAACGTGTTTATATTATTGGCTGATTGTTATGGTCCCATGCATGATAGAACTCAAACAGTTTGTCAATGATTCAAATAAGGTGCATGCTGTCATATAAAACAAAAAGATTTTCTGTATTGTAACGTTTTAATAAAGAAAAATCATGGTTATCAAGCATGCTATCGTTCCAGTTATCGTTCAGAATTTATACTAATTTCAGCATCTTTTTAACAATATAAAAAATGTTTATAGTTCAACGGGTCATCAAAAAGATTTGAACATATGGATTTGATTAAACCCTGCTGACAGACGGACATGGTTTATTCCCAGAAACCTAATTAACTTTTGATAGTTGGAGAAAAAAAAAGTTGACATTTAAAATGGCAACTGCTAACAATGTCTACTTGTCAAAATAACATACACGATTAGACCATAAAATTCCTAATGCTATTCATTTCACTGTAGCATTTTTGTATATACTAACCTACCGAAAGAAAAACAGCCTGCTCCCAGCATCTGCATCTTTTTTTTAACAATATCAAAATGTTTACAGTTCAGTCATTTAAAGACAAAGATGTTCTACATGCATGAAAAATAGTTTTTGACGTGTACGTTACCCTCTGGGGAAAAATGACGTGTACGTCACCTCTTGAAAACCGCAACGTGTACGTTACCGCACCCTTTGTCTTACGATATCTTTAATATTCCTGAATAGTCATGTTAAATATTTGGTATAGGACTTTGGACAATGAAAAGCTTTATTTTAAACCTAATTCCAGCGGAAATTCTCTGCAGAATCTGTGCTAGGTGCGTAACTTGTGAACAGACGTGTTCGTTACCAAAATATTTTGCATCTTTCGAATCGGTTGGGCAAGGATTACGTAAAAACGGGAGGGAGTTTCATCAAGTTACATATATCCGATGAAAGAGCTTTTTATTGCGGGGTTTATGCACGTTATCTCGTTTAAAACAATGGCGGATCAAAAAGTTATAGTGAAAAAACATACCTGAAGCGGGCCTATTTTTAGCACTTTTGCGTGCACGTTATCCGATTTAGTCACGTGGTTTCCCCACCGTGGTATTTAATAATACAGAATTTCTAAACAATAAGTTAACCCATACTGTTGATTGGATACTGAAATCGATTACTTCCACTAAATAAACGAACCAACGTATTTGTCCAGGAGTTTTAAATATTTAAACGCGGGAACTTGAGACGAAATTGCAATTAAATCATTTCGAGAAAATTTAATTTGCTTCACTTGTACTAGTAGGGTCGTTATCTACATGGAAATCGTGGAAATATTTTCATAATGTGTTCAATAATTCAAAATCAAACAACTTAAAGAAACTGCATATTTATTTATGTTCCATATTATAACATCCAATTATAAAGTACAGATACTCACATGCAACATCCGGGCACACATCTGATGAAGCACCATGATTCAAATATACTGCAAGACCAACCTTCAATCAGACGACATTGATGAAAAGGTAATACAATGTAAAATATTACAAATCTTAAAACACATCCATAAAATCAAACAAGACAGAAAGGATTTCGATATAAAAGAACAGATTAATCAACCAGTCTGTGACGCGTTTAAAGAATAGTTGGGGTTCAAACATTTAAAAGCAGTGAGTATTCTTGCCTACCAAACGAGGAAAGATAATGTTATTCAGGTAAGAGATCGCCGTTAAAGTACACGTGCACATAATGACGTCATAATTAGACGTCATATTGTATAGGGATTTTTAATTTAAAGTAGGCTTATCTTAAAAGTCTTGTAATAATAATAATAGTAGGCAAGAAAATGATCTAACATGCTGCCTGAGTAAGGCATGTGTTTTTCAAACATTCGGACGGCTTGGATTAAAACCCTCGCTAGCGCTCGATTTTCCATTTCACGTTTTGACTTCAAGGGAACATTGCATGGCTATCGTAATGTTTATTAGTTTATTTCAAAATGTGTAGTCTTTTTTTAAGATTTATAATATTTTATTTGTCTTTATTTTGCACCTTTAATTGTATTAAAAGATAGATTTTAGACAGCTATAGAGCTCTATCTAAAATTGCTTTAATGATATCATAAAATGGACTTTGTGATATCACAAAATTATGTATTGATATTAGATCTATAAAAAGAATTCTGTATTGAAAACATAACATAATAAATTGTTTTGCAAGTGATCAACAAAAAATTCACGATTAAACTTACCAGTACTACAAAAAGGTTTATGTGCTCCATACCGTCTGGTGTGGTAAACTGATTTCTTTGTGTCGTGTGCAACTCAGATAAGGAACAGTTCTACTTGTCCGAGTTCTGGTCTTGGCAACATTCCATTTGTATAACGTACTATGCGAAATGAGACTATTTCGAATAATCTATTGTACAGGTAACTTATAGACTAGAGGAGTTCAAAGTATATTTGAACAAAATACAAAACATAGCAAAAGCTATAGTATATTAGGGAAGACAGCGCACTCGACTATTCTTAATGTTTGCCAATAGATATGTGAAAATGACGGAAGATAGCGATTTGCAAGACAAATTGTACAAATTTTCTACCCTCATATATGAGGATAGCGTGCAGTGGTGCAAGTGTACAAAGAAACATTTTAGGGACACACAAGAAAAGTGAGGAAAAAAAAACAGTTACTTTTTCGTGGGAGGTGGGGAAGGGTGTGTGTGTATGTGTGTGTATGTGTGTTGGGGTGATAGATTATATATATGAAATAAGTTAGTGTGTTTTATTTGAAACTAATAAATAAAGGGGGTGTTACAGGTGTGGGCAGAAGTTTTACCGAGGGTGTGAGGGATGAAACAAAAGAAATCGAAGATAAACATTTGTGTGAGAATGTAAAACAAAAAGTGAGGTAGGTGCGTTATGCGTGTTTAAAAGGACGGGGGTAATGAGAGATACTAGGAAACAATACGATATTCAAATTGTAAGTTAGTTTGAGAAATGTGAAAAAAATCTAGTTTGGGGTAGGATGGGATGAGAATTAAGGTATCCGATCCACAAATAGCTAACATTTCGATGTCTGGTGACCCCACGTTTTTGGGGATCATTTGAAAGAGGTATGTTTGCTGAACAAGAATTAGTAAATAAGATGACCATGTATAATACGCATGAATCACAACAGTCATGTTTCTTGACTGCGGCATAATAAATCTTACACAGCAGCCTAATAACTGGATTTCTGTTAAAATATCATTGAAAACTATATAGTAAAAACGGTAAAAATTCTATAACATATTTTGCCATGCACTTTATATTTTCTTTTTCTGTAGACAGTGCACTTTCAAATGACACCAAAATTATATGAGGTTACCAGGCATCAGTATTTGATAGCATTGTTACATGTTACTTTGTTACAGAACATGCTTATTTGTGGATTGGATACCTAAAGGGGATGAAATGGGGTGGTTGGAACGATATAAGCTAATTTCAAAGATACCATAAAATTGAAATTTGTACTATAGAATGTTAAACAGCACTATAACAATACCTGGACCCAAGTGACATTTACCTTTTGGGCACCTCACCCTGAGTCAAAAGTTTTCAAGCCAGTTCCAAGAGCAATCCTTATACGCGGTTTTATGATTGTAGATATAGTAGTTAAAAAGGAACAGTTTAGTTGAGAAGTTCGTCATAAAACTTTTACTAATACTATTACAATATCTGACCCCAGTGATCTTGACCTTTGTGGTATCTTACCCATAACTAAGACAAATTCTTATATGAGGTTAGTTAAGGAGAAACAGAGAAATCGAAAAACTTTCAATATAACTTTAAGCTGAAAACAACAAATACGCCGACGCCAGGGCGAGTGCCATAACCCTAGTTATTATACAGATAGTCGAGCTAAAACGAGTTCAATGATCTATGCCTTATTGTCAAAAACATTTGATTAGAGATAATAAAACATTTGGAAATGCTTAGACCAAGACACCAAATTGTATTAACAGTTTTATGATCCATTTTCTTACTTTCTGCTTAAAAGGTAAAATATTAACTGATATGTAGCTAGGTTTTTCTAGCGGCCGTCAAAAAGCTAAACTGCGCAAAACGGGCTACAATGTCGAGTCCATTATTTGTTGACATATCGCCTGAATGACTCAAACATTTCAGCCAATTAAAACAAGTTTCAATTCAATATCTTGACCAATACAGAAGTTATTTAACAGAAACGATCATCCATACAAAGAAATAATTCTAAGTCCACAAATTATTTTATCAGGTAGAGATCAAATACACCTAAAAATGGATGTATCATCTATGATGTACCCTAGAAAAGTGGTGTTGGTTTTGCCGTATGGCCAATAATAAAAATGTTACAAAATAATCAGTCTATAGGAACCATAAAAGGAAGAAATTCTAAAGAAAAGAAATAAGTCCACCAAATAGTATATAACTCAGTCAACAAAAAATCGTTACTAGGTACATATACCGTATGTCAAAATACTCTGCAAGTTTTGGCCTTCAATCTTAAATGACCTTTGACCCAAAAGTGTGGCCTTGACCTTTGAGATAGGGGCCTGAAGTTTGCGCATGACATTCCGTCTTATCGAGGCAAACATTTATACCAAATGAAAATATGACTGTTCAATGCATGTCAAAGTTATGTGACCTTGACCTTTGAGGTAATGATCTGGGAGTTGCGTGCAACATACATGCCGAATAAAAAAAAGATTACTCTATTCTTAGCAAAATTACATGCGGACAAGCTCTAAAATGACATTTGACTCCTAATTGAGACCTCGACCTTTGAGATAGGAACGTGTGGTTGGAATCCTACTAAAAATACCAAATTTTGATTACAATTTTCGCTAATACTACTCAAATGTCTCCTGAAAATACTACTGAAGATGACAAAGTTAACTTAATTCTGCTAAAGATACTTCGGCCATAGAACTATTCTTGCTTGAACTATTTCGGGGGTGGGGTGAGTCACGATTAATATCAAAATACTAAAGGTTGATTAAAATATCTACTGAAATACTGTTGAAGATATCAAAGTTTGAATACATGTCTACTGAATACTACTGAAGATAGCGATGCTTGATTAAATGTTTAACCCCAACCTTACTGAAGGTGTCAAACTTTAATTAAATGTCATTAAATTGATTAAAATATCTATTGAAATACTACTTAAGATACCAAAGTTTGATTGAAATGTCTACTGAGATAATAATACTGAACATACCAAAATATGATTAAATGTTCCTTGAATGGAAGTGAATTTTTATTCAATGTCAAAAATGATTCAGTTTTCTAAGCGTTTGGTATGTAATTACTGATAATGACAAGTGACCAAATTTACAAATACTAATGGTCCGCTCTCGCTTCTTTCTTGTTTTGCAAAGTGAAAAATACATTGTATTACACTATGTTCCAGTAAAGATTTTATTTCTGCCATTCTTGTTTATATTGTTTTCATTTTTTTTCATCCAAAAAGGTTTAATTTTCACCGTGGCCTATTTTCACGCTGCATTCTGTAGCATTTTACGTTTACGTGTTTATAACGTATGGACTCATAACAATCTGACTAAAGTACTTGATCTTCTGAACGAAGATCTGAGAACGACCCATTCACATTCGTCTTCTGTATATTTTGGATTTCCATTATTGCTATTTTTATGTTATCCAATCAGGCGACTTGTTCGATTGTCAAAGAGTAAGAAAAATATGCAGTTATTCCAGGACTCGAACCTGGGACCCCTCGCTTACAAAGCAAGTGGCCTACCGACTGAGCTAACCGGCTATCTGATACTTTACGACATAAGAATTGTAAATATCAAAAGTCAATGCTAGAGGTAGATTTGCACGATGTTGTAAGCTAGGCTCTGATTGGCTAGTGAAAGGGCCATCAGAACGAGGCAATGAATAGGTCGTTTTCAGATCCTATGCGTAGCGTAATAGGAGATGTACTTTAGTCAGATTGGGACTCATAAAAAACTAACGGACAAAAAAATGAAGTTTACACATCTCTCAACTAGCATGGTGCTAAAATACAAGATATTTTCCGCACGTATGAAAGTCTTGCATTCACAATTATTTGAAGTGCTGCACTTTTATATCATGTGTTGTCTCGTAAATGATAACATCATAAAGAAGACGACATTGTTACATTTTTAATTAACTTTATTAGGTATAAGTGATACATGTACAATAATTTTCAGCCATGTCACCTGCCAGTCGTATACAATATCAGTCTGTACTTCATTATATGGCACAGTAAACTAACAGCTTATCTTCATAAATTAATAAATTAAAAGAATATAGAGCGGAAAAAATCATATCATACTGAGAGAAGTAAGAAAGTTGGTTTTAAAATTTAAAGATTTTATATCATGATGAGCAATACTATATAGTTAAATGTAGTTTCAGAGCAAGTTTCAACAATAAATTAGAAACTGCTCCAAATAGTCTTTGATTTTCTCGGTAGACAAGAAACAGGAGGATGTGTCAGAAATGACTCTGGTTTGGTTCCATGGTTTCAGATACGACATGTCACATGTGCAGATAACTGGAGTGTTGTCAATGGTTAAATAATTAAGATTAGTCAGTGACATGATGGCAGCAGGTATTTGATGCAGCCTTGTTTCACTAATATCTACCTTAGCAAGTTTGAGATTGTGTATAAATGATTTGTGAGATATGTACATTAGTGGGTTGCCTTTAAGGTTCAGCGATTCCAGATTTTCTAGTTTTGAAATATCGGGATCATCAACACTGTTGATGTAGTTGTACGCAATACTCAATCTCCTCAATGAGGTTAACATGTTTACCGCATAAGGAATTCGTGAGAAGTTATTTCTATCTAAATTTAAGTTGTTAACAGTGAAATTCGAGGTTATAAGGGAGTCCCCATTCATAATTATGAAACCATTATTGTTTGCGTCGATTGTGGAGACTTTCTGAAACATATTTTGTAAGGCTGGAAACATTTCCACCTGATTATCTTTGAAAATAATGTTGTAAACTTGTAACGACGATTTGTTGCGGAAGATTCCGTAAACATTGAATTTATTTCGTCCAGATTATAATTTGATGAAAAATTGGAACTGTGTAAATTGCGCAAAATGCTAATCGCATGTGGAATTTCTGCAAGTTTCGAGTCATGTATTTCAAGAATACGCAATGTGTTTTCAAGTCCATGAAAAGAATTGTCTGGTATAATATTAAAAGGTATGTAGCCTATTATAAGGGTGCTTAAAACTCGCAAATACTGTAGTTGGTGAGGCCAGGAATTAAACTGACCCATATCAAACTTGAAAACATGTAGAGTGTGTCCAATATTGATCATAACGTCAGAATCTAAATGTATCAACGGATTTCCACTCAAGGAGAGATAAGCTAGTTTTTTCAGTGTGCCAAATGCTTTTGGAATGGATGTGAGGTTATTTTGCCTCAGGTGGAAAGAGACTGAATGGTTCATTATTCCGTCAAATGCTCCATCAGCGAAAGTGTGAATGTTATTGCTATCAAAGTTTACTAGACAGCTGCCGGCAGTACTTTGATTCTGAAATGTACCCGCTTCAATGGTCGATATCTGGTTATCATTTAGATAGATTCTGCAGGCTGCAGTGCTCGGAATCCACGGGACAGTGAGTAAGGAACTGTTACTACAGTGAAAGCCACTCGCACAGGAACAATTTAGGGGACAATCGGCTTCTACTGTCTGTAGCAGGAAACATATGTTTGATCCAAACAATGCCTGGAGAAGAAGAACCTATAAAAAGTTAAAACCGAAATTTACAGGTTGATCGTACACTTAAGGAAATACAGAAATTCTGGTTACATAATCTATAATTGTCAGCAAAACGGTCTTGCAAATGCATCTGGAGGATGATAACAAATGAAACAGGCGCAGTACTAAAACTTTGTAATAATATGTTACAAAACTTAGCAAAATATTGAGAACACGTAATGATTTTATTTACGGATAATAAAGAAAGCGATCTATCACGAACACCTTTCATGTTCAGTCTCACGCTTAGCTTAGACACACTTTTAGAGAATACTGTCTAGATACCTAGACTACTGTAGTCCACGACATAATTAGTATAAAGGTCTGTTGAAAACAAAAGATGCTAATCACGTGCCTGAAAATGTCTGATCCACATAGTCAATAATCCGACTAGAACAAAGGGTAGTTGGCAACAACAGACCAATATCTGTAAAAAAGAGAGAATTACTCAAATTATTTAGTCGACAGTATGAAAACGAGTTTCAGAGTTGCTGTTGAACGACTTTACCTAATACGAAATGAACTGCACATATTACAGCATTTGTTTTACTGAATTTTAATACCACATACGAATACTCCGTTCCCGGAACAAAGAGCACTAACGTAATGTAATAAAAAAAACTCGTGACATTCATGCTCGGAAGCAAAGATCAGATGGACATTCATCAAAGACTAATAAATTCCAATGGAGATATAATTTTAAATTTGATACAGTGAGACTAGACCATGATGTGTTTCCTTAAAGATTCATTTATATATCAGATAAATTAAAAGAATTATGTACAGTCCCCTTTTCAGCAAAAGAGTCTTTATCTGTCATAGAAGTTATGCATTTGATATCCGACAATAGGACTGATTATGTCATTATATCATTATAAATTAATTTTCATCATATGATGCTATATATTTTATTAAGTCGCCGCGTTATCAGTAAAATTTAAATTATTCAGAACCTTTTTTTTAAAAAAGTTGTCACAATTATATCCCAATGAAATACTGGTGCGTACTAAACACAGTACTTGCATAACTTGCAACTTAAAAAGTAAGGGGCGACTTGCTATTACGCACCAAAGATTAATCAAATAGATCAAAATTATACATGTTCGAGGTCATATTGTCTGTTTATAGAAAGATAAGGTCATTTCGTGATATTTCAAACCTATGAATAGTTATTCGAACGTAAAGGCACTTGTCTTATCAATAACCATAAAACCATACGCATAGACAGACCCAGCTTATTTTGTAGGGCTTAAGAGTGAATTTAGGTGCGCTCCATAAACCAGTTTAAGCTCGGCAGAGGTGTTTTGGCCACGGACCGTTCCAAACTCTATGTTGTATGCGTGCATGTGTTCAGGTGCTTGTGCACGCATGGTTGTACATTGCTGTGGGTAGCTGCGTTCTTTAGCTTTCCCTTTTCGATAATATTTCCTGATCTTTTAAATAAAAATTAACGCGGACTGTGGCTACTGTATACGGACAAACTTCGGACATGACATGAATACAATAAAAATTTGACTGAACGGGATTCAGCGGAACTCGCTGCTTATTGTTCATTTCGGTTTTGTGTGAGCTCGGCCATTATCATGAGAATGATCTTTCAGTTAATAAAGTGCATATTTATTATAGTTAATTTGCACATACATATCAACAATTTAATTAAGGCATAAATGCACAGAATAGCTGATCTTCTTTGTTCTATATAAAATTCAAAAGTTCTAGTGTATTTTTGTACTTATAACATTTGTGAATATTGCGTTTTGCACAACTTGAGTCTAGAGCGCTCGGATGGTAGCATGTATTTCCATGACAGTCCACGAACAGGCGAAATTAAACTGAGTTTGCAACCTGTTTTTTTTTCTTTTTATGTTGGACAACCTATTCAAATACTGTCAAATCATTAATATTCGTTGGGGACTTATTTTCGGGGATTTCGTGGTTGAGTCAATTCATGAAATTTAATCCCAACGAAAAAGTAAAATTCTCATTCATTTTATGTTCATATGTTGAAACCCACGAATTCAAATCCCCACGAAATTGCCATTACGACCAAAACCACGAAATGTCATGCCCACGAAACTAAATGATTTCACAGTAGCTAAAGCATACACCAGAATCTTTAAAACGAATATAATTTCCACTGTCTTGTAAAACGTTGTCAGTGCTGAATAAAAATGGGGGTAATATTTAATACCAGAAGAATATAAAGATTGCAAATTGTAACGGTAGTTTTGTAGTGCAATGTTTTCATGATGAAAACGGTAACTTATGACAAGCGTAAACCAATGTGATTTCAACTAAGATTATGCCAGAATGTACCGGCAACCTAAATGCATCAAAAAACAACAAAAACGATATTTTAGCTTGATACCAATAGTCTCTAGGGTTTATTGATGTTTTAGTTACGAGTTTAACAAACGGTTGCCTGTAAGATATTATCAAAATAAAGGAATGGTTCGACTTCAGATCCTGGCGTAAAAATTAAATGTTACTAACCAACGTAGGCCATTCAGTTATTTCATTTGAGTTGTCATTAAAGGTACTTTCCATATAAGCAATACCAAAGTTGAACACTGCAAGATAATTGTCGTGTTACACTTACCAAGTTGCCGGCAATGTCATTGGCATATTTTGGAACTTGTAAGTGTCCAAAAGCACAGAGGCATGTGGAACACCTGCGGTGACATATTTACAGTCAGAATATGAAGAACCAACAAACATGCATGTTAGGATTGTATTATAAAAACAATTACAGATTTGGCGATAGATGTCTAAAATGATATACAGTGGAGTGCATTTGATTTTTTTTTCATCAATTAAGTTATTAGCATGTAATTGATTGTAAATGTGTTTAAACATAACTATTTCCATAACCTTACCAACACAACTAATTAAAGATGTTAGTCTATAATATGAAGGGCTATTTAATCGCCTCTTAAAAAGCGGAATAACTCATAAAGGCTTAGTACCAGAGCATTATTCATTTGACAGCAATTTAGAAGACTACTCTGAAATTTTAGAACAGTGTTCGGAATAGTTACAGAAATATCGCCTATGTGAGCTATGTCCTAAATGACATAAATTGTTTTCCAAAATCTAGTCCAGACTGACAATCATGTCCGCAGCATGAACTTTGAAATATATGTTACAACGGTCATAAACTATGCATATAGTCATCTTATCTTTACATAACACTTACAAACATTCTACATTTGGAATTCTACGAAAAGTTACAAGTGTAACTTTCACTTACACTTACTAAATTCCTCAGGTCTTATAGAAAAATGACTTTCATAGACTTCCTAGGACTGAATTTTAATGTCCCCGTGCGCAGTCCAAATAACTTGTGGTATATTGGGGACCATGAAGCGATGACTGCAGAATGGCTCTTTAAAAAAACTTAAAATGACACACATTAAGAGTGAGTGAGTGAGTGAGTGAGTGAGTGAGTGAGTTGGATTTTACGGCGAAACGACACAAAAAAGTCATATATTGCCGAGAAGAAACTGTATTGAGAACGTAAATTGTAACGTACCTCTAAAATGTATGTAAAATGTATATACATATAAAGGGATAAAAATATCAATGGCAAACAATAATATTGCAAAAATATGTTAATCAAATATTTAAGGTATTGGAACCCTAATAGTAATGTTTAAAATGGCATTTGCTTGGTATATTCTTAAAGTTGACCATGTTTCGCACTGTGTTGCAAATTTTAAAAACTTTTACCGTGCCGTTTTTTGTAAATTTTGTATAATTTATGGAATTTCCTCAAGCTCAAGTAGAGACAAATTTCAATGTGATGGCCACTGTCTAAAACGTTTGCAGAGAATTCATTACAGCATTAATTTTGATAAAAGAAACATCAAACTACTGTTAAACAATTATAAAACACAAAATAAAACTGTAAATATCATTTTTTTAGGATGCCTTAAGTAAACAGATTTAATGAGACAGAATTTTAACTCCAACATTGAAAAATTCAGGTCGAATCCTGTGGGTTTGTTTTGAATTTTGCTCACTTCATTCAAAAATAACCTTTGGACTAAAGTAAAACCTACCTGCATTTCTTCCACAATATTTAATCTAAAGAATGAAGGCCAAATAGAGAACTTTTACCGCATGTAACTCAGTATTTTTAAAGATGTCTAACTCTTCCCCTCCTGATTCAGAGGTAAATTCACTTTGAACAGCAAGAAATCTCTTATAAAATGAAAATTTTCCACTTTTGTACAATACATCCATAATAAGTCTTGAAAGAAGTAAACACTTAGTAGAAAAAGGAAAATATGGAGAAAAAAATTTTGGTCCCAGTGGGGCTTGAACCTACGCCCTCCTGAAAATTGCAGTCAAAGTAGGCTTATGGTAGGAATTGAATACTCTTCAAAAAAAGAGGTACTCTACTACGGGTCCAATACCTTAATGCTCAGACTTTGTGATACATGCCTATCTGCTTTAAAAGGGATAAAATATTGCACAAACAGCTCTTTCAAAGATTGAACGTCATAGTATGCACTGCGCTGAGGAGCGAAGTCCACACAATCGATTAAAATATGTTTAATAGTAAGTGGTGTTTGACATGGTACACATTCAGGTTGATCTTCTTTGTTCAGAAGTTTAGAATGAGTCAAACGGGTATGACCTATACCACAATGAGAAAGAACAACTTCGTCCCTGCGAACAGATCTGTTCCCTTGGTGTCATTCACCTAAAATAGGTTTTATAGGGTAGCAACAGTTTTTTGCAATAAATGTATACACATAATGAAACGCACCTACGCTTCCACGCGGGTTTTACTCGTGCTGTTTGAGCATTCGTTTGAATAATTATACTTAAAATATTCCAGATCTGTCTCATTTTTTTTCATGCATAGAAGCGTTGGAACAATCATTTTCTATGTAGATAATTACAGACATTCTATCATTTAGAATCACGGAAATGTGTTTATAAAAGACTACATTTATTTTTCGTCTATGGTATAAATAAAGTTTCTACAAAGCCAGTTTAATAGAATATTATGATTTAAATGAAATTGTAATATAAGGATTTAAGTTGAAGACATTGAGGGAATTCTTTTTACAATGTTCTTAACTTTAAATTTAGTTTTCATACAAAGTTTTTTTTTGTAATTTTGCTTGGATGGAATTTTGTGAAAGCTTAAATCAGTATTATATGGTAATATTCAGTGTCTGGATATATTATACATTTGGACGAACTCATCTATCGCATTGTATATTTCTTTTTTTTTGAAATATATAATATTGGAGCGAAGGGCGTCCTTCGCTCGATTCGTCCATCTATCCTTTGACTTTGTCGCCAAGTCTAACGTCAATATCCCGGGCCACTATGAGGTCAAATGTCAAATGGCTTCGAACGTGTCCATTTCATACTTTGATGGTCATCACAAAACTAGCAACCCGACGACGGAGAGGAAGCCCTCAGTATTGAAGTGATGTCTAGGGGTACTAATCACTTTCATTAATAGTTCTTGCTGTTTTATATTCTTCTTAGTTACGCCAGGCTCGTAGCGTTAAATGCTATTACTTTTACTATGAGGTCCGATGAAAATTTATAAAAGTGTCACTTTATCATGTTGAAACTGACCCTTATGAGATAAGTATTTTCCATTCCTTAAGCGTTCTGAAAGTACTTGAGACAAGGCCAGAAGTCTTATCTGATTTATTAAATACATTGTCGTAATAAAATACTCCAGACGGCCCCCAGCTTTACAGAAATGATGTACGAAAGAATTGTTCCAGTACTGGTAAGTATTATTTTTAAGTTTCAACAAGACATTTCAATGACATTTATTTGAATTATTTATGTGTGAAGAGATATCCGTATTGTCGTACATTATGCAGTAAAGAAAGAATGTTACTTGCATCTTAATATTTGATGGGTATAAATGTTATGCGTATAAACATTAAGAACATTAGAACATGAGGTTTTGTTTCTAGACCATTATTGCATCGGCAATTTCCTTATATCTTTTATATCTTTTTTTTTACTTTGTTGTTGTACGCTCAGGAGGTCAGTCCCTTTACTTACCGAACGTGTTCTTTCTCACTTCACATTTCTCTCTGTCTCACTCTCCATTATGAGAGACTTTGCTCATCTTTTTTCTATGTCCACATTTGGGATTTTAACTGTGTATTTACCATTATGTTTCACGACATAGTTCCTATTTTTTATTAATGCAGAAATAAATGTATCACGTACTCGCTCGATGACAAACCATTGCGTGAATTGATTATTTCATTTAATTACAGGTCTCTTTAATCATATGTTTGCATCACGGCGTTTTAGCGAGCCAATGTCCAGACAGAGCATGTACGTATCGAATAATTATATCATAAGCAGTTTCGTACTTATCTAGAATTCATTTTAGATAACTCGTTGTTAGTTCTGTTGTTGGTGCTTGTGTTGGTGTTGAGGTGCTGATGGTGATTTTAAGTCACATCAACGCAATTCAGGTCATACAGCAATTTTCCAGATAGTAATGGTATCTAAAGACTCTAAAGTTTATGTCAGGCACGGGAGGTTACCTGCATCTGGAACAACCGACCGTTCGCGAATTCATACCTACAGTAGTGAAGGGCAAGCCATTAAAAGCCAACAACCTTAATCACTCGCCCATGGTGCCGCTTTTAAGTCATCGTTGGGTAAATAGCATATTTAAGAATACCGTTCAGCACTTGAAGAGTTCGCTCACGAACTTTATGTTCCAGCGTCATGAAATAGCTTTACAAGTTCATGTGTGTAACAGCAGAATACTTAAACGAAAGAAATTGTAGGATCCAAATCAATCAAAAGAAGTGCAAGACTGCATTCTTGGTATGTGTTTATTCCTGTTGTATCTTTATCCTTATTTCCAAATCATAAATCTGCTTGTTTGAGAATCAGTCTGTTCTGTTTCTTCTCTACTCCAACACTGGTTAACTTAAATTCAAACGTCTAAAAATTTAATGCCAAAATAATCATAATCTTTTCTTAATTAAATGCCAACGTTAGATGTTTATTCATTTTCTAGGCAATAGGCATGGACGTTTAAGCTTAGTGGACCCGTAATGTCTTTCGGCAATTACCGTACGATAACATATTATCTGTATGCGATTTCGGCATTCTCCGGCATTCTCCGGCTGGTTGCTCGTATGGACTATATAAGCATCCGGGGAATACCGAAATAGCGTTAGGAAATACGAAATCGAACGTAAATTGCCGAGTGTCAGTACGGGTCCGCTTTCTTAAATATATGTTGTTAACAAGATGACGTGTTTTAGTAAAATATTTGACAACATAGCAAGTGAAATGAATTACAAAATACATACATCACACAATGAATGATCGTTTCCTAGATTATTTGATTAAAGCTGAATTACAATTTTTATCACTCAAATTCTTGAGCACTTGCTGACTTAAGTTTATACTAATTTATTTTAGCTCGATTGTGATGAAAGCTTCAAGCTTATTTGAACCATTCTCGAGACCGCTTCCTGGAAAAACTAGTACTGGTGTCATATGAGAAGGCATAGTCGTGCCCCAAGCGGGGTTCAAACTCACGACTCCCGGGTTGAGCGGCCGACACCTTAACCACTAGACCACCGCTCCCCTTGGCTTTATTACCACAATTGTTATAACTATTTTTCACAGCTTCTGTTGGTAAAGAGTTTATGTTTGGAGTGTGTGGAGTACCTGACACTTCACAACTTTACGTCTATATGGCTTCAACGTCAAACACGCCTGCACAAGTGAGGATTACAGCCCCTTTCAATAACTACGACAGCCAGCATACGGTTTCAAATAAAACAGTTGTCAGTTTGTCTACTTCGCTAATTCAATCAGAAAGCGGGCGTCAATTCAAAGGTATCGAAATAAATTCGGATATTGACATATCAGTTTCCGTCATCCCTTATTCCAGTTACTATGACACAGAGGGATTTCTTGTTCTACCTACTTCTGCACTATCTACTAGATATGTAGCCGCATCATATCACCCTTACAGTTCGTACAAAAACGAAATATTAGTTGCCGGCATTGACGGTAACACCGACGTTACATTTAACTACACCACCGATGGAAAAAGCTACACAACAGCTAAAGTGCGTCTACAGAAATTCCAGACATACCAACTTCTAGTAAATCACGACTTAAGTGGAGCTGTTATAACAAGCAACAAACCAATTGCGGTATTTGCAGGATCCGCTTACAGCCAAATTCCGGTTGGCATAGGTACCTATAATTACATAGTAGAACAAATGATTCCAACCAAGTACTGGGACAAACAATACATCGTTCCTCCATTTTATCCTCATAATTATTATATTGTTAAGGTGTTTGCTGATGAGGACAATACGGAGATACAGTACTATAACAGTACTAAACACTTCGCAGCGTACATGGACAAGGGATCCTTCGTCGAAATACTACTTGGTTCAGAGCCAGTTGTAATCCTTTCTACGAAACCAGTAAGTGTGATTCAGTACTTTCACGACGGAGAAAACATGTATGGTAACCCATTTATGACCACGGTACAAGGACTTGGGCAGTACCTATCCTCGTACAAATTTTATACAGAAAATTTTGACAGTACAACTAGCACAATTGCAGTAACAGTAAAAAGAAATGACAGCAGTGGACTTATATTAAATGGAAAATCAATGTCATCGTGGAGTGCTAAGACTCGCAATGTATCACGTCCAGTGGAGGATTATGTCACTTTGTTTGTTAACATCTCATACAACACATTCTACAACATTCATCACACCGGTGGTATCAAATTTGGTGCAACATTGTACGGAAGATTTCACCCTTATACCGCATACGGATATCCATTGCAGCTTGCACTATCCAATATCGGTATGGATAATTGACATACCTGTATCTTAGTCATTTCTTTTGTGCTTTATTTTGTTACATTGCAATTTTCTCGAACATTTGCGCAATGACGTATTTATCGACATTTCTTATTTTTTATTGAAATTTTGTGTTAAAATGTTCATGAAAACGCTCAATCATGCTTTATAGGCCTACTTTTTATAAGTTCTCTGATCAAATCTGTATTTGTCAGTTGGTTACATAACTTATATACATATAAATTTATTTCCATGTATTTAGTAAAATTGTTTGGTGAAATTCTTCTTTTAAGAATGTACGACAACAACCAATATCCCAGGTGTCATTCCGTCACATCATAACAACACAAATGGAGGTCATCATGTCTATGAAATAGGTAAGTTTCAGTTTCAGTTTAACTATTAACAGATCACTTGATACTAGGGTTAAGTGAAGAAGGATTGCTTTGGCTATTGAAATGCTTAAAAGATCTCTCACATTTAATTCTGCTTAAGGTAGAGTCTGCTCAAAGCGAGATTAACAGAGGCATGCACTTACTTACCAATACCATATCTAATAAGAAACAGCTCTTTAAACAGTAACAATAGAAATATTTCTCATTCCATTCTACATTTAAGCAAGCGTAACTACTGTTGTGATATAAGTATTCTGTAGTGTTCCGACAATATAATATGACTGACTATGTGAACATTTAAATCTTTTGTTTATTGCTACTATCTTTATTCGCAAATGATATAGCAGTTAAGAGAAATTGAAGCGAGGATAAAGGGCAACCTCATTAATCTTAACTCCATATTATCTAGTTATACATGTAGTATGTTTTATTTAGAAGATACTCTTTACACACAGGAAATGGTACATGGTGTTTTCAGTGTGAAAATATGTCACATCTCCAGTACTGCGATAAAGTAACACGTTGCCACACCCAAAAGGAGGTATATGTAATGCAATCTTACTCCTTACAGGTCACATAATACCTAACAAGTTTAGTTTAGTACAACATCGCTTATAAGATTTGTTAAGTTATTCCTTAAGAAAACCATCCTATAAAGAATGATAACAAGAACATTAAACAAGAAACCGACACGCTCAAAGAACACATTGCTGTTATACTGAAACCTCTTAACAAGGTATGTATTGATGTCATAAAATATTCACAAAAAGTACACGGACAAGTAAAAAGATAAAACAATTAACAATGAAGTAGGAGCAATAGCAAATACACCACTGGATAGTGCAAATACCAGTGACACTCTTAACTCCAATATGTTCCAAAGTTGCAGAATATTGTAGATAAAAGTTGTTCCATTACATGCGTAATGGTCCTGCTAAACTAAAAATGCTATTCTAAATTTATATAAAAAGAAAGCCCTGATGAACCATAATACGAATGTATTCAATGAATTTGCAGAAAGCAGATCATCAAGGGAAATATCATTAAAGTCTCGATGAAACAAACCAGTTGAAAGATATCAAAGCAGCCTTGTCTCAGTGGGCTTTTAGAACTATCATGAATGAACATGTTTGTGTTATACATGCAATAACACGTAAAAATGTTAATACCACAGAGTTCATTTTCTGTTCTGCAACTGCTTAGGTATGCTACATACAACGATACACAAGAAGCAACAATGTACAGTTATACAGGTCAGGATGTATGCCAAGAAACGTAAGTTGCACTGCTACAATCGTCCAAATGATCCAAATACAGATCAGCTTAATACAGTGAGGCACGACTGCACTTTAAACTCCTACCTCCAAGGAGAGAGCCACGCCTCACTTAAATAACTTTTAAACTGGATTTTTTTACCAGAATATATAAGATTCATAACTTACAAGTATTGTAAGTAAATTGTGAAATCTTTCCAAGTTTCGAAAAGAATTACATAAAATCACTTTAATATTAAAGAAAATACATTGCATAAATAATAGTTTTCTTCTTATTTTTGAAATAAGGCATGTGAAAATTATTAGACCAAGAAGAGTGTCAGCAGTGCTGTAACGGTAGTTTCTGTAATGTTTCAGAGATTTTAAAGTTATGGAAGCAAAGTAACATTCTGTAATGGTTCATGTGTTGTAAAGTTATGGAAAATATACAGGGACCGTGTAGGCTATCAAAAATATTGTAGCAATAGCTTTTATAATGTTTCAGACGTGTCAAAGTTATGGGGATCAAATAGACTGTCAGCAGTGCTGTAACGGTAGTTTCTGTAATGTAGCAGGATGTGGAGACGATGGTAAGCCTATTTGATTTATTATTCAAAACTTAGTAAGCTAAATTGACAAGTTAAAAACAGGCAAATCGTTCTATTTGGCTTACGCCCAAATTAATTATTACAGTGCTGAAAACGACAGTGGGCGAATTTCATTTATGAAGAAGATAAGTGCCTTAGTTTTTTTTTACCTAAACCTGTGCAGAAACCAAATAGTCCTCTTTGTTTTTATAGTTGTTTCTCAATTCAGACAAGACTATTTTATGAAAAATTGCACAACGTTACACTGCTTGTTGTTAAAGCCCACCGACTGTTTTCCGTAGTTATCCCTTTAAACGAAACATTTCAACAACAAGCTACTTAGTATTCACGTGTATACATTCAGTGTTCATTTTGAAGCACATAGTTCCCGAGTAAATGATTTAACTTAATTTACACAAAATAGGCCTGCCAAGTTTTCAGAGTAGAGGACCATTTTGCTTCGACTGTGAACACCAAGGAGCAGACGAAGTTTGCCAGACGATACAGATGTGTCGTCTTGATCAGGTAATGCAAGATGTTTTGATTTTTTGTAAACGGTTTACCTGATGTACTAATTTTTCGAAGTCCAAATTCAGTGCGTTTTGGATAAAAATATGACATCACTTTTGTATAGCTTTACATCAACTTAACTTATAAAATTTGTCCTTAGATCTAATTGTTCGCTCAAAGAAGTGTTGCTTCAACTTCTCACTACTTACAGAATAATATCTCGCACTAAAAGTTTATCTGACGCATTTGTTTCACCTGGTGTAGAGATAGTACCTAAGTTTTTCAAATCATAGGTTTGAAGTTAAAAAGCTTTGAAATGAAGACAAATGTCCATATATTTCTCAAAAACAGAAATATAGACAATATTTTAACCAGAAGTGTGGAGTTATGAGCATTTAATATTTTCATGTTAACGAAAATTTTGTGATCAAGGAAATGTAACTCTTCTTGAACATGGAGAGCAGAAACATCAAAGGGACATAATATAGTCAATATTTTCTTTTGGGTGCATCTGATTTAATTTTCAATTTTTATCTGGATTGCTAAATAACGATCCATGATACTGTGTGCTAAAAAATTAGAACATCTGGAACAGTCTATTAACAGCAAAACTATGCTTTAGCAGAATCTAAATAGTTAAGCTCTAACTGGGACTCGAACCCAGGACCTCTCACACCTAATGCAGACACTCTACCACTTCCCTATAACAGCAGTAGCTAATAGCTATGCAGTTTAATTGCTGAATTACATTGCATGAACTGGAACAATAATCGGTGAACTCCGGATTATCGGCATATTCGCTTTGCTACCTAACGGCAAATTTTGTGTAAAGAAAAAATATAATCTAATGCTGCCAACGTCATAATCGGTCAAATTTGCCCAAATTTCTCTGACGTGTTGTTCAGAGTATGAACTTATTAACTGGTAGTACCAGTGAAATATTACTTACACTGAATCTTTTATATTTGCCCTTTTTGCAGCTGTCGAACGGCAAAGACGGTGAGTTTTGTCCAAATATAAGTAATTATTTTACCAGTTTTGAGAGGATTTCAATTGATGGGAAATTACAGTTACAAACTAAATACCTTTCTGCAACACATGGAGTCATTAGCATTCACTGTCAATCAGTATTATGACTAAGATCGACTGTCATTCATTCATTTCAAAGTTTCATAGACAGAGTCCGCTGTTTACATTTTTATCGTAACCGGTGCACTTGTAAAAATCACTTTAGTTTTTAAAATCAAAGTATGCGAAGAGCTATGGTACGGTCTCTACCTGGTGTAATTTTGTTGTATTCGCTTGTACAGCTATTGCTTATGTTTGTTTAATTACACTTTTCTTGTAACTCCTACACATTTTGCAACGTTGTCGTAAGTTTGAACAGGTCACGTGACATTATATCCCAATGCATGACATGACGATGATCAAGTGAAAACGTTCAACTGTTTTACAGTTTTACTTTTGTGTAATGTCAAGTATTGCTTCCAAAATGGCATTTGTGGACAAATAAAGCAACGATTGTCTACTATGAATACTCAATTTCCTCAAGGGCAATGTATTTTCGGAGAAAGCAATCCCTTGTTGAATGCCTTAGATCCACATATAAATAAATGTCCAAAACGTGCATGGTGCTAAATGTCTAACCATAAATAAAAGCCCCTAAAACTATCAGACTATGTGGCGTTCCGTATTGATGTGTATAAGCACTTCAATTTTAACATGGTAGTTTGTTAAAAGGATTGATTCCTTTATTTCCTGGTTTTTATGCAAAATATGCAAAATGTAAGTAAGCTTTATCTAACAGTTTGACTTCAGTGTGCCAACTGGATATCTGTAAGCAAATCTAGCAACTGATTCTAATAAATTGTATACATGCATGAAACCTAGAAAACAAAAAGGAATTATTTCTAATTTATTTGCTACATACAGGTTTGCAAAATAGAGACATATGAATGGGGTAGTGGCTATCACAACATCATGGGCTGTGCTGACAACCAGGTATGTAAACGATTTGCTGTATTTGATACAGGAGAAGTTAATGACAGGTATAAGCTATGAACAGGCATATCAAACCGAGTCTAGAATTTGTGCTGGCTTGCGTTCAATTTTCTTCAATGAATTTTCTAACAGATTTTGTTAAGTCTTTAAGTGCAATGTAGTGGCTGTAGAAATCTCCCATTACTTGGAGTGTTGTTTATGGTCCTTTGGGAGCATGGAAAGGCTAATAGAATTTCGCTAAAGCCGGTGCTAATGGCCGTAGAATGCTGCACATTTCACAAACTCTGATGAACAGACTCTGTCAAACCAAGTCTACTATTACATTGCTTGACTTTTTTCTATGCGTTTGAGGGGTCTTCTTACAAAATTTATAAATGAGGTTATCAAACTTGTCTTAATATGCTCCGCATTTAAAGTCAGATTAATCTGATTAAATATCAAAAATAAGATGTACAATTTTGTTTGTGAATTCTTCTGGAAAAACTATTAATATCATTATGATGACATGTTTAGTTCTGTAAAGCCAAGAGAGAGGTACGTGAAACTCATGCACGTCATGCTCCGGTGTGCTACCACTGCTGCCACTCTGACTTCTGTAACATGAATTGCACCGCCGCACATTTTCAACAAGTCGTCGGTATGTCACCATATGTTTTCTTGTAATTACGGAATTGAATATTACTTATATAAATATATATTTGTGATACAGCAAGAAAACTTCGTTATTACAAAAATAAATTTCTAGATTTGCACAACGGTTCATACGCAAAAAGACATTTTGGTTGTCGGGTAAAGATAAATGCATATATATAGTAGGTGTGTAACATAACACTAAATAATCAAATTTCAAGATCAATTACAGGATGCATAATATCATTTTTTCAGTTCACCATTGCTCAAACGCCAGTGTACACGTTTTAAGAAGGCACTATGAGCATTAACAAATCCAGAATAAACCTAAACCAATCATAAAGTAATATTCGCTTGGTTTTCTTTATTAATCTTCATGTGTTATAGCAGTCTCAAACATTTTGACAGTGATTTGAATATATGACTTTTGAATATATTTGAACAGACTCAATCAAACCGAGTCTGCAATTTTCACTGTTTGCCTTGTTTTCGGTGCTTCCGAGGGATCTACTTTTCAGATTTTATTAATATTGTTTTCTATTTCAGGGTAGACTTGCTTCTAGACTTGTTTCTGGAATGATGATTTCATTACTTAAGTTCTTCAAATATATAAATAAACTAAGTGTTAACTTATTCAGTCAGTTCTGTTGTTTTTGTTGATACTAACATTACCAGTGCAAATTTTCAGCAACCCGCCCAACGCTCCTTCCGCACGAATGTCTGTGTATCTATTTAACAAAAAGCTATTTCATACATCTGGATTCTTTTGGGGTAAATTTAACCAAATATAGACGTACATCATAATGTCCTGGCCAAAATAATGAACCTTTAGAGTAATATCAGCTGCCCAGTCAGTGCCCTCACATTAAAATACACAATTTTGGCGATGTTTAAATCTGCGAGGTTTTCGATCTTGTTTAGCGGTTATGACAAGAATATATAGTCATATCCTAAACACACGCGTAGTTATACGACTTGGCTACCGTTTAAGACCAAAGTCAATTATGTGAGTTAGTTATAGAGGTGGAGATATTTCAGAGATGTCTGGACAGTGTTCGAATTTAAATACTAGTAGGTAACTATTTTGACCATATCTGGAGGTTTATGACCTGGTTCGAGCCCCTACATGCGTAACAGATAACCATACTTTAATTAATATATAGGTTTATGTCCTCCTTGCAGTTTAAAACAAATATACATTATCTGAATAGCTCAAAATACCAGGGCAGCTCATACATGGATGTATGCTATGGTATTTTATTAATAAGTACATGAAGATGCTATGTTACGTTTTGGTTTTACCTGCCGGTTACCTACTAGTACAATATATGAATGCAAAGGTACAATAATCCACTTTAAACCTTGTATGTGTGTAGTTAACCTGGTAAGGGCTTCTAATTTGGGAGGGGGGATAGCTACAAGGCCATGGTATATCTTTTAGATCATGATGAGCTTGGAGTCTAGACGTCTATTCTCAAGCGTGCGCCAGTCAAGGGTGTTTTGCATTTGTGTTACGCTGGAGTAACGGGAGTAATCATTTTTGACATACCTGATCGTGCGTCGCTGGACCATTTCCAGCTTGTGAATATTGACATGTGTATGTGGTGACCATGCAGAAGAGGCAAATTTAAGCTGCGGCCTGACCAGTGTCTTGTATACCAGAGTCTTGAGGCTTTCATATTTTGTTTTGATGTTACATTTGATGAAAACCTAGTGTTCTGTTTGCATTAGTTGTAATTCTGGAGATATGTGTGCTCCATCTAAGATCGTGACTGATGTCGACACCAAGGTATTTTGCATCTTTAACTTGGGACAATATTTGGCCATAAAGATTGTAAGAGAATTTAATGGGTTTCATATTGCGTGTAATATTGAGGACCTGACATTTACTAGGATTAAATTCCATGTCCCATGAAGATTCCCATTTCTCTAACTTGAGGAGATCATTTTGTAGCCTTTGACAATCTGCGTGGGAAGTTACGGCGAGGTAGATGTCATCTGCGATCCGGCGCACCTGGGATGTGATCATGTCAGGGAGGTCATTAATATAGAATATAAGAAGAGTGGGGGTGGGAGGGGGGCAGAACAGATCCCTGGGGGACACCGGAAGTGGCGGGGACTTTACCGGACGCAATGCCCTCCACTACTACTCACTGGGATCTGCCTATAAGGAATGACTGTATCCAAGACACGATTTGGTCGCAAACACCGTGTTCTTTGAGCTTGTGTAGTAATTTTAAGTGATTGACCTTGTCAAAGGCTTTACTAAAATCGAGCAGGATAAGGTCGTTCTGTTTACCTATTCAGAGATTTTTTGCCAGCTCGTCTGCTAACTCAGTGAGCTGGGTCTCACAGGACCGTTTTTCACGTAACCCGTGCTGCAGTTCATAGAGTATGTTGAGAAGTGTGTGGATAGGCCAGATGCTATGACGTGCTCCAGGAGTTTACATAGAACACATGTTAATGATATGGGCCTATAGTTAGCTGGATCACTAGTATCACCTTTCTTATACAGAGGGGCGACGTTTGCCTCCGTCCACTCAGAAGGGAGTTAACCAGTGTTTAGGGACTTTTGGAATAGCAGTGAAACTATGTTAAAGATCTCATGGCGGAGTTCCTTAAGGACAATGGGCTTTATCTTATCTTGGCCGGCAGCCTGATCCACTTTGAGGTTTTGGAGTAGTTTCAGGACACCAGTTTGGTCTTTTTTATGTTTGGCATCACTTGGTATTTTGGGTTCCTTAAAACATTTTTGGACAGCTGAGACAGTGATAGTGGTGAGACGCCGGAGAAAACAGACTGGAACTGTTTATTTAGGATGTTTGCTTTTCCTAGGTTTTCTGAAGTTAGAGTACCGCTTGTCTGATCTTTTAGTGGGGAAATACCTTGGCTGTCTTGTCTGGCATTTTTAATGATTGAGTAAAACTTTTTGGTATTAAATTTCGTGGAGTCAGTATCATCGGTAGGTTGAATATCCAAAATGTTTTCTATGTATGCCTCATATGCTTTCTTTATCTTAATTTGTATCAGGCGTTTGATGGATTTGAATTTCCTGGTCTACTGATTATGACCTTTGCGTTTTTTGACCTTTTGATAGAGGTTGTCTTGAGTGACCCAGGGAACATATTTGGATATTGGATATACCTTCTTGAAGTAATTGAGTGAACTTGGTCCAGAGGTCTTCCACTGACAGAGCCTCTGCATTGTGGAGGATATTGACCTTAGATCTATTAATGAAGAGCTTGAAACTATCCCATTTGGCTTTCCTAAATAATGGGATTTCTCTGGGGGCCTGTCTGTTTATTTGCGGTTTGAGTCGGGCTTGGGTGATGACGAGGTTGTGATTTATAAGTTGATTAAGAAACCCTTCAAGCTCAGAAGTTCAGAAAAAAAAAAAGAGCTATGAAAAAATGTTTTCCATTGGTAGACAAACAGACGTTTAAATTTGGTGGATAAAGAGGTACGATACTTTAAAAATCGAAATTTCGATTTTCGTTAGTTACTAGTAAAAGTTTGTCAGTTTGTCGAAATTTACTTTTTTTCTCGTGGTCGAGTAGTTAAGGCGCTGGCTTCGATTCTCTTGTCCTCACCGATGTGGGTTCGAAACCTCGCGTGGGTTGCGAGTCCTTCATGTGAGGAAGCCATCAAACTAGATTATGGACGGTCGGTAACTATACCAACCTGCCCATCCATGCCTGAAGCAATGCGCCATATGACCTAAATTTTGTAAGGGAGACCCTTAACTCAACAAATCAAACAAAGTTTTGTTATTTTCCATCAAGAAGTTTACAAAGAAATTGTTTAACTGTTTTCTATGCGAGTATACATTTCTAGAGAGAGAAACGGCTACTGAGGATGATGTTGATGAGGATGAGGATGATTAGGAGGAGTAGGATGAAAACCCCGTCTTTTAACTTGAGAGACATCATTCTTTACTTGATTTATACGAATACTTCCTTTATAAAACCTAAAGTTTAGTTGGGAATTGGGAATTAAAAGCTATGTCACTGAGAAAATCAGATTGGAAAGTACACATTACCGTCCTGAATAATCAAAATACAGATAGTGAGTAGTAAAAGGTGATGAAATGGTACCACGGTCCTGTTACTAAAAAAAGATTATCAGACGGATTTTTCTGATCTTGACTTATTTTCTTCAAATAAATTACTAAGGCGGTTGATATCAATGGGCTCAAATCCCTTGACCTTTAGCACTAGGTTTACTCCGTCAGGGATCGAGTTTATCTGTGCGAAGAAGTAATGCATATTGAATGCGACAGTTCAGCAGTTCTGCACAGAAGTTCGTCAGTGCTTGAAATCATGTCTCTACCTCGGCTCGTCAACAACTTACAATGTAACTTTATATCCAAAAAGAAAATCTAAGCACATATTATTTTAGATATTAACACAAACCATGATTTGCTTTCACAAGTAGTATGGTTCATAAATGAGTAAGACGTCTGCTGTGCGAAGCACAATACACCAGAAAGAATGTGCCTATTGTCAGAATAATTTGTATCTTTAATATATTACTAACTTAACAAATAACCACAGATAGTGCTTAACTCTTTTTTCATCATATCATTGATATAATTATAGTTAATTGGCTGTAAATAATAGGATTGGGTCATTTATGGACGATTTAGGTTAATTACAGCATGGCACATTATGGTATATACAATAGTAAAAGGGAACTAACTATTTGTTAGAGCAAGTACTAGTTCTATATTAGAATTTGAACCAATCAGAAACAAGTTCTATAAATAGCACCAATCAAAGCGCATTTCTGCTAGGGTATAAATAGGTAGACAGATGAAAGTCTATTCATTCTGTATCCAGCGACTGATGTAACTAATAATTTATCCCAGTACCATGATGAGAAAGATATTGCAACTACGCTGTCAGGGCGGATAAATTAATTAAAAGAAGACGTTTGACATTCATAGACTAAAGAAGAGTTGCAGAATTGTAACAACGTTTCGAGCTATAGAGCCGACGCATATGTTTTCTACCTTAACGGCAGTTAAATGATATTGACGATAGCAAATATAGGCTGAGCATTGGAAAGCTGAGACAGAGACACAGAGTTTGGTAATCTACTGAGAGGGACTTCCAGCTTATAGACGAGGTTCAGCGTTATTGGCGAAGTACAGCCAAGGCAATATGGTAGTTGAATGCTATTTATGTGACAGCATTATAGGCGCTGAGCATCCTGGAGTCGGGGGCAATCTTATTGAGTTCAGCTTCAATTAAGAGGAAATAGGCTGAACATCTATGCGATAGGACTCGTATGTTGTTAATTCCAAGACATCGTCTGACGGGAACTTCAATAAAAGAACCAGTTAAGTATAGTATCTCCTGCCTGTAGGTGTTTGGGCTGATTATCATTTGTTGAAGGTCGTTAGCTTATAACATTAAGTGATTTGCTTGATCCCTGAAATTATCTAGCTCATAATTAAAATCACTTACGAATCATTGATACACGAATCATTTAGGCAAGGTAGCCAGAGAAAAATTTCTATATCAGATATATGGGCTCACCAGCTACACGTTTTAACAAAGGACATTCTACATAGTGTGTCAGCTAGTTTGAGACATAGTTACCTTAGCGATTGGACCCATTACATTGTTCAAGATACTAAAAGTGTAGGAACACACCTAAGTCATATAACCTATCAAGTTTGAGGACCGTAAGTCAAAGCATTCTGAAGTGTTTAAACGAAGCGGACATTAAATTGAAAACCAGACGGATGGATGACTAGCACCATCACATCATACGTCCATCTGATCATTTTAAAAGACAGTGACAATGACCTTTTTCTAAGAAACGTCGAATCAAGAATGGTTCAAGGTGAATGTTATACTTAGTAGGATACAATGAGTATAGAATATAAAACAGACGCTTTCACCGTCACCAATTTTATTTCACCGAAATCTGTAAACAGATCTAGCGAGAAAAGACTGCTTAGCACACTTTTAACCTGCAAATAGAATTATACATGCAGTGTTCTGTTAACATTATCGAATAGCTTTATTAAATAACCATTCTACTAATGCTAACAGAAAAGTTTCATGATTACTTTCAGTTCTATAAATATAGCTGTGATAAAATCCCAATTTTCCCTTACACATTGGAAAACGCGCCTTTGTCACTTCTTAGTTCTGCAAAATTATCTCCATCACGATACCTACTGAATTGCTCAACTTCAAATTATACGTGTAATTATATTCCCTAATCTCCATTGTCATTTCTTTCATAAAGACTCATATTTTTCTTCAATTCTGAAAATTAAAAACCCAATTTGATTTACCGACAACTTGTAGAGCATGTGCGGCGGTGCAATTCATGTTGCAGAAGTCGGAATGGCAGCAGTGGGAACACACCGGCGCATGACGTGCATGAGTCTCACGTACGTCTCTTTTACTACCGCATGTCTTAAACAAACAAAGCAGTGTGATATTTCAAGCATTTGCCATTTGACAATATTTCTAATGCAAACATTGGCTAAAATAGAAACAAGTTAGACAGGCAATATCTTAATTTGTAATAGATTATTTATATGCCACTAGAAGATATGTGTTTCTGCAAATGTTTATCAAACATATACAGTAAAGACTGTCTACAGTGACCGGAGAATTTAAAAAAGGTCACTAGAGACAGGGAGTCACTATATAAAATCTAGCTGTGAAAGGTCTTAATGTCGGACATGCTCTGGTGGAGAAGTCTAACAGCATATTATTATTCCTGATTTCACATACATGTACACTGATCCATAGACAAAAAGGTAGGTTTGGCTATGCATACCCAGGAAAGATGTACTGGCCACTGTGATGACTCAAATATTGTTGAAAGTAGCAGAGAACCCAAACAATCCAACCATTTGTAAGTTACTAACAAATACTTTGATTGGATCATAATACTTTCTATGCATCCATTTTCTACAGTTAAAAATAGAGCTCAAAATTGTAATAATGCGACAATTAATAACACCTGCTGGTCGATAATCCCAGTGATGTTTGACACCTTCATGAAGGTGTAATTAGTATATTAAATGCAATTTTAAAAGGTTAGTTTGCACAAAGACAATATTGTTTGCAACTGAAGTGATGACAGTTTTTACAGCAATGGCCACAAAATACAACAAAAGACCAAGTATGGTTGCTGGTTGTCTTTCGGCATAAAGGTCCAAAATACCGTTTTGGGGGAGAAAATCATGGTCACTGTACACATCAGACAAAGAGTCGCTACAAACAAGTCAATTTCAATGCAAAATTCTTTGGGAGGAAATTAAAACGGTCACTGTTGACAGATGGTCGCTGAAAACAGAGGGTCACTAAGACAGTCTTTACTGTACTGTTCAACAAAAAGATGGATACATTGTATTCCGATGCTTAGTATATTTTGTTGTTCTATGTATACAGAATTCTGATATAATAATGATTCCTTTACCTGCTGTTCAGCACATCCCATGATGTAATGGTAGCTGCTACCCCATTCATACTTCTCAATTTTGCATACCTGCGGGAAAACACAATTTAAAGTCTTCATTAATAAAACTAAATGCATCGCTTCTGAATTCGCAGTAGGTATCAAAATTTTATTATCAATATATGTGCTCATCCTCTTTATGTATGTGAAAATAAGGGACATGTTTTGACAAATTACAACATTGGAAAGGCTGTAATTAGTGTCGGATGACTGAAACAATAGGAAATCCTACTGGAGAAAACGGCGGTAAGTTAACAGTAAGTTCTTTTATTGCTTTAATTTATAAGTTGTAAACTATAGTATAGAAGAACCTTTTTGAGAAAAATCAATTTGGAAGGTAAAAATAACAGCAATCTTTTGATTAAGTCATGATTCATTTTAAACTTTTGTCATTAATTTTTACGATCTGTCAAAATGAGTTTAATCTCTCAACTCTTCACATGTGCTTTTTTGTAAGTGTTTTGCTAGTACATTGCAGTGTGTCTCATGACAATAAATTCCATAGAAATAATTGTGCTGGAAATTGTTTTGTTAAGCTATTGAATAAAATCTGAAAGGTAGATCCCTCGGACGCACCGAAAACAAGGCAAACAGTGAAAATTGCAGACTCGGTTTGATCGAGTCTGTTCATGAGCAGTAATGGAAAATGCAACACTGTCCACGCCCCCTAGCACCGGCTTAAGCAGTATTCAATCTTCAAATCTAAATGAGTTGAAATCAATGATCCCGAAGTCGCGCTATGATTTTTTGTTTGTTTTAGTTTTCTGTTAGTAATAAGAGTAGCAAAACACGGGGCATGAGAATGGTTCCTCTCTGACGGGCTCAGAAAAATATTAGTGTGACTCTAAACGTTCGTAAGCCACTGAACATCTGCACAAAAATATCGTCAGTGTAAAAACTGCATTTGAATACATTTTAATGTCATCTTAAGAGATATATAATAATAAACATTTCAAGAATTTATTAACAAGAGTACCGCCTTTTTTGTCTCTGTATAATAGAAATATTGTCCTACCCATGATTATTTAAGTCAAAAAGGGGCCATAATTCTTATAAAAAGCAATGTAGAGTTACGGTACTTGCTGTGCAAAGTCAGCTTTTAATGGCGAATAACTGCTCCAAGTTTTAAAGCAATAGCTTTGACCGTTAGGGAGAAAATTTGACCTTAACACAAAACTTAACTAAGAAATCTGATATTTTCTAAGTACAAAAGGGGTCATAATTCTTGTAAAAAGCAGGATGGAGTTATGTTTCTTTCTTATTGAGTCAGCTTTTGATGGTAAACAAGTGTTGCATGTTTTAAAGCAATAGCTTTGATTGTTTAGGAGAAGAGGTAACCTAAACACAAAACTTAACCAATAAATCTGATTTTCTAAGTCCAAAAGGGGCCATAATTCTTGTAAAAAGCAGGATGGAGTTATGTTTCTTGCTGTACAGAGTCAGCTATCGATGGTGAACAAGCGTTGCAAGTTTTAAAGCAATAACTTTAATAGTTTAGAAGAAAAGTTGACCTAAACAAAAAATTTAACCAGGCAACGCCAACGCCTACGCCGACCAAGTGATGACAATAACATCTTTTTTTTCTCTCAAAAACTCAGATGAGCTAAAGAGGCTTGCAGTTAGTAGTAACATCGAAATGATTAAAGATATGAAAACAAATTCAACATCTGGGCACTTCTATGAAGGTATACAGTCTCCTTTTATAAGCATATTGAATTTCATTCTATTTTGATGACCAGGCTCGGTTTGCTGGGGAAAACGAGGACAAATATCCGAATGGAAATCATCCAAAGGAACTTACTCGTCTAAACCAGTGTATCCATGTGATCCAAACCTTTACGTTCGTTTTCCTTCTACACTCTTTGTTTATGGCCCTTTGAAGCTTTGTGTCGTTTATGTATTTACAATTATCAAATGTTATGCGAAATTTTACTACAGATTATCGTCAAGTATAATTACCTCAAATTGTCGAAAAAAATGTATGTAACAAAACTTTGCAACATCTGACAGAACAATGTGAACTATTTGTACGAGTTAAAAAATTATAATTGGCTAAATGTCTATTAGATCGTCATGCCGATATTAAGATAACTTCTTTGTGCATTGGCAGGGTTATTGAACAGTGCTTTTTAACAAAATTTTCAAATACATGGAAAATATTTTTAAAAAGCACTAGAAATATTCCTCTGTTGGTTTCTTAGGGACAGCCATATTTGACAGATCAAAACATACGGCTACCAGCGTAGTTAAACACAGTGCTACAATGCTGTTACACAGAAAACCAGGCGGTAATTACCTGATCAGGGCGACACATCTGAACTGTTTGACAACCTTCTTCACCTTGATGTTCACAATCAAAGCAAAATGGTCCTCTTCTGTCAAAGTTTGGGAGACCTGTAGTAAAAAAAGTCTCTGTGTCAATCTGGAATGCACGTTGACAATATATATTCCCGAATTAAATTGTTGCGACTGCAAATAAAATTAGAAACATTTCAATTGCATTGATGATATATAGTAAATGAAACTGCTTACGATTATTTGACAATATTGATACTAAAAGCATATTCATGATTTTTTTTTTCACACAAAACATAATTATTATTAATGGCATATATCAATTTCAATAAAATCGAGAAGTCCAATGACAGTATTTTCTTTATTTTACAACATCCCGATTTTAAAATGTCACAAAATATAAATAAATGGCTATAGAATTGTTCTAAAGCAGGAAAATCTTGACAAAACATAATAACTTCTTTATCCTGCTATATTTCAAAAACAAATTTTAAGCCTGCGACTTTGGGAAGCTGCGTTTTTGGAACGTGGCATTCCCTGTTGGATATCTATCCTTGTCTTTTTATATTTGACAATATATAAGCTACACCTCTGATATTCGCCCGTGATACAAAACAATTATCTGTATTTTTGACAGTTTAAAAACCTGTAGAGGTCTTACAATGAATGAAATCATATCTTTACAACAGCTGATCTTGTTGAATTTTTCTTAACAACATACATAGGGATTGTCTAAATGCGTGCGAAATTTAATAACGTTAATATTTTTAATTAAAAAAAATCTGGTTAAAACCAAGAAAAAGATATAATTATTGTGAAAGAAAGAAATGCATTGCACGAAAGAAATATCACAGGAATAGATTGAGTCATTAGATCTTCTTTGGCAATTGTGCAATACTTTTACCATAAAAAATCAGTCAGATAATGTTGCTTTCGGTATCATACTAACAAATGGTGTTATATGATCTCAAACTTGTCATCCCTACGACATTACAACGATAATATTACCGTCATCACCACATCCAACAACGTTGCAGAAACTACCATGGCAACATTCTTGACACTGCACTTGATCAGCGTAGCTTTGGCATGCCTAAATATATGTTAATTGTTGAATAACACTTCTATTATTTGTTAACAAAGCTACTGTCTTCTTTTTAAAAACGAATTAGAGAGAAATACCTGTAAAATCCTTAATTAAAAGAAAGAACAATCGTAATGGATGATAATCGAAGGCAGAATCTTTAATGCTATATATCTTGACATGGGACAGGAATTGTCAATTAAGAAAGTGAAATTCAGCAGTTTATCTAGTTGTTTTTCTTTGTTCTCCGACTGAACATACCTCTTTGATACATTTTTAAAATTCAACAGTTTATCTAGTTTCTTTTCTTTGTTCGTCGACTAAACGCACCTCTTTAATACAGTTTAATAAAAATTCAACAGTTTATTTAGTTGCTTTCCTTTGTTTTGTCGACTGAACATACTTTTTTGATACATTTTTCAAATTCAACCGTTTATCTAGTTGCTTTTCTTTGTTTGTCGACTAAACATACCTTTTTGATACAATTTTTAAATTCAACCGTTTATCTAGTTGCTTTTTGAAATACCTCTTTGATACATTTTTCATACTATGTTGTTGTCGTTTCATATATTGCTAAACACGAATCTTTATAAAGCCCAACTATTAAGAATGCATTACTCACATCTTTATTCATACACCCAGATCTGTACAGATGCACCTTATTGCTTCTCGTATAACGTTGAACGTAGCAACTCTAGGATATAAATAAATGAACATACTAATGAAAAAGTCTCAAAAGCTCCAGGCAGAAAAAAAATGTTAAATTTGCTTCTTTCTAATCTAAAAAACAAGCCCTAGAACATTTCTTAATATGTTAAGCTAACCCAAAGATATAAAAACCGACAAAACTTTCTTTTTTCACTCTGAAACGGACTTGCTGTAAGTTCAACATATAAATTGAAATTTAACTCATTTCTGTATTTCACATTAAGAAGTTACATTAAGTTATTAAAATCATATTACAATATAGCTATACATAATTTTACGTGGATACATGGTATGGGTTGAAAGCTTCCATCAAACTGACATAAATGCTTGCTTGAAATATCCCAAAACAAATGTTGTAACAAGTTTGGTACTTTTGGATCATGGATTTATTGAATATCGAATTCCGCTTACGGCGTTGCTAGAGGGCGTTCATGTGTTCCAAACTGCATAACTTCTAATACTCAATAAAATTAAGCATCTATTGCTTTGTCGTGTCTGTCAAGGATCTTAGCATAGATTTGAGTTTTATCCCCGAACGCTATGTTTTATGAAACAGATTTAATTCAACCGGAGTGTCTTTAAATCTATAATCGAAACAGAAATACCTCATCTTGCGTCTGGCATCGTGTGACTGTATCGCAGTATTGTAGATGTGACATGTTATCACACTGGAAGCACCAAGTTCCATTTCCTTATAAAAGGGATATAAAGAAAATTGTTGAATTTGTAGAATAATTTTCTTTCCATGATTCAAAAATAGGACACTCTTCTGTTACTGAAAATTGACGAGTCCATTTGATGAAACATTTCTAAAGTAACACTTAAAATGTCACTTAAATATTGCCAACCTCTTTCTGTAAAGTCCATCCAATGGAAATGGAAAATAAATGTCTTTCCTGACCCTTGATTTTTCAACTCAGGTAATATTTCACTATTTATCAACGGGAAGAGAAAATAGTGGCATTTATTGGCAGGTTTTATAATAGCAGTCTTTATTCGGAGGTGGTCTTAGAATAAGTTTGACTGTAATTACTCGGTGGTCGGTTTAGTAAATTATGGTACAGTTTTACAGTTTATTCAGAAGAATGTGACCCTAAACCGTGTTGTGTGCATTCATAATATTATTACAGGAAAATAATATACGCAAAAATGAGCAAGATAATACTACGAATGGCTGTATCCGGCTGAGCGAAATTGAGATATTAATCATCTCTAGAAACATTAACATAGGCTACTCGGGGGCACAATACTAGCGATTTGCACTGTCCACAAGTCCCAACACAAGGGGAAAACATTAGATCGGCTACATGAAATAATTACTAGATAAAAAAAATTACACTACAGTCCTGTACGTGAACCACTAAAATCACAGAATCGTGCTCCCAATCCAACATAGCATTGAGACACTTCTACAGTATTACAATATTATATCCCATTTGTAAATAAATACGAGACTTTGCATAGACACAGTTGAAGGTGTAGTTCTCGCACTCCCCTGCAACACCACACAACAGCCGAACATTCTTATGCAATACAACAAAAAAATGCTAAAATACAGATCACAAAAATACATAAAAGACGCCAACAAAGCGGTTAAAGTGTGTGAAAGCACTATCGTGTAATTTCTTTGACATATATTTTACTGCGTTTGTATTCATATACCTGTTATGTAGTTTCCATGGCTACCATGACTGCTATCTGTATACGGATAGATCGGACCACTTGTTGGACTGATATTGTGGTCAATTGTGCAATCTGCATAAATTGAATCAAGACACTAATAATTAATCATTTTATGGCTAATTATTTTACGATGTATAAAAACAGGGGCCTCCGTTACGATAATACGTACACTAAGTTTTGTATCTTCTCACAATAAAAGTATTAAAGGTAACTCTGAATTTGTCAATACAGCTGAATTCTAAACAAAACTATAAAGAATATCCAAAATGTGTGTGTGTCTTTTTTGCAAGATTAATCAAAACATTTGTCGATAGAGCTAATCAATGTTTCTTTCTGTCTGTTGCCATTGATATAGCATTTTGTCGATGATATACTTTATGATATTTTTGCATGAAACAAATGCTGTTGTATGACTTACCCGCATTAGGTAAAGACAACTGTAGCGGATATCCGTAGGCGTAGCTGTTAGAGAGCCTTCCGTACAACGTGGCTCCGAATTTCATCCCGCCTGTGTGATGTAGACGGTATAAACTGTTGTAAGATACATTTACAAAAATTGTTACATAATCATCCATTGGATGTGCTACTGGGATTGATTTCGCACTCCACGACGCCATAGTTTTTCCGTTCAACAAAAGTCCACTAGAATTATTTCGTTTTATTGTTATTGCGACTGTACTTGCCTGGCCACTATACAGCTCTGTCACAAATTTGTACATGCTCTCATACTGCGAAAGGCCTTGTGAGATTGTCATAAACGGTTGGCCATACATATTTTCATTATCCAGGCAATACTGAACAACATAAATCGGCTTGTTGGAAAGAATAACTGTTGGATCTGAACCAAATAATATTTCCACATGTTCTCCCTGGTCCATGTAAGCTGCAAAGTGCTTTGTGCTATTGTAATAATGTATTTCTGTATTGTCTTCTTCGACAAAAACTTTGACAATAAAGTAGTTATGGGGATATATTGGGGGAACTATAAACTGTGTGCTCCAATACTTTGTGGGAACCATTTGCTCGACAATATATTCTGTGCCTCCAATGCCAACAGGTATCTGGCTGTTCGCAGAACCAGAAAACACTGCGACTGGTTTATTGCTTGTAATAACGGCGCCGCTTACATCGCGGCTGACGGCTAACTGGTACGTTTCAAATTTCTGAAGACGTACGTTTTGAGTTGAGTAGCTTTTCCCGTTTGTTGTATAGTTGATTGAAATATCCGAATTGCTGTCGACGCCAGCGACAAGAATTTCATTGTTATAACTAGACGGATGATAGGAAGCTGCTACGTATCTTGTAGATAAGGCTGCTGTAGGAAGAACGAGAAAGCCTTCCGTATAATCGCTGTACGCGGGGAACACTGCCACGGAGATATTAACATCAGAGTTGATTTCAATCCCCTTAAACTGACTTCCCGTTCCTGTTTGAATGTGAGTGTATGACATGGATTGAATAGTCCAGTTTGAAACTGTGTATTGGTTGTCGAAGTTGTTGAAAGGGGAGGTAATTCTAACTTTAGCTGGTGTGTCTGTCATTGCTGTGATATGGATGTAGAGGGTCTGGCTGCTGGTGGAACTTGGGCCTCCGATAACTCCGAACAGAAACTCGGTGCCAACAGATGCTACAACGGGAATTGCTTTTGAAATCTAATTACCTATGGTTAATTCAATCGGAATGAACGGTTCATGAAGAGTATATGCTGTTTATTTCTTTTGTTTTGTGTTTAACGCCGTTTTTCAACAGTATTTCAGTATGTAACCTTACCGGTGTTCCTGGATTCTGTACCAGTACAAACCTGTTCTTCGCAAGTAACTGCCAACTTCCCCACATGAATCAGAGGTGGAGGACGTACGATGTCAGTCACATTGTCTTTCATCAAATCGTCAAAGAGAACATACGCCCCACCCGGGGATCGAACTCGCGACCCGTGACCCGTAGACCTGCGCTCTCCGTATTGAGCTAAGCGGGCGGGCCCTAGTTGTATAATTAATACTACCTATTTGCAGGATATTAAACCATAATGAACGCCATCACAAATCATTAAATCAATATGAAGAAGAATCATATAAAATTATCGAAAGGCTACAATATAGAGCTACATACATGTAGCTTTTTCTGTGTAAGGAAACGTACTGTCGTGACAGTTAATTTCCTTAAAGTATGATTATGTAAAAGACTTACATGCAACCTCTGGGCACTGATTAGCACCAGAACAATACTGGATAAAAACTGCCCACGCGAGCTGTAATAAATTGGGTACACGTGGATTTTTATAAAAACAGAATTTAGCAGAATTTAGCATATCTTAAACATGTATGCGTTATATCTAATGTAACAGTGTCTTATTAATATGTTAAAAAGTTTTGCTATTATGTAAAATTGTGGTGTTAACTTGTCGAAACAGTGTTCTATTATGTTAACTAGCCGTATTATCTTGTCAGTGCGTGGTGTTAACTTGTTGAAATAGCATCTTATTATGTTGAAAGTCAAGTTGTGATGTTAACTTGTCCAAATAGTCCCTTATTATGTTAACTAGCTATGTTATCATGTCAAAGTATGATCTTGTTTACAGAGTGTATTATTATTTTAAAAAGCTATGCTATCTTGTTAACGTATCGTGTGATCTTGTCTACAGAGCGTGCTATTATGTTAAAAATCAATGTTATCTTGTTAAAGTACCGTGTGGTTTTGTCTACCGAGCATGCTATTATGTTAAAAAGCTATGTTGTCTTGTCAAAGTGTTGTATTAACTTGTCACAACAGTGTCTTATTATGTTAAAATGTTATGTTGTCATGTCAAAGTGCAGTGTTATCATGTCAAAATGTGGTGTTAACTTGTCGAAACAATGCCTTATTATTTTAAGTGCTATATTAATATGTCAAAGTACCATGTGATCTTGTCTACAGAGCATGTTATTATGTTAACAAGTCATGTTATCATGTCAAAGTACCGTGTGATCTTGTCTACCGAGCATGTTGTTATGTTAAAAAGTTATCATGTCAAAGTGTGGTGTTAACTTGTCAAATCAGTGTCTTATTATGTTAATACGTTATATTATTATGTGAAAATGTGAAGCTAACTTGCCCAGATAGTGTCGTATTATGTTAACTAGGCTTATTATCTTGTCAAAGTGATGTGTTAAATGTTTGATGATATAAGGACAACTGTAGTCAATGAAGCAGAAGATTTTAATTCTAAAGATGATTGTAATGTAAATGACCCTATTTTTGATGAGTTAAACATTCCTATTACCTCTGTTGAAGTAAGAGATGCTGTAAAACGCCTAAACAGAAATAAGGCATCATGTCCTAGTGATAATTTACTGAACGAATATTTTATTGTTTCTATTGACATATTAGTTGGCCATTTAACAGATATGTTTAATATAGTTCTAGATTTGGGACATTTTCCCGAATCATGGTCATATGGTTATATTGTACCGATATACAAAAAAGGAGATGTCAGAGCTCCAGACAATTACAGGGGCATAACCCTACTAAGTAATTTTGGTAAATTATTTACTAGTATATTGACGCATAGAGTGGAGAGATGGTTTGATAGGTACAATATTTTGTCAGACGCCCAGTTTGGTTTCCGCAAAGGCTGTAGTACAGTAGATGCGACTTTTGTCTTACATAGTATAGTTGAACATGTTTTGTCACAAAAATTAAGGTTACCTTGTGCATTTATTGACCTGAAAAAGGCATTTGATTCAGTTTACCGTAATGGTCTGTGGTATAAACTTTTCAAATTAGGCATTGATGGCAAACTGCTGAGGATTTTTAAAGCCATGTATCATGTTGTCAAATCTTGTGTAAGACATTGTAATAGTTTATCTGATTTTTTTTAACATATCAGTGGGCTTACGTCAAGGTCAAAATAACTCTCCAGCTCTGTTTGCTCTATTTTTAGAAGATTTGGAACTGTATTTACAGAACGATATAAATTCTGGATTATCTTTATATGAAATTTGTGTTATTTTACTATTATTTGCGGATGACATGGTAATATTGGGCCATTCCCAAGAAGATTTGCAAACTAGTCTTAATAGTTTATATGAATACTGTCAATTATGGGGACTTGAAGTCAATACTACAAAGACCAAAATAGTTGTTTTTCGCAAAAGGGGTAATATCTATCCCCATGAAACTTGGTTTTATATAATGAACAAATTGAAGTTGTTGATGACTTCAATTATTTAGGTGTTGTTTTTAACTATACAGGTTCTTTTGTACTTAATAACCAGTACGTCTGTGGGAAAGCCTTAAAGGCTATGAATGTTTTGTCATATAATGTAAATAAGTACGAATTATCACCACATGTTGTATTGCAATTGTTTGACTCATTTGTTGGGTCTATTTTAAATTATGCTTGTCCTGTTTGGGGATTTACCAAAAGTAAGGATCTAGAAAGGATCCACTTAAAATTCTGTAAATCTACTTTGGGTGTTAAACTTAGTACCAGTAATGCGGCAGTTTATGGCGAATTGGGAAGATACCCTTTATACATAAATAGATATGTTCAAATAATCAAGTACTGGTTTAAATTATTGCATACAAACAATATTTTACTAAATGTAGTGTATGACAATGCTTTAAATGAATGTAAGAAAGGTGTTAAAAATTGGGTTTCCAAAGTAAAATGTTTGCTTGAAGAATATGGTTTTTCAGATTATGGAATAACCCACTTGCTTATCAGTCAAATGTGTTTTTACTAACATTTAAAGAAAGGGCTATAGATTGTTTTAAGCAAAAGTGGTTTTCTGATATTGCAAACAACAATGTATTAAATACTTTGTATATGTATATTAAACCTGTATTTGGTATGGAAAGTTATCTAGAAAAAATTGTTTGTAAAAAACTAGGCAATATTTAACCCGTATTAGGGTATCTGCACATAGTTTGCGCATAGAAACTGGAAGATATGGTAGAGATAGATTGGAGAGAAATCAAAGAACTTGTCAACTCTGTAATGTCCACGATATTGAGGACGAGTTTCATTTTATTTTGAAATGTAACTTTTATAATGAATATCGTAGCAAATGTATACAAAGGTACTACTATGAAAGACCAAATATGCATAAATTTGTCGAACTATTGCAGTGTACTAAAAAATCTGTTCAGTTAGGGTTATGTAGATATATCAGATTGGCAAGCGATAAAAGGAATACTATGTTACTTAGATAATAAGGCAACATGTTCATTATGTCTCCCACCACACAGTGGTGTGGGAGACATATTGATTTACTCCGGTCTGTGTGTGTGTGTCTGTCTGTCACAAAGATTGTCCGCACTTTAAGTCAAACATTTCTCAATCGATCTTCATTAAACTTGAAAAAATATGTGTGACCATAAGACCTCGGCCATGTTCGATAATTAGCTAAACCGGTCCAGGCATATTGGAGTTACTTTGGAGTAACGGCCATTGATTTACCGAAAAGTCGGCCTTGTTGCTCTTGTCGGCAATTTAAGCCAAACATTTCTTATCCGATTTTCACCAAACTTGAACAAAATGTGTTTGACCATAAAGGGCCAAGTTGGAGTTACGGCCCTTGAATTACCGAAAAATCAGCTCTTTTGCTGTTGTCCGCACTCCAAGTTGAACATTTACAACACGATCTTCGCCAAATTTGTACAAAATGTGTTTGACTGTAAGACCTCTGACAAGTTCGATAATGAGCCAAAGCGGAGTTTGGGCCCGTGAATTGTTGTGAGTGATATGTATATAAAGGCTTAACTTGCAATTTAGATGATTAGGCAGTTGGGGGAGGCATTCCCTTTTCTTAAAAGCAGCTCTATTTGTAGTGTTGTTATGATTGTTTCATATATTTTGTATACGAAATTATTATCTGTGCTCATCCCACATTGCATAAAAGCATTGTCAATTATAACTGCATGGAAACATTAATACCAGCAGGACTAACAACTAGTTATTTTTTTGTCATAGTGAATTATACATAGTTCATTCTTCCAGATAGTTTATGTAACTATATCAATATTGAATAGTAACCACTGATGTTGTTATTGTAACGTTTTTTGTGTTCCTTCGCAACATCATCATCTTTATTTTAAGACCGTTACGATTCGCGGGTCTTTTTGCCCCGGGACGTCCCAGTTTACATTTTTAGGTTTGTCGCAACAATTGAAAGGGAAATAACTGCTACATCTTCATTTACAGTTAAGTGGTTCTGGGTTGTTCCCCTTGAGTTATCATTGTTATATAGTTACCCAATTACAGTATCAAACAAGTGATTATTTTGATGCTGGGTGTCATGGTGGTTGCTGTGTTTTGGGGTTCTGGGGTGTCTTGGGGTAAAAAGACCTGCCCGTTACGGCTTGTTACGATCCGTTCTCCATTTAAAGTTTAAATTTTCAACAACTTTGCCACATGATCATATCTTATATGTCAATGTATATCATGTAATGAGGTACTGTATGTACAAATTACTGAATAAACTTCTGTTCTGTTCTGTTCTGTGTTAACTTGTAATGATCTGTTATATTGTCAAAAACACCATGTGATCTTGTCTACCGAGCGTGCTAGTGTGTTAAAAAGCTATTATATGTTATCTTGTCAAAGTGTGGTGTTAGCTTGTCAAAACAGAGTCTTATCATGTTAATATGCTGTGTTAATGATATTCTCAGACAAAGTTTCTTTTAAGATGTTTTATCAATTCTTTTAATTAAGAAATGATTTATAGCAAAAGAATGCTTTAACACTATTTATGCACGATGGGTGGTTATACGTCGGGCTCAATAATTTCAATTATTTGAACGACGTATTACCACCCGAGTGTATAAATAGTGTTAAAGCATTCTTGTGCTATGAATTATTTCGATTCTAATATGCCCTTAATCTTTGACGCACTAGATAAAATATAAAAGCGCTCTTTCTTGGTCGCAACAAAAAATTTGACGTCGCCGCACGTAAACGTGACGTCATTCTAGCGTAAGAGTGTTTTAACAGAGACAAGAATATTAGAATGTGTTTTTATCAGACTTAAAAGATGATTATGGTAGTTCTTGTGATATAAAATATGTATGTTAATAATTGTCATAAAATAAAAATTCAAACATACATTACCAACTTTTAGTAACATCTCGAAACCGATAAAGCGGGACAGATCTACCTATCATAAAAATCAATAAAACCAATAATCCAATATCATCGCTACCGGACGGATTCGTTGATTTCCGTACTAATTGTTGTTGTTGTAGTAACACGGGGGAAAAATCGATAATTAACTGATGCATTTACATCCTGTATACGCGCTTTCTTTCACATATTATGAACATTAAAATATGTGCTTTTGATTCTAAAATATTTTCAAAATTCTAAACCACTAACGTTTTTCGATTTTCATCGTAAAAGGTAGTAAAAACAGCAAATTCTCATGTATTTCCATAACATAAAGATTGTCAGTAATTAAGTTTTGAAGCCTTCATAAGAAATATAGCCTTTTTTCAAGATATCTAGAAAGTATTTTTGTTGTCGAACGATCTGGAGGCCGGTCGCTTTAAAGAAAAAGAAGTATAGAAATAAGACTTATACTTTTAAAAGAAAATACTTAACCCTTACCATGCTGGACACGACTGGTTCTTTCTTTGTAATCAGTATAGATCATGATCAGCCTGCACATCCGTGCAGACTGATCATGATCTGCACTGTCTGCCATTCAGCCAGTAAGGTTTTTGGTATGCACCCTTTTCATAATTAATAGTACTGTCCAAATTGAAAAATAGACAAGTTCATTATTGTAATTTAGCATGGTAAGGATTAAGTTGGAATCCGGACAAAATCCCCTGCGGACAAAACTCCCTTCGCTCATTTTTGCATAGGCGGACAAAACACCCTTCATGTTTTTTACAAGTAGGACAAAATCCCCTTCATTAAGTTTCTTATATCGTGTCTAAATAGAAATATCATATTTGCGTGACTTGAATAGGCACTGTTGACAAATACTACTACAACATTAAATAACAATAACTTCATCAATATCTCAATTTTAGAATAGCAGTAATAACTTAATATTTTTCGTGAAATTTGGGCCAGGATCTTTACTCAGTAAATATTTACGGAACAACTCTGTTAACGATGTGAATTCTAAATTTGTACTGATTCTTTCTACTGTCATACGATTCATGAAATAAGGGTAAAAATCGTAAAAACAAAATTCATGAAAGAAAGGGGAAAGACTATATAAAGACAGAAGAAAGTGAAAGGCATATATTACAACGCAAAAACCATAAAACCATAAAATACTTATAGTAAGTGGGGTAACATATCTTTTATGACCCGCCTTGAATCAACACTGACCGGATATTGTTTACCCCTAGGCAATATGGTAATACACAATAAAAGTCAAAGGGTAATTTTAGGTTATTTGTTACAATTAAGTCAAATAATAGATATCGCAATTTTTTTTAAAACGAATGATTAAAGAATGTACCAAAAACATGCATTAATTTAAGAATACAGAATAATATATACAAAGGAGGTTCGGAAAGAAGCAGAATTATCAGCTCATCAAGACTATCTTTCAAATTAACGTTTGGTCATATTATAAATAATAGAAAATGATTAAAAAAAAAAAACAAAACTTATATAATCCTGTATGAAGAAAAAATGATGACCGCGTCGGAGATGGGACCCGGACCGCCGCGGCAATAAAAAAAAGTTTGCAGATCCTTCGGCAAAAAATAATAAAGGTAACTGGAAATTAATAAATTAATCGTCGTTATATTTCTTAAGAATGCTTTGAAACTCAATTACTGACAGACTATATTTTACGGAAAGACATGAGAATTAGTTGCTTTAAGTATATTTTGCGATGAAAATTAAAAGCATTTGTATATTTAATGCGAATTGAACACTAAATCTTAAACGAACGCGGATCTAGGTTTCGGCGTTTCTGAGTTCAACAATCAATTTGTTTTAAATTGCCTAATTACAATTTCTTTTTTTTTGTCAATGTGAAGTTGCCTACAATTTATAGGCTTTGAGCTATAACAATTTTGTACCGACAAAGTCAGACTAGCAGACGACAATATTTTCCGTAACAGCTTCCGAGTACTTACGGATGACGGCGGAAAAAGCCGGAATATTTTAAGAAATGTTCACTGTACACACTAAAATGCAAAAAGGACCAAACAAACCATTATAAAATTTAAAACAAATTACACATAACGAAAACTGAATAATTTTTCTGCATTTTTAGGGGTATCGAATTTTTGATTTTTTGCGGAAAATATCTCATTTTATCTGTTATATTTGAAAAAGTCAGTTTCTTTTTACCCGTTTCCTTTAGAGTCTATATGAACTGAGGTGGGTCTATTTAAAGTCAAAAAGGACCAACCAAATATTAAAATATTTTTCTAAAAAAATATTCATAATATCCGGAATAAATTAAACTTTAATTTGTGGGGTATCGAATTTTTGATTTCCAAATAGAACTTTTTCTATTTAAGTTTAAGTATTTTTTTCTTTCTTTGTTTATATAGGTAAATTTATCGATTTTTCAATAGATCGATGTTACTAAAAGTTGGTAATGAATAGTATTAAATACATTCAATATTATAATTATTCTTAATACTTGAAAAAAAAGTCTTTTAAAACCGGAAACAAAAAGTTACATCTAAAAGAAATAAGTAATTCAGAAGAGGTCTGGCAGCAACATAACAGAACACACTTATTTGCGACGTCTTTTACGACATCATTTTGGGAAAATCTAATTGTTTGAAAAAAGCCCAGTTTGTTTGAAATATATCTACCAAAAAGCTTAATATCAACATACATTTACTTTATGTTTTACTTTCTGGATATTTTAGCCAGCTCTAATTTGCCATGTTCCCGACAATTAAAACTTTAATTTGACGAATGATAACGTTTCTTGAAGACGATTCTTTCTGCAGAATAATTATTGTTTAATAAACGTTGACTAAAACATATTAGGAACTAACTATTAGGTTAAATTTACACTTACCAAACATATTTTTACGAATATTACGTTCCAGCTCATAATCTTGTGTTGCATCGAGTCAAATGGTGCGTATTAAGAATTAAGTTGTCATTAGATAAGACGTGCGTCACATGCGCCAAATTTGCACCCTACGCATAAGCTTATCTTTCGTCGTGTGAACCATAACGAAAACATCTCACACAAATTGGTTTGAAATTTCTTTTGGGAAATATTTTTAATGCATTAAATTTAAACAATGAAATTTACAATGAAAAAATGGGGAAAAAAAATAAAACTTGAAAATTTTGCAATCAAACATGTAATCATAGTAAAATGTTTAACTTGCTTTATAAAGATTTAACAACAACAACAAAGAAACGAAAAACAAAATTGTTACAATACTGAAGTATAGCTTTAAATGTAATACACATTAAGCTGAAACTGGTATCAATATATCAATATAATGGTCAAATAATAAAGAATATTTAATCATTCCATCCCTAACGAATTTCTTAAGCCAAATAATGGGTGTAAATATATTTGAACTCAGAACCCCTGTGGGAACGCTAAATAATATAAGTTCGCTAAATGGTACATTTGACGCAAAATTTGCAAAACTGACGCTAAATGATGCATTCTACGCTAAATGATACAAAACCAGATGTATTATTTATATATGCACTCCCTTGACCTGCAGTTCAATTTATGTCACGGGGAAGATTGAACAAACACCAGTTAGGATTTGAAAATGTCTGGCAGGTGCCAGACGATTTATTAAATAACTATATTCAGAACGTAACTATAAATGTTTACTAAATAAGAGATAATAAAAACGTGACATAACGTTGGACCCAGCTAAAGTCCAAAACAGACATTTAGATAACAGGACAAGAAGCAGACTGAATTAAATCTATAAAACAATGACATTTATAAACTTGACAGAGCTTTGAATTCACAAGATGACAGGGACCAAACATGCTGTGTCGGGGAAGGAGGAGGAAAGATAAATAATCCTTTAACGAAGAAATTCTGTAAAGTTGCGGGGTCTGATTTCAAAACGAGGCTGAATAATTAATTAGAGAGGTGTAAGAGCACTATGTTTGGTTAAGGAAACTAAACTTGTGACCTAACTAGCCCGTGTGGCGCCTTACTATGGGTCTCTATTTACAGAAAATAATGTGTAGGCAAATATAAATACATGTACCTTTATGTCGTTGCACTATATAAAGTTCTATTTGAGCGAAATTGTATCATCCCTTTTACAGCATGTGAACCAGACCTGCGCTTAAAATGTAACAATTCTTTTGTCAAGAAATAATTTTTCTATGTTTTGTTTCTCTTTTTTACTTTGGTTTTAACACAAATTGTTCTCATAAATACATTTTAAAAAGAGACTTTTACATCTTAAGCAATAATTCTGTACATTTCTTGTAATTCATGTAACATCTGTGTTGAACATATATATACATATCAAAACATTACTTTTTCTGAAATTGACTAGGCCTTAATCTCACGGTCAAAATTTAATAATGCTATGAAATTTAAACAAAATCGTGAATAATTTTTTTATTAAAATATGATCATCACGTTCTTTGTATTGCACACACCTTGAAGAAAGGCACAGAGTGTCTGTACTTTAATATTCATATTAACGTGCACTCCTTTACAATTTTAGTGATTTGAACTACATTATGTCGCTGAACTGGGGCATTACTCTACATTTAGTGCAATTCTCTTATCTAATAAACCATTTCATGGAATTCCAAATATAGACTGTTCCATTAAGTTGAACTTATGTCTTGCCTAATACAAGTCTTTGATGCCTTGCTCGTCCTACTTTTACAACAAACATAATCTGAATTGGTGCATTCAGTTGTAGCAATATTAGGTGCAGCATCAACTTGTACATTCCGGCTGATAGATAATAACCAGAAAGTGTTTATAATAGGTTATCTATACCAAACATGAAATCAGTGGCGCAGTGGTTAACTGCTAGCAATTACCAGATTGGCACTGTTGGTCTACGGATCTCGGGGCCGCGAGTTCGATCCTCGGGCGGGGCATATGTTTTCCGTGACTATTTGATAAAAGACATTGTGTCTGATATCATTAGTCCTCCACCTCTGATTCATGTGGGGAAGTTGGCAGTTACTTGCGGAGAACAGGTTTGTACTGGTACAGAATCCAGGAACACTGGTTAGGTTAACTGCCCGCCGTTACATGACTGAAATACTGTTGAAAAACGGCGTTAAACCCAAAACAAACAAACAAACTGTTTCCGACGGAATCATGGTTTGTTCACAGCTTACCACCGCCCATCGCCCAATTATCAAGGCACGATTATAGACTAGTAGGATGGCAATCCTAACATCCTCCTAACATTATATAAATATTTTATAATACCATCGCGTTTTAAAACTACTGGAAAAATGTAACAGAATGTCTGATATTGATAGTGGGATAGAGGAATGTTATGGTAGGTTTGTAGTAAAGTAGGTTCATAGGGAAACAGGATGATGATTTTAGGATAGTGTAATAGCAATGGTAGGATGATAGGGTAATAGGGAAATAGGATGATAGGATGACAGGGAAATAGAATGATAGGTTGACAGAATAGCGATAGTAGGATGGAAATATATAATCCTATCATCCTACCATCTCTATCTTATCATTCCACTGTCGTTTCCCACAATTCTATCCTATTTCGTCATCTTTCTATCCTACAATCGTGCTTTGACAATTGGGCAAAACCGCCTCTTTAGCTTCAGAAATTTTAACAACAATTTTTAGAATTTTGATTAATTATCAATCAACAAACAACAGTTACTCATTGCAGACGACCTGCTACGTAAGATACATTAAGCATCATACTTTTTGTCATTTGAGTACAATAATCTGTATTTATGTGTTACATAAAACGGAACGTGTCGAAATTGGCAGCTAGTTTTTACTGAATCCTGAACTGTATTCAGTCATGTAGAGCTTTTCAATAACCCGATTTATTTTTTTACCACTTTAGAACAACTTTTTTAAATTTTTAATAACCACCATATGAGTTCTTTGGAATAGTTATATATAGATGGCGCTGTGTTATAGCTGAAGAGAAATAAAGAGAAACTCTTGTTAAGGAAAAGATGGATAAAACGGCAATGACTGATTAAATGTGATCAGAAGGTACATGAAAACCTGATTTTATAGAGACTGTGTTTACAGGCTTCCTAAGTTTTTCAGTCATGGTCAATTGATAAAAATATCAGCCATTTTGTTACAAATATCAAGATGGGAAATACTTTGCTGATTGAAGCAGACGAGGCAAAATACCTTGGAGTGACCTTTGACAAACGGCTAACATGGAAGCCCCACATCAGTCAAGCAGAAGGGAAGGCCCGTAGGAAGCTTGCCATGATGCGCAAATTTGCTGGAACAACGTGGGGAGCAAATGAGCAAATACTCAAGACAGTATATCAGAGAACAGTGAGACCCCATTTAGAGTATAGCTCAACTGCCTGGTCCACTACTGCCAAAACTAACCAACAGGCTTTAGACAAGGTCCAGAACCAAGCATTGCAGATCATGACAGGTGCTACAAAGTCTACACCAATCTCCTTCATGGAGAAGCTAACAGGCACACAGCCGTTACAAGACAGAAGAGATGCAAAGGTTCTGCTTCAAGCAGAGAAGTTCAGGTCTTTTCAAGACCATCCCATGAAAGCCAAGCTAGATGGCTACACAAAGAATCGGCTCAAACGTAGCAGCTTCGTACATGAGGCAAAGAAACTCAACCGAGAGTTCAAAACTGAGCTGAACATACCAACAACTCCCCTAGGTAGTGAAGACATTATAAACCCACTAGCGAATGATCTGTCCTCAGTGACTGTGAGACTTGCTGTTCCTCGTCTTGACCGCGGGAAGCAAGAGGATGAAGGCATTCGGAAGAGCCTCACACTTGCTATGATCAATGAAGACTATTCTCCGGAATCATGGACTCATGTCTATGCAGACGGATCAGCCACATGCGCCGTCAAAGATGGAGGAGCAGGAGTTTTCATTCAATACCCATCTGGCAAGAGAGAAACACTACATGCAGCCACAGGAAAACACTGCAGCAATTACAAGGCAGAGACTGAAGCACTCATGAAGGCCGTCTCAATGGTTGAAGACTCGGCAGAAGAAAGCTCCTCAGTCGTCTTTCTCACAGATGCACTGTCTGTCATGGAAGCTCTGATCAACAATAAAGCTCCGCAGCTAGCCAGGAGAATGCAGAGCCTGAGTATAACCTGCAAAGTAGCACTTCAGTGGATTCCATCCCATTGTGGACTTGCAGGCAATGAAGAGGCAGACAAACTGGCTAAGCTAGGAGCTCAGTCAGAACAACCAACAGAACCTGTGAGTTACAAGGAGAAAGTCACCATCATCAAGGCACTAACTAGACCAAGGATGGAGGAAGATGCTTTTCATCTCCTTGATCGGTCTGAACAAGTGATGATGGTCAGGCTCCGCTCAGGGCACAACAAGCTCAATGCTCACATGTACAAGAAATACAGACTGACATCATCGCCAACTTGTCCATGTGGTGAAGAAGATCAGACTGCGGAGCATATACTTCAGAGATGTAAAAGGCATGACCAGGAGCGAGCTGCGACTTGGCCGACAGATACCTCAATCCACCAGAAATTGTATGGAGGCATTGGGGATCTGTGGCAAACCACAAGTTTCGTCGAGGCTACTGGTCTGACAGTGTAGTCGCGAACGATAAGAAGAAGAAGAAGAAGAAGAAGTTACAAAAGGTTAAGGTCCGACTGTTTGGAGACACACTTCTTGTTCTGTGTTCAACACTTTTAATGTAGGGCGCTACATTTTTCTCATTGACTGTGTCTGGCGGGACAGGCGGAGGATTCCGTGATAGACATCTCATAAAGCCCACCGGAACTGATCTGCTTTGATATCTGTATTCTGGCCTCTTTCGTTAGATCCTTAATGGTGCTTCTCTTGACACTTTCTTTTTCTGTTATGGCACTAAGTGTATATGCCTTTGCTTTTTGCATGCCCGTAGGGATATATTATGTGATGGCCCAAGTCGTCTGTACGTACGTCTATTCACAATTTCAATTCCGCCCAATAACTAAAGAGTTCTTAGGTCTATGATTCCCAAACTTGATTGCTCATGGGCAGTGATTTGACCCAGTCTGTTCCTGAGATAATGAAACGTGCATCACCACTCACGGCCCCTAGCAACGACTTAAGCGGAATTCTATAATACACAGATATAAAATGGAATCCAGATCCCAAACGACCAGAAAATATAAGAACACTGCGAGAAATTACAAAAGTAATATGGGATGAACAACAAATAGATTCAGATAAAAAAACGTATCATAACAGCGATTAGGCGATTTTTTAATGAGTTTACTACCACTACTACGTTGATCGTGGGGAGTTCCATGTAATAATTACATTACCCTATGGCTGAAAACAGACTTTTTTAAGCCAGTCCTTGAGCTTCTTTAAAATTTGTAAAACCGCTTATGATCACAGCAAAAATTGCCCTTGCACTATAATATGGTTGCACTATTTTTATTATGTTTTGAATGTGTTACTGAGAAAAATAAGATTTGTAGTCATATGTATTTACACTTTGATGTTTTGTCATAATGTGCTAAACAGTTTATTATCAATATTATTATGTCTTCCGCTCGTGTCGGGGAAACAAACATATTGATTTTGTCCTACTCGTTGGTCTGTATGTCACAAAATTTATGCAGGAAACTCCGACACCACGAGACAGACTTACCAAATTTTACAAAAGTGATCATTGCTAAGTTGTGCATATTGTAGGCATGATCCGGTTCAGTGATTTTCAAAGCCATGGCCCTTGGTTATGTTATTTGGCGAATCTCCACCAGACGTTACAGAAGTGATCAGGTCCAAGCCTAGTTGCCCATACTTTCGGCATGTTACGGTTCAGTGATTTTCAGTGGAGTTATGTCCCTTGATTTACTGCTCCGACACTACCTGGGAATTACACCAAACTTCATAAAAGTGATCATTGCCAGGCTCAGTTGTGCATATTCCGGCTCAGTGATTTTCAGCGGAGAAATTGTCCTTTATTTGTCTATAATCTTATGATGTTTTGGCTACTTCTCTTACATCATTGGGTGTATTTCTTTAGCATATCAAGTATATCATCGGCATGTTTTGGTTCAGTGATTTTCAGCGAGGTTATGGTCCTTGGTTTTTCGTATTTTACAGCGTTAACACTTCTTTGCACGACTTGCCATATACCACTTGGCTGAAATTCACCAGACCTCAGTGTGAAATGTAGTTATGCATATCGTCTGCATGTTCTGGTTCAATGGTTTTCAGTGGAGTTATGACCTTTGATCTGTCAAATTCTATGATAGCTGTGTTACCTCTCTTATACCGCTGGTTGAAATTCTACCACACTTCACATGAGAAAACAGTGCAGAGCCAAGTTATGTATATCATTGGAATGTCATGGTACATTTTCATCGGTGTTATGGTTCTTACTTTATAGCATTTTACAATGTCTGCGTGTTTAGTAGTAGGAAATACAGTCGAAACTCGGTATCTCAAACTCGCTTACCTCGAAATTCCGCATAAGTCGAAGAAATTTTCAAGTCCGTCAAATTTCCTTCTTTGTATATGTAATTCAACTCCGGTTACGTCAAAATTTGACTTACCGAGACTTCGGATGTGTCGAAAGGGTTTTTAAGTCCCGTCAATAAAATTCAAGTGCATTGTAAACTCGATAACTCGAAGTGAGAAAAATATGCGATAAAATTTCACAAATGTCATTGTGAATGTGGCTGGTTTTTAACACATGTCTATGTTTATTGCCTTACCAGAAAGCCATGATGCCGACATATTAATGGTGCGCGAATATCAAAGTGAGATGATGTCACAGTTATTTGCACGTGCCATAATGATAATTGTTTGATGTAAACATTAGATTTCTTTAATCAGAGGTCATTTGATTTTGAGACGTTATGAAAATTGCTTTTAATTTAAACTAATGAATAAAATTAGTTAGAACAGTTGGGATCTTTGATAAGGATAAATTAGAGGTAATCGCGATGAGACTGTATAAAAAAATAACTTCTTTGGAGAAAGCATCATTCGTTCAAAATGTCAGATTGAAATGCTATCAATCCTTTGGGAGAGAAAATATAAAATGTACTTTAAATTTATAATCATTTTGTGTTGCGTTTTAAAAGATTTATTGCAAGATATACTATATTTATAGTGTGTCTAATAGCTGGATAATAAAAAAAGGTCATCATTTCGTCAATATACGCCCCTCCTCATAACTCGAATTCCGGTTATCTCGAAATAAAAAGCTTGGTCCCTTGAAATTCGAGATACCGAGTTCCGACTGTACTACTATTACTACTACACACCCTGCTCAGCCATATATTTACCATCTGTCTTCCATCGCTTATTTTTAAAGGTTGCGATGGGAACCATCCAAAATTAGACCTGCAAACAATAGTTTTACCTTTTTTCTTTTTTTCTTTTCTTTCTCGTTTAACATGCCTTTATCTTTGTCTTACATGATCACCTTCACTTTCGCTGATGTTGGGCCCACCAGTCTTTTAGAATCCATCTAGAATTCGGCATGTACCCCATGTCTATATAACACTATAGTAATAGGCGTTGAGATTAATCACTTTCAGTTTTTGAGTTTTATTTTTCAACTTGGCCCATATGGAAATGAGCATTGAATAGAAATATAGCAAATAACGCAAACAATAGAGTATAAAACAAATAGACTTCAGATTTACAGACATATAATGAATAATTAAACTTACACTTCATTGACAATAAGTTTATTTGAGTCTTACTTTCAGTGACACGTTTTGCATTTTAAAGAAATTAATTACTACAATTCATAAACATTACATGTTAAAATACTAGCACATGAGCTTGTAAAGGCGCCAGGGAAGCTTTTTAAACGTTTTTTCATAACAATTGTTTATAGTAGTTGTCATATGCCTAACTCTACTTAGAAGAATACATTCAGGCTGTAAATAGTCACTCCGTACTTGGATTCAGTGTTGTATTTTCTGATCCTTTGGGACCATGGAGTAGACAGAGCACTGACAGAACTGTTTTTTTTTATAATATAGAAATATATAATCTTGAAAATAGCTTAATTGCTAGAGATTAAACATATTGAGTCTTCTTAGAGGGTAAATAGATTTTCTACTGTCAGCATTAAAATGGGGACACTCAAAACATAAAGAAACTTATCACCTAACATAGCATTATTTGGACATAGACAGTAAAGTCTAAAATCACGATCAAAATCTAGGGATTTTGCGTCTAAAATGGCAAAGAGGTGAAACAAGAGCTTTGGATAAAAATTTGAAATGAAGTTCTAACTTTTAAGACTTGAATATTCTATAAGTACTACATTGACTTAAATTGGCATCTGTTCATTCAACAATTATATATACTGATCTTTGATAATATTTTGACAATATTTTCAAACAAGAACAATCTTTAAAAATGATAGTCAGCGTATTTAACATCAGTCTTAAAAAAATAAAAGGTAAGGGTAGATTTCCCGGAAGCACAGAGCATCCCAAACACAACCATAGAGCTATGCATCGCAAAGTAGGCCCACAACAAACACGCTTAAAACACGAAGTTCTTTGTATACTTCAATTATAAAAAAACCTAGCATGTTGAGCAAACATTTTTATTTACTCATAAAACTGAGTATGAACATCAGTTATGCTCATGAATGAACATGTTTTCAAAACTAATCGTATATCAATCCTAATTGTTCAAATCCAAATAATGTCAGGAATATATATAGGTTGTCCAAATTCTAACATAAGTTTGTACATTATATTGCGCAATTTATCGGAATTACAATTTACAACTCTACATCAAATGTTCAAGATTTTATCAGATAACCAACATAGGTAAAACACCAAGCTCACCAAACACCATTATATTAGGTGTTGACCTCCTAATATTCATTAGCAGTATATGATATTTTTGGCTGGATTTTTTTTGTGTGTGAAAATATCAGCATTATTACATCCCATATACTTCTACACCTTATACAATATTTTTTTAGGAATAATCATCATATCAAAAAGAAGGTGCAACTGTAAATCTATATCAAGACATATATGATCTAGACTTCAAGTACAGCAAACAGAACTACAACAGACTACAAAGATATTTAGAAGTTGCTGAATTTGCCATTAAAAAGAAACTAAAGGTAGTTCTGCACGCTTGATAAACCGGAGGTCCAGTACACGACCATACCTTTCCATTTGTAAGAATTTCTAAGTATTTTCTGAAATCTCGAAAATTAGAGTTTAATAAAATCCCGCATTGTAGAATGATCAGAACGTGCAGGTGTACCTTAAAACCTAAGTAACTAATATCTTATACAACATCAAAGTCTCACAAGTAGTCCAAATATAAATAGTCCTGTTCTTTCTCCATTCCTCTTGAAGTTGAAGTTTCTCAATAACATTGTGTCTTCTTTTACTCTATTGTATTTCATTCTATCGGCATGTTCCTATCGCACACTATGTAAAAGTTTTATGCGGCTGTATTTAATAAAGTGTAGCTTTCTTATATAGAAGTTAACACCACCTTTTTTTCTATGGTAGCCAAATATTTCTGTATTTTGCAACCGGCAACAGCGTTTGTTCTTTGCTTAGTTTGCATGTTTCTGTTTAAATTGTACATGAATAAGTTTGCATTTTTACAGGAACTATTTAATATATTACCTGAGAGACAGGTGCTAATCAGGTCTCTTTGAATCTGATTCAAGGTGATATTTGATTTTTGAAGACATTTTTTAGCTGGTGCACTCTTGTATTTATATTAATTTTTTCAGAATTTTACTGATTACTGGTACTGATGATAAACCCGGACAGATGATAAAGTCGACCACCTTGGAAATATTTTATTGCAATCGGTTATTTATAAAATTGAACACACCATCTAATAGTTTCCATTTACAACACCAACTGGTGTAAATAAAAACAAAATTGGTAAATATTCTGTATAAATAAATGACTTTCATTGATCTGTATAAAAAATGTTTATCCAAAATTACTGGGGAAGAGGGTGTTTTTTGCGCATGCTCACTGTCGCCACATGAAGGCCTGACATTGGGTAACTTTTCATTACTTGATCAGAAATGACTGTTGCAGCTTTTTGGGGAAAGTTTCAATAAAATACTACGAAGAAAATTTTGTAGATGACAAAGTGTTCGAATTTATCATCAGTCAACCTGCTTACAGTCCCCATTTTACTAACCCCTTTCAGGGCCTCACTTCGTGTGAGTTTGCTAACTAAATATAAATTTGAATTATGTAAGGTTATCAGCAAATGTTAAGCTTTATTTTGATACCAACCATTGATTACAAATTTCAGAAATAAAAAAGTTACAGGTAAAAAACCTCATTTTCTGTTCGGGTTTATCATCAGTACCAGTAGATCTTTTTATTTTTTAGACTTTGGTCAAGATTAGCACAAACCTCTCAGCTTTTACTTTGTATTATTTGAAGTCCTGCAGTTGTATTATGTATAATGTGCTTTTATGCTTGATAATTCATGTGCTTATTTGTTTGTTTGTTTTTTGTTTGTATTGTAATGTGACTGTTATTTGTAAAGTCGGCTAATAGCTATTCATAGCTAATGTTGTTATGTTTGCAACCCGACTATAAATAAAAATTTGTATCTTGTATCTTGTATCTGTATGTAAATACAAGCCTCTGAAAACTGATATACAAGAGAAAGTCGAAATAAACGTTAATAAGTAGGTGGATTATATGGGTAAAAAAAAAAAAAAAAAAAAGCCGAATTTAGTGGTGTTTAGCCTACTCCCAAAGCTATCGTAACAAGATTACGCTTCTGACAGAGTAAAAATTGAACTTCCGGTTTAAGCGGCCTCCACGTCAGATTTCTAGAGGTGGCAGGTTATTTCCAAGTTTGTGTCGCTCTCAGGCATACTAATTTGATGCATATTGTTGTGATTAAAACGTGATTATGTTGACTAAATTTGAAACAAAATCAGCACGTGTAAAAGGTAAAGTTTTGATTTTGTAATATGAAATAAGGCACTGTCTCAATCAGGAATCGATCTAGTCCTGGCTACCAAAACTCTAAATGCCGCTTTTTTATTTATTTTTTTTTTCATAGTTGCGGCTTTAGAGTTTTGGACCAGGCCTACTATGAAACCATACCAAAATAAAAAGTTGTCCAACTTTTCGTCGCAAACGTAGTCAACTGAAATTTTGAATGAAGAGGTATGGGTATCTTGATAAAGTAATCACTTCTACATCAGTTAACACCATTAATCAAATTCTGCAAGCAAATCTTACAATAAAATCGCCGATTTTTACAAGTCACTGTTAGATCAGCATCATTTCGGGGGCCATTGTTGAATAGCTACGAGATTCTCGCATGACGTAACCGCGCGAGCCGCTAAAATATACATGTAGAGCACCTTGTAAACAAAAGAAATGATTTATACATACAAGTTTTCTTAAGGATTTATATATGAAATTAATAATTCAAATCAATTTCAATAAGAAATAACCATTTTCCCAAGTATTTTGGCCACCGGGATGCTAATGCAACTTAAAACGCGAAGCGGCACATGTAAGTGCTCTCTTAGCGGTTCGCGCGGGTGAAAGGTCAGTCTCGTATTTCAAAGGAGCAAGATGGCGGCGTAGAGTAAACGTTTCCAGCCCTTTTTTTATAAATTTGGGGAAGGGTACCAGGTCCCTTTTGGAGGGGAAATTTACGTCGCAAAATCATTGTTTGGAGGAATATATTTGCTGAAAAGTTGTTAAAATCAGGACTGAAAATCAAAACTAATTTCATTTTTTTTTTGCATGGGGAATTTTTGGCCAAGGTGGGGAAAAAAGTATACTTTTTAGATTGGGGAATGGGGCCGAATTTCGGCCCTAAAATCAGCATAAAAAAAGGCCTGGTTTCAGACCAGTTCGAAATTGTCAGTTAGTTCTGCCATCAGTTATGGGTTTTAATGCGTAAAATTTGGCACAATGGTAGATATTAGTACTATATATTAACTGATCAGAAAGTGCTGCTGCCGATTTCTTTTAAAATGTACAAACGCGAGCGTGTCAGATTTCTGGCACGATTATTGGTATGATTTCCCTACGGAGTACACTTCAGCTCTCCCGTCCAAATCCAGTATATAAACCGAGAGAGCTGAAGATCTTAAGCTAGAATCGATCCGACTTTCACTCGTCCCATAACATTTTAAAACATTTTAGGGCCCCGATAATGTTGTTATAACTTCTGACCTAACCCTTTTATATATTTACAGTGATGTATTTATGTATGTCTGTTGTATGTGTGTGTATAGAATATGTCTATGTATATATACAATGGAATATTATTAAACTGATCAAACTGAACTTTTGAAAAGAACTGTCTAATGATAGCACGGACCGAAGGACACATTTTTCAAGTCGATAGTAAATATCTCATTCAGTATATCCCATGTTACCGTAGGGGGATCAATCCCGATTTTCGTCGCTTCGCGCAGGATCGATTCTCTATCAGTTTAAAGGTAGATTTTGGAATAAAAACAACACTGACCATATTTGTACTGATGCGCAAGATGTTGCGGTTCGGACAAGTTATGTTGACGTTTATTAGGCATAAGGAAAAGCGTAAAAAATTTCTTCCAAAAAATCCAAAGTCAAATGCTCTGTGCACGTGCCATATCTCATTCGGTATATCGCATGTTACCATAGAGGAATCGATCCCGATTTCGTCGCGAAAATTGGTAGGATCGATTCCCTATTACATTACTGTCCCTTAGTAACCAACATTGTAACTGACGCTATTTTACTGTATATTCTGATGGTTGCGTCCAACAAGTTGTGGCATAACCCAATTTGTTTACCTAACCAGGTTGGACTGCAACATTGGCACACTGATTCTTGCGAAAAACTGAGTTCGTAACACATGGTTATTTTTGAATTCCAGCATCAATTTTTTTATATTTAATGAATTTAATTGACTTCAAAATGTAAGAACTTTTAACAAAATTCATAAAATCATACCATAGACAGTCTGGGGTGTAACTGTTTCAAGTTATCGCAGTTTATAACACATTTGAGTTATTGCTTATACTTCCATAACTTGTTTCAGTTATCATAAAATATTACAAAACCCTCCTGTGCCAATTCCTCATTTTAAATGAGACTAATGCTATTATTTCCTGAATCCTTGGCCTTTTATCTTTCCAGCTATGCAGTAAAATTTTTTACGCAAGGCCAATAAAGTTTTACGCAAAAGTTTTAAAGCTGTAAAACTCTTAACATCCCATTATGCTTATCAGGTCATGATCAGACTAAAAGAGAATTTGATTAACCACAGTTTGATACTAATTTCACTTTAAAGGTCACTTTGTGAGAACAGCAAAAAGACTTTTTTTGAATAACTATCCCGAGTTAACAATATTTTATAACTAATGAAGGTTATAAAATGCTTGAAAAAGTAACTGAAATAGGTTACATAACTTAAAACAGTTACAGAAAACTTACACCCCTGACTGATAGAAGGTTTAAATTCACAAAAATTTCCATTAATAATGATTCTTTACCGCTAGATTTGTTTTCAAAATCAAAATAAAGAGTACCTCGATCATGTGACAACTGCAATGATGGGCAAAATATTGCAGACAGCGGTACCCATTTGAAACTTTTGGGTATATTGTGTTTTCAAATAGTGTTGCATGTTTCATTTTATGCCAAATCAAAGATATATTAGATTTAAAGGTGAGTCTGTGGCATTTGATTTGATGAAATTATCAGGTGACAGACTTCTGGCACGATTTCTGGTTTAGGTATCAAAACCGGGTTAGTTTCAGTTCAGAGATTCACAACAGCATATAACGTCTCTGAAGCTTAATTATTTTAGCTAACACAGAAGAAGAATAGCCAGATAGGATCTGTTTCTGGATAAGTTGTGTTTATTACTGTAATATCTTTTTGGCAGTGAGTAGGGGTCCGTTAACCGGACCTCTAGACCCGGAGTCTAGCTGTCTAGAGGTCCAATAGTCGGTATGAATACTGAAAACGTTATTTACAAAGAGGAGATAGTATTTTATCATTTCAAAAGATAGCTAAAAAAAATTCAGCTTCAGGGATGTTTATATGCTGTTATGGATCTCTGAGATGAAACTAACCCAGTATTGAAACCTAACCAGACATCATGACAGAAGTCTGTCGGGCTATAATTTAATCAAGTCAAATTTTATGTCATGGACTCCCCTTTTACTTTAATTATCAAAAAATTTGTATGGGAGAGGGGCTCTTCGGAAATAGCATTTTTGTCCTGTTTTATTTAGGGTCTAAGTATATGATTACAGGTGCCAGTTAATAAGTTACAAGTATCCTTTATTTTTGTACCCAGTTATTGGCATTTTGCTTCTCTTTGATCCAAATAAAAACTGCAAAATCATTTTTCAAATTTATGTGAAATTTTGAAAATAAAAGCTTTATCTTTCAGGTTTATCCTTTCATCCAAAGAGACCATGGGTATTGACAAGTTTGTTCAATGGTGTTATACAGCTATGGGACTATCGTATGTGTACTTTGATAGACAAGTTTGATGAACATGATGGTAAGTATTCTCAGCAGAACATACAGTTTCCAGCTTGATGACCAGTTCGATGAGCCAGATAGTAACAGAGATATACCTGTTTTACAGCTGCTGCATTGTTCTGAAGTTTAACTTGTTTACAGAATTTGTCCAATTTTTATTAATGATTGTAAATTATTATTGAAACTGTGGCATTCAATGTGATTCTTTATTCAATTTCTTTTGAATTTTTACTGATAAATGAACTGCCACATGTCTTATTTATGGTGTAGAGTTAGTACTGGCAAAGAAGCTAGGAATGCTGATATTCGGTTAAGAAGCTGATGGTTGTATATAATAAGCTTGATCTGCATGCCTACCCTGACAGTTTTATACCCATCCAGTATCTGGTTAAGAAAAATCATGCATTTTGTAGGACTCCATAATGCCAAAGCAGTAGTTAACAAATTGAATTTCTGTTTGTGTGTCTGATAGAAGAAAGCTCTGGGGTACTCTTGAGTACCACTATAGAGATATTTATTTAATATTTCTGCTGTGTAATCTTTTCATAATTTATTTTTTTATCAAACTGTCTGTATTTCAGGACCCGTCAGAGGAATATGTTTCCACTTCCAGCAGCCTCTTTTTGTTTCTGGTGGTGATGATTACAAGATCAAGGTTAGACCTCGAAGAATATGTTAAATATATTTACATTTCATATTAATCAAAAGTGCAGGACAGGAGTTATATTTGCTTTATTCAACTATCATTTATTTTTGATAGTTTGTACACAAGTGTTTTTGTAGATAGGCTAAAATCTTGAGTGTCAAAGAAAACAATCTTAAGTTTTTAAAGGCTATAGCAATCAGAATTGAAACTACCAATTTAGACATTTCTTACATTTTTACTCTTCTTAAAGAGTTTTTTTTAATGGTTTACTCTGTTGTAGGAATTTCAAAACTTTGACAGTATGATAGACTATTTTATAATGTACAGGTATGGAATTACAAGCAGAGAAGATGTTTGTTCACACTACTTGGACATCAGGACTATATCCGAACCACAACATTTCACCATGTAAGTTTATATCAGTTTCAACATTTGACTCATCTCCTGATCACCTACTGGTGTGAGCTTATGAAATACTTGGGAGGATAAATTGACTGGTTTTTATTAGCTCAACTGTCCCATAGTGACAAGGTGAGTTTTTGTGATCACCCTTCGTCCGTCGTCAGTCCGTGCGTGCGTCAACAATTTTGTGTCTGCACGATAGTGGTTTCGTTTATGATTTTATTTTAAGCAAACTTGCACACAACTTGTATCACCATAAGATCACAGTTCCTTTCTTGAACTGACCAGATCCCATTATGGGTTCCAGAGTTATGGCCCCTGAAAGGGCCAAAATTAGCTATTTTGACCTTTTCTGCACAATAGCAGCTTTATTTATGATTTGATTTTTACCAAACTGGCACACAACTTGTATCACCATAAGATCTTGGTTCCTTTCTTGAACTGGCGAGATTCCGTCATGGGTTCCAGAGTTATGGCCCCTGAAAGGGCCAGAATTAGTTATTTTGACCTTGTCTGCACAATAGCAGCTTCATTTATTATTTTATTTTAACCAAACTTGCACACAACTTGTATCACCATAAGATCTTGGTTCCTTTCTTGAACTGGCGAGATTCCATCATGGGTTCCAGAGTTATGGCCCCTGAAAGGGCAAGAATTAGCTATTTTGACCTTGTCTGCACAATAGCAGCTTCATTTATGATTTGAATTTAATCAAACTTGCACAAAACTTGTGTCACCATAAGATCTCGGTTCCTTTTTTGAACCGGCCAGATCCCTTAATGGGTTCCAGAGTTATGGCCCCTGAAAGGGCCAAAATTAGCTATTTTGACCTTGTCTGCACAATAGCAGCTTCATTTATGATTTGATTTTAACCAAACTTGCACACAACTTGTATCACCACAAGATCTTGCTTCCTCTCTTGAACTGGCCAGATTCCTTCATGGGTTCCAGAGTTATGGCCCCTTAAAGGTCCAAAATTGGCTGTTTCGGCTTTTGCAGCCATATAGAGACTTCATTTATGGTTTTATTTGATTACAAACTTCCAAAATGTCTTCAACAACAATAAATCTTGGATTCCATGACAAAACAGATCCAATCGTAGGTTCCAGAGTTATTTTATATCTGATTACCTCCCCTGATTGTAATATCAGAATGGATTTATATCAGTAAGTACTTATAGGACGTATTTAAAATTTCATTATTGTTATTAGTTGGAGTGAGACAATCGGAGTAGATAACTATGGACTGATTTTATGTCAAATTACCTCCCTTTATTTCAAACTAAAATGGGTATATCTCCGTAACTAATGAAGATACTGATCTGAAATTTCATTTATGTCAACATTTATTTGGCAGATCTTTCTTTTGTTCACTTACAATATATATATTTTTTTTAATTACTTCCCTTTTTCGTTACTATAAATAGCTTATTTTTAGTAACTTTTTAATTATTAGCCGTAGGGAAAAACCGAGACCACTTTTCTGTGGTACAACATGGATGGTACCTCCAATTTTTAGGTGTTTTTTGACACATCTATACCTTGTTAGAAATTTTTTTCTTTTTGTTTAAATTCTCCCTTTGTTGTTCCTGTCCTTTGGATTTAGATATTTTTTCTGGGGACCTTCTTGTCCTCAAGTGCAATGATAACAGGTGAGCGATATAGGGCCATCATGGCCCTCTTGTATGCTTTGTATTTTTAGTTCACTACATGTACAAAGTTGTGATAAGTATATTATAATTATGAACTGGGGTTGAGGAAGTGGTTTAGATTGCTTGTAGACACTTTCCCCGCATTGCTGTTGGATTGAATCATGTGTGTTTATGAATTTTGTCATATGGGAAACAATTAAGATACTGTGTGGAATTGAGTCTGTCAAGATTCTGCTCCTGCTTGAAATAGTAATATTAAAACAGTTATTATTTATGAAGCCAGAGACTTGATTAATTAGCAGCATTGCCTTTGTTTGCTGTTGGGTGTTTCTAAGAATAAAAATATAATTTTCCATACTGCAGCAGAATCTCTGTGTTTTTCTTTACTGTAACTCACTAAGAGAGTCGGTGTTTTTCTTGTATTGTAGGAGTATCCATGGATCCTGAGTTCCTCTGATGATCAGACTATACGTATTTGGAACTGGCAGTCGAGAAACTGTATCTGGTAAGCTTTTGTGGTTGTGATTGCACAGTGTGGCTTTCTCATTCTTCTATTGTATATATATAAAGATATTTGTTTGTTTCAGTGTAAGATCAAAACATATTTCACTGAGTGAACACTATAATGCAATATTTTCACGAATGGTTTCACAAGTGAAATATATTTTCATCTTTAAATACACATAAAACAAACATTCTATTCATTTTATGTTTTGGTAAAATTTACCCATTTGATAGTTTCTCACTGTGAAAATTCCAGATATATTTCACTCTTATATTTCCATAATGCACTGAAATACAAGTTATAAAAATATTTGGAAAAGGCGATGTACTTTATATCTGTTAAAAATAGTTTTTAAAAAAATTGCCTGCAGCGGAGAGCTGTTTAACTTTACTGGTTGAAAGATTATGAATTGTGGAAGTCTTGCTCTTTTCTTAACTTAGTTGTGGAATAAAAGCTGTCTATACATTTGATTTGGCATTTGTAAAAATGGTAATGAGATTGTTGTGGTTTCCTCTGGTCTGTGCAGAAATTCTGCTTCCGCTTAGCATTTCACACCTGTAATTGTTCATCTTGTTTCAGTGTGCTAGCTGGTCACAGCCATTTTGTGATGTGTGCACAGTTCCACCCCTCAGAAGACCTGATTGTATCTGCGTCACTTGACCAGACTGTCCGAGTCTGGGACATCTCGGGACTGAGAAAGAAAAATGTTTCGCCAGGTATGTGTTTCTTCATCATATGTCATCAAGCGGGCATATATTTTGAGGATTTGATGGTTCACTTTGATTATAGTCCTTCTTTTTTTCTCCTGTGAAGTACTATAGTTTAAATCGAGTTTCACTGAACACTGGTTCTAGGGAAAATGAACTGCGTGCTCATATGCCATTATGTTATCAAAAGATAGTTCTTAAGCAAAAAATTAAAATGCCTCAAAATGTGGGCCATATAAAATTGGACCTATTTTCATGTTAAATATTCTGACATGTAAATTCATGTACTCCAGGAATAGAATTACATGTTGTTGATAAAAATATCTCTACCTATTTGAAAAATTACTGTAATGTACATGTTTTCCCTTGATTCAGTTCATTGATTTTGATCTATCTGTAAAAAATGCTTCAATTTCTTACTTTAACTGTCATCATTTGTTACATTCTAAATTTTTAACGGGTTCAAATGCTGGTTTAATTATTACCTACAGTATTTTTTTTTTCTCAAAACTTCATTTTCTAACTACTCTTTCTTATTTTCATCTTATTATCTAAACTTAGAATTCTGTGCTTCAATTTTGCAAGAGTTTCAGCAAGACATTGAAATGTAAGATAGTAAAACTGGTCTTTTTTCTCTGAAATTCCTTGTGTTCATTGCAGCACCATGTATTTTTTTCTAACTTCGGATAGAATATTGCACGCATGGACAGCTAAGCACAGTCTGAGGGCTGAGCGCAAAACTGTTGTAAATATATATAAATTAAAAAACAAGATACATGTACAATAGTTTCACCCTCAGCCTTCCAGCTGTGTTGTAGTCAAAGCTTTGTAAATGTAGAAAAAGTTTGCTTGCATTAATGACTTCCTAGCCGTTTCTAGTATGCTGAAGCTCTTGCAGAGGGCTGTTGACCTTGACTTCAAGGTCAAGACTTGTGTTTTATTGAGAGATGTTGTTTGGTATTTCAGAACAGTCACAGAGTGAGTAAATCCTCCCTGTATAAGCATGGCAATATTGATATGTCAATTCCCCACCACTTAAATGTTTTAGGAAATGAAATATTTCAGTGACCACTGGTGTTACAAATTTTTGGATAAATGATTAATGAAATTCAGTGTTCTTGTTGCTAAAGTTATTGTAATAATTTGAAAAGCATGTTGTATGAAACGTTGCCTCGGTAGGATTCTTTTGCCCAAGGCTGATTAATTAAAGTTAACACTACATTGACCCTTTGACTGTTAAATAGACTTTGTTGTATTTTGGTGACGATGTACAAAAGGGTAATTAAAAAAAAGAGTCTGATCAAAAAAATAAAAGTCATAAAAATTTCTAAATGAAAAATGTGTAGATCCTTTAATTCCTGCTAGTTTGTAGTGAAAACTGAAAAAGCTTATCAAATATGCAGCCAATGCTGGAATGAAAAACTTCATTTGCACCTTTACACTCATAATTTTTTAAAGTAAAATTTCATGGCTTAGTATTCAGTTATTAAATTTGTGTATTTCTATTCTCGTTGACAGTGGAGAGTTTACATTAAACAAAAGATCTTGCTAATGTTAGATTTAATGTATACGAGTTTTGTACATGTTATAGGACGTTTTAGTTGATACAGGAGTTTCAGTGCCTGTAAAGCACATTTTTATGCCCCAACTTTGGGGGGAGGCATATAGATTTGCTCTTGTCCGTTCGTCCTTCCGTCAGTCTGTCCATCCGTCCGTCCTTCTGAAAATGTTGTTGCGCGTAGCTCTGAAAGTATTTGACGTAGAGTTACAGAACTTTATAGGAATGTTGGTCAGCATGTGTAGTTGTGCACCTGGGGTTTCGCGTCCGGATTCATTCAGTCATGTAGAAGTTATGGCCCCTGACTTTGTAAAAATTGGTCATTTTAGTGTTGTGTCGCGCCTAGCTCCAAAAGTATATGACCTAGAGTCACAAAACTTAACAGGCATGTTGGTCAGCATGTGTAGTTGTGCACCTGGGGTTTCGTGTCCGGATTCATCCACTCATGTAGGAGTTATGGCCCCTGACTTAGTAAAAAATTGGTCATTTTAATGTTGTGTCGCGCATAGCTCCAAAAGTATTTGACCTAGAGTCACCAAAGTTTACAGGAATGTTGGTCAGCATGTGCAGTTGTGCACCTGGGGTTTCGCGTCCGGATTCATCCAGTCATGTAGGAGTTATGGCCCCAGACTTAGTAAAAAATTTGTCATTTTAATGTTGTGTCGCGCATAGCTCCAAAAGTATTTGACCTAGAATCACCAAAGTTTACAGGAATGTTGGTCAGCATGTGCAGTTGTGCACCTGGGGTTTCGCGTCCGGATTCATTCAGTTGTGTAGGAGTTATAGCCACTGACTTAGTTAAAAATGGGTCGTTTTAATGTTGTGTCGTGCGTAGCTCCAAAAGTATTTGACCTAGAGTCACCAAAGTTTACAGGAATGTTGGTCAGCATGTGCAGTTGTGCACCTGGGGTTTCGCATCCGGATTCATTCAGTATTGTAGGAGTTGTGGCCCCTGACCTGGGAAAAAATTGTCATTTTAATGTCATGTAGTGGGGGCATCTGTGTCCCATGGACACATTTCTAGTTTCTGAGACAGTTTTTATCTAAGACATGTCAAAATTTGTTCAACCATGATCCCCCTCTTTCGATTGTGTGGAGGGAAGTATCTTTTACTAGACTGAGAAAGGAAACTGTTTTGGTTTGGAACCAAGAAAATAGTCCAAACAGTTAGATTAACAATTTGTATATCTGAAAATGTGATTAATGAACAGTTTACAAAAAAAACATCATCAAAATCTAGAAAGAATATGCCATAATCTGTTAAATCTTGTTTTATTTTTCTTTTTATTTGTTTCTTTTAATGATTTATATCTAAAACAGTTCCATATTGCATGCATACTGATAAAATTGGTATGATAGTCTTATTAATAAAGAAAATCGATCAAATTGTTCTGCTGTTTTTGAAAATGAAAAGGGAATGTAAATCTATGTCACATGTATATTCATGATTGTAGAAAGTTTAGCAAAAAAGAAGTTATGAATAGGCAGTACATATGAACATAATTCTGTCATTGCCGGTATTTCACCCTAGTGAATGAGAAAGAAATCATAAATATGTTGGCAGTTTCTAAATCATAAATATTTATATATGGCTAGATACTTTGACATAAAGGAAGTTAGATACATTCTGTTGTAATACGGCAATAGTAATAAGACTGGTTGTGGAAAATGGTATAATGGTAAACTGTTAAAAATTTGGTGTTGGAGACACAGAATCTAAAAGTTGTGGTGATTACATACATTCCCATAGTAAAGTCTGACATACGGTATATGCTAATTTTGATAACTTGTCTTACGCTAAACAAAGACAAGTAGTCGTTTCTGAAAACTGTGAGCAGGTCAGTAAAAAAGAGCACATTTTACAGCCTTCGCTGCACTGGACAGAATGCACTTGTCAAAATTTTACAGTAATTTTGAAACATAACACAGTCTAGATTTTCATTTATAGTCTTCTATACTGTACTTGTCTTCTGCTACAAATCTTAATTTGTTAGAATGATTTTGCTATATGTTTCTATTTTGTACTATGTAGCTCATTTTAAATCCTGAAAGACTGTTTCATAAATGAAAAATCCATTTCATTTTAGAATATCCATCATAACCAGTAACTAATCGATAAAATTAAAAACTAAAGTTTCTTATGAAATTTGAGAAATATAGAAATGCTTGAAAATGTTCATCTGTCTTTTGGTAAACATTTACAAGTTAATTAAAAACACAAAGTTAAATGCCTATCAAGAGTTAAAAATATGCTTCTAAATTAAATGTGTGGTTCTAAATGAAATGTGTGAAGACAATTTTAAACAATTTTGACAGATTATAGACAGGTGGGTCATGTTATTATAGGAAGACAGATTAGGAAAAGGTGGAAAATGTAACATTTGTGTATTTTAGGAAGACAGATTAAATTTCCAATATTAAATTTAAAATTTCAGGAGCCACTTCCTTAGAGGACAGACTGCGTAGCTCGGGGCAACCTGATCTGTTTGGAATGTCAGATGCTGTAGTGAAGCACGTACTGGAAGGTCATGATAGGGGAGTTAACTGGTGTGCCTTCCATCCAAACCTGCCCCTGATTGTGTCTGGAGCAGATGACAGACAAGTTAAACTTTGGAGAATGAATGGTAAGTCAGGACATTTCTTCACACATCCAGAGTATGGGATCAAAGTCTTTAAACTTTGGAGAAAATAAACTTATCAGTGTAGAGAAGGCACCGGTTGTGATAAAATGGGGGAAAATGCATCATATATGAAGGATTTAGGGGAAAATAAGATATCAGATGTATCGGTTGAAAAAAAAAGACATATACCCCGTTTCTGTAATAGAAACTGGTACAGTAGTACAAGCAGCTGTGGGTGGGGAGCTGTAATAATACCCATTGACTTGGGGAATGACATCGGTGGACATAGACTAGCTCCTAGACTATGCTATATCTTTTTACATTTTTATGATTGAACGTAGTGAACTGAGCCAGTCTATATCCTATGTCCAATATCACAGTCAAATTAGTAGTAACTTTAATATCAGTGACAATCCCTTTTATTTATAAATGAGCAGGCAATAACCATTTCAGAAATGAAAACAATTATATTCTCTCACTCAAATGAAATAGTTTATAGTATTACACACAAAATTCACAAAGAAAATGTAAAATGATAGCCTTTTATCAGACTCTGTTATACATGCATGCATCCAGTACTACATTCGTAAATGTTTTAAGACACATATTTATCATGGCTGTCCCAACAGTCTCTCCAGTATGTTCCAGACCTTGAGTAATCGTAATCAGTAATCATAATAAACTGTAATCGATTACAGTTGTACAAGTATTCACATGTAATCAGTCAATCAGATACAATTTGTTAGTGATATCATAACTGTTCTTCCAATATGTTCATAAAAAAGCACTTCTCTGACAACCAGGCAGATTGACAACAAATGAGCTGTGCCATGGGAAAACCAACATAGTGGCTTTGCGACCAGCATGGATCCAGACCAGCCTGCGCATCCGCGCAGTTTGGTCAGGATCCATGCTGTTCGCTAACAGTTTCTCTAATTACTATAGGCTTTGAAAGCGAACAGCTAGGATCCTGACCAGACTGCGCAAATCCACTATGTTGGTTTTCTCATGGCACGGCTCAAATGTTTTATTTCATCATTAAAGCTCGATCAATTTCTTTGTTTACTCTTGTTCTGATTTCTGCTAGCTTGATTTCTAACTGTAATATCGGTTTTCCTGCAACATAGTGCATCCATAACTTGCTGTCTGAACCTTGTTCCACTGAGAAAATACAGGATAAAGTTCACAGCATGGTTTGTGTAGAACAGGAGGTTGAATATAGCCCAGATAATCTCTTGTGTCTCCGTCATGTCATTTTCCGCGTCAATCCATACTGATCGCCCAAGAAGAAAAATGATAACCGGTGATGTACAGATGAAAAAGACAAGGTTTACCAAAAGCAACGAAACTGTGATCTGTTTTGATTGAGCATCTGCCCTGTTGATAGTTTGTTGGTTTCTGGTGCGTCTCGTCTCCTCTGGTGCTACACGTTTTCGGCTGGTTGTAAGCTTTCTCACAATAATGATTCCACCGACGAGTAAAGTTGTCTCGGGAATTACAGTGATAAGTATGATGCTCATTATTTGAAATGCACCACTGTAAAACTTCCCATAATTTGGATTTTTAAACCAGCACACTTTTATCAGATGTGAAGACACCCCAGTACCTTCTTCTGAGAAGGTGGCATTTTCTACAAGTTGTGAAGAACAGTTTGATGTTTTTTTTCAAATTGAACATGCTACAGTTTCTGTTGATGTCAGAATCCTGCCTGTTTGATGTTGTTTCTGTAAGATTTGTAATCAGATTTTCATTTACTGCGAGTGTCTCCGTGTCACTGTTTGCGTTTGTGTTTCCGTTTGACCTGTTTGGTATTTCTTTGTAAAACAATTCAAAGCCGTACAGAACATGACCATAGAATAATATCAAAGCTATAGCAGAAGTGCCGGAGATAATGACTGCACTTTTAACCGTGCAGAACGTTTTCATCTTATACGGCTTTACTGTGCTAATTACTCGCTCAATGATCACTGCAACAAGAATGCTAATAGCAGCGTTCGACACTAACGGTGTCCCGGGATCCCGAGGACACCAAAAATCCGCAAGGGATCCTAAAGTTCACAATTTCGGTGTTCCGTCGGGACTCTTGATTTTCAGATAAAATATGATTCTAAAAAAATGAAATTCCCCAGTCTTGTTCGCTCAAACATCGGTCTTTTGCTAAGCTTCAGTAGACCCGAGGTCCCGGGTTTTGACCCGCGAAAATCGGGAAAAACTCGTATTTTACCCGCATAAATTACGGCACGTGCGTCGGCTTGACTCGCGGAAATTTACTTAGATGCGTTTCAAGTTCGATAGTTCTGCCCCCTGTCAATCAAAATCCAAGTGAATTTCAATATTGTTCGCCGGCACAAGCGGAAATATGGCAGTAGGCGGAGCGTCGTATGTTAATTAGCTATCGACAGATGTCAGTCACGCCACGCGCCAAATGACACGTGCTTATCTCGCGGTTTGTATTTAGTACAATATGCCTTGTCATTATCAAAGGTGTTTATTGATCAATGTTTACAAGTTAATTGATAAACAATGCAGCCTTAGATTATCGTGTTTGTACCATTATTTTGTGTGCTCGATACGATTACATGAGCCGGTCGGCCGTTACGGTCTATAACAAATTTATTATCATTGCCGAGGCTTTGTTTGGGCAAAACAAATTAAATAAGCAGAAATTATACGTGGTATGATGAGAAAATAAAGTTAAAACAGTTATCTTTTCAAGAACTTTTAACTGTTACTTTTGTTTTTCGTATTTGTCACTCGTTTTCTAGACCGACATTTTCGAACATTTTTATCATTTCTTACAAGATTTTTCTAGTACAAACTAAAATAAAAAGCCAATAAAACGTCTGCATTTATAAAAAATATGATCACTGTTGCCAAAGCAGCTCTTATTTAGAAGAATTTGCAGATAATAAAAGCATGCAAACACTAAACCCCACCCACTTTTAGGCAATGTGCAAAATAAAACAACTAAAATATGAAATGTTTAAGAAAATCTGTTATGACCAATGTACTAGTTTTAGATAAAGTCTGTGGGAGTTGCATTAATAAGGCCTAAAAAATCTTTGTATCTGGTAACATGCTCAAAAAACTAGGGTAGGTAGGTCGGAACATTTTTTTTTATTTAAGGGAGACTTTTCGGATTTTTTTTTATGTCAAAAAAATGATTACAAATAAGGGGGTTATAAGGGGGAATGAACTAGGCGGCATACATTTAGAGGAACTACAACAAATGGCAGAGGAGTGCGATGGTAGTGAAGATGAGGGGGAAGAGGACTTGGACAGAAATGACATTATTCTTTTACAGCAAAAGTCATACAAGCTATTGTTGTCATTGATGTAAAATGGAAATAAAGTGGAAATAAAATACATGTAGTACTGTAAACAGTTGTGTTTGTTAGATTTTAGTTTTTTCATGTTCTTACCACATTTTGTTATCAGGGACTCCTAATTTTCAGCAGGGATTCCTAAATTTCCCAGCAGGTATTCCTTTGGGATACCTGGCAAAAAAGTTAGTGTCGAACGCTGAATAGAGACAGCGCTGTCGAAGTACGTAAGAAACCAGTGAAACTTGCACATTCCGTTGCTGAAATGACGAACGTCTATTCCGAACATGTAAATTAGCCACCATCTTGGTAGGGAAATTGTCATCACTAACAGATCAGCGATTGCTAACACTGTGAGGAACACTGTTGTTGATGATTTCTTTTGATTCTTTTTTGAAAGTACGATTATCGTAATAACATTTCCCACAATCCCTACGCAAAAGACAATCGGCGTTCCAATGATCCATATCAACCTCGGGATTTGGGAACCACTTTGCTGCCCGCTGTCCATTTTAGTCGCAGTAATTCTCTGTCAGCTTTTCACACAATCAGCATTTGTTTTTCTCTATATCCAACAAGCATCTTTTGCTGGTGCATCGATCTCCTGTACACAGACCTCACTGAAATGGTCAAATTAAGTCTTTCCAGCTCTAACTATAGAGACATTGCAGCTATGCAGACATGGACATTTCAAGTTTTTTTTTTGGATAAATTTTATCTAACTCCTCCCTCTATTGTTATTCTAGTCATATGATTGTCAAGTTCTTACAAGTGGTATCACAAACAAAATGCACATAGTCTGTTGTGTAAACTAGGTCAATCATATTTGACAGTCTGGATTGGACAGCCTGTTCTATGTAAACATTAATGATTGACAGTTTTGGATCCGTCCATTGCAGCTATGCAGACATTGCAACAATATAGCTTTGCAGATTTTGCATTGTAAGTAAAATATGATAGTAAATTAAGGAAAATATTCCTTAGTGAAATCCCAACATCATACTTTAAACTCTATAGAGTGAAATTAAACCTTTCATTGCGACTTAACAATCCTTAAAAACAACCTTTTCCAGAAAATTAATTGTATTTTCCAGCAAATAATAGGGAGTGGAATTTCTAATCAGGTTTTATGTATGACTTCATTTAGTGGTGCTGGATTTCACATGATGATGTGTACCTTTCTGTTTTGTCTAAGGGTAGTTTGATCATAGGTTCATAATGAAATTCTCACAGGTGTTATTTTTGTCTCATATGGACCCAGTTGTTTGAAACTTTAACAGGCAATTAAGTTAACAGTCGATTAACTTTTAGGTTATATTGCATCATTTTAGAATACTTAGAAAAACAGAATGTACATGTATAAGTTAAGGAATATGAGCACTGAAAACATCATGCAGTAAAATCAAAACATAGTACTAGTGTTTCTCACAAAGATTGATATTTTGAAACAGAATTTAATCTATGATTAGTTTAAAAGCCTGTCAAAGATTCAAACCACTAGACCATGGTCTTCTTGTATTCAGTTTACTATAATAAGGTAGTGTTGAATGTGATAAGTATCTGAGAGATAGGTATAACTATATATGAGCTGCACCATGAGAAAACCATCATAGTGGGTTTGAGACCAACATGGATCCACACCAGCCTGTGCATCCGCGCAGTCTGGTCAGGATACATACTGTTCGCTTTCAAAGCCTTTTGGAATTAGAGAAACTGTTAGCAAACAGCATGGGTCATGACTAGACTGTGCGGATCCTTGCTGGTCGCAAGTGCACTATGATGGTTTTCTCATGGCGCTGCTCATATTAGGGATGATCTGTTGTTGTTATGGCGCAAAATTCTGCCCAATTCTCCGCCGGAAAATGTATGTATGTGTGTATTTGAAATGTCGAAAACCCAAGTGTTGCAGAAGACACGTTTATATATTTTGATTTCATTTCAGTGTTTAATCTGCTAATATCTATTTCAGATTCAAAGGCCTGGGAGGTTGACACATGCCGCGGCCATTATAATAACGTATCATGTTGTTTGTTCCACCCGAGACAGGAGTTGATCCTCAGTAATTCCGAGGACAAGAGTATCAGAGTATGGGACATGAGTAAAAGGTAAAATATTATCTGTTTCTTGTTTGTTTATCACTTAAATGATGAAACGTGGCAACTGTTGTAACATAATGAAATTGGGCTACTGGTTTAACATGATGAAAGTTGGTTATTTTGATGTTGTGATTTTAATGCTTACATTTTGTGATTAAAATATTGTATGAATGTAGAAAAAACTTTTTTTACAATGATTGTCGCAATTGTTATTCTTAGAACTGGTGTTCAGACATTCCGCAGAGAGAATGATAGGTTCTGGATAATGACAGCCCATCCAACACTGAACTTGTTTGCTGCGGGACATGACAGCGGGATGATTATCTTCAAGCTGGAGCGGGAACGCCCTGCGTATGCTGTCTATGGTAACATACTGTACTATGTGAAGGAGAAATTCCTGAGAAAACTCGACTTCACCACCAATAAGGACGTCCCAGTGATGCAACTTAGAGGGTAAGACGAGAGTAATGGTCCTTTTATTGTTTGTAAATTTAGCTTGCAACCCCTCTTCACGCTTATTACACTTTCGATAAAATCAAATATTGAAACAAATTACTGTATTGTGAAATGATTTCATTGTAGTAGGAATTAATTTGGAATACGATCTATTCTAAATTATGCACATTATTTGTTGGTTGTTGTGCCATTATATCTTGGTTGTCCTACAAAATTTGAAAAAAATTAATTGAAAAAAAAATAGACTTGCATATAATTATTACTTAGTGTTTTTGCATGTATAACAAGAATATGCACCCAAGTTTGAATTTGAAATGAATAGGACATCTATTGATACGATGCTGTGTAGAAAGAAAAATTCAAAGGAATAGTTATGTTTGTAAACAGATTGTATTTAATACTTTCAGTGGATCAAGATCTCCTGTGTTCTCCATGTCGTACAATCCTGCAGAGAATGCTGTACTCCTTGTCACTGTAAGTTACACTCTAAAATCTCACATCCTCTTTACCACTGTAAGTAACACTCCAAAATCTTCCATCCTCTGTACGACTGTAAGTAACACTAAAATATCACCAAAATCTCCCATCCTCTTCACCATTGTAAGTTACACTCCACCATCTCCCGTTCTCATTACCACTGTAAGTGACACTCCAAAATCTCCCTCCCTATCTCTTAACCACCATAAGTTACACTCCAAAATCTCGTATCCTCTGTACCGCTTAAGTTAAACTCCAAAATCTCACATCCTCTGTACCACTAAGTTACACTCAAAAGTCTTACATCCTTTGTACCACTGTAAGTTACACTCCAAAAAAATCTCCCATCCTCTGTACCACTGTAAGTTACACTCCAAAATCTTACATCCTTTGTTCCACTGTAAGTAACACTCCAAAATCTCCCATCCTCTGTACCTCTGTAAGTTACACTCCAAAATCTTACATCCTTTGTACCACTGTAAGTTACACTCCAAAATCTCCCATCCTCTGTACCACTGTAAGTTACGCTCCAAAATCTCCCATCCTCTTTTTACCACTGTAAGTTACGCTCCAAAATCTCCCATCATCTTTGCTACTGTAAGTTACACTGCAAAATCTCCCATCCTCTTTACCACTGTAAGTTACACTCCAAAATCACCCATCATCTTTACCACTGTAAGTCACACTCCAAAAATCTCCCATCCTCCTTTCCACTGTTAGTTACACATCATAATTTCCGGACGTCTTTGTTATTGTATGTTACACTTTAGAATGTACGTTGCACATCAAAATCTCCCATCCTGCAAACAGTTTTATTGTCACCATCTAGACCTTTTGTTATGTGTTTATGCTATGTTTGCGATTTTCTGTGTATTATTGATTTTGATAATTGCACCTTTTAGATAAAAATTAAGTACCAGTTTAAGAGTCCCTGATAAAGGAGGCTGTTTAGCATTGTTAATGGCTGAATTTCATATGTATAAGTTAATATTTGTTTTACAGCGCACAAGTAATGTAGAGAACAGCACGTATGATTTGTATGCCATTCCAAAGGAATCAGACTCAAAGAATCCTGATGGTAGGTATATTGTGTTGTTATATAATTGTTCTCTTTTGGTTGCTTGTAGATTTCTACATGATATCTGTATGATTTTATTATGAAAAATTACTTGGAGAAAAAAACTTGGGGTTGGGACCTGTGTGGCTGAGTGGTTAAGGTCACTTACTTCAAATCACTTGCCCCTCACCGATGTTGGTTCAAGCCTCACTGGGGGCGTTCAGTTCTTCATCTAAGGAAGCCATCCAGCTGGCTTACAGAAGGTTGGTGGTTCTGCCCAGGTGCCCGCTTGTGATGAAGTAATGCATAGAGGGGCACTTGTGGTCTTCCTCCACCATCAAAGCTGGAAAGTCGCCCTATGACCCATAATTGTGTCGGTGCAACTTTAAACCCAACAAAACAAAAACAGAAAGACTGGGAGAAAGATCGGAAATGTCTTGAAGATGCTTATGGTGAATAACTTAACTTTTACCCTGCTAAATTTCTAAAATGGACTGGTCCACCATTCAATTTTGACAATACCATATATTATTCGTAGGGGAGTTTAATGAAAATTTACTGATACACTGGTCGCCATGGCAGAATCACTTGCCTAAAGGTTAAAGAATTAACTGTATAAAGATGGTGATATTTTTCTAGGAATTTTGATTGTTTTAATAGTATCCATAGTTTCTTTACAGAGCTAATACCCTGTCAACTACTTTAGATGAAAGTAGCTCAAAATAAAGAAATGGATTATTCAGGCTAAAAATCCCAATTTCTTCGTGGTTTTAGTGATAGAGCTTGAATTTTATGCTTTTTTGGGGGTTTTGTTTGTACTGTAAGGAATCTAATATGACTTTTTCAGCACCTGAAGGAAAGAGGTCCTCTGGATTGACAGCTGTCTGGGTGGCTAGAAACAGGTTTGCAGTGTTAGATAGGAGTCACTCTGTAAGTATACATTACTGTTGCAATAACTTACCAGCAATGTAAAATGTTTCCTGGCGGAGTACTTTGCTAACTACTAAACTTATTTTCCTGACCACTTTCAGCTGTAGCCATACCAAGTGTTTAACTGATGTGTTTGAAGAAGACATCCAGGTGGTTTATACATGTTTGGTGGTTCTACCTGGTTGCTGGCACATGCCTGAAAAGTGCTTAAAAGGGCACCCATAGTCATTGTGAAATATTAATGCTGGAATGTCTCCATGTGTAAATTCTCCTTTAATTCCATTAAGCAAGCAAACTTGAGATATATTATGCTTAAAGAATACCATATAGCAGAGGGCTTGATTAACTATGTTGATAGCAGTAGTTATGATATAAATCAACAGAATACAAAATGCAAACAAATTTTTTTAGAAAAACTAATTTTATTTGCGATCACTTTGACAGTTACCTTTAACAAGTTAAAAAAGACTTCATTCCTGACATTTATTGTTCGAAGATCTATAAAACAAAACAAGTCTGAAAAATTAGAAATTAGAAAATAGACTGAAATCTCGTTTTTCAATGAAGACCCTTTCTTTGCTCTATCATTAAAGACCCTTTCTTTGCTATGTTTGTCATAAATTCCCTTTCTTTGCACTGTTTAGAATCTTTCTTTGCACTTTTGGTCAAAAAGACCCTTTCTTTGCACTTTACTTATTCAGTATTGAGAAGTTTGATGTTTTGAACACAGTAATAAATTGTTTCATGAGAAAACGGACATTGTTGATACTGTTATGTATTATTTCTGTTGTAATAATTGATTTGAGTGTCAACTTAATTGATAAATGTGTTATTCAGATTGTGGTTAAGAACTTGAAGAATGAGATAACTAAGAAAGTACAAGCACCAAACTGTGAGGATATATTCTATGCTGGTACAGGCTGTCTACTTCTCAAGGACAGTGATAATGTTACGCTGTTTGATGTCCAACAAAAAAGGTGAGAATTTGTGCAGTTGTTTAATATATACTTTAGAATCATATAATTTTGTGTGCAAGGCATTTAATGGTTTTTATGTAAAAAGCTACTCCTAAACCATTTAATTTGGTGGGACAGAAATCTTGTACTTTGGCCAGATCACCTGTTGCATGGGAGCCCACCTGCTTAGCTCAGTAGGGACAGTGTTGGTCTACGGATCGTGGGGTCACGAGTTCGATCCTCGGGCGGGGCGTATGTTCTTCGAGACGATTTGATAAAAGATATTGTGTCTGACATCATTCGGCCTCCACCTCTAATAATTCTTGTGGGGAAGTTGGCAGTTACTTGAGGAGAACAGGTTTGTACTGGTACAGAATCCAGGAACACTGGTTAGGTTAACTGCCCGCCGTTACATGACTGAAGTACTGTTGAAAAACGGCGTTAAGCCAAAAACACAAAATTAAGATACCATATAGCGGGTTATTTCTGCGGTAAAAAAAATTTGCATTTTGGTTCCAAAAATTGTGGAATAAATTTCTGCTTGTTTCATTTCTGCGTTTTCACATCAAAAGAAGAAAGAAATTTCTGCGTTTTCGATGCCAAGAAGAAAGTAATTTTCCGCATGATGCGTCGTCGTGAGAAACAATAAACTAAAATTTGTTCAGCAAAGTATTTTCTGATGCTAGCGCGGTCAGGAGGTGTGTATAATACATATTTGACCCTGGATTTAAGGGTCGCTGCAGTTCCAGAAGTTCCCGGGGTAAACGGAGAAGTGATTACATTCCTTAATCTATCTTTTACTTCCTGAAGCACACTTGCCAATTAAATCCTTCGGATTACCTTGGGTAACATAGCGTGAAACAACGGTGGTGAAAAAAATACAGATTCATTTGCGGTTTAAATTTTTGCTTGGTAAATATTCTGCTGGAAATATATTTGCGATTATACCGAGAGACCCCAGAAACGCAGAAATATTCCACCCGTAGAAATAACCCGCTATATGGTAGTTCTGCATGTTTGATAGACGTGAATTGATGACGTAATGCCATTTATCAGTATAACCTAGAATGAAGCCTAGATTCGGCATACGGAAATAAAAATCATTTTATGAATTAATGGCAACCCATGAGTAAATTTATTACAACGGCAACGTCACTCTCTTTCTAAAGTTAAAATATGATATTAAAACAGCTGAAATGTGAAACAATTCAAAACAGTATTTTTAAATCTAGCTTGAATTTTGGTGATTACTTTAATCATGGGGAAATATCTCAAAAACAAGCACACAGACATATGCATTTTATTGCGCCATTTCATAGGCTATATATTTATAACTGTGAGAAGTTTCATTTAAATTCTCATTGTAAAAAAATTTCTGTTTGCGGATATGATATGAAACCCATTATGAAAATTTGCGTGAGATCAAAAATTTTCAAATCCGTCTTGCAAAAACTCAAGCACACGACACTATCTTTTGTTATTTGCTGAATTTTCTAGGTATATTCTGATGTTTTGAAAAATCTGGCTTTAATCAAATTCTACATTTTAGTTAAAATTTTGATCCAAACTACCTTAATGAGAGTTTTACATGTAGGTTGGGATTTAATTTCGCCCCCACGAATATTAGTGATTTTGCAGTATATAGTTCGTGCGGATATTGATTTGTGGATTTTTAGCTCACCTGTCACAAAGTGACAAGGTGAGCTTTTGTGATCGCGCGGTGTCCGTCGTCCGTCGTCCGTCCGTGCGTCCGTGCGTCCGTGCGTCCGTAAACTTTTGCTTGTGACCACTCTAGAGGTCACATTTTTCATGGGATCTTTATGAAAGTTGGTCAGAATGTTCATCTTGATGATATCTAGGTCAAGTTCGAAACTGGGTCACGTTCCATCAAAAACTAGGTCAGTAGGTCTAAAAATAGAAAAACCTTGTGACCTCTCTAGAGGCCATATATTTCATAAGATCTTCATGAAAATTGGTCAGAATGTTCACCTTGATGATATCTAGGTCAAGTTCGAAACTGGGTCACGTGGGTTCAAAAACTAGGTCAGTAGGTCTAAAAATAGAAAAACCTTGTGACCTCTCTAGAGGCCATATTTTTCATGAGATCTTCATGAATATTGGTCAGAGTGTTTACCTTGATGATATCTAGGTCAAGTTCGAAACTGGGTCACGTAGGGTCAAAAACTAGGTCATTAGGTCTAAAAATAGAAAAACCTTGTGACCTCTCTAGAGGCCATATTTCTCAATGGATCTTCATGAAAATTGGTCAGAATGTTCACCTTGATGATATCTAGGTCAATGTCGAAACTGGGTCACGTGGGGTTAAAAACTAGGTCAGTAGATCTAAAAATAGAAAAACCTTGTGACCTCTCTAGAGGCCATATTTTTCATGAGATCTTCATGAATATTGGTCAGAATGTTCACCTTGGTGATATCTAGGTCAAGATCGAAACTGGGTCATGTGGGGTCAAAAACTAGGTCAGTAGATCTAAAAATAGAAAAACCTTGTGACCTCTCTAGAGGCCATATTTCTCAATGGATCTTCATGAAAATTGGTCAGAATGTTCACCTTGATGATATCTAGGTCAAGTTCGAAACTGGGTCACGTGGGTTCAAAAACTAGGTCAGTAGGTCTAAAAATAGAAAAACCTTGTGACCTCTCTAGAGGCCATATTTTTCATGAGATCTTCATGAATATTGGTCAGAGTGTTTACCTTGATGATATCTAGGTGAAGTTCGAAACTGGGTCACGTAGGGTCAAAAACTAGGTCGTTAGGTCTAAAAATAGAAAAACTTTGTGACCTCTCTAGAGGCCATATTTCTCAATGGATCTTCATGAAAATTGGTCAGAATGTTCACCTTGATGATATCTAGGTCAATGTCGAAACTGGGTCACGTGGGGTTAAAAACTAGGTCAGTAGATCTAAAAATAGAAAAACCTTGTGACCTCTCTAGAGGCCATATTTTTCATGAGATCTTCATGAATATTGGTCAGAATGTTCACCTTGGTGATATCTAGGTCAAGCTCGAAACTGGGTCATGTGGGGTCAAAAACTAGGTCAGTAGATCTAAAATAGAAAAACCTTGTGACCTCTCTAGAGGCCATATTTCTCAATGGATCTTCATGAAAATTGGTCAGAATGTTCACCTTGGTGATATCTAGGTCAAGTTCGAAACTGGGTCACGTGCGGTCAAAAACTAGGTCAGTAGGTCTAAAAATAGGAAAACCTTGTGACCTCTCTAGAGGCCATATTTCTCAATGGATCTTCATGAAAATTGGTCAGAGTGTTTACCTTGAAGATATCTAGGCCAAGTTCGAAACTGGGTCACGTGGGGTTAAAAACTAGGTCAGTAGATCTAAAAATAGAAAAACCTTGTGACCTCTCTAGAGGCCATATTTTTCATGAGATCTTCATGATTATTGGTCAGAATGTTCACCTTGATGATATCTAAGTCAAGTTCGAAACTGGGTCACGTGAGGTTAAAAACTAGGTCAGTAGGTCTAAAAAGGGAAAAAAAAAAAACCTTGTGACCTCTCTAGAGGCCATATCTCTCAACGGATCTTCATGAAAATTGGTGAGAATGTTCAGCTTGCTGATATCTAGGTCAGGTTTGTAACTGGGTCATGTGCGGTCAAAAACTAGGTCAGTAGGTCGAAAAATAGAAAAACCTTGTGACCTCTCTAGAGGCCATATTTTTCACGAGATCTTCATGAAAATTGGTGAGAATGTTCACCTTGATGATATCTAGGTCAAGTTTAAAAGTGGGTCACGTGCCTTCAAAAACTAAGCCATTAGGTCAAATAATAGAAAAACCTTGTGACCTCTCTAGAGGCCATATTTTTCAATGGATCTTCATGAAAATTGGTCAGAATTTTTTATCTTGATGATATCTAGGTCACATGTGCTCAAAAACTAGGTCACTATGTCAAATAATAGAAATAATGACGTCATACTCAGTTCAACACTGGGTCATGTGGGACTAGGTGAGCGATTCAGGACCATCATGGTCCTCTTGTTTAACTATTGAAGGTAAAATGAGTGGGAATTTTATTTTTTCCAGTGGAATTTGATTTCCTGCATTGACACATCTATAAAATCCAAGAAAAATAGTTCCCCATTAACCCTCACCATGCTAAATTTCTATGATGAACTTGTCCATCTTGCAATTAGGACAGCACCAACTGTTAAAGGGGTGCTAATCAAAATAGGGAACAGTGCAGATCTTGATCAGACTGCATGGATGTGCAGGCTGATCATGATTTACACTGGCAGCAAAGGCAGGATCAATCTTGTCCAGCATGATAAAGGTTAATGTTACAGGTTTTGTAATTACAGTGAAGTTTTTGCTTTACGTGCGTAAGACAAGTAGGAGTGAAAATTTGACACTGGAAGAAGTAATTAATTTCTTACATAATGAAAAACAATATTCTAATGAGGAAATTAAATACAGTAACACGAGAGTCACACTGTCAATAATCTTGTTGTTTACATTTTGAGAGTGGAATTTAAGGTACTAAATTATGTATAACATTTCATTTAGTAATTATAATGCAGCTGTTTTTTGCAGAGACCAAAAATGTAAGATATTGGAAAGGGGATGGTGAATTATTTGTCATGTCATAATAAGAATACATGCAGAAGTAGTTTGAATGCCACTAGAGCTAGATACTGCGAAAATCATTAATTTCCTTGGGGGACTACTTTTTCATGGATTTCTTGATTGAGTCCATCCACAAAATTAAATTCCAACAAACAAGTAAAATTTCCATTTCATTTTCATATTCAAAATTTGATGTCCACAAATTCGTATCCCCATGAAATAGCCATATTGGTAAAAACCACAAAATTTAATTGTCATGCCCACATAAAGAATTTCACAGAAATGATAACAGTTGACATAGATATTTGCACTGTCAAGGACACTACAGCTCTCTGCATGGCTAAGTAAGTTATCTGTGAAAAAAAGCTCTCTTATAATTCTGTCTTTGCACCAACAAAAAAAAAGAAAAACACAAATTAGGATGGCCTTGCTTAGTTAATGTTTGTGATAATATGAAGGTCTGAAGATGTGGAAGTCAGATTATATGAAGGTTAGGTGTTGTGAACTTTTAATGATGCGAAGGTCTTGTGATGTGGGTCGATGGGCCGGTGGTCTAGTGGTAACACGCTTGACTGCCAATCCAGAGGTCCGGGGTTCGAATCCCGGTCCAGGAACTGGAAATTTCTGAGATGCTCTTGAGTGTCTCCCACCAGACTAAGAGGCCTTTACTGGTTCTTCCCAGGAAAGACGGCTTCGCGTGTATCAGTGCTATGCACCGGGCACGTTAAAGAACCAGACTGTCTATTCGCAAAGAGCTAGGCTAAGTTAGCCGGACAGCCTGTATCTCTCTGTTCTCTCATTCAGTTCTGGGGGCTTTATCTCGCTCTGTCCCTCTGGTCAGATCGCTCTGTGTCTGTACTAGTATAGGATGAATTTCGCGCCCCGTGTGGCTGCGTTTGCTATATGTAAAGCGCCTTTGAACGTGTTTAACATGAAAAGGGCGCTGTATAAATCTGGTATACATACATACATGTGAAAGTTTGGTGATATTAAGGTCTGATGATAAATGTTTTCTATTTAACTACAGGAGTCTGGCAAGTGTGAAGATATCCAAGGTGAAGAGTGTTATCTGGTGCAATGATATGTCTCATGTAGCACTCATCAGTAAACATGGTAAGCTTTAGAAATTTTTTGTACAAGACAGGCAAAAAAATAACAGTTTCAGCACACAGATACCTAAATAATATTACAAGGCAAAGACTTCTGCAACAACATCAGGGTCTGTTTTCATTAATTAAGTCTGAGATCTAGACTTGAGACTTCTGGAATCTTGAGTAATGGACACATAATGACATATGGTAGGTTCTGTACAATTTAGTTTGCCTCTATTGCGATTTCGGCATATCCCAGCTGGTTGTTGATATGAACTACATTAGCAGATGGAGAAGGCCGAAAAAGCTTAAGGAGAACACCGCGTTACATGTTATCACGCGAAAATTGAGGAATGTCATAACAGGTTCATTACCTTAAGCTGTGTAGAGGCATTGCGAGTAAAGTTATTGAGAATTGAAATATTTTGGCACTGCCAAGTCTGACTTAAACAGCCTGAATATTGGTCAATATGTGCCCTGGTCTTTGTAAATGAAATTTCTTCTTCATTTAGAACTCTTGATTTGATTTTGTTACTTTTCACAAAAAGATTGTTCTTACATGTGAATTAGTGAATAATGTTCTCAGTAATTAGCAATTCTCATTACTTCCATTTTTACCAAGGTTTGTTGCAGATCGGTATAATTATTTAGAAGTGAGAAGTTTGCACGGTTTATTTATGATGAGGAAGTTGTGTCTGTAGTATTGAGCTGATGAGAATGTTGTAGAAGATTGGACAGAATATATTATAGAAGTTATCCTTATGACCTATTGAAGATGCAGGCCCATTCGGAGGGGAAAATTTCATTATTTTTGAAGAGTTTTGGTTGGAAGATGTTCAAAAAAAAACTTTTTGTTCAAAATGGGAATAACATTCTTTTGGAGAGGGGAATGGGGCCAGATTTATGTCCCAGAACAGCCTTAAAGTGCTTCTAAAACATTTTAATACAATTCTTCAAAGAACCTAAAGTATTTGTAAAGGTCATAAAGTGTGGGTGTGTCTATAAATGTTATCAACTGAATCTTTTCATTATAAAAAAAACAATGCTGTACTCACGAAAACTGAAGTTTTCATTTCTTATAAATGTGTAACTGTATGTTTCAGTAATTGCCATTTGTAATCGTAAGTTTGAGAATCTGTGTACAATCCATGAGAATATTCGAGTGAAGAGTGGAGCCTGGGAGGAGAGTGGTGTGTTTGTGTACACTACCAGCAACCACATCAAATATGCTCTCACTAATGGGTAAGCTTCTGCACAATTTATGCACCTGGTCTCATGATTTTGATTATTCTATTGTATAAACAAGTGAATATATATGAATACATAACATAGGAGGTTTTCAAAAAAATCTTTGTTGGCATCATTTTAAGCTGCCTGTGAGAGGCTTAGACTGAATTCTTTTTTTTTATCAGTTTTGCTACTTTGTGTATTTTTGTCTGTTTTCCTGAATGAGTTCTACCAGGTTCTGTATCATTTAACCTCTGTTGATGTTGAAATCATACATAGGAGCTGATAAAAATCAAAGTACTTATTAACATTATAATAAACATAAGATAACTATATACACATCATTGATAAAAATGTTTCCACATTTTACAGTGACCATGGTATCATACGTACACTGGACCTGCCGATCTACATCACCCGCGTGAAAGGTAACAGCGTACATTGTCTGGATAGGGAAGGACGCTCCAGGGTGCTCGGTATTGACCCCACAGAGTTCAAATTCAAGTTGGCCCTTGTCAACAGGAAATATGAGGAGGTATGTAAACAATTACCTGTCTGTTCAGTAAAACATTAACCTTTAGCCTGCTGCCGGCAAGTGATTTTGCCTTTGTGACCAGTGCAGACCGAGATCAGCCTTTCACAAGTATGCATGTTTATAAAGCTTTAGTAAGGAGACCAGACAAAATGCAGCCTTGCCATTGGTCAATTTCAAAATAGTGCTTAGAATCTACCAATCAAATGCTGGAGCTTTTAGACTGGTCCGCAAATTCAGTTTTTTTAAACTTTGAAGATTTTTTATTATTGATCATAATGCACAAACATAGACAATATTGGTGAGAATGCTGCATGGTTATATATTTGCAGGTGTTACACATGGTACGACACGCCAAGTTGGTAGGTCAGTCTATCATATCCTACCTACAGAAGAAAGGTTACCCAGAGGTCGCTCTGCATTTTGTCAAGGATGAGAAAACAAGATTTGGTTTGGCTCTTGAGTGTGGAAACATTGACGTGAGTTTGAGTGGTTTAAATACTTCACAATGTCCAGATTTTCATGAATATATTCAGTAATGCGACCACAAAGTACTAACTTTTCCTCCTGTTTATGCCAGTTTGGAATAGACTTGTTGTCGCCCTGTTGATGCAACCAGAGAAATTTTGTGTGTCAAATTCTCAAAACTGCATATTCATTGCATAAACATTAAAGAGATGGTTACCAAGGACGTATGTGAAGAAAGCATTTATTGAAGGGGTGTTAAAGCATACAGTTATAGCTCTTTAAAGCACCTAAGTATATTTCTTTTACGCACACAAAAAAAAAACGTCAACTGTCATAGCATTATTTCAAAAGTGGTTTTCCTTTGGCCACAAGCATGTGCTGAAGTAGTCAGATGGAATCAAATTACTGTAAAATACTTGTTTGCTTTTTGCTTATAAAAAATGCATCTGGAATAGAAATCTATCTTTATTTTGATTAGATTGCCCTTGAAGCGGCAAGGGCACTAGATGACCAGGCATGTTGGGAGAAACTGGGTGAAGCCGCCTTACTGCAGGGCAACCATCAGATAGTGGAGATGGCCTACCAGAGAACAAAGAACTTTGATAAACTCTCCTTCCTGTACCTTATCACAGGAAACCTGGAAAAACTGAAGAAGATGACCAAAATAGGTAGGGGGAAGTGAACAAACTTGAAATATAGGTTTAATAAGCAGTAATATTCTCTGTTTATAAATGGACTTCTTAGCTGATTGGTTAAGGTCACAACAGGTGGATTCTTCATATTCCTTGACCCTCGTTGCTTATTCAGAACCTTAATTGGGATATAGAACTGTTTGTTTCTGCAAGCCTTGCAGCTGGCTTGTGCAAGGTTGGCAGTTCTATCGAGATTCCAGCTTGTGCTTGTAAAATATCCATGAATAAGCTTATTGTAGAAGTTGCAAATTATTTCATCTTTAAAGTATTTCTAGTACTCTGTTTTGCATTATATATATGGATAGAATGTATAACTAAAGCTGTCTATTACTGAATTTCAGCTGAGATACGTAAGGACACCAGTGGTCATTTCCAGAATGCTCTGTTCCTAGGAGATGTTGAGGAAAGAGTGAAAATCCTGAAAAACTGTGGACAAAGTAAGTTGGTTTGCCAAAAAAATTTGATCATAGTTCCTTTGATATCAAGGAAGGGAGCAGATGAAGATAGATTTAGGATAGTATACCTTAAATTTGGAGAATATATAATGATAAATGTTTTTCCATTAGTTAAATGAAGTCCAGAACTTGCCTATTTTTGTTGTTTTACCCCTTGAGCAGTAAGCATATATATAATTGATGATTTTAACAAAATGAAACATTAAATAATTCATTTCAGAGTCACTTGCCTACCTGACAGCTGCTACCAACGGTTTAGAAGAAGAAGCAGAATCACTAAAGGAATCCTTTGGTGAGAACGAGAGGGTACCAGACCTGTACCCTAGCGCTTCCCTGCTCCAGCCACCGGTACCAATCACACAGCAGGAATCCAACTGGCCCCTGCTGACAGTATCTAAAGGATTCTTCGAGGGAGCAATGGCCGCTAAAGGAGGTCACAGCAAGATGGCTGCCGCTGATGATGTTGATATAGAAGAAGCAGGAGCTGGCTGGGGAGATGATGATCTTGGCCTTGATGATGGTAAGTGAAAATATAGCCATGTAAAACATTACTGTAACTAAGATTTTTATGCTTAAATCATAAACCTGTATATGCTGAAGTATAAATGCTGAAAATATGCTAAAGTTTCAAAGACTGTGCATACTAAAATACCAATTTTAGTTTTCATAGCACTATCTTCAGGCAGATCAGTTTTCATTATACACCTGCCAGTTGGTGTTGTAAATTGAAGTTATATTTTATTTTATTTTTACTATGTCACTTTGTCAAAATTGTAGCTGTAGCAATGTCAAATTTGGTTTGTTAAAGCAATTTTCAAAAAGCTTGCATGATAGCACAATTCAAGCCAAAATGATTCAGGAAGTGATTTCAGTTAACAAGAAAAGTTGATTTACATAGAAGTTATTCCAAGCATGATGGTTGTTAGCTGATAGACAGTTGTAATAAATCGTCTGTAATTTGATTGTCAATAAATATGATTATAGAGGAGGGATTTGGAGAAGACGGTGAAGGTATTGAGAAAGACGAGGATGGGGGAGGCTGGGATGTGGATGACGACCTTGAACTGCCCCCTGACCTTGATGTGCCCTCAACACCTACTGGAGCTGGGGAAGGCTATTTTGTACCTCCTACAAAAGGCACAAGCCAGGCACAGGTTAGTTAAGTTTTGCTAATGTATTATACCTTTTACAAAAAAGAACACTAGTTATACCCAAGACCCGCCTGCTTAACTCAGTAGGGAGAGGGCAGATTGCAGGGTCGTGAGTTTGATCCCCGGGTGAGGCCAATGTTCTCTTTGATGATTTGATAAAAGACATTGTGTCTGAAATCATTTGTCCTCCACCTCTGATTCATATGTGGAAGTTTGCAGTTACTTGCGGAGAACAGGTTTGTACTGGTTAGGTTAACTGCCTGCCGTTACATAACTGAAATACTGTTGAAAACTGCCGTTAAACCCAAAACAAACAAACAAACAAAAGATATGCCCAAGTGATGTTTCACACTGAATACAGTGTCTACATTAAATTAATTTATGAGACACTTACTGCTTTAAAGCAATTTACTTAAGGTTGTCTATATTTGTTTTTCTGCTGTACTACATATATGTATTTAGGAGAATCTTTGTCTTAAAATCGCATTGGTATGAACGGCGTAGCTAAAGCACTGAATCCTCTATGTGCTATTTACTATTTCAGGTGTGGTGTAACAACTCACAGTTACCAGTGGATCATGTGTTGGCAGGATCATACGAGACCGCTATGAGGGTGAGTTCCTTCTCCTGTTGTTTATTCAGTGCTTATCTCTGTCATGTAATAAACTTTTAGCCTGCTGGCAGCAAGTGATTCTGTCTTTATGACCAGTGCAGACCAAGATTAGTCAGGCTCTTATTTGTCTGCACTAATTGCTGTTAAGTTGGTAGATTTTCAGTGAACACCCCATTATAATAGTATGTGGTACTGACCAGATTGAATGTTAGACAAGTCTATTTTAGAAATTTAGCAGGGTAAAGGTAAATAGAAAGCTTTGTACCTGAGGCAAAGTCTCCTTACTTTGACGAGAAAATCACAGTACAGTATTTTACCATATATACTTGCTATTAAAATGAAGGCATGACTTCAGCAATTTCATCCACTTACTTTCTTTATACAAAATGTGTAATGGTTGAGTAAATAAAGAATATGCTGTAAGCAAATGTTATTTATGATAGCCAATTTATAATGTGTTTGACAGTCATCTGCCATTTGCGTTGTCTTCTTTTGTAGTTGTTACATGACCAAGTGGGCGTGGTGAACTTTGAGGAATACAAACAACTTTTCCTACAGACATACAGTAGAAGTAGGACATGTTACCAAGGGTTACCATCTTTACAGCCTCTCTTTGGATATCCACATAGAAACTGGTATGCTCTTTTTGTGTTTCTTACAGAGAAACTTGTTATGGTCTGTGTTCCTAACATAGAAACTTGTTATGGTCTGTGTTCCTAACATAGAAACTTGTTATGGTCTTTTGTGTTCCTAACATAGAAACTTGTTATGGTCCTTTGTGTTCCTAACATAGAAACTTGTTATGGTCCTTTGTGTTCATAACAGAGAATGGTATGCTTTTTTCATGTTATTGACATTGAAAACATTTTCCCTTTTTACGCCCCCGGCATCTACTGATGTGGGAGGCATATAGTGATTGTACTGTCTGTTTGTCCGTCAGTTCGTTCGTTCGTCCGAGCTCACATTTGCATACTTAGGTGGCTATAGGAACAATAGGTAACTGTACTTTTTCTTTGATGTCATTCATTCCATAAGGCTTTTATGTGGCTATTTTTCTCTTACATGGCTAAAAGAACAATAGAGAGAACAAAAGAGTAGCCACATAAGTATCCATATGTAGGAACTTCCGTCCGTCCATCCATACGAGGTTAACCAAATGGGACCGTTCCGTCTGGCATCAATACCCCCAACTAGAATGACTTGATACTAATGCAGATGTAACCTGTGACCATTCCTCATCTTCAGATATCACCTGACCTCAGTTTTACCTTCACCTTGAACTTGACCTCGTTTTGGACTTAGGTTGCTTTGTATCGACAAGGATGCCACCGGGGGCATCAAGCCTTTATTGAACGCAGCTTCTTGTTCTTAATCTTTCCTGGTTTGGAAGCCTATTTGGCCAAGTTGTTGCAATTGTTTGCTTAAAATCACTTGCCTCACACTGCTGTGAGTTTGACTCACCTGGCATAATATGTTCAGCCATTGCATGCCCATCAAGCATGATCAAAATAATATCATGAGATTGGTATTTGTAGTTATCCTCCAATATCAAGACTCTGAATGTTACCTGTGTCGGTGCGGCTCGAAAAACAACACAAACAAAATAGATACAAACAACAACAACAAATACATTTATGTCCATTTTTGTAAAGTAATGTGTACAGATTACAATAAAGAAAGCTATTAACTTGTCAGGTTTGAGACTACACACAAGTGCCTGTTGCTAAAAGAGTTCATTAGTAGACAAGAGTGTAGTCTTCTTGCCCATTTATCAGAAAAATATGACTTATTGTCAGATGTATGTGTATCTTGATTCAGACATTGAAACAAGAACAATATAATTTATGTTACAGGAAGGAGGCAGGTGGTAGAAATGGTGTTCCAGCTGTGGGTCTCAAACTGAACAACTTGGTACAACAGTTACAAGTGGCGTATAATCTTACAACAGCTGGCAAGTTTGCCGAGGCTACAGACAAATTTAGATCTATTCTTCTCAGTGTACCGCTGTTAGTGGTTGATACTAAACAAGAAATAGCTGAGGTTAGTATCATGTAAAACAATAGTTTATTTATTGCTTGTGTTTAAAAAAATGAAGAAGGAAATTAATATACCAGCAGAAAAGCTTTGAAGAAAGTATATACATAGAAAATTATACATGCATGATAATTTTGAATTCATAATAACTGATGCTTAACACAGTGGATATTGCTTTTTCCGAAACTTTTTCAGTTTTGTCCTTGATAGTTAATACAAGTGTTGAACAGAAAAGTTCTTTCCATTGTATCATTATGTAATTGGACTTATGCATATTTTTATTTACTCACTTGTCTGAGCTTTGAACTTGTCACTTGCAGGCCCAGCAGCTGATAGAGATCTGTAGAGAGTATATTGTAGGATTAACAATGGAACAGACAAGGAAGGAGCTTCCTAAAGCAACATTACAAGATCAGAAAAGATTATGTGAGGTATATCGAGTTATATGTGTTGTTGGAATCACTGAAGGGACAGTTTTGACTGTCAGGATTAATAAGTATAGATATAGATATCTGTTTAGAAATAAAGCCTTCAACCTTGTATTCAAAAGCTTAGTTTTTCTTTTTTTCAGTAAAAAAGGTTATATTTAACCTTATCTGTTTAAAGTAAGTATTGTGTTTCATTAAAAGTTATTTAAGCATTGCTGGCCTAATCTTGCAGATAAAATTGCACATGAGTTGACTTTGAGTATTAAGGTTTATTATATGATCAAAGTTGAATAACGAATTGTTTCTGGCCATTTCTCAGTTGCCAGCTGACCAGTTACTGTGAAACACCTGTCGCTCAAGCATCAGTGGTGTAATCATCTGGTGGACCGCTCTGGCAATTCATGTGCTTCCAGATCATTTTCATTATAATAACTATGTGCGGATGGCTCAAAACCATAGATAACTTGAGTAGTTTGCTCATCCTATGCGCCCACATATGATCAGTCTTTAACTGTAATTCAGTCAAACCCTTCTGAAATAATCCCACTTTTCAATTTCTTATTAATGTGTGATGGTTAAAATTCTGGTTGCACCCGTTAAACAAAACGTATGGCAACTAATGAATAATTTGCATAGAGACACTGTATATACATGTTGTTTATGTTACAGATGGCTGCATATTTCACTCACTGCAAGCTCCAACCTGTTCATCTGATACTGACACTACGTACAGCACAGAACTTGTTCTTTAAATTAAAAAATTTAAAAACAGCAGCTTCATTTGCTAGAAGATTACTAGAACTGGGGCCAAAACCCGATATTGCTACTACAGTAAGTATAAAAAAATAATAATTTCTTTTAGAACTCGGCCCCTTGGCCACTTGTTCATAGTGGTTTAAGTTGGTGACTGAATCAGTTATCCCAGACCCCTGGGTCTGAGCACCACTCTGGTAGTGATGTAAGGAAACCATCCAGCTGGTTTGAGGAAGGTTGATGGTTCTACCAAGGTACCAGCACATACATGAAATAACGCCTGGACCTTGGGTCAACCTCAATGACTAATACACTGAAAAATCTCCATATGACCTCAACTTTGTCATTGTGTACATAAATAAATCCCATTTGATCATGTGTATATTGTTTTCGCATATGCACATTTTGCACGTGGGAAATAACAATACATGTCAGTGAATTCTAAAAGGCTACAATTGTATAATTTAGCCAGTGATGTGTTGACATACATATGATAGAAAATATGTTGATGTTGTCACCGAATTGAGACAAAGAATCTTTATAGTAATTTTCCTTTATTTTCATAGTAGTTTCTTTCATCTTGAAGAATCTTGTGCTAAGATTTAGCGGTAAATGCTAATCTGTTAATGTTAAGCTCATCTTAATTTCAAAAAAAATCTACTAAACATATTCTAATCAAATTTTCTCAAGACTGTTATAGCTAGTCTGGAGCAATTGTTCGGGTTTTTTTTTTCTTGAAAACTGTAAAAGCTGTAGCTTTGAAACTTTGCATACATTTTTAGCTCACCTGTCACATAGTGACAAGGTGAGCTTTTGTGATCATGCAGCGTCCGTCGTCCGTGCGTCCGTTCGTGCGTCCGTCCGTCCGTAAACTTTTGCTTGTGACCACTCTAGAGGTCACATTTTTCGTGGGATCTTTATGAAAATTGGTCAGAATGTTCATCTTGATGATATCTAGGTCAAGTTCGAAACTGGGTCACGTGCCGTCAAAAACTAGGTCAGTAGGTCTAAAAATAGAAAAACCTTGTGACCTCTTTAGAGGCCATATATTTCACAAGATCTTCATGAAAATTAGTCAGAACGTTCACCTTGATGATATCTAGGTCAAGTTCGAAACTGGGTCACATGGGGTCAAAAACTAGGTCAGTAGGTCTAAAAATAGAAAAACCTTGTGACCGCTCTAGAGGCCATATTTTTCATGAGATCTTCATGAATATTGGTCAGAATGTTCACCTTGATGATATCTAGGTCAAGTTCGAAACTGGGTCACATGGGGTCAAAAACTAGGTCATTAGGTCTAAAAATAGAAAAACCTTGTGACCTCTATAGAGGCCATATTTCTCAATGGATCTTCATGAAAATTGGTCAGAATGGTCATCTTGATGATATCTAGGTCAAGTTCGAAACTGGGTCACGTGGGATTAAAAACTAGGTCAGTAGATCTAAAAATAGAAAAACCTTGTGATCTCTCTAGAGGCCATATTTTTCATGAGATCTTCATGAATATTGGTCAGAATGTTCACCTTGATGATATCTAGGTCAAATTCGAAACTGGGTCATGTGGGGTCAAAAACTAGGTCAGTAGGTCTAAAAATAGAAAAACCTTGTGACCTCTCTAGAGGCCATATTTCTCAATGGATCTTCATGAAAATTGATCAGAATGTTAACCTTGATGATATCTAGGCCAAGTTCGAAACTGGGTCACGTGCGGTCAAAAACTAGGTCAGTAGATCTAAAAATAGAAAAACCTTGTGACCTCTCTAGAGGCCATATTTTTCAATGGATCTTCATGAAAATTGGTCAGAATGTTCACCTTGATGATATCTAGGTCAGGTTCGAAACTGGGTCACGTGCGGTCAAAAACTAGGACAGTAGGTCTAAAAATAGAAAAACCTTGTGACCTCTCTAGAGGCCATATTTTTCATGAGATCTTCATGAATATTGGTCAGAATGTTCACCGTGATGATATCTAGGTCAAGTTCGAAACTGGGTCACGTGGGGTCAAAAACTAGGTCAGTAGGTCTAAAAATAGAAAAACCTTGTGACCACTCTAGAGGCCATATTTCTCAATGGATCTTCATGAAAATTGGTGAGAATGTTCAGCTTGATGATATCTAGGTCAAGTTCGTAACTGGGTCATGTGTGGTCAAAAACTAGGTCAGTTGGTCGAAAAATAGAAAAACCTTGTGACCTCTCTAGAGGCTATATTTTTCACGAGATCTTCATGAAAGTTGGTGAGAATGTTCATCTTGATGATATCTAGGTCAAGTTTAAAAGTGGGTCACATGCCTTCAAAAACGAGGTCATTAGGTCAAATAATAGAAAAACCTTGTGACCTCTCTAGAGGCCATATTTTTGAATGGATCTTCATGAAAATTGGTCAGAATTTTTTATCTTGATGATATCTAGGTCACATGTGCTCAAAAACTAGGTCACTGTGTCAAATAATAGAAATAACGACGTCATACTCAGTTCAACACTGGGTCATTTGGGGATAGGTGAGCGATTCAGGACCATCATGGTCCTCTTGTTTAACATCATTAGATAAGTAAGCCAAAAACCATAACTCTGATGCATTTTGTCCAAATTAGAGCCATTTTTGTACTTGCAAAATAGGAATTTCTTGTTTGAAATGTAAAAACTATAGCATTGAAACTTTGCAAACTTGTTAATTTTCATTTGCGGAGTATGTTGGCTGACTTGCATTTTGTCACAATTATAGCCTTTTTTTATTCGAAAATCTGAATTTCTTGAAAAAAAATGTTTATGTCCATTTTCTTTGAATACTATAAGTGCTATAGCTTTAAAACTGTGTACACTTGCTTATAATCAGGTTTGGTTTCCCATTTGATCATGTGATTGTTTGATTAGATACTCACATTTTGCACATGGGATAGAACAAAACATGTCAACAATGTGAAGATTGCACTAAATTGTTATAATTTTACATGTTGACATTATATTTATGTATTGTAAGTGACATAGTAGAAAATAATTTCTTCGTATGGGGATAGCCTGCCCTAACTGCTCTATACAGATTGTTGTTACATTAGTTGTTATTTATATCAGCTAAAACTGAATTTGGTTCCCATTCGATCATGTGATGTTTTTCTTTGAATATTCACATTTTGCAGATGGGATAAAGTGAATTTTGTTGTTGCATTTTCTTGAGACTGCTGGCGTAATGTGGTCTTTTTATGTGATAACAAACAATAGTCACATGTCATTACTAAATTACTTTCTGCTAGAATATATGTAATTTTGGTGCCCATTCGATCATGTGATGTTTTTCTTTGAATATTCACATTTTGCAGATGGGATAGAATAAAATTCTTGTCCCTTTTTGTCAAGACTGCTGGCATAATGTGGTCATTGTAGGTGACAAGAGACAGTTGTCATACTTTGTTGAGTTACTGTACCTAGGAATGATTACGATAGTTAATTTGTGCCCGTTCCCATTCGATCATGTGATGTTTTCTTCGAATATTCACATTTTACAGATGGGATAAAGTGAATTCTGTTGTCCCATTTTATCGTGACTGCTGGCATGATGTGGTCATTATGTGATAACAGACAATCATCAGTCATCATTGTTTAATTACTTACTGCTAGAATATATGTAATTTTGGTTCCCATTCGATCATGTGATGTTTCCTTCGAATATTCACATTTTGCAGATGGGATAGAATAAAATTCTTGTCCCTTTTTGTCAAGACTGCTGGCATAATGTTGTCATTGTAGGTGACAAGAGACAGGTGTCATACTTTGTTCAGTTACTGTACCTAGGAATGATTACGATAGTTAATTTGTGCCCGTTGTTCCCATTCGATCATGTGATGTTTTCTTCGAATATTCACATTTTGCAGATGGGATAAAGTGAATTCTGTTGTCCCATTTTATCGCGACTGCTGGCATGATGGGGTCATTATGTGATAACAGACAATCATCAGTCATCATTGTTAAATTACTTACTGCTAGAATATATGTAATTTTGGTTCCCATTCGATCATGTGATGTTTCCTTCGAATATTCACATTTTGCAGATGGGATAAAGTGAATTCTGTTGTTCCATTTTCTTGAGACTGCTGGCGTAATGTGGTCTTTTTATGTGATAACAAACAATAGTCATTACTAAATTACTTACTGCTAGAATATATGTAATTTTGGTGCCCATTCGATCATGTGATGTTTTTCTTTGAATATTCACATTTTGCAGATGGGATAGAATAAAATTCTAGTCCCTTTTTGTCAAGACTGCTGACATAATGTGGTCATTGTAGATGACAAGAGACAGGTGTCATACTTTGTTCAGTTACTGTCTGTAGGAAAGATTATGATAACTAATTTGTGCTCATTGTTCCCATTCGATCATCTGATGTTTTCTTCGAATATACACATTTTGCAGATGGGATAAAGTGAATTCTGTTGTTCTATTTCCTCAAGACTGCTGGGGTAATGTGGTCTTTATGTGATGACAGACAGTGATCCAGTCATTATTGTTAAATTACTTACTGCTAGAATATATGTAATTTTGGTTTCCCATTCGATCATGTGATGTTTTCTTTGTGAATGTTTACATTTTGCAGATGGGATAAAATAAAATTTGTTGTTACTCTTCATTAAGACTGCTTGCAATATGTAGGTCTGTTATGTGATAACAAACAGTTTCCTTTTCGACACAATCTTAGAAAAAGTTCTTTCAACATGATTAATTTATGCTTTGCCTTCCCCTTGTGTATGTGTTAATACAATCAAGATTTAAGAGTACATGTGTATATTGAAAATCACTTTAAACAAGATCGTCAGATTTTTCTGAAAGGCATTAACACATTACATTAGGCATATACATCTTGAATAAGGCATAAACACCTTGCATTGGGCATAAACACATTACTGGTTAATTAGGCATAAACACATTGGATTAGGCATAAACACCTTGCATTAGGCATAAACACATTACTGGTTAATTAGGCATAAACACTTTGTATTTTCTGTAGAAATGAGAACATTCATTTTGAATTTCCTCTAGTATTCTTGTATGAATAGTTCCTTCATCATGTACTAATTGACAGTGATTTATCAAGTGAAAACCTGTCCCATTCGATCATGAGAATGTTGTTTTCAGACATTCACTTTTTGCAGATGGGAGAAATTAAAGCAATGCAGGCAAATATCTCGCAACATTCTGTAGTTGTGCAGATTTAGAATTGCTTGCAGACAAAATGTGTCAGTTCTGATGTTCTCAAATTTTAAGAGAATGTTACTCCCTTGTTACGTATGATTAAAGGTTATATTATGTGCTGTCTTCATGGTTTGGTTTTAAATTTTGTTGGAACCTTTTGTGGCTAAGGTTTACCATTTGTGAAGTTGGTGGATGTAATAAATTGGCAAAATTTGAAGTTAAGACTACAAGTAAGTATACATGTAGTAATATTTAATCTATTTATAGTAATATTTAATCTGTTTGCAGGCTAGAAAGATTTTAGCAGCATGTGAGAAGAATCCAGTGGATGAACACGATTTAAAATACGATCAGCATAATCCATTTGATATATGTGCTGCCTCATATACTCCGATATACAAGTAAGTCACATTTAATATGTGCTGCCTCATATACTCCGATATACAAGTAAGTCACGTTTAATATGTGTGCTGCCTCATATACTCCGATATACAAGTAAGTCACGTTTAATATGTGTGCTGCCTCATATACTCCGATATACAAGTAAGTCACGTTTAATATGTGTGCTGCCTCATATACTCCGATATACAAGTAAGTCACGTTTAATATGTGTGCTGCCTCATATACTCCGATATACAAGTAAGTCAAGTTTAATATGTGTGCTGCCTCATATACTCCGATATACAAGTAAGTCAAGTTTGATACGCGTTGCCTCATATACCCTGATATACAAGTAAGTCAAGTTTGATACCCGTTGCCTCATATACTCCGATATACAAGTAAGTCAAGTTTAATATGTGCTGCCTCATATACTCCGATATACAAGTAAGTCCTCATATACTCCGATATACAAGTAAGTCCTCATATACTCCGATATACAAGTAAGTAAAGTTTGATATGCATTGCCTCATATACTCCGATATACAAGTAAGTCAAGTTTAATTCGCGTTGCCTCCTATACTCAGATATACAAGTAAGTCAAGTTTAATATGCGTTGCCTCATATACTCCGATATACAAGTAAGTCAAGTTTGATACGCGTTGCCTCATATACTCCGATATACAAGTAAGTAAAGTTTGATATGCGTTGCCTTATATACTCCGATATACAAGTAAGTCAAGTTTGATACGCATTGCCTCATATACTCGATATACAAGTAAGTCAAGTTTGATACGCGTTGCCTCATATACTCCGATATACAAGTAAGTCAAGTTTGATACGCGTTGCCTCATATACCGTGATATACAAGTAAGTCAAGTTTGATACCCGTTGCCTCATATACTCCGATATACAAGTAAGTCAAGTTTGATATGAGCTGCCTCATATACTCCGATATACATGTAAGTCAAGTTTGATATGTGCTGCCTCATATACTCTGATATACAAGTAAGTCAAGTTTAATATGCGTTGCCGCGTGAATTCTAGCTACTGTTATTTTCTGTATAGGTTATTGTTCTGTATTTATTTCTTAGTGTGTTGCGATGTGGGATAATAGGAACAATAATACTACTTGAAAGAACAGCTTGTTAAGATTGGACATTTTCATCCTGAAAAATAATGGTTTATGAGTATCTCCTATTAACTGCATGTACATTGCAAACTAAAGAATTGGGACTGATTTTGTGTTTAAAGTAAACATGTTACAAAAAGGTAAACCTGGAAAAAAAAAGAAAAAACTTTATAAAAGGACAAAACTCCCAACTTCTGTCAGACAGTTTTCCCTTCAACTGTTGATTTTCATGCTTTTTATGCCCCCAGCATCTACTAGAATGACTTGATACTAATGCAGATGTAACCTGTGACCATTCCTCATCTTCAGACATCACCTGACCACAGTTTGACCATGACCTCATTTTGGACTTAGGTTGCTTTATATGGGCCATCTCTTGGTTAACCAAATGGGACCGTTTCGTCTAGCATCAATACCCCTTACAAGAATGAATTGATACTAATACAGATGTAAACTGTGACCATTCCTCATCTTCAAACATCACCTGACCTTAGTTTGACCTTGACCTCGTTTTGGACTTAGGTGCAAAATCTATCGACAAGGATGCCACTGGGGGCATCAAGCGTTTACTGAACGCACTCCTTGTTGTAAATCTATGTATTGGATTGTATCTGTTGTTGACAAGCCTGACCCAAAGATTACAAAAGAATCTATATATTTTGTGCAATAAAAAAATAGATAAAAGAAGGTATGAGTTTTGCATAACACTTCTTGTTGAATCTAACAAGATAAAGAGGTTAAATGGGAATATAGCTGAACCTGCCTTAGCTGCAACCTGTATAAAGCAGTCATCTGCCTTAAGTAGCCAGTCAGACAATTTGTGAAATTGATTTAAAAATCCGATTTAAACTTTTTAGCAACCACCTGCCTTGTGCAGCCAGATTGTCACTTTCTTGTCTGGCTGCTAAAGACAGATTTTACTGTAGTTTCTAAGAGTTTTGCTGTACAAATTGCTGAATGTAATACAAACCACAAAATAGGACTTAGAAGATTTTTGTTTTTACTCTAATAGATGTTAATTTGCATTTGTAGAGGTAAACCTGTCGTGAAATGCCCCCTGAGTGGAGCTTGTTACCTGCCTGAATATAAAGGAGAAGTTTGTAGAGTTACAAAGGTAAGAAATATATGTTTAATTATAGCCCATGTTATACAGAAATAAGCCAGATATAGCCTGTGTCACAAGTATTGCACTGCAATAGGCCATCTAGTTACTTCTAGTTAGCCAACATTGGCATGTATGTGTTTTACAAATGGCTCGTTTGTTTCAATGAGTCCATTCAAGTGGGTCCTTACTCCTAGCATAGAATTTGTTTGTTTTATTGCATGTTAACTCAAGTAGACACTGTTGATGTCTTATTGCAACTTTGTAGCTATAAATATTAAGATGGAGGAAAGACCCGAGGTGCTTATTGAAACATTTTTTTCTGGCAAGGGTTTCAGCATGATAGAAACGAATGTTTCTCATTGCAGAGTTGGTGCAGCCGTTCGGCGCATGCGCGAAATTATTATCAAATGGAACGCAGGGCAAAAATACTCATTTTTTTGCATGTCCGCATGCATTTAGTGTATAATGTGCATAATATATTGACTAAAGGTTAGGGTTAGAATCACCATGGTTACAACATATATACATTTAAGGTATTTTTAGCTCACCTGTCACATAGTGACAAGGTGAGCTTTTGTGATCACCCTTCGTCCGTCGTCCGTCGTCAGTCCGTCAGTGCGTCCGTCCGTCCGTCAACAATTTCTTGTCTGCACGATAGTGGTTTCATTTATGATTTTATTTTAACCAAACTTGCACACAACTTGTATCACCATAAGATCTCGATTCCTTTCTTGAACTGGCCAGATCCCGTTATGGGTTCCAGAGTTATGGCCCCTGAAAGGGCCAAAATAAGCTATTTTGACCTTGTCTGCACAATAGCAGCTTTATTTATGATTTGATTTTAACCAAACTGGCACACAACTTGTATCACCATAAGATCTTGGTTTCTTTCTTGAACTGGCGAGATTCCATTATGGGTTCCAGAGTTATGGCCCCTGAAAGGGCCAGAATTAGCTATTTGACCTTGTCTGCACAATAGCAGCTTCATTTATGATTTGATTTTAACCAAACTTGCACACAACTTGTATCACCATAAGATCTTGGATCCTTTCTTGAACTGGTGAGATTCCTTTATGGGTTCCAGAGTTATGGCCCCTGAAAAGGCCAGAATTAGCTATTTTGACCTTGTCTGCACAATAGCAGCTTCATTTATGATTTGAATTTAATCACACTTGCACAAAAGTTTGTGTCACCATAAAATCTTGATTCCTTAGTTGAACTGGCCAGATCCCATAATGGGTTCCAAAGTTATGGCCCCTGAAAGGGCCAAAATTAGCTATTTTGACCTTGTCTGCACAATAGCAGCTTCATTTATGATTCGATTTTAACCAAACTTGCACACAACTTGTATCACCACAAGATCTTGGTTCCTTTCTTGAACTTAGAAATCCAGATCACAATTGAATGTTAAATCAAATGCACCCAAGAAGAAAATATTCGCTATATTATGTCCCTTTGATGTTTCTGCTCTCCAGGTTCAAGAAGAGTTACATTTCCTTGATCACAAAATTTTCTTTTACATGAAAATATTAAATGCTCATAACTCTACGTTTTGGCTTAAAATATTGTCAATATATCTATTTTTGAGAAATATATGGACATTTGTCTTCATTTCAAAGCTTTTTAACTTCATACCTATGATTTGAAAAACTTAGGTACTATCTCTATTTGGACTTAGATATTTTTTCTGAGGACCTTCTTGTCCTCAAGTGCAATGATAACAGGTGAGCGATATAGGGCCATCATGGCCCTCTTGTTGTTCAAATTTAGTTAATCCGGTATATACCGGAGTCTGTAATATATCACGGGTGCACCAACTCTGTATTTAGTCACAGCCGATAGAAACAGCTTTCTTCAAACCCGATTTTTTCTGTTAATTTTTCTACCTGATATATTACAAATTACTTGTTGACAAAATATACAAGATACTTATTTTACTGTTAAGCCATTTTTATCCGACTTTTTTTCATTGTAATAAGAAATTACCAGACCAGTATGGTTCTTAAGGTAGTTTTAATATTGTTGTTTGTTTGATTAATTGCAGGTGACAGAGATAGGCAAGGATTGTATTGGATTGAGGATCAGTCAAATACAGTTCAGATAAACCATCTAGATCATTGAAGAACACAGTACAGAGAATCTTGTTTTAATGACATCAACACTTAATTTCTTGATGTGTGTTATACAGAAAATTATGTTTCAGTGTGAATATGTGGGATAAAAAAATTGGTTAAAAATTACTTAGATAATCAATGAACAAAGAGTGGAGAATCTTCTTGTAAAGGTATCAGATCAAGATTTTATTTCCAGATGTTTAGTACGGAGAAACGTATCTTAGTGTGAATTTATCGGATTTAAAACATGGGTTTGATAGTTGGATATTTAAGCTGTTAAATATGTTCTTTCTACATTTGACACTGAAATTCAGAGTAGTGAACGATATTTTGGACTAAATTTGCACAATAAACAAATGGATGCACATTCATAGTTTCTAGTAAATTTAAAACACTGATATTGTGATGACATACATTGACTTAACATTTCATACCTTACATAATACATGTATATTGTTGAGGAATGCATGTACGCTACATGAATGAGTTAGTACTGATTTACTCCAGTATACTGCTTGCTTGTTACAGAAGTTACTTTACAAAAGGACCCTATGTATAACTATTGAAATCTGACATGTGAAAATATTTATTTGTCATTGAACTTTATATGTGCAATTAATTTTAGTAAGAATTATTTATTGGTAAAATTTACATCATTTAAGGTGAATTAAAAGAGATAAGAATATTGCATTCTTTATTAATTCATTTTACATGGTCAGTGTTTGTTTTTAACCTTTAGCCTGCTAAATTTCTGAAGTGGTCTGGTCCATCATTCAGTATGAGCAATACCATTCAGTATTCGAATGGATCAGAGGTGGACTACAGAATGATTAACACAGAACAGAACAGAACACAGTTTTATTTTAGATCTGAGCATTATGGTCCTCGTATAACATGTACAAACCAATTTAAGGTCAGCAAAATACATTACAATGTTAAAATAACACTTACACATTTTAAAGTAAAGGTGGTACAGGGATTTATTTGTTGTGTAAAAATAGTATGTACACTTTTAAAAAAATCTAACAAAGTAAAGAAGGTGCGGCTTATAAGAAAGTAACTTATATCATTCTAAAATATATCTTATATAAATCGTATTTTAACAAATACATTGCATATACTATTTCAGTGAAAGTTACAGACGTGAATAATTTTGTTACTAAATGGAGATTCATCAAAAAGAAATTGGCCGGGGAAAAAGGGCACAGTTACATTTCTTGTTAGGCACACATCAAGATAATATAGGCCTATAAACATTATGCCTTCTCGAAAGTATAATCCTATTCGTTTTCAAGGCAGTTTATAAAACATGCTAAGTCATTCAGTTGTTCTTCATTTGAGCTTGACAACAACACTTAATTTTAACATACCTCTTCTTTATAAAAATATTTATTAATTAAACATTTTCTCTTTTTTTCTGTGGTATGGACAGAACAAATCGTATACCTTTAGTTAAAGACCTCTCTTACGAAAGAGGCCTTGGACATTTTACCATAAGTCAGTCCTCTCGGAGAAGTTGAGGTACTGGTCTGACTAGAGTACAAAACTTTGAAACCCTACAGGGTTATGTAAACTTTAGCTGCCTCCCCTCATTTGAAATTTTATTGCTTAAGTTTTCAAGCTTGAAAATAATAATTTAGTTTGTAATATTAACATCGAATGCCAGTTCCTCATTTTGTAGAAACCCTGAAGACGTCCAGTCTTTTTTCAAAAATAGATTTTCGCATAGTTTCTTGTGTGTGTCTAACTTACCAGTCTAGGTAATATGGGCAACGATTTGATAGTTCTACTTTCACTTTCATCTAATACTTATTTGCTGTAGTTTTTTCCCCACTGGTACTATCTTGGGAAATATATAAATACACACAATTATTATGTGTATTTTTTTTTCTATTTAATTAGGCAAATCTGATCGTTGGCTGGACAGTTAGATTTGAACTCGGCTGGAAAGTAACTAAATACATTACATGGAAAAAATATACTCCCCCCGCCCCCGCACAACATACACACACCAAAGAGCTTCTTGTACATGTACCATGGATATATGTATGTAATTATCACAGATCTTTTCTTCTGGCACTTACTTTACATTAAAGTTCAAGGTGGTGTTCTTTCAGCATGGATTCAACCCGTGCCCACGTGCCATTGTTCGGCATGGGTTTGATGCCAGTCACGTGACATATCAACTGATAGACATCTACTATGGAAACTGGACTGGTTGTGTATCCTTGCTTGAAATCTGAAGTAAAACATAATAGAATAAATTTTAAAGGTGCTTTGTCAGAATACAACACAACCAAACGAAACAAAACTAGGTTTGATGGAGAAGTAATGAAACGTTCAATATCCCTAATGCCCCATGCCGAACAATGGAGCTCTGTTATAACAGAAGCAACCGAGTCCTTTTTACTGCGGTCAAACAGAAAATAATGCTGTTGTAGTGAAATAAATCTACAAGTTTTATCTTGAAGCATAGAGCGCAATAACCCCCGGTACCGAGTCGCAAGCTTTGCGTCATGTTCAGTGTTATAAAAAGTAGATATATACTGCAGCATTAAGCATGTTAAGTAAAATTGAAACGACTCAATCAACAATAAATAAACAATTCCAACAACGCTGAATAAACGATTCCAAAAACGCTGAATAAACGATTCCAACAACACTGAATAGACGATTCCAACAACGCTGAATAAACAATTCCAACAACGCTGAATAAACGATTCCAAAAACGCTGAATAAACGATTCCAACAACACTGAATAGACGATTCCAACAACGCTGAATAAACAATTCCAGCAACATTGAATAAACGATTCCAACAATATTGAATAAACGATTCCAACAATGCTGAATAAATGATTCCAACAACACTGAATAAACAACATTGAATAAACGATTCCAACAACGCTGAATAAATGATTCCAACAACACTAAATAAACAACATTGAATAAACGATTCCAACAATGCTGAATAAACGATTCCAACAATGCTGAATAAACAATTCCAACAACATAGAATAGACGATTTCAATGTTGTATGATTCCAACAACATTGAATAGATGATTTCAATGTTGTACGATTCCAACAATATTGAATAGACGATTTCAATGCTGTATGATTCCAACAATATTGAATAAACGATTCCAACAACGCTGAATAGAGGATTCCAACAATGCTGAATAAACGATTCCAACAACATTGAATAAACGATTCCAACAACATTGAATAGACGATTCCAAACATTGAATAGACGATTCCAACAACGCTGAATAGACGATTCCAACAACATTGAATAGACAATTTCAATGTTGTACGATTCCAACAATACTGAATAAACGATTCCAACAACGCTGAATAGACGATTCCAACAATGCTGAATAAACGATTCCAACAATGCTGAATAAACGATTCCAACAACATTGAATTAACGATTCCAACAATTCTGAATAAACGATTCCAACAATGCTGAATAAACGATTCCAACAACGCAGAATAAACGATTCCAACAGTATTGAATAAACGATTCCAACAACATTGAATAGACGATTCCAAACATTGAATAGACGATTCCAACAACGCTGAATAGACGATTCCAACAACATTGAATAGACGATTTCAATGTTGTACGATTCCAACAATATTGAATAAACGATTCCAACAACGCTGAATAGACGATTCCAACAATGCTGAATAAACGATTCCAACAACATTGAATTAACGATTCCAACAACGCTGAATAAACGAGTCCAACAACATTGAATAAACGATTCCAACAACATTGAATAGACGATTCCAAACATTGAATAGACGATTCCAACAACGCTGAATAGACGATTCCAACAACATTGAATAGACGATTTCAATGTTGTACGATTCCAACAATATTGAATAGACGATTCCAACAACGCTGAATAGACGACTCCAACAACATTGAATAGACGATTTCAATGTTGTACGATTCCAACAATATTGAATAGACGATTTCAATGTTGTACGGTTCCAACAATATTGAATAAACGATTCCAACAACGCTGAATAGACGATTCCAACAAAGCTGAATAAACGATTGCAATGTTGTACGATTCCAACAACACTGAATAGACTATTTCAATGTTGTACGATTCCAACAATATTGAATAGACGATTTCAATGTTGTACGATTCCAACAATATTGAATAAACGATCCCAACAATACTGAATAAACAATTCCAACAATAGTAAGTCTGCATGTACACCACAATAGTTACAATTATTACATACATATGGACCATACATGTATTTGCAAAAGTGAAAAACCAGTTTTTGAGATAGGCCTACATACCACTTAATAGTACATTCCGCACTGGGCAAAACATGCATGTTCAAACTTTTGAAAATAAAGAAAAAACACATGATATTCATGCTTAGTGATCTGCAGTGCGAGACCGATCCATTAAATATTTGCTTTCTGCTGCCGTATACTTCTCAAAAATAAATTCAAAAACGTACTCTAAATTTTGCGGGAAAACACGTTTTACAGGGGGGAAAAACATTGTAATATTTGACCCATAAAAACTTATTCATTTTGAATGGAGATGTTGTTATACGTAAATCAAAGTATGCTGCAAAATAGAGTCAAAAATGACTGGAATTTACAATGGTAAATACCACAATACCATCCAGTCCTTGACAATCATTATAAAGTTCAAACTAACGCCGTAAGTCTCACTAAAGATTTTAACGATTTGGACATAAAAAAAGAAAGAAGAACAAGAAAAAAAAGAAAAAATAGCGAATGTCAAAATTGAGGAAAACTTCGAAAATCGGAAAAAGTCAATTATGAATTTGTGTAGGTTACGCCCGAATTTATTTTATTCCCTCAATATTTAACGTATGACGTCATAATCAGTATATAAAATTTTGTATAAAGATTAAAGAAATTATAGATATATAAGTTTTATCTATTTTTCGAATTCTGAAATTTTTTGCATTAGGATGTGCTGAATTAATGTTTATGTATTGACGGGAATGTAAAGTTGCAGAAATACTTTGATGTATGTGTGTTTCCGTTCTTTAGAGCACATTTTAATCAGTGTAACCCTACTGTGGTGGCATATTTCTGCCACGAGATATCTCGATACTTACAAAAATTATCTTGATAAAGCAAAGTTTTCTGAAATGATTATCTCAATAGTCAAAAGTTTCCGGGAAATATTCTAGCGATAATTTTCATTATTATTTACATACGTTTTGCGTAAAAGCCCATAGCTGTCGTTTAGTAGCTAGACATTTTGAGAAATCTACTTGATCGAACTTTTCTGAAAAGGTAATCTCGATAGTCTAATGTTTTCAGGAAATAAAAGGCATATCTGGAGAGAAAAAATATTGCGATAATATGTTTAGAAAAACATGCACAGCTTTGCAGGAAAGTTTAGAATACATTTTGTATATCTACATCTTTCACCCAGCCGTCGAATCACTTGGCGGCGCTGTCTGTTGTTAACGAAATGATATGTAACAAATGTTAAGAGAATAAAAGCTAAAAAGACAGTATGCTACAGTTAAAACAGGACAGAAGCAATGCAATTACATACTGACCACCACCAGCCTCTCTCTAAAGATACTGAGACTGGGGCTAGATTTGACATAGGTTCCAGAGTCGGAAGGTCCTTATCGTCATATATACCTAAAATCTCGCGGCAGTCTCAAGCATTAACACAAAATATTGGGCTTAAACATTTTCAGGGGAAAAAATCTAGAAAAATGATATTTATTGCTGAAATGTTTTGAGAAAAAATGCATACATTGCTTGGAAAGTTTTCAATTTAGCCCGTGGCAGAAACTATAGTACGCCCACGGAGCATAACGTATCCAATTATGTTTACTCATATTTTGACCTAAACTAAAAATAATGTGTAAATGTTTGTTAGCCTATTTTTTTTTCCGCCGATTTTTTGTACTATCATTATAGAAATTAAAATTTAATAAGAAATTTCAAAATTCAAAACATTTCAAAATTATTTTATATTGTTGTTTAGTTAATGTTAAATGAAGAATAATTAAAAAATGTTTGTAATGAAAATCTTCGAATTCTGATGACTTCGCAATTACGCGGTGTTTCAAAAACAAACTTTGTTTGAAATCCTCTCACTTTGAAGTGTTAAAAGTTTGAAAACTTTTTTACAAACCTAAAATGGTATTGTACAATGTGACAAACAAAATATGACCAAACTGCTAATTACTGGGTGCGATTTGTGGGCGGAGCGGGAAGATACCCGTATATTTGCGCATGCGCAGATCATGTTGCTTTTTACTATTTTAACCACGGAGTTGAAATTAAAATTAAAAACGTTAAAGTGACTCTTGGAAAAGTGAACATTTTAATATCACCGTTTTTCTTTTCGTATTAAAAAGTCGGATTAGTTATACTAAAAACTTCTGAAAGCGATCATAGCATTTGATATTCAATTTGCTAGTTTTTGAAAATAACCCGGGCTAAAGATGCTGGGCAGTGACTCACGATCGAGAAATGGTATGATGATGGGATACATGTTTGGTCAACAACTCTCGTCAGCGCCAGACGGCTTAGAACGGGATATCAACTCTGTTACGTCGCTGCACCGTATGGATAAATTTCCGACAAGTAGTCCAGGTTCTGGCACTGGGCTTTACAAATCCGCTTTCTCCAAAGCAAACTACGGAAAACCGGATTATACCAAACCAGGGTTCCACATGCAATCTGAACATTATCAAATTCCGCAGCAATTTCATTCTCATATGACAACAATAGCAGACAAGCATGGTGCCTATAGTGCGAATGGCTTAAGCATGTCTTCGCCTAACGTAGATATGAGGAACACAACGGCTGGTTATCAGATGTCTTCATACAAATCCGGCAATACAAGAAAACAACGACGAGAAAGAACTACTTTTACACGAACACAGCTAGATTTACTGGAATCACTGTTTGAAAAGACAAGGTATCCAGACGTCTTCATGCGTGAAGAAATTGCGATGAAAATCAACCTGCAAGAATCAAAAGTGCAGGTCTGGTTCAAAAACAGGCGTGCCAAATGTAGGCAGCAAAAGAAGGCCAAGGAGGACAACAGCAGAAACAAATCGCCAACACCGGAGAAAGCTAAAGACTCTAGCCCTTCTCCATCCCTATCCCCCACCGGAAGTGAAGTCAATGCGACGCCAATATCCAGACCACTGATAAACGGAAGCGTAAACGCACCGACATCAATCTGGAACCCGGCTTCAATGTCTTCAATGAGCGATCTGACATACCAGAATAGTTGTATGCAGGGAACCGGAAGTTACACAAAAAGTACCATGCCCACCGGGTATTCTTATCAAAATTATGGACTACCTTCATATAACGGACACTCGGATTACTTAGTGCCTACGCAACTTCCTGTTATGCATCCCAGTCAGTACAACACGATGTCGAACATTTATTCTAGCCAGTATCCATCATTTCAGACACCACAGAGCTTTTCCCAACCACCTGTGGACGAGCGGGACTGTTTCGAATATAAAGACAACTCAAAATTTCTAGTTTTGTAAAACTATTTTACAAATGTTACTGTCGGAGAATGAAAAATAGATATTAGACGTACGGTACGTATATACATTCCGTTAAAAAGCACGCGCAGACTCCGGAAACTGACGATCCTCTATGAAAATTCAAAAGTGCTTGAGCTAGGGAGTGACTCCGAGTGACATACAAAAATGGATATTTTAAAATTTCAAACAATTAATGGAAGATGTTGCTTATTTTATTGGTTAGTAACACCTGATGATGTTGTATAAATCAAATAAGAAGATTATATTTTGATCATTCATTGTCTTATATCTTAGTTTCAGAATATTTATTACATTTATGGACACATGTTGCCTTTTTACAACTCTGCCAGCATTCTTACATGTTGCACTGAATTATTATAAATAACTGTCATACACAATTTAATATATTAAATGAAAGAAAGCAGTACAACAATAGCATTTCTTTTTTTTCTTTTTCGTAAAGACAGTTTTATTCTTGTTTCTTAATGTATTTTTCTTACTAACAAAATTTCAACACTGCCTTAACTTTAAAGAAAAAATTATCTTCGTATCTGTTAACTTGTTCTGACTTTTTTTTCGATGAGAATATGATTTTGAATGTTAAATATCAAATGATTTTGAAGCAAAATGTATGCGTTTCGTTATATGTTCCCCGTTGTATCAAGAGACCGTGTAGTATAACTTTTGTACAAAGTGTAAATTTTTCAAATGTTTAAGTTGTGATTTGTAGTAATTACTAACAATGTAAAATATGTATTTATTTCGTTATCAGTTTAAAATGTACAATAAAACACTGAATGTTCTATTATGTCATTATTTCCCAGAAATCATTATATACCTTACTATAACTAGTTACAAAACTGCATAGCACAAAATCCTGTAACCCAGACCAAATATCAGAAAGCGGGCATAATAAATGGTTACTGGACCGCAAGGGATGAATGAAATAATTTCTGACCTCATATATAGCCCCGTTTCGTCGCGACAAAATTTTCGTTTTTAAAACGCCTATATTTTATATGATTGACTGATTCAAACAATGGAGTAATCGTTATTGTGTTTAGTTATATCATAAACAACTGGCGTTCCTTACGTGGTCACTGGCAGTCGAAAGCTATACTGGTTCTCGGTCCACGCCCTCGTGAAAATACAGGTTAACAACTTCAGGGCCTCTATTGTTATTTAATACTGTAAAATATTATTAAAACCCAAATGCGTCTCATGTAGATTTATTTTTGACCAGTCTAATCCTAAGAACGTTCTAGATTCTGTCCTCTTCATCATTCCAAGTAATAATGTTACAGAACAAGAAAAATTAGTGAACAATTTCAAACCCACCTGCCCCAGAAGCAGAAATATATCAGTGTAAAATTGCAAATGCACCTGATCGAAGGTTGCCAACCCACGTGAACTTTGGACACCATACACACGGAGCAAATGTCCCGATTCAGGTAGCGTTCTGCCTATATTTTTCCTATTACATAACAGATTCATAAGATAAAGAGCGTCGATGACAAAGAGAAACTATAGTGCTTCCTCCGCAAAACGTCTGCAATCAGTTTTCAGTACTTTTTCTTAAACACTTCGCCCAACTGCGAAAGTGTGTACGTTACCTACACAGTTAGTCCACGAAAAGAAGTTGGGCAAAGTGTTTGACAAAAGTACTTAAAACTGATGGCAAATGCTTTGTACGGATGAAAGCACTGATTTTGCTGTCTTCGACGCACTAAATATGTTTTGAAAATCGGTCAAGTAATAAGGAAAATATAGGCAAAATATTACCTGAATCAAGACGTTTTCTCCGTATGTACGATATCCAAATGTTATGTGGGTTGGCAACCCTGTGGTCCAGAAGCTAGAAATATATCAGTGTAAGATTGCATTCTAGCCTTGTCACTTTTCGGGGGTGTTTTAACAGGAGTGAAAACGTATTAACAGAGAGAATCTCACGCTCACGTGCTGTTAAAACACTTTCAAGCGTAAGTTTTTAAACACACCTAGTCCACAAGCTGTAAAATTGCAAAACAAACCTAGTACAGAAATAGAATATTTGTGTAAGATCGCGAACTAAATAAACCTGACACAGAAGCTAGAAATCTATTAGAGTAAGACTGCAAACAAACCTGGCCCAGAAGCTAGAAAGACGCCTCTCATATCTTTATCATTGTTGTCAAAACCATGATTTGCACTGAACGTGTGTATAGTCCTGGTCCCCTTGTGGTTTCCTGACGTTGGCTGAAAAAGAAAGAGTTTATTACATCAACAACCCCTTCTTTACAGTGGCATGCATACAGTTTTTATAACAATAACAATTTATTAAAACAGTGTAGTCATGACTGTATGATAGCGAAAACTCGAAAGCGGTATTATAAGAAGCTGATTTCCTTCTTATGTAACATTAGAGTGAAACTGTGAAAAAAAAATCGTACCAGTGTAAATTGTGGAAATTTTTACAGATCTCATTAATGGTTTTCATTTATTTTATAAAGCTAATGAAAGTACTTTCTACTTTGAAGATTTTGAAACATTTTACAAAATCTGGAGGCGTGTCCCTTTAAAGTCACTACGGTCTACCTTAAAACATATTTTTATAAGTACGTGTATCTTTAGTTAATAATAGTTTATGCAATTTGGTCTTTGGCCGAATATGTGTAGGTCACCTATCAGCTTAGTTGGCAGAGAACCTGACTATAAATAAAGAAGTCTCGAGTTTGAATACCCGACGAAGTGGATATTCTCCACGGCAAACTGACAGACGACAATCTGTCCTTTCACCTCTGATTCAGGAGAAGCTGTCAGTTGCTTGTGATCGCTATTAGGGAACGAACAACGTTCTCCAAATACTTAAGTAAAAATCATCAGCATAACCTTTATTAGTAATCGCCACACTCTAAAAGAGTATACTCGCGATTACTGGGGTTAAATAAACATAAATATAAAATTCTATTAAATAACTTTTATGCATTTATTCATTTAATTTTACCCTACTTACATGGATGATGCACCAGTTCGAATCCGCAGTTACAAAAATTGGAGGTATAAACTTGTGTTGCTTGAAAAACCATCGTTCAAGAATATCTTTCCTGTTGTATACTTTGAGATGCTCGTGGAAACCTTTCAGTGATTCGTAGATCTTTAACAAAAACGTTAAATTTGAAAAATTAGACAAATTCGGATAAAAATAAATGGTGTTTGGCTATTTAGTGTCTGTAAGACTCAAGTCATCTTCCACGGTTGAAGAGAACAATTTATTAATCATAAACAATTTAGTTATCATGAACAATTTAGTACACATAAACAATCCAACACACGTAAATATGAGACCATTAAAACATATAAATATGATTACTGATCTTTTTAATTATGACGACAAAGTTCTTCAAGAACATAGTTAAGCATTTCTACATTTCTGTAAGACGAAAATTTAGCGGCAAGATTATTCAGTATCGTTGAGAACTCGCACACTGTTCTCAACGTAAAAACGCCATAAGACTTCTGAGAGTCACTAAACTCTGACATGAATCTATGTAAAAATTGTCGACTTCCATTAATTTCAAATGCTTGAAACATACTAAGGAAAAAAATATATTAGGAATTACTTTCGTTTCTCGTCCAATTTTCGGCCAAATTTGCGCCACTGAGCCACTTTCTAAAATCTCGTCAATGTCGTCCATATCCAACACATTGTTTAAATCAATAATGTTTGTCTCATTCACACTGGCCATTCCATGGTCCGATACAACAATCATGTCAACGTCACTTAGTTTATTGGTTTCTAAATAATCAAGCACGTTTGCAATAAGGTCATCTGTATCCTTAATTGCTTGTTTTAACTGCAGTGAACCAGGTCCGGACGAATGACCAACAACATCAACATCTGCGTGTAATATATCTAAAAAAAAAACAAATACATATATAACTACTTCAAATAAGAAGTATTTAGTAAAGGTCACATTTACAAGAGACAAAGTTTAGAAAATCGATTCAATGTCCCCACTTTAATAAGGAATCCTGTTAAGGTAGTCGTATTGACAACGCGCGATGCACGATACGACGAGCGATGAATTGATGCGAAGGTACAACGCGACACACGACGGTACGATACGAGTGCGAAGTTACAACGCGATACGATGTGTGATATTTGAATATGTAAAATGACACCTTTCACGTCGTACCGTCACAATAAAATGTCGCGCGTTGTATCGTACTGTCGCGCGCGATTGCTATAACAGAATTTTGTATATATTGCCGTTGCCGTATTAGAACAGGGAATGGTAAATATCACATGGTGAAAAACATTCGAGGATGTATTCAGAAAATAGACAGATAAAACTAGGACCAGGAAAAACAGAATAAAAACGTTCATTAAACTTTTTACGAATGATCAAACTGTAACTTATTACATGCGATATCAATGTCACCGTTGTGTATTCGACGAACTGCATCCATGGTGGCGTCCTGCGATTCTTTGACCGTACTGGCATCTTGATAAGGTAAACAATATGTTACGTTTACGCCGTTGAAATGCAGGTAACAACCGCCCATATTGAACAAGCCTGTTCTAATTCCCTGTAAAAGAATTAATGTACTTTCAACCACTCTGTATTATATTATATACAGATTAGACATTTCTTCACAACTCGTTATACCCCACCTTCTATTTGGAAAGCGCAGATCTACGGATCATTCCTTATCAAATAACAAGAAGTGACCTAAAAGATAAATGTTTTAGCAAATTAGGCGATTTTTTTTTTTTTAAATTTTCATGAAACGTTTCATCGAAACATTTTCTCAAGAGAACTTAAATAAGTATCATGTCGGCTTGACAAACTTTTTATGTTGAATAGTCATATAGCCGTATTTGCGAATGTGTATGAACATATGTATGAAAATAATGTGTCTGAAAGAACTGTGCACAATTACCTGTCTCTCAGCAGTGACGAAGAACGAGTCTTTCTCTGTCCACCATTTAGAATCATTATCAAGCATGTACTCCAGCTTATCTCCATACTTACTATCGTAAATAAAGTTTCCAACAACACCATGACTTTCCACATAAAGACCTGCATTAAGACAACAGTTCGTTAACATGCACAAGTATGTCCATTTGGTGGATATACGATATCCATTTAGTAGATATATAATATCTATTTGTTTTATCCGCCCCACCCCACCCCAGCCCCCAATACACACACATAATTAGATAGAACAAACATCTGAAGAGATTCTTATCGAGTTCAAGGCCCGACAACACCGACACCAATGTCCTTTTTAAGAAATCACTTAGTGTTTTTACCATGGAAAAGTGATTCATTAAGCTTCATCCGTTATTACAATTAAGCTAAAACAATTTAATGTAGTGTGAGCTCGTGTTCCCTATTTCTGATACAAGGATAAAACGAGTATGGCAATACACTTGTTGTCTTGTTATGGACCTTCTTGAACAGTCGCTGAATTAAAATCGGTTTGACCAGATAGTGGTGTTGATAATACGGAATTCCGTTAGTGCCATCGCCTTTGAATATGTTAATCTGAAACGCGATACTCGATAGTACGATGATGAAAACGCGAAATAACGAAATAACGATAACGAAAATGCGATACTACGATGATGATAACGCGATACTACGATAATGAAAACGCGATAATACGATAGTACGATGATGATAATGCGATATACTACCGTGTTTTTACCATCGCACTACCGTGGTATCGCATTTTCGTTATCGTAGTATTGTGATTTCGCAATCTCATTATTGTACTACCGCGTTATCATCATCATATTATCGCGTTATCATCATCGCACTGTCGCGTTATCACCATCGAACTGTCGTGTTATCACCATCGTACTGTCGCGTTATCATCATCGCACTGTCCCGTTATCATAAAATATGACTAAATATTCGAAATGATAAATTAGGCCTGAACTTTGAAAACCTGAAACATGTTTTATATATGGATAAATCTTTCATTGAAATGCATAGATGCGTCCAAAATATAGTACCTTTAAAGGCCAAACTACAACTGGCAGATTGACCAAAAATAGTGATCTGTTATTTGTGAAAATAATAGGCTTAATTAGTTAACTTTTGAAGAATAAATACTAATGTTATATGAAAGTGTTGTGGTGTTTTAATATAAAATTTGTTAATCTTATAGTTATTAGTATAGTAACATGGTTAGTAACTGAATAGATTTTTGGGTGGAAAAAGTAGGAAAGCTGCATAATGTAGGAAGCATCTAAATTTCACCAGCTCAAGGTAACCAGTCGAGGTCAAAGGTTCGAACCTTTGATTTCATGTCTGCTCCACCAATGAACGTGATTGACATGTTCCCCTTCCCAAGACAAAGTCCAGAACTTGTGCACCGACTACGGGTGCTCAGGGTCAAGGTCATCAGTGAAGGTCAAAGGTTTGAACAGCTGCTTGAAACAAGCGACACAAGTGTTCCGAGGAACACGTCTCTAGTTTCTCAGATCTATGGGCATTTACCCACAAAGTGGCCACATGAGAATGGTGATAACGTGACAGTTCGATGGTGATAACGCGACAGTACGGTGATGATAACGCGATAGTACGATGATGATAACGCGATAGTACGATAACGACATTGCGAAATCATGATACTACGATAACGAAAACGCGATATCACGATATTACGATGGTGAAAACGCGACAGTATCATCATCGTACTATTGTATTATCGCGTTTTCGTTATCGTCATCGTAGTATCGCGATTTCGTTATCGTTGTTTCGTGATTTCACGTTTTCATCATCGTACTATCGAGTATCGCGTTTCAAGGCGATGGCCCTAACGGAATCCCGTAGATAATGCGCAAGATCTATTATTGATCTGCTAAGTCCTACGAGAAACACTTAATCAAACTGTACTTTACAAAGACCTACAAATCGATAAACTATGTTTAACTTCAGGGCCATGCTTTAAGGTTTAGGAGTATATCACCAAAACACAGAAATATTTTATAAACGAATAACATCGTTACCAATATTTTACTTAACCATTACATGTTCTGCCGGACTGTCCCGTACGGAAAATATTCTGAAAAAGTTGTCCCCCTTTGAAAATGAATGCCATTTGTAAAGAAATAAAAATAAGCAATTGCTGAAAAACTGTGTTCCACTTAATTATGTGAAATTTCAACACTCGCATGCGATTGCAAATGAATCAAAACTAACATGTGTAACAGTTCTTTGAAAATGGTGTGTTTTTGAAGGCGTTTGACTGCCCGGAAGTGGGTCCCATTTAGGCAGTCTTTTTTTTCGGAATTCAATGTTTATATTAGTATACTGACACTTGTTTTTTGGGGTTTTTTTTGTAATGATAGCGTGCAATTGTATATTACTTATATTACTCTACAAAACATATACATTGTATATATATACTCTATATATATTCTGTTACACATGTTTGTTTTGATGCATTTGTAATAGCGTGCGAGTGTTAAAATTTCACATAACTAGGTGGAACACAGTTTTCAGCGATTGTTTATTTTTATTTCTTTACAGATGGCATTCATTTTCAAAGGTGGGCAACTTTTCCAGAATATTTTCAGTACGGGACAGTACGGCAGAACATGTAATGGTCAGGTAAAATATTGGTAACGATGTTGTTCGTTTATAAAATATTTCTGTGTTTTGGTGATATACTCCTAAACCTTAATACTGATTATAACCATTTAGCTTAAAGAGAATATTCTATTTTGTAAAACCACATTGTTTTACAGGTATGTTTGATTTTGGAAACAAGATGTAGACATTTTTTCAAGCAGAATCCAGGATCAGACATAAAATAAAATTCTAAGCCGTATGTTTCAAGAATCGTGCAAAAACTGAATTAGATTTTAAGACAATTCCAAATTACTTTAAGACAGTTCTAGTATGTCTTATCCTGGGTTAAAAAAGGTTACACAAGTGGCCAATCGAACATACCTGTTTCCAGTGATTTGTAGTTTGGCAGAGAGTTTGTCGGGAAGGCGGGAACCAGCCACTCCGCCCTAGTCCCTGTGTTCATCAACCTCGAAAATCCCACTAATTGTAAATCCGGGGCATCTAGATAGTCCCAGCGAAATCCATCGACAAGCAAAACTATCAACTTTGAAGTATTTACAAATTTAAAGTCCTGCAGAATGACGAAATACAATATATACGAAATTAAATTACACTTCATAATTGAGCGACTACTGTAACAACAGTATGTATTAACACCGTAGAGTTAAGTGAGCGTGCATGTACATACTAATGTGCATGCATGGTTACTCATGCAATGAATATACTACCAGTAACTCAGCGCCGGGTAATACGGATGAGTACAGCCAGTTTACTGCTTTTTAATTTCCGACATTTGCAGCCACCGCGGTCAAAAACCTGGGATATGTTCCGACCAAAATCTGGTCGCAACTCAAAAAGATGAATGAAAATAGTTAAACACCATGAAATGTATAGCATCTCCACGGAGAAAGAAATCTTTCCTCGCGATATGCACCAATTACATTCTTAAATTACACAGTATTACCCTATACCGGCCATAAAATCCCAACTACATCGCAGTATTGACATTGTTTTTCAGCCATGATATTTTATGAGGCGGTGTAACGATCCTTATCGACCAATCAGAATCCGCGCACTTTACATTTCAATTATTGGAGAATCTGTGGAAACCTGTACGCTGAATTCTTGTTTTTACGTCATTATGAACCATAAAATATGATGTGAACTGTGTTGTTTATTAAAGCATATGAACAGTATACAGAAAAAAATATATATACAACAAAAAACAACCTAGAATATATGGCACAAGACCACAGTTGCCCTTGGTTGACAATACGGAAGTGGTTACGCGGAAAATAGTTCTTCTGTTTGATGGTGAATATTGGTGAATTTTTGAGTGAAAGACCTGCAATAAATGGCATGATTTAATAGAGGAAATATGAAATAGTAGGTACATGTACAATTTGACAGAATGAGAATGTCAGAATATGCATAACATGACTTTTTGATAGGGCCTGTTTTGCCTGTTTGCGGCCATCTAGAAAGTATTCTTCATACGCATGTGATTTGGTTCAAAATGGTGGAAAAAAGAGCCGGTCAACCCAATGTTTACTGTGGCTGGAATTTTTTCTCTTGAATAGTTCTGTTGAGTTCAGGTATTTTTATAGGGGTTGGAATGCATGCAAAATTATTATAGTGTCCAGTGCCTATATAGAACATATAGTAAAAATAACTGTGGTCTTAGGCCATATACACAGTCACTTTGTCTACGTATTCAGACCTCACGGTGTGTATTTAAAGTTACTGTACGTAATTTTTCCAGAACGGCCCTCCTCAAATAATTTGCTGATCCCGAGATTGTTTTCATGTCACTGTCAGTTGAAGATTTTACTAAGCTTCTTGGGTAGGCATATATTAAGGCCAGTGCAGTAGGGACGACATGGGCGCATTTATATAAACTCTTAAACCGGAGGAGCTTACCCGTCTCGTCCCGGGACTGAGAAGGGCGTTAGTTATATTTCATAAATTACAAAATCTTATCGATGGATGAAAGGGTTTTTCGATTAAATTTGATTTATGTTAGAATGTTTTTACAAACATATTTGTTTGAAATCGGCTTATGAACACATTAATTTCAAACACTTTAGCTTTAAAAATATTATTTATTTAATCCGGTTGCAATTATGTAATTTATTGATTATGAGTATACATAATCTGATATTCAAAACGTAATAATAATGATTTAGAATTTAAAAAAAGCATTCAATGCTCGAACTTTCCAAGAATATGCCGATTTGGAATTCCTGTCATATAACATATAATGTTTATTAATTTAACTCAAAATAGTACTAGGTATTAAAAATCGTTATTAAAAAACCGATAAAGACAAAAGATATGTATATCTAAATACATACATTGATATTCAATAGATATAATATCTATATGATTACTAACAAAAATTCAAGATCGAATTAAATCGTTAGAAATAACTTTTTAAACCTCTCAATTATCCATTTTTTCTGATTGAACAGGGTTGTACAGCTTACAAAAATGATAAAAAGTTGTTGATATTAGAGAAGTTTAGGTAATGGAAATTCATTCACAAATGCACAAATTTCCCGTGCGCTCGCCGATTTTCAATCTGGTATAAAAACGTTTTGCGTGAACGTATTTCATTTTTCTTTTGTTAATTACTTATTTATGTTATATACGAATGAATTCTGTAACAAACCCTACAAAATACCACTTATCAAAAAATACGGGTGCATTTCGGTTATGGAAATTTCCCGCGCGCTCGCCGAATTTCAATCTCGCATAAGTATTTTATTTTCCTTTCGTAAATCAATTATTTATGTTATATGTGATTAAATTCAGTCACAATCCCTGCAAAAATACCATTAATTAAAGAAAAAATTATATAATGTCAAATATAATGCATGAATCCTTTGGCTTTTCTTTTGCATTTTGTTGTTTGGATTAATTATACCTTCGTGAATTTAGAAGAATTCTATTAATTTCATTGTAACAGACAAAAAAAAAAAACACAAAAAAAAACATGGAGAAATATGATTTTACACTGCTCACTAGCATCCCACAAATTCACAACATGTAACCGGTGAATTCCGGAAATAACGGGGGTATTGACTGTTTCACCAGTCGGCGATTTGACGTGGTACATACTACACCGCTGTTGTTGTTTACATAGGATTTCAGCTCTTTTAACTACTGAATCCTGCTTGGACCATGTCGTATGTCGTCCGTCGCGCTTTGAGGTCGACGCACGACAATGCGACACGACATCGCGACAATACGACACGACATCCCGACAATGCGACACGACAATGCAACGCGACATCGCGACAATGCGACACGACACACGACAATAATATCGTAGTGTCGTGTCACATTGTCGCCTTTTAAAAATCGCGATATTTCGCATTGTCGCTTCGTATTGTCATGTGTCGTGTCGCATTGTCGCGTGTCGTGTAGCATTGTCGCGATGTCGTGTCGCATTGACATGCGTCGCAGTCTGACTTTATTGCTGCTCGCGACGCGCGACAATGCGACAAGACACGCGATAACGCGACGTGACGCTCGACAATGCGAAGCGATATTTCACATTGTCGTCTTGAAATGCCCTGCGTTGTGACTGTGCCAGAATTGCGACACACGGCAATTCCAAACGACAAACGACGACGTAATGCGACACGCGACAATGCGAAGCGACATTTTAATAATGTCGTGTCGCATTGTCGCGAAGTCGTGTCGCATTGTCGTGCGTCGACCTTAAAGCGCGACGGACGACATACGACATTTTAGTGATAAATACAGTAGGAAGAACTTTTCTAAAAAATATTTTACATCAACTAAGGCTCTAAAGTAATACGCTTTGGTGTATATCAATTATTTCTATGGAAATAAATAGTTTTAGGTATGTTTTGTCCGTCTGTACGATCTGTAGACTTGCTATAGCGACCGTATAACGCTAATTTTGGTCACATTTTTTTTTTCGAAAAAATTCATCAATTTCATTTTATTATAAAAAGCGTTAGGAGTAAGGTATCAAACTGAAATTTCTTTTAATAAGTAGTTGGAAATATTGTCTAAACGAACATGAAAAAAAAAATTATTCCCCGACGGACACGCCGTCGGGAACATTTGCTGAACTTTGCCTTTTTTGGCTTAAAATATTAGCTGTAAAATAAGGAAAAAGTGGTTATTAAATATTTATTTTCGGTAAATAACTGCAAATAAAAACTTGTTTTGATAGAAAATGACAAAACATGAAAGTTTGTGACAAAAAAAACAACATCTGTTCGTCCGTCTGTACGTAATTTAGGAGAAAAGCTGTATTTCCGTACGGAAAAGGTCCGTGTTTTTCATTTACTTCAAACAATTGTAGAATGTTCCAAACACAAGATATTTTTATGAAATAACTTTCATGAATTAAATAATCTAAACATTGTCTAAACGGATCGGTAATTTATATATATTTTTAGCGCCAACGGTTTCGTCGGGGGACCGTCTCATAATGTACCATTTTTTGTTAAAATATGCATACTTCTTACTATATTAATATCAAATAGAGGGGTGGGCATTGTCATAGGAGTCATATCTTCATAACCTGATGTCCGATTTTAATATATGATACCTTGTTGCAAAGGACAAGCCAGTACCTAGATAAAACAGGCCAAGTCGGGTTCCAACCCGGTCGGCTAGGGGTCAAGGTCATAGGTCAAAATCCGGTAATATTCTCAAAATACGAACTTTTCAGAGCAGTCAAGGCAGTCCTGAAAACTCAAGCACTATCTTCACTAGTACTGAGTCCAACGACACCATTGAGCAATTCTCACGGCTCCCCGGGTCGGGCCAGCTTAGTCTAGGGCAGCACCCTACCGCATATAACAAGTTTGGTTATTTTCTTATACCTGTCCTGAGCTCTGATGGCATCATATGGACTTGTAATATCTTAAATGTAAAGCTAAGCTATCTACAAACATATTCATATATGGTATAGGTAGTTGCCTTGGGTGTAGTATTCCCTACATATTCTATATAAAACTGACATTTTTTAATGAGCTACCAAACATAGCCAGACCCATTTCAGAGAGCAAATCCTTACTTCATTTTAAAGAGTTATGATAAAACTGACATAAAATGAAGAGAAAAATAGGGGTCATATATCTTCTAAGAGCGATTTCTTTTGTCACATTTGCTTATTATTAATGTAAAATCACATCAAAATCACACTGCTGTGACCTGGAAGTACTACTCATACTAAAATTGAGTTTCACTTTACCAAATACAACCTCCTCTCTCATTGTTTCTACCAAAATGTCAAAAATACACCCACAGTGAAATTTTAACAGAAACCAGCTTTAATTTAGACCTCTCTGGCGATGCCAAGTGAAAAATTAGTGTTCAAAAACCTGTCCGCCATTATGCTGATTCCTTTACTATAGTTAGGCCTTTATGTATTATTCCTAAATTAATAAGTTTATTATTAATTAGTGAGAGTACAGTCTTTCTTTTGGTTGCCATGTTGTGTAGCAATACCATAGTCTTTAACCAGAAGCAGTATATATAAAATAACATCACATGAAAAGTTTTTCAAGGACATACAATTATATCAGACATATCTATATTTAATTTTGTCTTATCCTTAACACTGACATTGTTACTATTCCCGCACGATAATTTAAACGATAGCATGTTTGTATTATTGTTTGATTGTTATGGTTCTCATGCATCGTTGAACTCAAAAAAGTTGTTAATGGTAGAAGTTAAGTGCATACGGTAAGGTTATACAAAACAAAAATATTTTCTGTATTGAAACGTTTTCATTACCAACTTTTAGTAACATCTCGAAACCAATAAAGCGGGACAGATCTACCTATCATAAAAATCAATAAAACCAATAATCCAATATCATCGCTACCGGACGGATTCGTTGATTTCCGTACTAATTGTTGTTGTTGTAGTAACACGGGGAAAATCGATAATTAACATCTTTGGTCATTATCTGATGCATTTACAGGCGGGCGGTATTTGAATTGAATGAAGTTTTGATAATTATTAAAGTGAAAATCGGAACAAGTCGAAAATTTATATAATACTTTATTAATTGTCAAATAAAAGTAATATTTATGAATATGTTATCTAAAATATTTAGAAATCGTTACATTTTATACATCGAACACATAGATTTACTTTCTTTTTAATACGTGAAACATCACGCTAACGTATATCTATGTACAGAAAAGAAATATTTACGCACAAGAAACTGTCTGTAAATAAAATAAATATTCAAGAATATGAATATTTTTATCTAAAATATTTAGAAAGCGTATATACATCCTCTATACGCGCTTTCTTTCACATATTATGAACATTAGAATATGAGCTTTTGATTCTAAAATATTTTCAAAATTCTAAACATTTTCGATTTTCATCGTAAAAGGTAGTAAGAACAGCAAATTCTCATGTATTTCCATAACATAAAGTTTGTCAGTAATTAAGTTTTGAAGCCTTCATAAGAAATATAGTATTTTTTTCAAGATATCTAAAAAGTATTTTTGTTGTCAAACGATCTGGAGGCCGGTCGCTTTAAAGAAAAAGAAGTATAGAAATAAGACTTATACTTTTAAAAGGAAATACTTAACCCTTACCATGCTGGACGCGACTATTTCTTCCTTTGTGATCAGTGTAGATCATGATCAGCCTGCACATCCGTGCAGACTGATCATGATCTGCACTGTCTGCCATTCAGCCAGTAAGGTTTTTGGTATGCACCCTTTTCATAATTAATAGTACTATCCAAATTGAAAGATAGACAAGTTCATTATTGTAATTTAGCATGGTAAGGATTAGGTTTCTTATATCGTGTCTAAATAGAAATATCATATTTGCGTGACTGCTGACAAATACTACTACAACATTTAATAACAATAACTTCATCAATATCTCAATTTTAGAATAGCAGACTTAACTAAGTAATAACTTAATATTTTTCGTGAAATTTGGGCCAGGATCTTTACTCAGTAAATATTTACGGAACAACTCTGTTAACGATGTGAATTCTGAATTTGTACTGATTCTTTCTACTGTCATACGATTCATGAAATAAGGGTAAAAATCGTAAAAACAAATTTCATGAAATAAAGGGAAAAGACTTTATAAAGACAGAAAAAAGTGAAAGACATATATTACAACGCCAAAACCATAAAACCATAAAAAAACCTATCACTTATAGTAAGTGCGGTAAGATATCTTTTATGACCCGCCTTGAAACAACACTGACCGGATATTGTTTACCCCTAGGCAATATTGTAATACACAATAAAAGTCGAAGGGTAATTTTAAGTTATTTGTTACAACTAAATCAAATAATAGATATTGCATTTTTTTAAAACGAATGATTAAAGAATAAACCAAAAGCATGCATTAATTTAAGAATACAGAATAATATATACAAAGGAGGTTCAGAAAGAAGCAGAATTATCAGTTCATCAAGGCTATCTTTCAAATTAACGTTTGGTCATATTATGAATAATAGAAAATGATTTTTTTTAAAAAACTTATTAAAAAATCCTATATGAAGAAAAAATGATGACCGCGTCGGAGATCGGACCCGGACCGCCGCGGCAATAAAAACGTCTCCAGATCCTTCGGCAAAAAATAATAAAGGTAACTGGAAATTAATAAATTAATCGTCGTTATATTTCTTAAGAATACTTTGAAACTCAATTACTGACAGACTATATTTCACGGAAAGACATGAGAATTAGTTGCTTTAAGTATATTTTGCGGTGAAAATTAAAAGCATTTGTATATTTAATGCGAATTTAACACTAAGTCCTCCCAAGCGTTTTTTTTTAAAACGACAGCGGATCTAGGTTTCGGCGTTTCTGAGTTCAACAATCAATTTGTTTTAAATTGTCTAATTACAATTTCTTTTTTTTTTTTTTTTTTTTGTCAATGTGAAGTTGCCTACAATTTATAGGCTTTGAGCTATAACAATTTATACCGACAAAGTCAGACTAGCAGACGACAATATTTTCCGTAACAGCTTCCGAGTACTTACGAATGACGGCGGAAAAAGCCGGAATATTTTAAGAAATGTTCACTGTACACACTAAAATGCAAAAAGGACCAAACAAACCATTATAAAATTTTAAACAAATTACACATAACGAAAATTGAATAATTTTTCTACATTTTTAGGGGTATCGAATTTTTGATTTTTTTGCGGAAAATATCTCATTTTATCTGTTATATTTGAAAAAGTCAGTTTCTTTTTACCCGTTTCCTACAGAGTCTATATGAACTGAGGTGGGTCTATTTAAAGTCAAAAAGGACCAACCAAATATTAAAATATTTTTTAAAAAAATATTCATAATATCCGGAATAAATTAAACTTTAAATTGTGGGGTATCGAATTTTTGATTTCCAAATAGAACTTTTTCTATTTAAGTTTAAGTATTTTTTTCCTTCTTTGTTTACATAGGCAAATTTATCGGTTTTCCAATAGACCGATGTTACTAAAAGTTGGTAATGTAATGAAGAAAATCATAATTATCAAAAATGTTATCGTGCGGGATTTATACAATTCAAGTATTAATCCCCAATGATAACGTGATTCCCGCCGAAACGCGAGGACGAGTCCATTTTATGATAACTGATAAAATAACAATTCATAATGCTTGCACATTATCTGACAAGTAAATATTAGTATTTGTTTCTTTTAACTATCCAGTTAGTATACTGCATCATAGCTAAGCGAATAATGAACATAATATTATGTTATATAAGAAGACAAATATGCAAATACAAACCATCAAAGAAAGAAATGAAAATATGGGAACAAAAATGAAAACGAATAGGAAAAACAAAAAATAAATCTGAAGAAAAATCATCATGAGGATTCGAACTCACAAAACGATTTGCGTATGTCCAATTGTTATCTGCACTTTACCCGAATTCCCTATGTTTCATTTTTAGCTCATCTGATTTTTTGAAAAAAAATGATGAGTTATTGTCATCACTTGAGCGGTTGTCGGCGTCGGCGTCGGCGTCTGCGTCGGCGTTGCCTGGTTAAGTTTTATGTTTAGGTCAGCTTTTCTCCTAAACTATCAAAGCTATTGCTTTGAAACTTGGAATACTTGTTCACCATCATAAGCTGACCCTGTATAGCAAGAAACATAACTCCATCTTGCTTTTTGCAAGATTAATGGCCCCTTTTGTACTTAGAAAATATCAGATTTCTTGGTTAAGTTTTATGTTTAGGTCAACTTTTCTCCCAAACTGTCAAAGCTATTGCTTTGAAACTTGGAATACTTGTTCACCATCATAAGCTGACCCTGTACAGCAAGAAACATAACTCCATCTTGCTTTTTGCAAGATTTATTGCCCCTTTTGGACTTAGAAAATCAGTTTTCTTTATGTTTAGGTCAGCTTTTATCCTAAACTATCAAAGCTATTGCTTTAAAACTTGCAACACTTGTTCACCATCATAAGTTGACCCTGTACAGCAAGAAACATAACTCCATCCTGCTTTTTGCAAGATTTATGGCCCCTTTTGGACTTAGAAAATATCAGATTTCTTGGTTAGTTTTATGTTTAGGTCAACTTTTCTCTTAAACTATCAAAACTATTGCTTTGAAACTTGCAACACTTGTTCACCATCATAAGCTGACCCTGTACAGCAAGCAGCGTAACTCCATCCTGATTTTTGCAATAATTATTGCCCCTTTTGGACTTAGAAAATCATTTTCTTGGTTGAGTATTATGTTTAAGTCAACTTTTCTCATAAACTATCAAAGCTATTGCTTTAAAACTTGCAACAGTTTTTCACCATCATAAGTGGACACTGTACATCAAGAAACATAACTCTATCCTGCTTTTTGCAAGAATGATGGCCCTTTTTAGACTTAGAAAATCATGGGTAGGACAATATTTCTATTACACAAAAAAAAATCAGATGAGCGTCAGCACCCGCAAGGCGGTGCTCTTGTAATATATTTATAGTCATAGTTATCGTTGGGGGCATATTTAAAAGTTTTAATCGGCCTGGCGGGACGGGGTTTCGCGACGGTTCAATGCATTATTGTGAAGGTTATGTAGTATATTTGGCAACCTGATTTTTCAATGTTCAGGTCATTGTGACCTTAACCTTTGATGCAGTGATTCTGAAATCAATAGAGGTCATGTACACATCAAGACCAATAAACGTATGAAGTTTCAAGGTCCTAGGTGAAATATTTGTTCAGATACTGAGCGGAAACCGTTTCCAATGTTCAGGTCCCTGTGGCCTTGACCTTTGACCCAGTTACCCCGAAATCAATACGAGTCATGAACATATCAAGACCAATATATCTATGAAGTTTCAAGGTCCTAGATGAAATACTTGTCCAGATATTGGATGAAAAAAAAAGGTTAACATGAGACTCATTATTCGATCCATCCGCCCATCCGCCCATCCGCCCGCCCTAATCTACAAGCCGGATTTTTCTTCGAAAACCCGGCCAATAAAACTCACAATAGTAATTTCCTGAATACCGATGGTTAAAAATAAATAGCCTATTTATTAACGGTTAATGCGAAAGCGATAATGTTAGACACTGATAGCCACACGAGAACTACATGCAGATAAAAACTTGTCATAGTACGCTTATCAGCGACCACTACCGCGGGAAATATACAATATGGGACTGGGAATTTACGGCATGGCTTTTTTTTGTAAACTCCATTTTTTATACTGGCTGTTCAATATTACAGATTGAAATATCTGTGGCTTCGATCTAAATTTGAACAGTATCCAATTTACTTCAAATACAAGGGAAATGGCACATATACCAGTCATAATGTTCAAATTTCGGACCAACCAGTCCCTATATAGGTACATTATCCGTTTACTTTATTTAATCAGGAATAAACAGTTTGCAGTTATTGTTCCGCAATTAACAGTTACCATTTGTCAATAATTATTGGCATTAAGTATATTTAAGTTGGGGACTAGTACGGCAATCATGCCTTCCATAGGAGTCTGGGTTCTTTTTCTCATAAAATCTGTGAAATGACCCTTCGGAAGCATAGAACATCACCATGCAACATAATAGCAGACTCGGTCTATGAGAGGTTATGAAATATGCAGCACGAATCAAGACGCCCCCACCCCAACACACACACACACACACACACACACACACACAGCTACCCTCTTGCACCGACTTGAGTGGAATTCTTTTTTAGTTACTAGTAATGGATTATCTCCACGATCCTAAATGACCAGAAAATATAACCAACACTGAGCCCAAGTATAAGGAGACTTTTTACAGCCGCCACAAGGCACTTAAAGACTGTTGTTGTGATAGTTATAAAATCTGCAAGTTAGTAAGTTAAAGTCCCTAAACGAACATTTACGTTGCAACTTATAATGTTATCCGTCGCCATATGCGTTGGAGTCAGTTTTGGCCCGTTTGCTAATATATGCGCATAATAGTGACAATTCACTGACTACAAGGATGTTGTTTGATTGTGTCATACTTATGTTATGTCGAAAATGCAATCATGGGTCGTTCTGTAGAAAAAATTTCCATTTATATTTAAAATTCCACAAAAACGGCATTCCCTCGCCAACCTTTACAGAAGTGTTTACAATAATGGCACAGAATTGTACTGAACATGTTTTAGTGGCTAGAAGAGAACACATGCTCCTGCCTCACTTGTTGTTTCCATTTCAAAAGCAAAAACAAACCCACTAAAACTCATTACAAATCTTACCGTGACATGGAAAATATATCGCCATTCGGCCATATTTATCCGCCTTTCCTCAGGCTGATGATGTATCGCTATTTTAGGCGGCCGATGCGGTCCGAATTATATTACTGCCGTTGCAAAATCTATAAATTAGCATTTACAATAGTTTAATTTTCTTGTTCAGCAACTCATTTTACTGGGAAAACTTTTGATCCAAAATAACCTAATTTCTATCAGTCAGGAATGCTACCTTTTACATGCAACATTTATTTTTTAATATTTTTCCCATGTGGTATATTATGTATTAAAATAGACCTGTGGTTTTTCTTCATTAAACACTGGATAAAGATTATACTGAATTTGTTTGGTCGTAAGAATCAAAGAACTTGGTATGGGTTTAAATGTGATTTAATGAGCAGGACTGGATTTGTCTACAGTATGTCTCGGCGTGTGTAGAAATTCAACTGGCGATTTTTAAATGCACCAAGAGCAAATACGAAGACATTGATTATGGATGGAACGTTTTAAATAAGATTTTCTTGCTAAACCATAACAATACAACCGTAATCTAGCTTAGATCTAATCAAAGCTCTATAGAGTTTTAATTAAATCTTTGGATCGGCTCCCCAATCTGTATTTGAAATTACCTTTAACAGTGACTTTTCAGATATTTTATAGGTGGAATAAAGTAAAGCTTTTTATCATATATATAATACCAAGAACCTTTGCTTCGCTAACATCGGGTATTTCTGAACCGTCTAGAGAAAGCTCAGTGTTACAATGTTGTTTCCGTAATTGACAAAAGTGGACACATTGAGTTTTCGAAATTTGAAACCATTATCTGTGACCCAACTTTGATTTTTATTCAAACACTGTTCTAATTGGCTTTCGATGGTACGCATATCTTTCGAATGATAACATATCAAAAAATATCGACATATAATGAACAATCTATCCCTGGCAACAAACATTTCACTACATGATTAATTTTAATGCTAAAAAGTGTAAGAGATAAAATGAAACCTTGTGGAACGCCCTGTTCTTGCTCAAAAGCCTCGGAAAGTGCAGAGCTAACTCGTACTTAGAAGGGGCCTCTGTGGCCGAGTGGCTAAGGCCGCTGACATCGGACCACTTGTCCCGCATTGATGTTGGTTCGAGCCTCACTAGGAACGTTGTATTCTTCATGTGAGGAAGCCATCCAGCTGGCTTAAGGAAGGTCGGTGGCTCTACCCAGGTGCCCGTCCGTGATGAAATAATGCACGGAGGGGCACCTGGGGTTTTCCTCCATAATTAAAGCTTGAAAGTCGCCATATGACCAAGAATTGTGTCGGTGCGACGTTAAACCCAACAAAACAAACAATCAAACGTACTTAGAAATTGTGATATTTACATAAATAGTGAAAGACGATCTTTAAATAAAAACAAGGATAAATATCCAAAAGGGAATGCCACTTTCCAAAAATGCAGCTTACTAAATCGTCAAGGTCATCTATAATACCATATTTCCATGTTGTGTAATAACAACATGTTCTTTTTTGACAAATGCATCACGAATAAAATTTTCCAGGCTAACAAGATGATCGCTTAGTTTATACAAATTTGTTTTAGCTCGATTGTAATGAAAGCTTCAAGCTTATTGAAACCACTCTCGAACCCGCTTCCTGGAAAAACCAGAACTGGTGTCATGTCAGTGTGGCTCGAACCCATGAGCCCTGGACTGAACGGCCGGCACCTTATCAACTAGACCACCGCTCCCGTGCTACGTTTTTTGCGGTAACTGATTTGCAAATTTTGTAATTAGGTTTTGAGATTCTAGGTACCAATCTAATCTAGAATTACCAGTTTCGGGGACTCTTGGATTGCGCTTTTCAGTCTGTCCATCTTTTCGTCATTTCGTCCGTCCATCCGTCCGTCTGCAAATTTGTGTTCGGTCCATTACTCTGTCATTCACGAAGAGATTTTATTATTAATTGTCAAAAATGTTTTCCACGATAAGACAAACGTTGTATGCGCAAAACTCAGACCCTAGCTCAAAGGTCAAGGCCACACTTGGAGGTCAGAGGACAACAGTGCTATTTTCATATTCGGTTTTAACCCAATATGAAGAGAGCTAACACTGTTTGGCACAAATATGCTCCATAATAAATGCACAACTTTTAGAGCTCTAGCTTAAAAGTCAAAGTCTCAATTGGCAGTCAGATGTTAACATATCATGAACAAGGTCCCTTTCGTGAACTCTATCATCCGTGAAGGGAATACAATATTATTTAGGGTAGATATTCCCCATAATCAGACAACGTGTCATGCAGAACACTCAGAACCCTAGCTCAAAAGTCAAGGTCACACTTGGAGATCAAAGGTCAATAGATATTTTTTTTCCTGTCGGTCCATAACTTTGTCATGAAACTAGGATTTAAATATCATTTGGCAGTAATATTCCCCTGAATGAGAAAACAAGTTATGCGGAAAACCCCAGCTCCTAGCTGAAAGGTCAAGGTCACATTTGGAGGTCAAAGGTCAACAAGTGTTTTTTTCCTGTCCGGTCTGTAACTCAACGATCCAGAAAGAGATTTTGAAATTACTTTAAAAATGTTCCCCATAGATAAAGTGTCTTGTAAAATACTAGACCCCTATCTTAAAAGTCAAGGTCATACATAGAGGTCAATGGTCAATAGGGCTTTTTCTTTCCGGTCTATAACACTGAATTAACATTACCTGACACAAATGTTCCCCATAATCATACAACGTGTCTCGCGCAACACCCATATCTCTAACTCAAAGGTCAAGGTCACTGTCGGAGGTTAATGGTCAATAGTTTTTTACCCTGTCTGGACCATAATTCTGTCAGCAATTAAGGGATTTTAATATTACTTGAAACAAATGTTAATGTCATATTTGAAGGTTAGAAGTCAACATTTATCTTTTCCTGTCCAGTGTGTAAACTACCTAGAGATTATAGATACCAATCTAATCTATAATTAATCTTACGTTTTTTTTTGTTCGACATAAACAACTAGAAAGGGCACTCGGTTTATAATTATTGAGATTCTTGGTACCTTTCCTGGGTTTTGGTAAAGGAACACTTTTATCTTTTCTCCAGCATTCTGAATAAAAAATGCAGTTTTCCATGTAGTTTTGTAAATTTCAACGATAAATTTTAATGATTCTCGTGGTAAATGTTTCAAAAGCTGAAATCTACAATCAGTTAAAAATTTGAGTACAAAAACGTGCAGAACAATTAAACAAAGAAAGAAAGTCTTGCAATGTCTTATTGATGAACATGTCACTGCTCCTAGACGCATTAAAATCCCGATTAGGCAAAGAAATAAGCACAAATACTATCATTCTTTCTTCTGGCATTCCATTTCGTCATTCTTTTGTAAACATTGCCTAAAAAACAAGAAAGACTATTCAACTTGTAAACTCACGTTCCAAAATGGCAGCCTCCCCAAACCGTAACACAGCACCCAGACGTGCACAAGACTGGCCCCCAAAAACGCGTCGTGCACGCAATGTGAACCTAACCAAACATACAGTGGGACACCGTCTTGAAATTGTCCGTTTGGAAGCTTAAGCAGGATTATGGTGCGAGCATTACCTCTCAACATGTTTCAAATTCACAAGACGGTGTAAATAAAGGTGTAAATCCCTAACAAACACAGTGGCAACAGAAGGCATGGTGTGTAAAACAAAAGAAAATGTTCTTGTAAATGTATATAAAATGCAAGCTTTAAAATAATAAATTTATATAAAAAACAGAACTTATGAAACATAAAGGGCCTGATGGAACAAGCTAATTCTTATAGAACAAAACAACTTAGTCCCGTGGGGATATAAGAACTACAAATCATATAGTCCTCCGACTGTTCCGTCAGACATACACAATCAAAGAGAAAAACGTAAAACTTGAAAGAAGACAATTTAAATACCAAAGAGGGCCAGTCCCAGTGTTCAACGTGAAAAGTTTATCAATTAATTGGCACCGAAAAACATTATAATTAATTAATTAATTGGCACCGGAAAGTATTATTGTAAATAGCCTAATTTGCACCGAAAAGCATTATAGTTAACTGATTAATTGGCACCAAAAAAGCATTATATGTATGGCTAATAAATTAACTGGCACCGAAAAGCGTTATTGTAAATTGCCTTATTGGCACCGAAAAGCATTATAGTTAATTAATTAATTGGCACCAAAAAGGCATTACATGTATGGCTAATTAATTAACTGGCACCGACAAGCATTATTCATCAAGATAAAATGAACTCAATTCTAAACGCAACTCTGCCCGCTTAGCTCAGTAGGGAGGGCGTTGGTCTACGAATCGCGGGGTCGCAAGTTCGATCCCCGGGCGGGGCGTATGTTCTCCGTGACGATTTGATAAAAGACATTGTGTCTGACTTCATTCGTTCTCCACCTCTGATAATTCAAGTGTGGAAGTTGGCAGTTACTTGCGGAGAACAGGTTTGTACTGGTACAGAATCCAGGAACACTGGTTAGGTTAACTGCCCACCGTTACATGACTGAAATACTGTTGAAAAACGGCGTTAAATCCAAAACAAACAATTCTAATTACGAATCTATTCCTCAAAATACTGTTGTTGGCATTCCTTTTGATATGACGCTTGTGTGTACAGTTGAATATACTAGGCATAATGTAGAGATGTTTTTTTTAATGTTTACCATATTATCTTGATTCTTAGATGTGGTGATGTTTCTGACGACGAAATGAATGTATCTCAATGAATCGTTAATAGCCCTTAAACAAAAATATTGACAAAATAAATATTATTATCACATGCGGCAGTCCTGGAACAGTCTTACTTTCACAAGAACGCATGTTACGAAATTGATATCGACACTTTTTTTGCCGCAATAAATTGTATATCATGCAGTCATTGAATACATTGAGTATTTACTTGTACAAGAACATATGTCACATAATTGGCATCGATCTATTCTTTGTTTCTCCGTGATATAGAAGCATAGAACTTCATTGGAAAGCTTAAATGATAAACGACATTTTCTCAAAACACTATTAGAATCAAGAAATTAAATTCAACTTCTTGAAAGGACCAGCTGTGTTCAATAAACTCAGTGGACAGATGTTTTTTGAAAGGGCCTTTCTGCTAGTTAAATCGTTTCTTAATGATTTCCACTGACTTCTATTCTGTGTATTCTAAGAAATTCTCAGGAGTTATCTCGTTTTATGGGCCGTTACTATGAAATGTCGCTAGATGGCGGGACAGGTAGAAAATGGGCGGTTACTTAGCAACGTCTCTAGATGACGGGTCAGGTAGAAAATGTACCGTTACTTAGCAACGTCGCTAGATGGCGGGTCAGGTAGGAAATGGGCCGTTACTTAGCAACGTCGCTTGATGGCGGGACAGGTAGGAAATGGGCTGTTACTTAGCAACGTCGCTAGATGGCGGGACAGGTAGGAAATGCGCCGTTACTTAGCAACGTAGCTAGATGGCGGGACAGGTAGAAAATGGGCCGTTACTTAGCAACGTCGCTAGATGGCGGGACAGATAGGAAATGGGCCGTTACTTAGCAACGTCGCTAGATGACGGGTCAGGTAGGAAATGGACCGTTACTTAGCAACGTCGCTAGATGGCGGGTCAGGTAGGAAATGGGCCGTTACTTAACAACGTCGCTAGATGGCGGGACAGGTAGAAAATGGGCTGTCACTTAGCAACGTCGCTAGATGGCGGGACAGGTAGAAAATGGGCCGTTACTTAGCAACGTCGCTGGATGGCGAGGCGGGTAGAAAATGGGCCGTTACCCGCTAGAAACGTCGCTAGATGGGGGGACAGGTAGAAAATAGACCGTTACTTCGCAACGTCGCTAGATGGCGGGACAGGTAGAAAATGAGTCGTTACCTCGCAACGCCGCTAGGTGGCGAGACAGGTAGAAAATGGGCTGTTACCCGCTAGAAACGTCGCTAGATGGCTGGACAGGTAGAAAATAGACCGTTACTTCGCAACGTCGCTAGATGGCGGGACAGGTAGAAAAAGAGTCGTTACTTCGCAACGCCGCTAGGTGGCGAGACAGGTGGAAAATTGGCTGTTACCCATCCCCAACTTTGAGCGTGAAATATACGAGAACCGCAACTCTTGTCGGTATTGATTTTTTGCCTTGTGCACCGTTGTAGTTGTTTCCCTTTACACTAAAATATCAATAAACCTACTATAGGTAAACTCGGTTCTACGCTGTATATATGGGCTTTTGAACAATGCATCTTGGTTAGATAGAATTATTGAAGTATGCAAATTAAAGCAGAATATTACACATCTTTAAGCTACTGTAATTAATTAGAAACGTCGCTAGATGGCTGGACAGGTAGAAAATGGACCGTTACTTCGCAACGTCGCAAGGTGGCGAGACAGGTAGAAAATGGGCCGTTACCTAGCAACGTCGCTAGATGGCTGGACAGGTAGAAAATGGACCGTTACTTCGCAACGTCGCTAGATGGCGGGACAGGTAGAAAATGGGCCGTTACTTAGCAGCGTCGCTAGATGGCGGGACAGGTAGGAAATGTACCGTTACTTAGCAACGTCGCTAGATGGCGGGACAGGTAGGAAGTGCTGACTGTTTCTCCTGCTCCAGAAAAGCGAGGCAATTGGTTAGGCTGGTAAGCCACACGCCGGGATATAGCATGTTGACGTTCCTCGTAGCAAGGTTGGAAAGTGATTATAATTGGCATTTTATGTAAGTATTACCTTTTGGTTGTGAGTGCTTATTCTCCACTTTAGCTTTTAGTTCTACGAATACGTGGCGATTGTTTTGGCCCGGTATGATCAGTCTACACTTGACAACGCTCGTATTCACCATTATCTATGGACGGCGGTTACTGCCAAAATTGGTAAATATACAATCCATTCATAAACAAGTCAGTCAGTGCAGTGTATTTCAACGCCGTCTTGTCTAAAATTCCATCCCGTCCAATATATTTGCATTCAATGCATTGCAATTACAAAACTTCATTCCATCCATTTAAACATGGAACGATGCATTGAAAAACTTGTTGCGATGCACCGTAATATGAAATCATCCAACCAAACATGATACCATGCAGCTGAATGCGAAGCCGTTTAACACAACGTGAGTACGTGCAGTGTAAAATGAAATGACTTATTTAAACTTGACGCTGTCTACAACATGAATTCGTGCAGTGAAAATGAAACGATTCATTAAAGGTTGGTGCCGTCTAATGCATACTGAAACCGCGTTGTGTGATTTGGAGCGGCGTATCAAAATTTGATGCCATGCAGCCAAATGGTAAGCCGTTTAACGAAAGCACGTGCATTGTAAAAGGTTAATGAGAATATCAGTTCATAAGTTTGTACTTTTATAAATATAGATTCTGGATCAGTTTTACATAAGAATACCATAAATTTTTTCCTAAAACCGGCCTTGTGGTAAAATTCTAACATTTAATTTTAAACAGTTCCTGCAATTTATCTTAGTATTTCGTGAAACATCTTTCTTCCTAGTTTAAGCTTTGTCAGAAGTATGCTTCGTGAAATAACCTCAGTAATAGAAATAATAATGACAAAATTAACAAAAATAAAAATTTCCAGCGTTAATTATTAATAACATAAAATCAATGTTAACATGGATTTCATACCGTACCTGTAAGGGGATTTGTCAGGGCCGGATCTAGAATATTTTGACGGGGGTGGGAGGGGGCACCAGTCTTGAACGAGGACGTCACCGCCGAGGCGCATAGCAAGGTATTGGAGGGGGTGCCTTTGCTAATGTTAGGGAAGTCAGGTTTTTTCCCCAGGATTTTGTTTTAAATACAGGTATGAAATGGTATCCTCAGGTGCATTTAGTGGTATGTGTACTCCCCTCATATAAGGGGGGTTAGGGGGCTCTCCCCCTGAAAATGTTTGAAATACAGACATACTTTGAAATGGTGGCCTCTGGTACATTTTAAGGTCTAAATTTTGAGGTATTGTAGGGGTACGTTACTCTTGATTGGATGGTCAGGGGGCTCTCCCCCTGGAAAATTTTGAAATACAGGTATGAAATGGTGGCCTCTGGTGCGTTTCTGGGTCTAAATTTTGAGAAAAAAGTATTCCTTTGCAAAAATAGTAGGGTGAATCTTTGATGAGTATAGATCATTTCTCAGCCAACTAACTGGGGTTGGGGGGGGGGGGGCACGGGCCCCCTCGGCCCGGCCCTGGATCCGGGCCTGTTTGTGGACCGAGCGAGCGTAGCAGATACTTGTGGAGATAAAATTAATACTTGTATGAAATCCAGGTAACTGACTGTCCAATATAAATGAAATACTGTTCAAAAACGGTATAAGATCTTCCCCACCACCCGAAAGATGTTTCGTTTCACAAACGTAAGGTCCCTTTTAATACTGAGATAAATCGCAGGAACTGTTTAAAATTAAATGTTAGAATTTTACCACAAGGTCGGTTTTAGGACAAATTTTATGATATTTTTTTTTTTTTTTTTGCATAACTGACCCAGAATCTATATTTTTAACAGGTCAAACTTATAAACTGAAAGTCTTATTAACCTTTTACAATGCACGTACTCGTGTTTCGTTAAAACGGCTCACATTTGGCTGCATGGCGTCAAATTTTGATACGCCGCTCCAAATCACACAACGCGGTTTCAGTATGCATTAGACGGCACCAACCTTTAATGAATCGTTTCATTTTACACTGCACGAACTCATGTTGCGTTAAACGTCTTCAAATTGGACCGCATGACATCAAGTTTTTATACACCGCTCCTAATTACACAAAGCGGTTTCACTGATAAGCATTAGACGGCGTCATGTTGTAATAAATCATTTCACTTCACACTGCACGTACCCATGTTGTGTTAAACGGCCTTACATTGAGCTGCATGGTATCATGTTTTGTTGGATGATTTCATATTACGGTGCATCGCAACACGTTTTTTAATGCATCGTTCCATGTTTAAATGGATGGAATGAAGTTTTGTATTAAATGGTCTTAAAATGCAATGCGTTGAATGCAAATATTTTGGACGGGGTGGAGTTTTAGATTAGACGGCGTTGAAATGCATTGCACTGACTGACTTGTTTATGAATGGATTGTATATTTACTAATTTTGGCGGTTACCGCCGCCCATAATTATTGTCTTTCAATGAGATCAACATTACGACGTGATTTCGACCTTCTTTTGGCCCTTTTCCTGGTTTTTAGGCTTATGCCAATAACATTATAATTCTTCAGTAGACTTCAAGCTTATTAACTGGCTTATCTCGTAAGTAGAAGAAATAAAATCATCACAGTAAAGCCACAAACTAAATATCTGTGCAGACATATTTTTATTTAAGAAATAATATATCCAAAACACTGATTTATTTTTGGATAAAATCATTATTTCGAGTTCAGATGCGAAAGAATTATATTATGACGGCGCAGTCTGAGTGATGTACATGATAATACGCATCTAAAGGACAACCAATGATTTTATTCAAGAGGAAATCAGTGTTTGATATATGAGCCGTACCATGAGAAAACCAACATAGTGCGTTTGTGACCAGCAAAGATCCAGATGCTGTTGGCTAACGGCTTCTCTAATTGCAATAGGCCTTTAAAGCAAACAGTATGGATGCGCAGGCTGGTCTGGATCCATGCTGGTCGCAAATGCACTACGTTGGTTTTCTCATGGCGCGGCTTATATATTATCTTGATCAGGAGCGCTACAAATAAAAAGGAATATTATGTACATGCTTTAACGACATCCACCAGATAGTTGCTTGCTTTTTGTGAATGTTTCTTATTCCAGCGCAGCGTTTTGAGTTTTACGCTTGACATAAAAATTGTAAATTTTTGCATAATAACACATTTTTCAGTCTTCTTTGTTTAATAGGAAAATAGTTCAGGTCTTGTTACAATTTTATTTATAGTCCTTCAAGAAAGAAAACGGGATTAAACAGTTCATATTTGTCCAAAAGAACAACACAATCTGTTGTAATATAATTTTACGGTATTTTTACTGTCTCCATGAAATTTTGTTGCACTTTGTCTTATAAGTAACTGAACCAAAAAAAAAAAAAAAAAAATGTTTGATCTATAGTTGGATAATCATGACGGGTGTTTGAGTTCTAGTCTAGACTTAAATACATCACTTCCATCTGTGCTGACAATCTTCACTAGGGGTTCACTGCAAGAAAAATAAATAAATAAATAAATAAATAAATAAATATATATATATATATATATATATATATATATATATATATATATATTTTTTTTTTTTTTTTTAAACTTCGGTCAATTGTTGCACTGATTTGAAATCTAAAATGAGACTTTAGTTGTAGGGAAACTAACAATAATAATAATAATAATAATAATAATAATAATAATAACTTTATTTTCTGAAGGTGACATACTAAGTGTACAAATACAGATATTTTACAACTTATTTCCAGTATGGCCTTCAACAGATATACATTCACACATACACACAATCATACAGTCAATTTATAATTTAACTTTTATACAAAAATACACATATCAGAAATACTTAAATTTTCTCGACAAACACGTCTCAAATTAAAGCAGTCTTAAATAAACGTAATATAACAATAACTATGTTTTAAAAGAATTACCATGCGTCACAAAGATTATACATGACAATTAAGATACATACAAAAAAGAAAGTCTGTCCCATAAGATAATAAAAAGGTCCAGATTTGAATATTAAGATAATATGAATATCATTATTATTGGAAACGAATACAGTAACATCAACTCAACAAAATTCTTGTAATTACAAGTATTTAATTGCTAAAAACTATTGTAACAAGAGAAAATTCTTTAAATCATGCTTGAAAGCAGTTGTATTATAATTATGAAGTTTAATGTAAGAAGGAAGTGAATTCCATATGTGTGCAGCTTTGTAGCTAAATGTTTGTTTCAGGTAGTTCGTCTTAGGTTTAACAATAGAAAGATCCATGTTTTCGATTGAGCGCAGACTGTAATGATCATTATGAACAAAATGTAGTAAATCTGAAATGTATATAGGACAATCTCCTGTTTTACTTTTGTACACTAATAATGAAATATGGTATTTGCACCTGTTCTCAAAAGATAGAAGTTTTGAATTTCTTAATACTTCATCAAAGTTGCTACACTTTGATTTTGTAATTATATGTATAGCGCGACTCTGCAAAGATGTAATTTTATAGTGTCCGATTTGTGACAAAGTCCCCAGACATTGCAACAATACTCCATGGTTGATTTCAAAACAGGTACCAATGATCAGAATGTAAGGTCCTATCATTCCGACTTTTATTTTTAAAAAAATGTTTCCATTTCCGCGCTTAGAAAATAGTTCTTAAAGTGCAGCTTCTCTAGACAAAGCAATTGAAACTTTAACCTTTAACTTGCTGCTGCCTTTGCGGCAGTGCAGATCAAGATCAGCCTGCACCGTGGATGATCATGGTCTGCACTGTTCGGAATCAGTGTTTGTGCAGTCTAGTCTTTTGTTTGTAAGACTTATGTTCCGCTATTTCTGAACTTCAGAAAATTTTAGGAGTATTTAGGTACATTGATGGTTCGGATTGAGCTCATTTATGTGGTTTTTATACGTTTCGGGTATTTGATTGGTACAGCCTAGCCAATAAGAGAACTGCCTCGTGCAACACTTGGAAACAAATAGCAAGTGAGTGTGAGGTTGGATAACCAAGTGTCTATTTTTCCAATGATGCTGACCGTTGGAAGGCGATGTCCCTATATCATTTTTCATTTCCATTGTTTTTTTGTTGTTTTTTTTTCAAATTGGTAAATTGATTGGCACTATAACGAAACACCAATATATCCTTATTAGTATACAGTTGCTTTTTTCACAGCCGATGGAGATAAACAGATATACAAGTGGCCTAATAAATTAACATTGATAATAACTTTGACAGAGTTAACTTAATTCTATACATTCTGATTTAAAGACATTCTTTTAAAACGAGTTTTCAGCAATTCTAAACGCACCAGCGTTTATTAACGGCTGGCACTATACTGTGCATTATTCAGTTATATAACATGGCTTGAAATGTGAAACTTATTTCTCAATCAATTGCATATTATACAGCTGTTGATGTATTTCAGATCAAAACAAAACTATTCTTTATTTCGATAAGGACAAAATGTAATTAATATACTGGAAAATAGGCGGATAGTAAAAATGCCTTGTTACCACAAGCCTTCTGTGTGCACGCCAGTATTCCATTTGTACAAGAACACGTGTTGTCACAGTCAACCTTTTTGCTCTTACCGTCCTTTATTGTGATGTCTTTAGTTCCGACAGTATAGGTACATGATTTTCCTGTGAATGAAGAATGAAAATATTTTTGACATTTGGCCATTCGTATTGTTAAGAAACAATTGGGCCATGATGGTCCGAGAACGGTCACCAGATTATGGCTGCTAGCATGTTTTCGGGCAGCAATCACATAAACACCATTATACCATGGGATATTTTTATGTCTACCGTTTCCTGAAGTTGTTTGAATGGACTTTTCAGCAATAAATGATGGCATTCTTCAAATTCATTTTTTTTTCATTAAGATTAAAATTACTTCAAATGAGCTTTATCTAAGCCAAATTATGAAGGGTGATCTGATGAGTGATGAAACGACGGAAAATGGTCACTGCCATGTAAGTCCTCTAATACTTTCTAAAATAATTTGCTGAAACGTTGATAAATCCTGAGAAGAATATTTTTACCTGTTTCAAGGTGAAGAGCTTTTGTGGTCATTTGACAAAGGAAATAATTTGACTGTAGTGTTGCTCTCTGAACAGTTCCTATATTCGTAATGACCATTTAAATTCCCCATGACAAAATATGGCTTTACTTGGTAGTGCTCTTTTAAGATACTTAACCCTTATCATGCTGGACAGGATTTGTTCAGCCTTTGCGACTATTGTAGATCACGATCAGCCCGCACATCCGTGCAGTCCGATCAAGATCTGCACTGTTCGCCATTCAGTCAGTATCTTTTTGGCAACAACCCCCCCCCCCCCCCCCCCCTTTTTAACACACGCTAATGGTACTGTCCATATTGAAAGATGGACATGTTAATTATAGAAATTTAGCAGGGTAAGGGTTAAGATCGTCAAGTTTAAATCAAGGAGGTATCATAACGTGCAGAATGTAACTAGTCGATGCAAGCTAACATTTAATGCAACCCATTGAATATTAGTATCTTAAACAATTTTCCGTGTGGACATGCATTGGTAATTATAATAGGTTCTCTCTGTATTTGGATATTTAAAGTTATATACTGAGTAATTTCTAAATATTATTTTGTCAGTTTCTGTGAAAATATGTTACAGTCTTCATTTTGATATGATAAGGAGAATTTCATTATAGTAACCTTAGTCTACACTCAACATCCTAATCGGTCAGTTAATATTTGTATTACTATTTTGTTAATAATACATGTATTTACACGAAATTTCACATGCCGACATTTGAATAGGTACTGCAGCTAATTATTAATTCATTTTTGCCGACTCTCTTCCAAGGTAACCGCATAAAGCGTTTTTACTAATATTGGATATTTTGCACCAGGGCATGTGCACCAACATGCACGTGTTCGCTTATATTTTAGGCATTACTGACGAAAGTCCTACTAGAAAAACACATACCATGGTGAAATTGACACAAGAGCAACGCGATCAAGCTGTCGGAATGTTGCTAGCCGGGACACGTTTACGACACCTGTGTAATTTCTGCAATTTCAAAAGAATTCTGATATAATTTGTTTGTAGCTGTTTCTTTGATGGTAATTTCCGTTTTTAACTTTATTCCCGTTTACAAGAATCTTCAATCGTTGGTTATTTACCATTCGCGCTCTTTTGGCGACATTTAACCCAAGTACAATTCATTGAAGTGACCGAATTTGAATTTTGTTGTATAATTCTGACAGCCCGAGCGCGTTGCTCTTGTGTCAATTTCATGACGATATGTGTTCATTAACACGTGTAAGATGGACTAACCAGCACAATGAAAAACACTGGAAAATTCCGTCCGCTGTGTAAGAATGGAGTTTATGTACGTGATAATATATAAGTCATTTGATAGACAAAAGTTTCTTTCTTTATACATTTACTATATTTCTATTTAAAGTAAACAAGAGCTGTCCATAGGACAGCGCGCTCAACTATTTGACGATTTGACAGTAATATGAAAATAATTCCAAGTATAACAACTTGGTGACCTTGGCCTTGGCCTTGGGTATAATGGACCCAGTCCCTGAACATACTTTGTTTGAAAGCTGGACAATGTTTATGTGAACTTACAGTAAGATATAAACAATAGTAACAAAGATATGACAGAAAAACAAAGGTTGCCGAAAAACATTAACCTTAAAAATAAATTAAGTATACACCTTGGTGACCTTGACCTTGGGTATAATGGGTCTAGCCCCTGCACATGCATTGTTTGCATACTGGCCAATGTTAATGTGAAGCTACAATAAGATGTAAGCAATAGTAACAAAGATATGACAGAAAATTAAAGGTTTCCGAAAAACTTTTAACCTTAAAATTAGAACCACCGATCTTCCGTAAGCCAGCTGCATGGATGGCTTCCTCACACGAAGAAATCAACGCGCGAAGAGTGTCGTGGTACCAAACAAATGGGTACAATCAATGGGGATTTCCGATATAGAGTTTAAAGACTATCGCAAAAACTTAAAAATAATAAAAGAAATAAAGTTGAAAGATTTTCAATTTAAGATAAATTATCATATTCTTGTTACAAACTCATTTCGACATCTCATACATAAAAAAGATAATAATTTATGTTCACACTGTAAAAACGAGCGAGAAACAATAGAACATATTTTTAATTCATGTCCATTATTTATAATTTTTTAATAAATATTAAACAGTGGATGAGAAGCGTGTGTGAAATAGATTTGAAAATACAAGAACAAACAAGTTCTTTTCTCATTTGTTAACGATAACTCTAAAGGAAGTTTTATTTATTGCTTAAGTATTACAATGTACATCTTTAAATCAATATTTAAAGAAAATTGTGTACTACTTAATACTCAATCGATTGTTTTATACATATACTTAAAACACATAACAATGAAGCATATCGCCAAGATAAACAATGATAAACATAACTTTGATGAAAACTGGTCAATTTTACTCCAAAAACTTAATATATGGTTACTAACCATTACCCTGATTAAGAGAAAGAAATTACAATATCCATTAGTAGGAAAAGGGCACCATTTTTTCAGGGTTTTTTCTCTTGTACTTTTGTCAGCTTTCCCCCCCCCCCCCCCCTTTCTTTTTCTTAATACAGAATGTTTGAGGTCCGTTTATTTTCTTAAAATTAGAAATATCATCAATTGTTTGTTGATAAGACATTATGTATGGTACTGTGTATGCAAAAAAATAAAAATTAAAACAAAATTCAACGCCCTGACTCCGCAACGGAGGGCCAACTATAGATTTGAGTACTTTTAAAAGAATTGTTTTACCGAAATTTATTTAAGAAACTATACACATTGTACAAACCTTTTTGATTTGGACAAAAAGCACAGCATTGTGTCTGTCCATTTGGTTGTACGGGGTTCGCACAATCGATGACCCCAATACACTTTACAGCAGCACAGTTGATTATCTCTCCCCGTACAGTCATTGCAAAAATAATCAGCATTAGAATCATCTTAACGGAGTCCATGTTTTTCTTCTCTTTCAAAGCTAGTCTCTATGCCTGGACAATATAAGATGATGTTCTGTAATGTATAAATAATTTATAAATAGATGACAATATATGATGTATGACAAAGGAAAATAAAATGTGTCCAATCTCTGAGATGACTAATAAGAAGTGTTTGCTACCCTCAAAGCACATTGCAATATTGAAGTCTTTTCCTAATGGACTTCTGGCCATTTTTAAAAAAAAATTCGGAGCCGCCGTCTAAATTTGCTTTTGTCTCCTTAGAAGTGCGTCTTGTGTAACCAATCAAATTTCTATTTGAAATGTAATCGTAATTTAGTTAGCCTAACTCAGCTTTGTAACGTTTATTCTCATTGGTTTATACGTTCCTGTATTTTTTTTTCACTTAAGAATCAGTAATACGATTATATATAGTCACGCGATAATGCAAAATATTAAATTAGCCGCAGAACTAGTTATTAGAGTGTTTAGATTTATGATTTTGAATTTCCATTTTTTTTGTTGAGTTTCGAATCACACTGAAACAATTTAGGTCATATGACTATCTTTTCCAGCTTTTTAGGCTGATCACTACCAAATAGAATGTAAGCCTTGACAGAAGCGAAAAGTAGTAAATTCAGCGGGTCGTATTTAACGAACTGTAGTTTTCTTATATAAAAGTTAACACCCACTTTTCATTTTGTTTTTCTAAAGTAGCGATCTGGTTCTTTATGGGAATAAGTCTCTGAAAATCTGATATGCTAGAAAACGTCGAAAAACCGTTATGAAGTAAGTGGATTTTATATGAAATAAAGAACAGCTGGATTTAGTGGTGTTCAGCCTTTAATGGTAGAGGAAGACCCTAAGTGCTCTCTTCGGGTATAGGGGAACACCTGGATAGAACCACCAACCTTCAGTAAGTCAGCTAGACGGCTTGCTCTGATTCCTCGCATGTAGAATTCTACAACCAAAGCAGCGAGGCTTTTTATTACAATTATCGATGAGGGGCAAGTGCTTTTTAAGTCAGCGATCACGTGAAATCAACTAAACAATATAAGGAGATAAAACGTAAGGCCCAGAGCCACGTATTTGCAAAGTAGTCCCACACCAAAACGAAGCCGTAACGGAAAAATATTATAGACGGGTTGCTTCAAAAATCCAACAAGTAAATTTTACTTTTATGCAAAATACAGAAAGGGGTAGGGGTAGGGGTAGGGGGTATAAGGTGGGGGTGTAAAAGGGAAAGTGGAACAAGGATGAATATTAAAATAATAATGCTATGTCCCTTAATCACAGTTACCCTACAACGTAAACCACAGGTTGTGGTTAATGACGTTATTTTAGATGAATTTCGGCTGGTGTTCTTGTCAAAAAGGATGAAAACTGAAAAGCTGACATGTGTCATATTTTTACTACAGTTGGCAGTATCTCACAGTCCCAATAAACTTAATACACCCTGAAAGTGTTCTCAGAGATTGTTTATCACCCCGCATTAAAAGGCCTATGCTACAATCCTGAAAATTTTTCGATCACTGATTCAGTACCTATTCCAAAATCAATAGCCTGTTCCTGTTATATTTTTCCATTTTACAGAGAATTTGATACATCGGATATGGTCGTTTCGGCGTCTCAGAGGTATTTTGACGGGGAATCGCTACACATGTCATTCACTAAAATTAAATGGTCTATAATTCTATCGATTATCTAATTCAGTTTGAGTTTGATTATTATTTCTCTTTCCACTAATTTTTCGTCACCGAAAACCGTTTCGTATATCAATTCTCGTCCAATCAGTTTGCGCGTTACAACGCTTATAACGGACTCCAGCTTGTGATGGTGGAGACTCTCCGGACATTTTTTTCATCACGGGCAGGGGTATCTGGCTAGAACCACCCACCTTCCGTAAGCCAGCTGGATGACTTGCTTACATGAAGAATTTTACACCTTAGGCCAGGCTTCGAGCCCACATTGATGAGGAGGAAATGGTTCGAAGCAAGTCACTTTTACCACTCGGTAACGGGTTTCTGTTTTGTTTATACAGTGTAACTTCCGAAAACCGAACGACCTCCGGACCAGCCTAATAGTTCGGTATTTAGAAGTTTCCGGAATTTAGAAGTTTGGAAGTTTACAGGCAAAGTGGACGTGGTGCACTAAAGTTATATTTTTTTACACGTAGGATGAAGGAGATTATTATCCTTTATAATTAATTTATTTTGATAATGCATAGTTTAAACGATGTAACTAAATTAATCAAAACATCTTTCATTCAAACATTAAGAAAGTTTTCCACACGTAAGATATTTAATTCATCACTTTTCATAAATAGAAAACAAATTAAAGTAATCGCTGATTATTTCTTTACTTTTGCATCAAATGAGCATTGTGATTAAAACACGTGTGAAAATAAACTCGTCGCTAATAGATAAACAAAAGAACATGTTGACAACTTATCACGAGCGTTTTTGGATTAACAATATGTTAAAGACAGGTCGCACTTTTAATCCGGCGAATATTTTGTTGTTCGGTTTTCGGAAGTCAATTTTAGTGTTAAAATACAAACGGTCCTTCAAAAATCGTCCGGTTTTCAGAATTCGGAAGTTCCGGTTTTCAGAAGTTAAATGTTACCTTAAGATTTTTATTATCCCTTACATCTGTACTTTAGTATCTTATCATTACATCATGTACGTCATTATCATTATACAGCGAAACATATGTTGTAAAGTCGAAGTTACAAACAACTTTATTTGCGATTGAATAGTGACATTTATACATTTATACTTGTCCAACACGAGAATGATTTAAGAAATAATAAGTTCCCAAACGTGGTTTATCGTAGAATAACCCGAGTTTTGAGTTCTTATGGGTAAGAATATATCACGAAGGCCGTAGGCCTGAGTAATGTATTGTTTCGCATAAGAATGAAAAACTCAGGTTATTCTACGATAAATCACACTTGGGAACTTATTATTTCGATTCTAACACGACATACTAGAATCAACAGTGTTAGAAAAAAATGGTAACTACTTTTTACGACCATGCTACGCACCTGGATCGGATGACGTCATTGCACCCGAGTGGTTTATTGCAGAATAACCCGAGATAGATTTTGCTCTACATGTATGTAGGTTATTTGCTGGTCGTGTTAGAATATCAATTAATCCTACACTCGGCAACTGTGACAGTGGTAGTGTTCTCGTGGTCCAAGAGTTTTGAAGTACGGTACAGTACTGGATATAACCGTATAACAAATCTGTTTCAGTATATTAAAGTAGTTTAATGTCCGAAGAGGCTGTGTAGTTATTACTTACAGAATCAACTAAAACTTGTTCATATTACTTAAAATCAACAAATCATATTTAAACATATAAATTCCTTAATCATTAGACATGTCACTTGAAACAAACGCTGCAGATCGGGCCGCTATGGTGTCTTTTTCTGGCGACACTGAGTACAATTTACATTATGGTGGGCATAATTTTTTCGTTGAGACTGAATTTCGTGGTTGAGCTGAACCACGAAATCCACGAAAAATAATCCCCAAGAATAATAAATATTTCACATAAGATGCATTGGGGAATTGTGTAACAGGTACATTGATCATTTAACGCTGAGTTCCTACATAATCATAAATAACAAACAAAGCTATTTGATAAATAAATAAGAAATACATTTCGAAATATTCCAGTATTCAAGTCCTAAACTTTTACTTTCTGCGTTAAAATGGAATTATAAACTTTAAAAGAAGAGATATTTCATTTTACTTTAAAATAGAAGATAGTAAATAAACATACCTGTATAACAAATCCGTTTCAGTATATAAAAGTAGTTTAATGTCCGGAGAGGCTATGTGACCTTCCAGAATTAAGCCTACATTTATACACCATGGGTTTGTCAAACAGGAGAACTTAGAGCGGTTGATGTAATCTATTTACAACTGAAGCCATCAACAGTTTGTACTTTTTTAAGAGTAATACTAGTCACATGTCGAGAAGATTTCCGCTAGGTGAGTTTACTTTATTTTAGAGAAATCATATTCTCATTAAATATCAATGATTTTTGAAAACTAAATCTTGATACGATCTCAACCGTTTGGCTTTGGATTTTTCAGAATTATATTGAATCAATTGTGTAACATCTGTTGACAAGCCTTCTATCTTGATGATTTGGCATGTATATTCAAGAAATTTACGCGACATGTACATACAAGTAAAGAAAAAAAAAAGCCAGAAAAAAATATACAAATTGCATGTCGAAATTATTTTGAAAATAAAATATAAAACAATAACTTTACATAATAAACATATAAATAGTTTTATCATAAAATAGCTTTATGACACAACATTTTTATCGGGCATCTGTTTCGAGGATAATGAAAAACACCAAGTTAGATCCTCAGTGACCGGCCAGACAAGGTCGATGACTGAGAATTAGGTAGGTAAAACGTCAGCAGTAGTGATTCAGAACACTCGGAAATGATTCGAAATAGCCGCATTCGAGGAGGTCGGAAAAATATTAGGCAAAATAATTGACTTTCCGATAATATCTTTGTATTGGCAATTAAATGGTCTACTGATTAATATATGAACACGAATTTGTACACATTACCCATTTTACTTCAAAATACCCGAGAACATTATACTTTGACTGAATAAAGGATGATGTTCGCAGATTAACATACTCGTTAAAGCATTGCTGTTGTTTTTTTTCTGTTAAAATTGTTATTCAGAATAGTGGTAGTCTGCCATGGGCTAATTTGTTTCACTCAACGCGGGACATGCCGGTCACGTGAGCGGCAAGAAAATTATTTCCGCCGGTTTAAAAATAAACGAACGCATCGGCGTACGCCGGCAACGTGAGGTGCAAATAAGAAAAAAGATAAATTTCCAAATTATTATGATTTTCTATTCAGACCTTTTCAAAAGAAGTTAGCAAAATATTTCTTGTAGTATATTTCTACCTTTACTGTGATTGACAAATATTTTCAGATGTTTAGCCGATCTTATATCGCGAATATATATGATTTGCGGCTTTGCCTATCTCGCAAGACCGCCGGATAGACCCGGGAAGTGCCGGGAAATTAATCGAACGCCTAGCCGGTTGCCCGAGGCAAAACGGCGTACGCCGCAAAAGTGGAACGAATTGGCCCCTAATGTCAAAACTTATTGATACATGCAGTTGTGTCATAACCATACTGATATTGTTTTTCAGTAATTTATTTATTGTTTTATAAGCTGTTATTTACCAAGATTGTTATAAAAACAAAACAATGTAGTAATATTGTTATAACACTAAAACAATGTAGAAATCTATTATAAAAATGTATCATTTACATACTTGTAAATATTGTCGTCACAACTGAAACTCCAGCCAGATAAAATGAATTTCACATGCAGCGCACATAGGATATATCTCACATGTGGAGCAGAGTGACATATCAGGGCAATGCAATGTAGTTAATGATTTTTGAATGGTTAATCATGTCAAGAAGTAGTTAATTTGAGCCGCGGCATGAGAAAATCAACATAGTGCCTTTGCGACCAGCATGGATCCAGACCATGCGCGCAGTCTGGTCAGGATTAGACCTTCCTGGTTAGACTTATACTGGGATTATTTTTATAAATTAAAACTGAAACTGATTAATTTGATTAAATGTCTATTTCTATACAATGACATATCCAATGGCGTTGTACATTTAATTTAACTAGCCTTACAAATATAAATGATGAAATGTAAAAAAACTCAAACAAATTTACAAACTAACACCTGCTGTTATCGTATATAAAACAATTATCAAATATTTAAACCATTGCCATGAAGTCTCTAAAATACAGTGTTGAATGTATCAAGTGATTCACTTTGCGGCATGTTAACGGCAGTTCATTCCACAGTTTCTGGACTAGTAATACAGAAACTTCTATCAGTAAATGTTTTGTATGGAACAACAGAACGATATTCAGAATTGTCTGACGATCGCAAACATACTCTCTAAGCAGTTCTGTTAAATGCATAGGTGCTCTGCTAATGTGACAGCTGTACATGAAAGAAAGTATCTTAAACTTTCTCTTTGCTTTCACCGGCATCCAATGTCAGTCATACAATCTTGTTTGGAACTGTTAAAATTTCTTCCTGTTAAGAACAAGTTTTGCACACATGTTTTGAATACGTTGCATCTTACGCATCTCACTGTTAGCTACACCATACATCATGCCATTGCCGCTAGCAATCTAGATGTGCAATAACTAGAAACAAAACTAAAATTTCAGTGGCTGCTGTGGTTAAATACTTTCGGATGTTCTTAATTCGTAGGTAATTCAACATGGCTGTACGACATTTGCGATTTACATGATCTTTACAGTTTTAGGTTTCATCGGGAAATGCACCAAGATATCTAATTGTGCTTTCAAGTTTAATATCATCACTAGCAATGTTAATAGATTTGTAAAACATTTGTTCAATTAAGGTCTGCTACCAAATATAAAACATTTAGATTTTGAAGTGTTTATTTTCTGTTTGTTTCTATTCATCCAGTCATTGATAGTAACTGCGCACCGTTCGAAGTCTCCGATCGCTTGTGATTCAACCGAAGATGATGTGGGACGAAAGCTTTTATTTGCTATATGATCCCAGTAAAATCGTAGTCTGATATGGATTTTTGAATGACATCAAAAAGAGTTCCAGCATAGGTGAGATAAAGCCACATACCAAAGCCCCTGTCTTGGGTCAGTGTGCATTCAAGCTGGCGGTCTGATGAATATGCATTGTTGATATTAATCTTACAAGTACGAGGCCTTAGGTAGGAGTCTACCTATTGAACAGCTGTTTCCCAGACACCATAATGTGCTTTTAGAACATCTAGCAGAATGTTGTGGCCGTTGGTATCAATTGCCGCACTCAAGTCATTTGCAATAAGGGCCGTGACTTCCTGTTTCTCCATACCATTCAGAAGATCATTGACCAACCGAAGTAGCGCAGATTTACAGGAGTGATATTTCCTCTATATGCAGACGGATTCTTAGGCAAAAGACTGTTTTGATTTACATATTTGTTTAATCTGTAAAGAACAACTTTTTCAATAAGTTAGGACAGAAATGATAAGTTATTCGCAGAACGATAGTCGGAAAGCTCTGGTTTAAGACCTGCTTTTACAGCAAGGGTTTAACAACAGCTTGTTTGTAGAAGATGTGGAATTCAATACCTTGTAAGTTTTTTTCACTTCATCTTGAGCCAAATCAGTAAATTTGTCTAAATTTTGTACATCCTTTACTTGCAGTTCAAAGATTTGATATTCACTTATCTTTTTTAGACTTTTTTGCCATGAAAAAGTCAGTAAATTTTTCGGCCAGTGATTTATTAGACTCTCTTTAAGGCAATGAGTTTTCAGATTTGGTACCAGTTAGTTCAGGTGCTAATCCATACAAAGTCTTGGATTTCCTTTATATAGGTTACTGACCGTTCCAAGGCGGTGCCCCTAATTTCAACTTTGGTCTGTCCTTCTTTTATTTTATGTTGCGTATGCTGTCTTGTTTTTGTTTTGTTAGCATTTCTTTCCTCTGTCTCCTCACTCCCCATATCGTCCCTCCCATCATTTCCCTTTGCATTTGCGCCCCATTGCTTTGGCATCCCCTCTCCTTTTACTATGAATAAGTTATCGTGCCGACTTAATTTTGGCTGCCGGAATCCCTGGGCGGTACCTGATTGTTGTTTCTTTTCCCTGCTTATGTGTGTACTTGTGCGTATGTGTGTCTTGGGCGGTGCCCTACAGTATTGTTATATTTTACTTGTCAGTTAGTTTATCTATGTAAGTTAGTTATGTGTGTGCTGCGTGCGTGTGTGTGTGCGCGTGCCTGCGTGCGTGCGTGTGTCTTTTGTACGTGAGTGTCTGCGCTGCTATGATTTATGTTGTAGGGTAACTGAGATTAAGGAACGTATCATTCCCTTTTGAATATTTATCCTTGTTCCACTGGCATTATCCTTTTCAATCCCTCCCCGTTCCCCATTCCCCCTTTTTTATATTTTGCATAGATTTAAACTGTACTTGTTGGATTTTTGAAGCAACCAGTCTGTAATATTTTTCCATTACAACTTTTTTTGTTTTTGTGGGCCTACTTTGTAAATTCGTGGCCCTATGGCTTTGTTTGTGGTGCTCTGTGCTTCCGAGAAATCTACTCTTACCTATTATCTTTTTTTTGTTGGAATCACCTGTAGTGTTGTCTAGAGTTTCCTTTCTAAAAGACGCCTTTACGTCTTTAATACATATACGCAACTGTAGCATTTACCCTTAACAGAAACATCTTAAAGGTGGACAGCAACATTTTAGTGCACGCGTGCGTGCTTTCGTGTTTGAATATAACGTTTGTGTGATCGGATTTAGCATCTTTTTCAACATCTGTTTTTTAGTCGTACAATCAAGTTAACAGGGTCATTTATATGCATAATAATTGTTGAAAAAGACGCTTTACTCGCTTTAACCTTTCTATTATCCTTTTATTAACATAAAATCTTTCAGAAGATCCTTTGGAAGTATAGAATGCAATCAAGCAAAATAATAGCAGACATGCCACATTACCCTTTGTAACATATGTTCTTTTGATGTATTTCTATACAAATCAATGACATTTTAAACACCTTCGGTTTTTGTCACGCTGCGCTGCGTAGTCGTAGCTGTTTCTAGCCAATAATAATCAGTCGTAGGCCCATCCTTAGTACTTATTTTATTCAAAGAACGTATCAAGGCAAAGTGCGAAATAAAAGGTAGGATTTCCCGGAAGCACAGAACACCCCAAACAGCAACAGCTAAATATGGCAGGCGGGTTACTGGCCCCTACCACTAAACTGATAAAATTCACAGAGGACGACGTGTCTAGGAATTTTTAAACTTCAATAGTAACCCTTTGTCATATTATTTAAACATAATAATTTGCTTTTGCAGTTAACAAGAACGAATTATGGGTGTATTTCATAATAAGTGTCATGTCATATATGATGTTTCTATTCTGGTAATTAAGTGCATAGGAAATATTCTAGTTTTAACAAAAACCCTCCGCAGTATGCTGTACGAAATCTTTACAGGCATTGGACTGACCATACTTGCTTACTTACTGACTTGGATGGCTTCTTTCGTTTGGTTCATTTGTCGCTTTCATATATACTGAATTCCGTCGGACTTTTGTTGTTGGATTTAAATCACACTGATACAATTTTGGTCCTAAACCAATGTATTGTATCAGGTAAATGTGAGTACCTGAGTAACACCACAGACCTTCCGCAAGCTAGCTGACTTGTTCACACGAAATGGGCTGAGTGGTTAAGACTTAGAATCACTTAACCCTCACCAATGTGGGTTCGAAACCTCACTTAGTGTGTATAGTTTCTCAAGTGAGGGAGCCATCCAGCTGGCTTACGAAATTTTTGTGTTCCTATCAAAGTGTCCACTCGTGATGAAATAACTGCCCATGGGTCTTTCTTCACAATCAAAGTTTGAAAATTTCGCTATATGGCCTAAATCAGTTTGGTGTGACTAAACCCATCATGAAACAAAATCCTTACACGAAAGGATTCTACATTCCTTACAGGGTTTCGGAAGAGCGGTCAAGTAGTCTAAAACACTGGTTGAATGTTTTTATTAAGCATAAAGTCAGATGACAGCAGATCACATTCTATAAAAGCAAATAATCTTTTATATCACAGTATTTTGACATACTGACGTATTAAAACAAATTGATCACATTAATGAAAATTTGAGGGTAAAATGTACCATACTAATTTAAACACTCAGTACAGTCATTATCTTTTGAATCTAGATTAATTACAAAACAGGATTTTTTCAACAACTAATACAGTCAAATTCATTAATAAAGAAAATGTATTTATACCAAACATGCTTCAAAAGTCCAATGAATTATTTCGAAATGGAAACAATCTCAAAATGTGTTGTTTTACATGATTAATGATGTAGTGTTAGTTTGGTGGCTGCAATCACTCTTTTCCTCGCTAGAAAAGGATGCTTTTTCGCAACTAAGTACATTGGAGAAAAAGATATATTGAAGCAAAAGATATCATAATTCTTAAGGAAGAAACTCAAGAGGCGGCCTATATTCTTTTTTACTTTTTAAGGTCAGCAATGACTTTGCCAAAATATGTTAACATTTGTCGTATGTAGTCAAAAGAACATAGCGAAAAATTAAGTTGACGTGTGATAGCACATGATCAGTTGTACACAAGCATAAGTATAGTGCGTTTGAGTAATACATTGAGGCAAAATGCAAGCAATTATAGTCTTCATATATAAATACATAAAATGCACATGGAAATGTAAAAAAGATACATTTAGGTAAAGCAATATAAAGTGAAGCTCATGTCAGGACATTAACCCTGGGTAGACGTTGGCTATAACGCGGCAAACGATTAGATGCATTTGCGACAAGCACAGACCAAGATCAGCCTGCACTTCCGTTCAGGCTTATAATGGTCTTCACTGTTCGCTATTCAGCAGTAAATTTTCCGTGACATCCTTCGAATAATAAATGGCACTGCCCAAACTGAATGATAGTCCAGTCCATATTAGAAATTTAGCAAGGTAAAAGTTAATAGGCCTACATGATAATGGCATACATAAATTAGAGCTTAGTTTGATTGTTTGTTGAAATATTTGTTACATCGTTACACAGTAATTATTTAGTTTAACAATGAAACATGTAATACTAGTACGGTTTACATGTTATAAGTTGATCACATTGCAATGGTTAATATACACATGAGGTTTTCCGCACAGTCGCCTTTTCTTATTCGTTCTATACATCACTGAATGCATTCCCTATTGTCCATTGTGTATCAGTTCACCTCTCATGTCCTAAATAAACATGGATGTTGTGTAAATATATTAGATATCGAATAAGTGAGTATACAAAAATCGAGGACCTGGAACAGAGTGAATAAAGGCTTTAGTCTACGTTCTATGTACGTCCGCTGTAATAAGGTCGCAAATATTAAACCGGTATGCACAACCAAGGCTTGTCGCAATACAAGTCGTAAAATCGCTTAAAAAGTTCTGTCTGCTAACTGCAATTTATCATAACATATTATGCTACTTAGTTCTAAATGTGCATTGGTCTTTATACTAAGCCAACAATTCCAAAATTTGTTCACTTCATTTTTTCTGATCAATAAATTCAGACTTTCAAGGTTACAAGTACATGCACATTTTACTGTTTCGTAATGTATATCAATTTTAGAAGCACGTATATGTGTAGCTTATATATCTTATATCTTATATATTTTTACCAAGGGAACGATTCTGTAAATTGTACAAACGACACACACGTGTTTTATATGTTTTGTAGTGATACGTTGGCCTTTCTGCAGTCGCACCTAAAAAAGGGAATATCCTGCAGAGTAAGCCACATTCCAAAACAAAACAAAAAACTAAGTCATGCAGTCGTATGCCGGACTTATTTGCGCCGACGTTCGTAATCTACGCTGTCGTACATTACACATCATTTATGCACTCGGTCTCTGAAGCACATACATTAACAACATGTTTTAAAATTGATATAACGACTTTGACGGTCAAAAACAGTTTTTGGAATATTTTCAAGTGTGAAAATATTTTAACAATATAACACAACTTGTTTTTAAAAAATGCCTGCAAGGATGTAATGCAGTAATGTAAATGAAAACATATTTTACAAATTTAACAAATACGAACCTTCGGCCTCGGATATCCGTGGTCCACACAACATTGGTCAAATGATTCCTTTACAATGTTTATTTCTTCATCCGAAGAACTATTACAGTAGACGCGCACAATCTGTTCCGAAAACGTGTCCGGCAAAACGTATGAAACCTGTATTTGAAATTTATAATTTAGATACATTGGGTGATGTACTATTAAAGGTTAGTTAACATTATAATTTCTTTGAAAAACAAGTATTTAATATTTTACATAAATGATCAAAATGAGCTAACATTTATTATTAGAAACGCTTTCTTTTAAAAAGCATTCAGTCTTCTATCTTGCCATTACAAATGCCATAAGATATTAGGACAAGTTTGTCTGCTGCAATTTTGAATTTCTCATCGTATGTCAAGTTCTCTCGCAGAAAAATGTGACATAACGAGTTCGGATCCTTTGGAAGCAAAGAATGCAACCAAGAATAATAATAGCAGACTCAGTTTGATTGAGTCTGTTCATGAGAGGTAATGAAATGTGCAACACCTCTCACGCCCCTAGCACCGGCTTAAGCGGAACTCTATTACATGTTGAATGGACTCCGCGATCCCAAAGGACCAGACAATATAACAACACTGAATCCTATATAAATCTGGTATAATAATAATAATAATAATCCAAGTACGGGGAGACTTTTTACAGCCGCCACACGGCACTTAAAGATTGCTGTTGTGATAGTTAATAAAATCTGTAAAAAGATCCTTTGGAAGCAAAGAATGCAACCAAGAATAATAATAGCAGAATCTAAAATCTAGTAAGTTTGACCTGTGGTCTGTTTCCATATATTTGTTTGTTTCATCCTGGTCGTATGTTTTGTTTACGTATATGCATTTTCACATACCTTATTTCCATGTAGAGTGTTGTACAAGGGGCTCCGTTCTTTGATTGTGGATTTTCTTTTTTGACTTTTGTCTTTTCTTCTTTTTTTTTTACTTTGATTATATGTTTGTGATTTCAAGCATACATACACTTCTATGACACTGCGGTTTGAGGCTGTTTGAAAGTAACAAGCAATCGAATTGTATATTACAACCAATATGCGTTATCTCATGAGCTAATATTTTGCTTTCTATATATCTAGAAAGCTTACCTGGTCTTTGTCAAGGGGTATTGGCTCGTCTTTCTTGAACTTGCTGTAAAATCTCACATTTTGTATAGGATCCTTGTCATCCATCCCGAGGTTTAATTTGACGACCTTTAAAGTACAAAGTTAACAGCATCAAATTGTACGGCACAGGTAACTCAGTAGGTTTGTTTCTATCACTATATAATCAAATATGTTGGTTAAAGCTTTTATTAATATAGGATATTGTCTAAAAAAGTTTACAAACAAAGCTGGAGTATTAAAATTCATGAACCAATATTATTCAAGATGATATCTTACGTAAACGACATAAAGTACAGAATATATTCTGCTATATTACTGCGTTATTTTATTCAGAGTTTAGAGAGTATTTGAAGGTAGTATCTAGTACTCATTAAAAGAGACATTCTTTTCTATCAAATGACTTGCTTATTAGGAAAAGGACACTAATCTGAAAGGCATACATATTTAAACGTATACTAAATGGTGATACAGACAAAGGTTGTAAACATTTGCCATTATTACATCGAGTTTTGTGTAATTTTCTGCTAAACCTGATGAAACCACTTTCTTCGTGGTTATCTTCTTGAGAAGTGCTTCCTTAAACGACGACTCGGCGAATGGTAATCCCTGAAGATATGAACAGACATTACCTTAATAATAACAAAAATGATATTAGTTCGAATATTAGTAATAAGCATTTTAAAATAAATATGTAGTTATGTATGCACTATTCGGGTATTATTTATTTTGTAATATTAGAAAGAAAGACATCACGCATTCATTTTGCAAAGTCGCAATACAGGGTGTTTGACTATTGTTTACTTATTTATAGATGCAACCAACGGATGACTTCAAGCATATTTGATTCCTTTCAGTTGAAATATCAGACCTATACACAAAAATTTTAAAACAATATTAGCTTTTTAGGTTATGTCAAATAGGAATATATTTTTGAGCAATGTTGTTCGACTTCCTGTGGTCGGCATACTGATAACATAGAAATTGATACCCCTATATTGTCGAAATCATTCATAGTGTAAAGTAACCATTTTCTGAAAAAAATGTTCTTACTTGCATCTTCTTCACTATACATGTCAAATTAAGGACAGGATATGTAAATGACTTCCACATTTTTGTTCATTTCAACAACAATGTTAAATCCGTTCCTTCCCAGACTTACTGTGTTACTTATTGGGTTGTTGTGTAAATTACGAAGAAAAATGCAGTAATTTTGTTTTGTACGAGTACATATGTATATTATTATGTAAATAAATTGTGGTAGGATATGCTTGGATTATGTTTACAACTGAAAGTAAAACCTACAGAAGTAAGTGAAACATTACCTGATCTTTTTTTATCTGTGTCTGTCCCACACATTTATAGAGTTTTCTGGTCACGACGTTCTTGAGAATTTCCTTGGAATTTTTCAACTTCGAATCATTGGATTGCAATATTGTATGGAAAACGTCATCTGTTACTTTTGAAAATGCCTCCATGTCGTTAATGGTTTCCGCCAGGCTGAATTGTGCACTATATACAGATTGACTAAATCATCATCAAATAAAATTATCTTACAATTACTCTCCAAATGGTATTTATTTTTACTTGAATAATGTTCTGAATTTTTTATTATTTTCAAATTTTATTGCCTCCAAACAATCCAGACATTAAAAAAGAAATTAAGAATATTATTGTTCAAGTTTTCATGGATGAAGACATTTTGTATTCATTTGTCAAGTCACTTACTGTTGATTTAAGATTAAAAGAAATGACATTTTTGTTTGCACTATAGTTTGAAGTGGAAACTTGTCTCTTGAAAAACAAAAATATTAACAGATTTTTATTTATAATGATCAAATGACTTTAGCATTATTTGTTAAAGTGAAATTTTTACCCATTCTTTCCCTCGAACATCAAATGATCACTGGCTTCTAGCAATGCATCACACACCCTAAGCGAGTAAATGATATGAATGAAAATGCGGATATTTTGCAAGTCATCTAAATTTACTGATAGGTAAAATTTTATTTCGGAGAAAAATGATGAAATGACGTCAATTTCTTTAATACATTTAATTTGGTTGAATTAGAATAACAAACAATTTTAGTTTGTCTTTTAATTATCATTTTGTACAATGCCGAAGACAAGCATTATCAGTTGTCTGGAGTTAGGTTACATCAACTTCTTAGGGGTCTTACATGTCTTACGTTTAGAAAACACTTTTTATAGGAATTGTACATCGAGGACCGAACGGGAAATGGCCGTCACTTGTTCTTTAATTTCAGTGAGTTACGGCAGCTTTCCGTTCAGCCATCGACTCGACTTACAATCCCCAGGACTTACACATCAATTTCACGGGAACTAAATATGCATGTCTTAATAATTATTCATAGATACGTAAAATTACGAAAGAAGGCAGTTCCTTCTCAGAAATGATCCGATATTGACAATATACTATAACGTACATTCTGCTAATGATATTAGTTGTCTTGTGTTGATATGCTCTCCTATGTAACGTCATATTGGTATAGAACATGTCAAATATGTCCTGTGCTTCCTGAAACACAAATGAACATACACTTGTTGAATAACTCACATCACAAACCAAATTAAAAAAGCAGTATTTCATCGAATGACTTTAATATCATTATTATTTTTATTCTCAATTAAACATTTCCTTAGGACAGGATTTACATTAAAAATTATTAAGGAACATATCCACAGACAATAAAATTGTAATATAGAAAAAACAACATGTATATTGTTGTTCCATACAACATTATGTGAAATTCTCTTCATATAATGTAAAAGATAGACATTTAAAATCAACAAAAAAATAGTTCACAATGATCCCCAAAACTCAGACTTTTTAGTAATGAAAGGTCTCATCTAGCTGTCACTTAAAGTGATAGTGCATCAAGTGGGTTATTGTTCCTCTTATTGCGCATTAACCTTCAGCCTGCTGGCGGCAAGTGGAATTGCCTTTGCGACCAGTGCAGACCAAGATCAGCCTGCACATCCGTGCAGTCTGATCATGGTCTGCACTGTTCGCTATTCAGTCAGTAAATTTTCAGTGAACACCCCTTCAAACAATAAATGGTTCTGCCCAAATTGAATAATGGACCAGTCCATTTTAGAAATTTAGCAGGCTAAAGGTTAAATAAAGACGAAACAGTGATTAACCTATTCCATCATAATATTACCTTGTCTCTGAAGCATATCTGTGTCGTTCCACCTTCCACTTCAAGTACTCTTGCTACTGATATACACCTATCGAGATCAAAGATGTTTTTCATCCCAAGCATATAGCTATCTCGAGCTAAATAGTCCCATCTGTCCACGTCAATTCCGGTGTTCTTGTTTGAAACCACCTATAATTATCCAGTTGAATTATCTAAATCGTACTGATTGTAACAATTCGTGAAACTTGACCTAAGTCAGACGTTCGTATCTTTTCTGAGTGTATTACAGAATTCTTGGCCTCTGATCTCGGTGTCCAATAAAGCAAAACAATTACGCTGCTCGTTCAGTTTCTTAAACTACTATTAGGCAAGACAGATATTTTTATAAACATCCTTTAATGTTGTCTTCAATTTGACTGTTTTGGACTGAGGGTAGTTTTTATTTTAAACAGTAACCTAATATTCTCTATATTTCAGGTCGTTAGTTCAAACCCTACAGGGTCACTATTTTTTTATTTGTTTGTTTATTTCCTCCTTCTTTTACCTTAATACATTCTTCTAATTGTTTGTTGCAAGGTACAATCTTCTGATAAGAAAATTGAACATATAACGGAGACCAGTATGACAAACATGTTAAGTACCAATCTGAAAGCTGATTGTTCGAAAATCTAGACGCTAAACCTTTTTATTTTTCGTTTAGAGGTCTGTCTATCGTTCAAATATCATTATTTTTTTATTAGAAATTTTGATAAAATTGTGTTTTGTTGGTATTCATGTTACATGTTATTTTCATTTCGACAAACAATTTCGGTCAGATAAAACATGGTTTGTGCGCTTTTATTATATCCGAAAAGAACACTTTGAGATGTGAAACCAAAATTTGTAGTCCTGTTTGGCGCCATATAACCTATACTGTGTTGGTGCGCCGTAAAACCCAAATAAATAAATTACTTTGCACATTATAAGATATCTATCAACTTTTTTGTCCATGTATGAAACCATCATCAAATATGCAATGTATATTGTCTCAAAAGAGGATGCGATATGAGTTTAATGCCTTTCCGAAAGGTGTACAGTTATATAACAGAAGTTTGATAATTTAATCTAAACATTGTTTCTGAATTTAGTGCCAGTAACTAACTTTTAATTAAAAAGAAACACTCAGAAAAACGTATATGTATCTTTTGTCATTTATTCCGCATAGTTATTTTTATGAGACATGATTATAGACTACAATGATGAGAATTCATGTACCTACAGATTTTTATTGGAGTAATGGTATGTTCTAGAACACGCATCATCACAAAATTTAAACATTATGTGGAATACTGCCCTTAATTTGTTTTGGAACGAAAGGAACGTTTACAAACAAGCTTCCGAAAATTCTACAAAGGGCAGAAAGTTGATGAAGTTTTCAGAATTGTCCTTAAAATGAGCTTTCTGCACAAATGTCTATAGAATTAAATTTATCTTAACCTTAAACCCTAACAAAACTGCATATTTTTCTAATGTGTACATGCCTGCCCTCTTTCAGTGAACTTTACTGATACTTACATAGTATTTTTTACACTGTTCATTAAGTTACCTCATATAAAAAGGCCTGTTCTTTCCCCCGTCCCTTGAATTGAATTTCCCAATTCTGAAAGTACAATAAAAGTTATAGAGGATTGTTACTGGGTATATAGGATCGCACAGTTTCATTTATTACACGAAATAGATTACAGAGATATATGATGTCTAAATTTCTAGTATATTTACTATTTTCATAAATGAATAATTAACAAACAAAATGAAAATAACTTGGGTAATGCTAGAAATACTATTCTTAAACGCCTGACAGCCAATATACAAACAATAATGAACACTCAATGATATCGTTTTGCTTTATGTACCGTTTACAGAACATCGATTTGTGCTAATATATGAAACATTTAAGATTACACCCTCCCGCAAACTTTCATCGTAACTAAAAAAGGATGTATGAAAGTAAAATGTCTTTTTGCTGAAAAATGTAATCTGTACGACACATGAATGTCAAACAAACCTACAAGAGATCTGTCAATCTTAGGTGAACGTATCATCTCAGTGATAAAATCAATGTCTTTATCCTCAAAGTCATCCATAAGGTCTTTAAAGTCGTTACGCAGAGATTCATCATTTACCTTCAACATATGCTCGAACATTTTCACGGATGCATCTTCGTACTATATCGATAAAAAGAGTAAATATCCTGAATAAAAAAAGTTGCGTTGGTCAACTACCAATAGTTATAACTATATTCCATTTATATAAATATACCATATATTATAAAAATGGAAAATCTACTATTAAAGAGAACTTGCATAAAATATTTTCAATAAATTCTATGACTACTAAATGCCAAAACACTTAGTCAGTATAGTACTCTGGTGCAAAAATAACTACAAAATAAGATTTTGGTCCTATTACAGACTGAAATTTACAGATTTTTATTCATTCTATATAGTCTATCTGAAAGATATTGCCACTTTATGTTACAATTTTTGTCAAATAAAAGCACTTATTGTAAAGCCAAACGATTAAGCGTTCAACGGTTGTAAATGATGAGAGAGAACACCATGGATTCAAAACCTGATTTTAGAAAGTTGAAAACCTGATTTTAGAAAGTTGAAAACCTGATTTTAGAAAGTTGAAAACCTGATTTTAGAATGTTGAAAGGTTGGTTAAATTTCACTCTCTTTGCATTGAAATGATAACTATGTAAGATGATGGATATCACAAAGTTGAAAGCGTATCACAGATCCTGTCTGTTACCTACCCAGATTCAAATTCTGAGTCTCAAGAATATATATCATTTTCATAATCTTCACACACCCGCCTTTAGATGAACCCTATGAGATTTCCTATGAATTTTAAGGACTAAATGTTTTGTTTTCAGTATACGCACATTGAATGTATTGTCATTGTCTTCAAATTACTGTTCGTTATTTCGACCATTTAGACTGAATTAATTAAACACAGTAATAAATGCACTGTATAAATAGCAAAGGACGAAAGAAAACCATACAACCTCACAATAATTAGGAAAACAATACCTTCCAATCTTCTTCGAATTTGGGGATGAATTTCTTTTCAAATAAGTGTGAAAATGGTCCTTGACCTAAACATAAAAAGGAAGTAATATGTATCACATTTTATCACTGATCGCCAGTACAAAATTGTCGATTGTTGGCACCTTATATCCTCGCATCACCACTTAAATTCCAAGTTTTAATTCGATAACTTGAATAGTTTTGAGGTTGTGCTACGTACCGAACAATTCAACTCCCTGCACATCATTGAATCGCCGCCACCTACCTATATGCCAGTTTTGAAGTCCTTCAGTGGACTTATTAAGTTATGACCTGGCCACAAAATATGACAGACAAATTTAAACTTACCCTTTTACCTACCGACCAAGAACATAATTCTGCGCTTTGACTTTTAACTGGCAATTCATAAGTTTATACTACTGCGTATTATACTAGCTCGCAAATATTGCCACGTATAGTTTCTACAAATTAGACTCCAAAGAAACAGACGACGTCCGTAACAGAATTTTTTAACAAATGCAAATATGAACATTACTGATCATCAACATATCTTCTGTAATAGAAAGACTTAAAAAATTAGACAATGATACGATCATTAGCAAAGAACATATAATTCGGTATGTTTTAGTGTAACACCTTTACCTCCATTTACATACCATTCTCAGTCGTAGAACAATAGCTTTTTGGAAAAAATCCCCATTTATGCGGAATTGAAAATGCAATAAAAAGCATGTTTACCAATGTTTCTTGCTGTAAAGTATTCAAAAGTTAAACACCCTATAGTTATATCAGAACTATGGTTGCTGATTTCTGCCATTTCGACTGTTCGTGTCGGCGAGGCGTATCGAAGTAAAGAAATCACAAAAGGTCGAAATAATGCTTTTGTGTCGTGTGTTCGACTTTCGACTTTCGAGACGAATACACGAAGTAACGAAACATTGAAGGCGAAATGACGAAATTTCAGAGGCGAATACACGAACTTTTGTATCTTTCACATTTCGTGTAGGTGGGTATTAAAACTTCCTGTTGTTGGTCCTTCTTTTGTCGTGTCTTCGTGTATTCGCCTCGAAGGGCGAAAGGCGAACACACGGCAATTGAGCTGATTTCGACCTTTCGTTACTTCGACCCGCCGACACGAACACACGACAATTGTTCCACGTAGGGTCTGCCTTAATACAGTAATGAATAGTAATGTAGCAAGACATCTTTTATGGAATATAAATCATTATCTTTCATAAATATAGATATTGTGGCTGATCTCTGCCATTTCGTGTGTTCATGTCGGCGAAGCGAAATGTCGAAGTAACGAAAACACGAAAGGTCAAAATAATGCTTATTTGTTCGTGTCGGCGGGTCGAAACGTCAAAGACACGAAAACACTAAAGGTCGAAAACTGCTTATTTGTCGTGTGTTCGCCTTTCGCTTTCGAGGCGAACACACGACGACACGAAACATTGAAGGCGAAATAACGAAAATTCAAGGGCGAACACACGAACTTTTGTATCTTTCACTTTTCGTGTTGGCGGGTATTAAAACTTCGCGTTGTCGCCCTTCTTTTGTCGTGTCTTCGTGTATTCGCCTCGAAAGTCGAAAGGCGAACACACGACAAATAAGCAGTTTTCGACCTTTCGTGTTTCGTGTCTTCGACCCGCCGACACGAACACACGACAAATGTGCATTTTTGTCCTATCGTGTATTCGCCTTCCGGTAGGCATGCGCATGACAATTACACATAATTATGCTGCTTTAGCTGGTATTAGATTTATACATACATTACGCTTCTACCAGTCTTACAGGGTATCATTACGCCGCCTTGAGCTTTGAATGCTATCTAACTAAAGTGTTTTACAATTTATAAAATAATATTTGTCCTAAATTTATGAAAGATAATAATTTATATTCCATAACAGATGTCATTGTATAAATATTTTATCGCTGGTATTAAATTTGTACATACATTAAGCTTCTATCAGTCTTACGGGGCATATCATTACGCCGACATGAGCTTTGAATGATAATGTTTTTTACCATTTATACAAAAAAATCTTCTCAATTTATGATAGAAAATATTTCATATGCAATAAAACATGTCACTCTTCCATTGCGCATCATTTTGCTACATTACTGTATTAAGACAGACCGTACAAGAAACATTTGTCGTGTGTTCGTGTCGGCGGGTCGAAGTAACGAAAGGTCGAAAACAGCTCAATTGTCGAGTGTTCGCCTTTCGAGGCGAATTCACGACAAAAGAAGGGCGACAGCACGAAGTTTAATTACCCGCCGACACGAAAAGTGATTAATACAAAAGTTCGTGTGTTTGCCTCTAAAATTTCGTTATTTCGCTACTTCGTGTATTCGCATCGAAAGCCGAAATGCGAACACACGACAAATAAGCCAAATTTCGACCTTTCGTGTTTTCGTTACTTTAACATTTCGCCTCGCCAACACGAACACACGAAATGGCAGAAATCAGCCACCATATATAGAACAAATATTATTTTATAAATGGTAAAACACATTATTTAGATAGCATTCAAAGTTCAGGGCGGCGTAATGATGCCCCGTAAGACTGGTGAAAGCGTAATGTATATATACATTTATTACCACCGATAAAATACTTGCACCATGACATCTTTTATGGAATATAAATCATTATCTTTCATAAATTAATGCGAAATGTTATTTTATATGTGTTAAACACATATCATAGATCACACTGATCATCAGTAAAGCTTGTAGAGGTGTACATGTATAAATTTTATACCAAAGACTGACACGTCAAAATTTATCGAATTTAAAAGATTTTCCATAGTTAATTGATATTAGATAATTATTTTATGTGTGGTAAAACGCATTATCGAGATAGCAATCGCAGCTGAGTGAGACGTAATGATGCTGTATGTAGGCATTCTTTTTTTCCAACAGCATTTATGTGTTCCAGCATAAACAATGAAATTATCGCAATATTTATTTACTAATTCTAAGTTAAACGCAAAGTCTATAAAATATCAATGTTATCTAACTTTCAAAAGTAGTTGATATTTTCTGTGTGACTAACGCTGCAGAGTTTTCTTACGTATTCGAAATTTTAATTGCATATGCATTTGACTTTGAATAATTACTGTCGTATCTTAAAAGGTTACAGGAAATCAGGGTCACTCAAAATGAAAGACCCTGATGAAATAAACCAAACGCGGCTGTTTATATACCAATTACCAGTTTCGTTACTCGACGCCCGAGACTATTGATGATTAATGCGCATGCCTACCGGAAGGCGAATACACGAAAGGACGAAATTGCACATTTGTCGTGTGTTCGTGTCAGCAGTCGAAGACACGAAAACACGAAAGGTCGAAAACTGTCGGCGGGTCGAAATGTCGAAAACACGAAAGGTCGAAAACGGCTTATTTGTCGTGTGTTCGCCTTTCGACGTTCGAGGCGAATACAAGAAGACACGACAAAAGAAGGGCGACAACACGAAATTTTAATATCCACCGACACGAAAAGTAAAAGATACAAAAGTTCGTGTATTCGCCCTTGAATTCTCATTATTTCGCCTTCAATGTTTCGTTACTTCGTGTCACATTCGCCTCGAAAGCCTAAAGCCGAACACACGACAAATAAGCAGTTTTCGACCTTTCGTGTTTTCGACATTTCGACCCGCCGACACGGACAAATAAGCATTATTTCGACCTTTTGTGTTTTCGTTACCTCGACATTTCACTTCGCCGGCACGAACACACGAAATGGCAGAAATCATCCACCATACAGAACGGAAGTGTGCTCACTATGTTACTTAGCATCAGAAGAATAGAAAAAAGAGCACACACTCAGAATTACAGAATGTTGTATAGGTATATGTTCCTTTATAACAGTAACCATGCAGAATTAAAGGGTGTTATCTGGATATTTCTATGTATGATGATACATCCAAAAATCAAAACACTCGCCAATTATTTTGGTCATGGATGTACGTATGCATGCATTTCAATTGAATGTTCCTTCGTTAGACCATTTCTCTGTGCCATAGTTTCACAACAGGGCCTAATTTGTCAGATGGAAATGTATAGAAAAAAATGGAATACCCACTTAATAAGTTTTCAGACCAAGTTGATATAAATTTACCGAGGTCATGGCATAGCCCTGCAATCTGCACACACAAAATATCCTTTTCACTTAATAGGTCACTCTGTCGTTCTTGTATTGCTCTCAATAGCTTTCCTGCCAGATAGCAGACACTGAAAACAAATATTGAACACTCGCAAAATAAATAACTTTTAATATTCGTGTTTTTGTGGATTATATCTAACAATTTCACAGCCAAAATTTGAACGCAAGATCGTGTGAATCATAAATAACCTTATTGAAATCCTTATCAGGAATTATAAATAACCTAATAAACTTTATCGGATATACTTCAGTTAAGACATGTGTTGACTTGAATTTTAAAAAAAGAAATTTATTTACTTAATGCATTTCAGATAAAATATGTTCACTTCTTAACTTGAGATGTTTCGTTCTTACACTCCTAGTGTTTCTAATGTGGAAAGATTTATTTGGATTTCGATGAACATAGCCATTCCATATAATATTTTCTAGTTTATGGTTACAGGCATTAATTCAACGTTGTCAGGAACTTTTTTTTTCGGATAGCGTCGTTTGTTCTTTTTACATTTAAAGTTTTACATACACGTGCTATGTATGGTGTTTCGTTTCTGCCATGTCGTGATGTCGAGTTGGCGCCTTCGCCAGAACGACAACACGACAGCACGATTATCATTTTTGCCGAGCCACCATAGCTACACGTCTGTGACTAGAAGTATCAACTGAAAGGGAAAATTGAAAGGTCTTCAAATATACATACCCCAGCGAATGTTCAAATCTGTTGTGACTTGCACCCGGATACACCAGATAGCATGTTCCAAGCTGTTTAATATTTCTCAAGCGTTGAAAGTACGGTGTATCCACAATCTTCACGCACAAGGGGTGTAACTCTATATGACCATGAATAGGGTCGTTAAACACCTTACAATTAAAAAGAACGGTCTCACCATTAAACTGAAAATCATACATAGAGCTCCAGTACGCTTAAAACAGTGTAATACTCCAGTTTAACATCTATCGTTACAAAGCTGCGTTTTTCAATATTTTCTATTACCTATTTCAAAGTTGATGGTGTTTTCGTTAGTCCCAGTTTTTCGGCGAGGATCAAACGCAGGATACTATTTTTTATAGTGTATTTTTAACGTTTATCATTCAAAACCTATCATAAAAGTAGCTGATAACAATATCTTAGTTAGGGAAAACAACCTATACTTTTGATCAGTTTAAAATGATAATCTGCAAATTGTACATTAATACGACATTTTGTGTCGTTGTGGCTCTTTCCTTAACACGGCAATTAACATAACTTTGAAGTTATTTATATCATCCACTTAATGATTTTCAAAATGATATTTCCAAAATCAAAAAGACATTATTTCCGTCCATATATATATTGACATTATGTAAACTTTGAGCGGGACTTGGACTTTCAATACTTGCGGCAAGACGTGTCTGTCTGTATCGCACTGAGAAAAAAATGCCTCATCATACTAGGTATATGATTAAAATTAATATATGGTTTACTTTTGTAAATATTTGATTGCTAACATGTAAGTCCGATATGAGCACTGTTTGCAAAGGGTTTTCTTGTTGACCTTGTCAATACAAAAACACGACAAGACTATTAACTGAACACAAAAATGTAAAAGCTATCAATAAATGCTCATGTTATTTCTTGTTGTAAGATGCGTTATGTAAACATGCAATAACTGATAACAAAAAGTGCTAATTCAGTTTAGAATAAAGCAGATAAGATATAACGAACACTAGATTTAAGGTAAAAAGTGTCAAAACAAACTTGTCAGGTACTAGATCTACGAGGGATATTCATTAAATTCCCGTACTGTTCTTTTAAAAGCGAAACTATTGAGTGTACGTTAAAGAATATATACATGTATATTTAACAATATCTGAGTAACTATCACGATTTCTTGGATTTGAATCCAAGCAGTACGTTGTAATTCGTTACTATGACTACGCCAGTGGAGCGTCATGGAGTACCTTAGAAAATACATTAAGTAATGTTTTGCCTTTTCAGTATTAGTTAATTTGTTAATATGGCATGAAAACGTCATAATAATAATTATCTTTGGTTATGTAAATTAATATACGCTCGACATTAAACCGAAATTTTGACGTCATGCACATAAAACAATGAAGTAGTAAGCAAAGGAAACAGGAACCACGAAACAAGAACATATTGGTGATGATCATTTTTTTTTTAAAGATTTGAACGTTTAGAAACATTCTCCAAACCATTTTCCGGACACATTTTCATATTTCGACTCCATTATTCCCTTAAAAAATATTTGACATAAATGAAGCCCACACTGCATTTATAAACTTCAGCTCCTTCCGCATCCGATATTGTAATCAGCATCGCGTTGTGACGTAAAATATGGGTTTCATGAGTCCTCAAGTGGGGTCACTAAAAGAAGTTATTTTTCCCGTGAGGTAAACCAGTTGCCGGACAAATATTTTGACGATGTTTTGCTGTTATTTTGATATCGAAATATGTAATTAAACTATTTTTACACATTTATTTATCATTAATCTCTTCAAAAATGCACATGAAACATAACCCAATGTTCAAAAGCAGCTACGAAAGCAAACCGAAGTTGACTATAAAAACTCGAATTTCGTCTAACTCGAATTCTTGATCATTCCAATAGATATAGAATAAAATTAGTGCAGAAAGACAGCCCTGCATTTTATGTAACTATTACCGTGAAATTAAAAGTAGCACATGTTATCAGCAGACAATCAATATGTAGTTTAATTACCGGTATTTCTTCCCCACTTGGTACCTCGGCAAATGCAAACTACTGCGCATGCGCAATGCTATCTTCATGCCCCGTTAAGACAGAGAGTGGTTTTGTAAACACAGGCGAGGTATCATCATACAACCTAACATTATACAGCCTTGTAATATAGTGGCTTGTTGCAGACATGAAGAACAAACATCTAAATGATCTGGATGAAACAATTACGTGAGTAACAACGGAATAAAGCAAATATTGCATGTGTCCATAAATTGGTCCTGTCCGGAAACTGTATCCCCGCCAGTATAGTCTGGGTAACGGGCCTATGGACTTTGCTATATCCCCAAGGCTGAACGCTGATCTGTGCGGAATCAAGTTTGAAACATTGCGAAGGATCAAGATGACAGTCCAAACAACAGTGTTCACTTTATGATCAATACGATTAAGCACCACATAAACAACATTTATTGAGAAGGATAATACTTTGAAAAACGTAATATCATCCTACTGACATTCGAACTGCTCCGTGGGTGTCTAAATGTATATATGAAAATCGTTTTTATTTACAGTTACATACCTTTATTATTATCAAAATTTTGCATATTCAACAAAGATAGCCCAAATTAAACATGATATAGACTATATTATAGTATTAACTAATATAAGCATATCGAATTTAGTCACACTGTCCAGGAACTTAATGACTGCCCCTCGTTTATCAAATATATCAAATCTTTAACAATCGGCATGGTATTTTTCTGTTTGACCTTGAGAAGTACATTAGAAATATAAATCTATATTTCCATGTCATATAGTTACTACATAGTAGTGACAATCTTACCTTGGGGTGTGGACTTTCGGCCATTGTCGCTTCTTTCGAAGTTTGGAAAAGAAAGTATTTTTTCTTTTCTATCTGCAGACGAAATAATTAAATTAAAATTTACAAGTAATAGTTCTTAGTAAATATTAAACTTTAGATATTATAGCTTAAGTTCAAAGGTTGCCACGCAACAGTGTACGACAGCAATATGTAACATCCTTAGTCATAAACTTTTTTTAAAGTAGATTCAGTCAAGGTCATATTATTTGGGAATTTCCAGTACTTAGACTTATAATGATGTATCAGATAAGACCAAAGCTTACGGTCGTTCATACTAATTGCTGAACATTTTAGATTCATTGGATGATCATATTTTGCTTACTTACATTTATATCGATAAATCTTGTGCTTAAGCATGCGTAATGGTGATGGTTCCATCCTGAATCCCCGTCAAGTTTCGATGTTTATATGAAAATGCTATTTAAAGGCACTGGCCTCTGGTTTGGCTAAAAATGTTTTTTCTTTAAAATTGAATTTTGGTCATATTAGGGACATTAGAACATGATTTTTGTTTCTAAACTGTCTTGAAAATGCCAAATCAAGAAACAAAAATCATGCCCGACTTGGGAATCGAACCCGGGTCGCCGCGGCAATAAATATTTGTTTGCAGGCTTTACCAATATACCAAGGAGGAATTTATTTAACGAGCTTTGTAATTTTTTTCAGTTTACCATCGGTACCCCCGTCATAAACGCTTTTCAGATTTGCGTTGAAAACAATTAGTAAAAACAACTAATTTTTATGTTTTCATAACTTTTAAATTGTCCGTAACTAAGTTTCAAAGCCTTCTTAAGAAATACATAAATATTTGTCTGATATCTAAAAAAAAATTTTTGTTGTCGTGCGATCTGGAGGTCAGTGCCTTTAAACTCTTTTGCATCTTTTCTGCGTTAAATAAACGCCATGAATTGTGTTTTTAAGCGACAGAAAAATATATAGCATTATATATAGATTTATTTACTTTTAAACTGCAGAAATTAATTTTCGCAACTTACTTGATAAAGACAGTCCAGTGTATATGTTTCGTCATATAATGTTATCAGCGTTTTGCTCAAGTGCAGAGATCATTATTTATCTATCTTCAGGTCTGGACATGCAAGATCGGTTTGAGATTGATTTTTAATAACTGATGATCGTAAATCAATATTTGATCGGCATACTTAAAATTCTTAGTTACCGGGGTATCACGTAGCACAGATGTTTTGTGATACAGGCAGTATTCATTATATATGGTCAATTTCCATTGCAATTATATGTCCTCTTCCAGCCATACGTTGGATCTCTAAAATCATCGCATATCCGTGCACAGAAATACTAATGCTTCTTTGGCATAATTTAGTTGATATACCTAGTTTTCGGTCATACTGATTATCTGGACCAAAATTTAGAGCAATAATATACATTTGGAATGAAAGGTTACTTAATTGGGAAATAGATTTTAGTTTTGCGTGCTTTGTTGAGTTTTGAGTTCAGAATCGTTGTAATCTAATTACTACGCATCTGAACGAAAGAAACGTGTTTTATTTGCCAACTAAGCACGCTAAACTAAAATCTATTTCCATTCTAACTCAGGGCTTTAAACTAGTTATTACAAATTAAAAAATCATTTCCTATATATCTCTATAGTAGCAAAATCAATCGGATCGAGAAATCGATAACGCCGATAGCGTATTTTCAAGGGAGACAATTTCATCGATAAGCCATCGATTTGGCTATGAAAGCTGGCAATGTACGAGGGATTAAACCGGAATAGCCAAAAGTAGGTCATTTTGCGAAACGTGTTCTAATCGACAATACAATACACGGTAAAATCCTTCTTTGTTTATATAAAAGAAAATCTTAAAAGTGTTAGAATTGTAAATATATAATGGCAGTCTTCTTTCTTTTTGAGAAATATTCTGTTGTATCATATTTAAAAGCAGCCAACGCTATATTAGACATTTGCGAATTAAGTCTACGTGGACTGTGGACACCTAAGACGATCGATTTTTCAAGGGGACCGTCTCAACATGATTTAACTAATTTATGTTCGGTAGGAAAACATTCCTATAATGATGGTAAGGTCTGGCTTATTATGCCACCGCACAGGATAATATTTGGATTTGTCTGTTCGTCCGTCTGTTCGTCAGAGAAATATTTTGTTACACATATCGCAAAAAGTATTTGATCTAGCGTCATAACACTTTCCTGAAATGTTCTTTAATATCATAAGTTGCGCATCTGAGACAAAGTTGAAAAGATAAGCTAGTCTGATCGCATTGCATCCGCCGTCGTCGTCCGACATGAAAAAAATCTAAACCGGGTCAGCTGGGATCAAAATGTAGATCAGCAGGTAAAACATTGTCAAAACTGTAGAAAACTTAATATCTTGCGTCTCCATCCCTTTGTTGTTCTTATACGCCCGAAGGAACGTATTTTGTTATACTCCCGGTGTCCATCTGTCCGTCTGTCCATTAGCAATTTCGTGTCCGTTCTGTAATTCTTGAACCGCTTGAAGGATTTCGAACAAACTCGACACAAATTTTCACCACATCAAGACGACGTGCAGAACGCCTGTTTCGGATGGCTCGCTTTAATGTCACACTTAGGGGTCAAGGTCATATGGCTTTGTTCCATGTCCGCTCTGTAACTCTTGAACTGTTTGAAGGATTTTGAAGAAACTTTGCATAAATGTTCATCACATCAAGACGACGTGCAGAGTGCATGTTTTGGATGGCTGGCTTCAAGGTCAATGTCACACTTAGGGCCAAAGTTCATTTGACTTTGTTCCGAGTCCGCTGTGTAACTCTTGATCTGCTTGAAGGATTTTAAAGGAACTTGGCATAAATGTTCACCACATCGAGACGATGTGCAGAGCGCATTTTGCAGATGGCTCGCTTCAAGGTCAAGATTACACTTAGGGGTCAAAGGTCACATGACTTTGTTCCGTGTGTATATTGCTTTGCATTGCGGTGCTCTTGTTTTTATGTGACATCTAGAGTGTTAAGATTTCTTTCTATGCTTTTAAAGGAACTTGGCATAAATGTTCACCACATCGAGACGATGTGCAGAGCACATTTTGCAGATGGCTCGCTTCAAGGTCAAGATTACACTTAGGGGTCAAAGGTCACATGACTTTGTTCCGTGTGTATATTGCTTTGCATTGCGGTGCTCTTGTTTTTATGTGACATCTAGAGTGTTAAGATTTCTTTCTATGCTTTTAAAGGAACTTGGCATAAATGTTCACCACATCGAGACGATGTGCAGAGCGCATTTTGCAGATGGCTTGCTTCAAGGTCAAGATTACACTTAGGTGTCAAAGGTCACATGACTTTGTTCCGTGTGTGTATTGCTTTGCATTGCGGTGCTCTTGTTTTTATGTGGCATCTAGAGTGTTAAGATTTCTTTCTACGCTTAAGGTTATTTACCTACCTTCTGACCGCATATGACAAAGTTTCAGACTTTGCCGATATTTTATTACCATTATAACTATTCAGTCTGTAGCTTTTCTTTGTTTGGATTAGTAACCTTCTTTTAGACCCAATATCAAAGTTAACCTACATTTGACCCGGTTTCCAAAGTTTTAGTAGAAACCAATTCCTGTAGTGTTAACAGTGTTTTTTTTCTCTCTCTCTCTATGATATATAACCTCGTGACCCAATTTTTAATCTCAGATAATCCAGTTTCAAGCTAAATTTTATAAACAAAACAAACATTCTAATCAGGTATCATTAAGATTGAATATTATATCAAGACCTGTAGTGTGTTAACAATGTCTTTAATTTCGCTTTGTGACATTAATTTTTGACCCTAGATAATCTAGTTTTATACTTGATATAGATTTATAAATAGACAAATATTCTGCCCCGGTCTATCAAAGATCCAAAAGAAAAAACAATATAGGAAACACGGCGATCGTTAACACCGATGTATCTCTCCTAAATTACTGTAGCAATGACAACATCGTCCTAGACTGTCCATGTGTCACGTACAATAAGCAGTTTCCGGACTGCGTTCCACCAATTGGCGTTTTCTCTCTTTTCTTGAGACACACGACTTGGCCGATGAGTTGGCTCTATTCAGGTATGACGGCGGAAGAAAACTTGTTTTGTTTCCCTTTTCAATGGATGTTCAGTGTTTAAAATGGGTGCTAAAAATTAACAATACCCGCCATATTTATATGGAAAATGCAAGCAACTTGTCTATGGTGATTTCAAACAAAGTTTGATATGAGCGCTATGTCTTTGTCAAGTTACAGGTCATCAATAGAAAACAGTTCGGTGCACCATTTTTGTAAGAACCGAACGGGAAACCCACTAGTATTCGATTTCTTAGATTTTGACGCATCCATCTGAAGTGATTGAAAATAATTTTGGGCAAAGTTTACTAGTTTGGTCGGCAAAATTAATATATACTTTATATAACAGAGAGGTGTACTTAAGTGCAGCCACGATAGAGGATAGAGGGACAATAGCATACTTTGTATACTACTATAGGTATCTAAGGTACATATATATTCGAAAAAACGGTGATAAGTTTCCTATTTCTGAACGTATCTTGTAAGATTAGCACGTTTTTACTTAGGTCAGATGATCATGGTTACGATAAAAAAGTAGTTTCGACATTTTTGATGAGGAATCAAAATCATTAAGAATTTAAAATCATTAAAAAATCATTAAAAATCATGCTTATTTGAAATGATAAGGATTCAATTATTTTCTTTCTGGTGATCATAAATGTGTTTATTCTGCTTAAAGACGCACTCTTGTGTTTTCTAGCCCAGTTAGGGCTTTATTCAATGTGTGTGTGTGGCGGGGTGGGGTTGTTATTCGACAGTGTTTACACGTGCATGGACACTAGAAAAAAATTGCTGATAGCTTCGAAAATTCCTTTCATAATAATAAAGAAAACATTATCTATAAAGGCAACACAGAGGCCTCCGTGGCCGAGTGGTTAAGGTCGCTGACTTCAAATCACTTGCCCCTCATCGATGTGGGTTCGAGCCTCACTCGGGGCGTTGAATTCTTCATGTGAGGAAGCTGGAAAGTCGCCATATGACCTATCATGTGTCGGTGCGACGTTAAATCCAACTATAAAAAAAATAAAGGCAACACAGTCTTTCATGTGTTTGCACTGACCGTTCCAAGGCGGTGCCCCACTGTGTTCCTTTATTTTTTTGTTTTGTCCTTGTGTGTTTACTCTGTGTGCGTGCGTGCGTGCGCGCGCACGCAACCGCGTGCTTGGTTTACGTTTAGGGGGCTGCGTTTATAGAACGTGGCTTTCCCTGTTGGATATTCATCCTTGTTTTTATATAAAGAAAACCTAATTTTACTAATTAGTTTATCTTTTATTTACATATTTATTACGTGCAAATACAAATATCATTCATCTAAAAGTTATCTTAAAGACATTAACAGACATAGTTTTGCACCAGGCTTGTAGTAATGCTAATGCTAATGCATTAGTAATGCATTATTTTTTTCAAATAATGCCAAGTAATGATTAATGCCACAATTTTAGCATTAAAAATAATGCTAATTTAATGCCAAAGTTAGTTATGCTAATGCTAATGCTTAGCATTGCTTAGGCATTATTTTCTGTATCACTGGAAAAAACATAATACATACGCAAACCAATGCATTGAACTATACATTTAAAACCTGTGAAAGCTCCAAAGTGCAAATTAATGATAGCCATTCAAGTGTGACATGATTAGGTTTGTTAACCAAAATATCAAACAGAATCTATTGTTATCTTTTGACACCTTTTTTATCAATTAACAGTCTGCCACTGATAGTGATGTTAAAGAGTCATGTCAAATAAGGCAGTTAGGGAGCCATTAAACAGGTACTTGACTTTCTCTTACAATTAAAATGCTCATGAATGCGGTACTTCAACATAAGTATTTTTGTGCAGCTCATGTTCATAAAATGCAACAGTGATAAACTATAATACATAAAAGATATCAATCACTGGAGACATAGACAGATACAAAATACTGTAGAATTTAAATGTTGTGTTTCTTATGGTGCTGTTGAATCATTTCAAGTATTTCATACAAATTAATCCCTAGATGGTAGATTTGATTCATTACAAATGAAAACTGTAATAAAGTCATGTGTTGCTGCTATGAAATAAACAACTACAATGGTTAAATGAAAAACAAACAAATTGTGTATGTGATTATAACATGCAATGATTCACAAAAATTAATGCTAATGCTAATGCACCCTATGTAATGCTAATTTAATACATTATTTTGACAAAAATGAGTAATGCTAATGCTAATTTAATGCCAATTTTTTCTAAGTAAAGCTAATTTAATGCATTACTTTTGCAAGTAATTATTAACAAGCCTGTTTTGCATACATATAATCTTTTAAAAGGCATATAACAGTTTTGTTAGGACAAAGTACATGTATTAACATTAACACAAATATACAATATTCAAAACAGACGCTGGAGAAATATAGCCATTACAGAAAGTGATATGTATTTCAATGCACTTTTTTCCGATGAAATAATTACATAAAATTACTAATTATGCGGCGGGAAGCATAATGGCAAGAGCTACCTAAGGACAGTGCGCTCGACTGTTTGAAGCCCTTCCACCTAATACTAACTTACATACAAAAGATGTAAGCTAAAATGTAAGACAGAGTTATAAAACTTGCCAAGTGAGGTCAATTCATGATATTTAAGACGTGTGGAGAATCTGAAAACAGCTGAGTAAGTAACTCTTAAGAAACTTCAAGCAATTTTTCTATGATAAAAGGTACATAATTGTGAGAAATTGAGAAACTAAAGTTATGTAATTTGTCCCATGTTGTCAATTCATGGTGACAATAATGTGTAGGGAATCTAAATCACACTTTTACATATAAAACATTCACAAAATTTCTGTGTTAAAAAAGGCATAATTTTTGTTTTAAAAATGCGTGAAGTTTTAAAGCACTTGGCCTAGGAGATTCTGAGACACCTGTTTACCTGCAAAACTTTAATCTGAAATTCTAAGCTAAAAAGGGACGTAATTTAGACAAAATAAAAGCTAGAGTTATGTTACTTGTTATATGAGGTCCTCTCATGATGACAAAAAAGATGTTTGAAGCATTTGGCCTAGAAGTTCCTGAGAAACTTTCTTGTATGCAAACTTTAATCTGAAATTCTAAGTTAAAAAGGGGCATAATTTTGACAAAATAAAAGCTAGAGTTATATAACTTGTTGCGGGATGTTCTCTTATAATGCTCAAGACATGTGTGAAGTTTGAACGCATTTACCAAGTAGTTTCTGAGAAAACTGCTTACATAAAAAGCTCAACCTTTTGTTACGCGGGCGCCGACGAAATGGTGATTACAAAGGTTCTACTACGTGAAAAAATTTTAAAAGTCGAGCTAAAAGATGAAAACATAAATCAGCTTTGAAAGTTAGCTTCAACATAGTAACCAAACATAATAATTTTTCTATATTTTCGTAAAAAATTTATTTATTTCATTTCCTATTCCAGATATGCCGTATTCCATCATTCCCCACGTGACCTTGTATGTTAAATTTACTCCCCAGTCGTCTCCGTGTCACTTTGCTCGTCACAATCGCTTTCTTCTCCCTAAAATAACGAAATAGTAAAAACAACTAATTCCCATGTGTTTCAATTATTAAACATAAAATGTTTCAAAGCCTTCTTAAAAATAAAGCAATAATTTCCTGTTATCTTAAAATTTTTCATTTTTTTTTTTGCTATCGTACTATATACCGTATTGACAAATCTAATGATTTTATGAAAAGAAAGAAAAATGCAATAAGAAGTTAATATTTTGCTACGATACAATACTGAGTATCGTTTAATACTGCACAACGTTTCATTAAACTAGGACTATGTATATTGTAATCAAGTTTAAACATAGTGATTAGAAGGTGTGCTGCAAACAAACTTTCTGGTGGAAGAAAGAAAGCAATGTCTTTTCTACATTTTTGATATTTGTCGTAAACATTTTCCTCTTTAGAACATAAATAAAGGTGTACATGAAACAATTTATCAGAACTGATGTTCGCGTATCTCTAATTTGTCCGTACACTATGTGTCAGAATAATAAACGACTGTTTACCTTCGGCTTCGGGTACTTGTTTTTACTGCACCATGCTGAGAAAGCTTCTCTCACGTGTTCAATTACATCCTGGGTATTTACCTTGCAGTACAATCGTATGTATTGCTCAGCAAACGTTTCAGGTAAAAAGTGAGAAATCTAGAAATACACAGTTTGGCATAAAATACATTCATAAGGGTATGAAAGTTTTACTCTGATCATATTTATATGTGTATATTTTAATAATTTCCACATCTGCACATAAATTGCCAATAGATCGTGCCTTTCCCTTATTAGTTTTGATAGTTAGTTGTCAAGCAATTATATAGTACTGATGTAGCTGGCATCCCAACCGAGGGAAAGTAACCATGTTTTGTCGTCACTTCCCTATCTATTTCTTAAAGTGAGCATAAGTGTTGCAAGCTGATGGTATACTTACAAATCCAAGAAAAAAGACAACAACGAAAAACGATTACAACAAAATTAAGTCTTTTTTTTCATGATCTTTTATTGCATTTGATAAATTCATGGGGGAAACCTGTTGTACCTGAGATTTTTTGATCGTGATTGCCTTATTCTCGTCATCTTTGCTGTAGAATCTCACATTTAGTATTGGATCGTTCGTCTTCATTCCATAATCCAGCTTAACCACCTGAAATGATATCAGATTGAACTATACATCTGTTCAGCCTAGGTCAGCCTTGTTAGTGAAGTGACCGTCAATTCATATTTGTAATTTATTTTCCCCATCATAAAACTTCCTCCCAGCAGCAGTTTGGTTCTATATATTTAGATCTTAGATAAAGGAAATGGCATCAGGTAACGATTTTTTGTGAATGTCACCTAAATAACGCTCCTTTCAAAGAGAAAATCTGCTATAAAATATAGATATTACAACTGGAAACTATGAAAACCAAATGAGGAGAAAGTAACCTAAGTATCATCTTTACAAACTAAATAACAAGATAAAGAGGTTTCCGTATGTTACTATTAGACTTTCAACAATACTAACATTAACTTAATAAATGAAACTAACTACAGTTGTTTTGTTATGTTTCCGCCAAATGGATATCGGGCAATTCGGTCAACCGCGAAAACCGTCTTAATTTCAGATTTGTTGATGCCTAACGTAATATTCAGGTAGACAAAGTTTGAAAATGAATGCAACATTTTGACTTTTATACAAATTTGTTCGTACTTACGTCAATTTCAAGATCGGCTTCATTGACATTTTTCAACATCTCATTTTCATTTTTGTACTCCAGTATAAATTCTTTTATCTTGTCTGTATCAATACCGTGTCCATTTACTGTAACCTAAATTTTATATTATGGTGTATAAGAAGTAAATCTAAGTGAACCTCCTTGTTGCATTCCTCGTTTTATATCAACACTTTAATCAGACAGACAAGTATTCATTATAGTTTTGTAAACTTGTAACAGATGTTAATATGGCATTGAAGTAAGTCAAAATGACTGTTTTTGGTTATCTTAAATGAAACGAATATCTAAGTTTACGTCCTATACTGAGTGAGCCGAGTTGTGAATACAATAGGAACATCCTTCATGTAAGTTTCGTTAATATTGAAAACACCAACTATGTTTGATTAAATTTTCATTTTTAAAACCAGTGTTCCTAACTAATGCTGCACAAGAGAGAGCCATTTTGAACGATTGGTGTATTCTTTAATTGCATAAATTAAGAACGTTTACATGATATTAGGTCCACAGACACAGCTTAATGTTTTTGGCTGGTGTGGCGTTCAAATCAATTAAGTGGTACTGGAAATCTACCTTAAGACAGTTTTTTTTGTGCATTTATATACTTTCCTATGCATCTTTAAGTCGGTAGAAGGATTACTAATCGAGTCCATTTAAATTCTGAAAACGTCGAAGAATCTGAAACTGTCCGAGAAAATTTGCACTACCCCGAACGTAGGAAACACTGCATTTCAAATGATATCGGGAACTTAGACAGGTGTTTCTATTGTTAAGATCTATAAAATATAGGCAAACGTCTTTGTCACAAAATTGCAACTTGGGACAACATACCAATGAGATAAACTTTAATAAAATTGAATACACGTTATATTTCAAATCATCAAAGCAAACCTTTTTAAATGGCCTCGGTGATATATAAAATTTTAGTACTACTTCTATATCACTTTTTCAGAAACAGTCTAATTTTGATATTTATTATTTCTGGTTGTAAAGTTACTGCTGTTAGAAAATGGTCGTGGAGTGCAATCCATTTCAAACTATAACATTGGTATACTGAGCAATGGTAAACTTATATCGTGCCATGATGATAACAAACTTGAAGTCAGGTTAAAAAAAATATATGGGTATCACAATGAAATAAACACAATTCTTGTACAAACATTATTTTTTGTTTTGCTGGTATCTTCATCAGTTTAAGCATAGGGTGTCAGTGGCAGTGAATGGTCTTACGTCGCGCCATAATGCAATCTTGTACGTCTGCACAACGTAAACAATATAATATAATGCATTCAACTCAATATATTCCGCCCGAGGAGACTATAATTGACTGTTTTGCAACTATCACTACAACGTTTTAAAGACATATAAGTTATTGTAAATTGCACATGATTAAACGTACAGCGTTGGATGTAACGTAAACGTTATGACCATTGGTTCTGAATTTGTTAATTTGAATATCAACAAATATCATAGAAGAAGCTTACTTTTCTCTGTGTCTGTGAAACACACTTGTAAAGTTTTCTGTTGATTATGTCATTCAGAATGTCCTTAGACTTTTCCAACCTTTCATCAGAAGACAATAGTATTGTTCGCAGAACTGTATCCGTCAGCTTGGTGTATGCCTCCATATCATGTATTGTTTCTGACATCTTGAGCTGGGCCCTTTTGTTAGTAAAATGCAAAAATAGGAGACGAGTTGGCATTTCTATGTAAAGTACGTATACTGAAAAAAAAACTAGGAAGATACTCAGATTCATAGTCAAAACTGAACTAAAGGATCTTTTACCTTGTTATTGTTCATTGTAGAGTAATCCTGTTTCGTTACTAAATGCAAAATAGGAGTGTTCGTATTATCAAATTAATTGGTACAAAATGTATCCTGGTATACTTCAGCTCTTAAAATGGATGGTGGCTACAAGAGTTAAAGCAATTAGCATTGCGTGTCCGGAAATAAACTTAATTAATGGCACTCTCTCTTTTTTATTTCATGATAGAAATGAGGATAATAACAAGGTCACAAGTCCAGTGGAAAATGACACACAGCCGACCATACAGAAGTACACATGGAAAACTCGATTATGTCAAAATTGTAAACAATAAAAAAAATCAAAATTATAAACTTAGTTTGTTTTGAACTTTCTAAAACCATATATACCCATTTTCTCCTTCGAATTTAATAATTTCGTCTGCTGCAACCAAGGCATCACACATCCTGTAAACATAATCAACTGTATAACTCTGGAGCGTAAATCTGACGACCATACAGCTGTCATGACATGTAGAAAATCAGCATTGTGGAATTGTAGATACATGAAGGGCCATTTGGAAGCACTGGCCGCAACCCAGCAAAACAGCAGCAGGGCCGGTTTCAATGAGCGAAATGCTGTTTTACTTCGGTTACTGGCATTTCTGAATGTTTTAAAGCAAGAACATTTGAGCCGCACCATGAGAAAATCAACATAGTGCGTTTGCGACCACCATGGATCCAGACCAGCCAGCGCATTCGAGCAGTCTGGTCAGGATCCATGCTGTTCGCTAATGGTTTCTCTCATTGCAATAGGCTTTGAAAGCGAACAGCATGGGTCCTGACCAGACTGCGCGAATGCGCAGGCTGGTCTGGATCCATGCTGGTCGCAAACGCACTATGTTAGTTTTCTCATGGTGTGGCTCATTTTGTCTAATTTGTCTAAAAGATTTGTCTATATGATTGTTCCGAAATAAAGCCCCGAGTGAACAAAAGCAGAAGTAAATGACTGGGTTAGATTTGGTCAGAACTATATTTTCCATTTAACTGATTGAAAACCCAAGAACAACAAGGACTTACATTTTTCCTATAATATTATGTGTCTTATGCTGGTATGCTTTCCTGTGTAAAGTCATTCTGGTATGAAACATGTCATATAGGTCATGTGCTTCCTGCAATATACTTGAACGTATTTTATTATGCATGAACAAGAAGACAAATCCATCAGTATACTTTCAATATATTATCGCAAATACTTTGATTTAGCTTTAAGACCAAGTGTGACAAAATGAAAACTGTTTATGAACTTACACGTTTTAATTCAGAATATCATTTTAATATCACACATAAATCCTTAATTAAGAAGGGATGAAATATATATCTAGGGCAGTTTTACTTACTTTTTCCCTGTAACAAATTTGCTTCCTTCCATCTGCCACCAATACTCGTGCACTGGATATACACCGTGCATGATCGAACGAGTTTTTCATTCCAAGCATGTAGCAATCGCGCGCAAAATAGTCCCATTTGTCAACATCTATGCCATTGGTTTTATTCGCTACCACCTGAAAGTATGGCCCGGTACTAGGGTTAAGTTCATGTATTGGAATTAAATCGTAAAACAGAGTTATTTTAAAGCGGATCTTTTTACACTATCACCATAACAGTTTATTGCGTACTTGTGTCAATCAAACCGAGATTTGGTTGCAGTACAGTATATACTGAAAAGATCTTTTACAGATATTATTTACACATGAAACAAGAACTCATGTTTAATTCATCATGCTGACTGCAGTTATAGACTTGAATTAAAATCCGTCATATACACAGCCACGAACCCATAGGAAAAACGATACTCTGCATCGGGTTTCATACGTTAAATATTTTCCCGTGATTTCAAACAAATGAAAGGAAACGTAACAGTGAATCACTAACAATAAAATGTAAATGAAGATCCTTTGGAAGCATACAGTGCAACCAAGCAAAATAATAGCTCATAACAGACTCAGTTTTGCACGTTTGATAAACCGGAAGTGATGGCGTAACGTCATTTATCCGAAAAACGTAGAATAAAGCCTGGATTCGGCGTACGGAAATGAAAATCATTTTATGAATTATTCGAAACCTGTGAGTAAATTTATTACAATGGCACTGTTGCTATAATATTTCTAAAGTCAAAATATATTAAAACATATGTCACGTTAAAAAATTCAAAACAGTGTCATAAAATTAGCGTGAAATGTCCGGTTCATTTTAATCATGGTCAAATATCTCAAAAATAAGCGCACGGACCTATACATTTTATTTCACCAAATTATAGGCTATGTGTTTATTTACAACTGTGAGAAGTTTCATTAAATCTACATTGTTGAAAAAATTCTATTCGCGAAAATGTTATGAAAGTTCTGATTTTCCCATAGACTCCCATTATGAAATATTGCATGAGGTCCAAATTATTCAAATCAGTCTAGCTAAAAATCAAGCACACGACCCTATCATTTTTACTTGCTGAAATTTCTAGGTATATTCTGAAGTTTTGAAAAATCAGAGTTGAATCAAAGTCTACATTGTAGAAAAAAAATCGATCCAAACGTGCAGAACTACCTTATGCGGAACTCTATTACACTGCTGCTGAAAGAATTCAATGCTCCCAAAAGGACCAGAAAAGATAACAACACTGAAAACTTATGTCTTAATATGTGTGACAATTATTGATGGTATTTGTTATGCAATGCACGATACACGGTGCAACTTTACATAGGTTGGGCTTAAATATGGAATGACTAAATAGCATTTCCGAGGACAAATTCCAAATAGGAATAGCCCTTTCCAAAAATGAAGCCTTCACAAAACAAATGCCTACCGAAGTTTATGTACAAGTGTATGACAATTGACATATAAACACAAAATGAAATTTGTTGATAATTTAAAAAACACAAAAGAAACGCACCAGGATCATACTGGTTCGAGCCTTGGAATGGTCAGTGGCAAAACACCAGTTCAAAGGTGCAAGAGACAATGCAAACGTACATTTTAAAACAAACCTTTCTCTTGCATTTGACTAAATGTGAGCTTGTTATTTGAGAAATGATAATGTTGGTTACCTCATACAAAAAGCTCTTATCCTTTCCTCTTCCTTTATAGGGCCACACCACCTGTAAAACACAAATTGTTAATCTTTATATTTAAAACAAGAATATGCTAAGCATCTTACAATAATATATAGATTTCCATTGCAAATAATTTTAAAAACTTCTATATCCAATACAAGTTGCTCTTCAACTTCATTAGTTTAACATGAAATGACCAAGACAAGAGGCGGCACATTCAAACATAAATAGCTTCAGTATAGGTGTGTCTATTGGTAGCACACCCATGTGTGACTAAAACGAACTTTTCATCAGGAGTACGCTCATAGTTTCATTAGTGTGCCACAACAGAGTGAAAACAGGAATATTTGACCGCATATATTTTTGTATTACGTTTTTTCATCACGGCCACATATACTTGTTCCATGGTAGAAATGATCTTGTAGATCTGTATCAGCCTGCATTATCTTAACAATATTTCTGGAACTTATATCATGAAAGATTCTAAAATCATAAATTGTACCTGCCCTGCTAAGATTGCAGGAACATCAATTAATTCTTTAATGAATGTAAGATCCTCTTCTTTGAAATCATCCATCAGCTTTTTAAACTCTTCTCTTAGTTTTCCATCATCTTTTTGTAACATATACTCGAACATTTGTACAGAAGCTTTTTCATGCTGCAATAGTGAAACGATAAACACATACGCTTCTTTTGACATACGTTTGGTGTTTACAAGCAGACGACATCAGCATATTGCCATAAACTCATTACGTATGTTTTAAATTGAACGTGTTCTATTGAAGTTTTATGACTTTTTTATACAAATTTATTAGCCTGTACCCTGCTAAATTTCCAAAATAGACTGGCCCATCTATTTGGGCAGTACCATTTCTTATTCAAAGAGGTGTTCACTGAAAATTTACTGACTGAATGTGCAGGCTAATCTTGGTCTGCACTGGTCGCAAAGGCAAAGGCAAAACCATTTGCCGCCAGCAGGCTGAAGGTTAAATGATGAAAATACTCCATTAGAAGGTAGTGTACAGATTATAAAGAACATGCATATTTTGACCTACCTTCCATCGGCTGCCCGGTATTACACTTGGTATGAATTTTTGATCGAACAAATGCGAAAATGGTCCATGTCCTGTAAAAGAAAACATGCGTGGTTGGTCTATAGCATACACAGATGACTTATTTCTCATAAATTACATGTGAACCTAAACGTTTTTGAAATCTTACCTTAGTATATAATCAGATTAAATCAGATATTATATTCAAATCCATCCTCAGTATTTCACATGCGGTAGCAAAACTCAAAGTATAACAAATAATCCATGCGGTAGCAAAACTCAAAGTATAACAAATAATATGTACCGATAATTCTTATGTGGTATCCTATAAGGTGACGTATGGTCACTTGAATTTTGCGAACGTGTTGTGTAAATCTTTATATATTAGTACATGTAGTTTATTAAAAGTAACTTTTTAATACAATTTTAAGTCTGTTGAAGTACGTTGGACCCTTGTGAACGAGTAATCGTGACGAATTGAGATTTTCTAGTAAATTCTTTGTACAAAGCTTTCAATAAGTATGCATGTATATTTTGTTTGATTTTTATCTTATATCATGTAGAAAGTTACTGAAATACTAACCTAGATCGTGACACAACCCAGCAATTTCAACACATAAAATATCTTTGTCGGAAATCGATTCATCAGGTTGACGTTCTTTTATCGCCCTTAACAGCTTCCCAGCAAGATGGCAAACCCTGTAAATACGAACGAAAAGCACATTTGAGCCGCGCCATGAGAAAACCAACATAGTGGCTTTGCGACCAGCATGGATCCAGACCAGCCTGCGCATCCGCGCAGTCTGGTCAGGATCCATGCTGGTCGCTTTCAAAGCCTGTAGCAATTAGAGAAACCGTTAGCGAACAGCATGGATCCTGACCAGACTGCGCGGATGCATGCTGGTCGCAAAGCCACTATGTTGGTTTTCCCATGGCACGGCTCATTTAATTATTGCATAAAAGGGTATTTTGCATTTATTTATCTCTAATTTGAACATCTAGTGATAAATGTGAAATAATGTATTAGTAAAAATAGTAAAAATATAGGGGTTTCATTAAGGACTGTGGAAGGGGATTTCCCACTGCTATGGTGGTCTGAAGAATCGGCTTCTTTCCTGTGGCAAATAAAGATCTAAATGAAAGAACGTCAGACCCACCCCCTGTTAAGCAACTTCACCTTCTACTTAAATAAGTAATAAAACCCTTATCAGATCAACAGTAAAGGTTATTTTCATACGTACCCTAATGAATGCTCAAATCTGTTATGACTAGCGCCTGGGTATACAAGATAGCAGGTGCCAAGTTGTTTTATGTTTCTCAGTCGTTGAAACTGTGGTGTGTCTATGATCTTTATACATAAAGGATGCAGTTCTATATGACCGTGAATAGGGTCGTTGAATACCTAAAATGATGTTTAGACTTTGTCAGATTTCAAGGCAACATATTTGGAATTTATTACAGGCCGTTCCATAGCGGTAACCATATGTTTGTTCTAGTTGTCTATACTTTGTATGTATTCTTTGCACATACCGATAATACTCTATGTGGACGCCAGCGCGAGAGGGAATTTGAGCGCGACTATTTTTACTGTCTGATTGACTTTTGTTTTTTGCTGTCTGCAGACTTAGTCAGATAAAAACATGAACAGGTACTGTATATATCCGTGTATATTGCAACGTTTTCGTATAAGTTGACATTGGACACTGTAAATATTTACCAGGGCTGAAAGCTTTGATGAAAAAAGAATGCAGGTAGTCAATGAAATACTAGCACCAGAACTGTTTTATCTATAGCTTTATATGAATCTGTAAGATGATTTTGAACTGTAGAACATAACGGAGCAAAAATGTATTTATGTTTTATGGCGCACCAACACGCGGCAGGTTATTTGGCACCAAACAGGACTGAATATTTTGGTTTCACGTCTCATTTACATAAATTTAACATGTGATGTATGGAGTTAAAACTTTTATATCTGTTCGACGGCAGAATAGACAGTGTTCAGATCCTTTTAGCCGCCTCTTACGGTCATACAATGGTAAGACAATGGTTCCAGTTTTTTTCATGATCAACTTGTTCCAAAACTACATGGAGCATGGAGTTAAAATAGTAATAGTACTACGTTAATGAAAGGCTATGTAACGCTTATCATGACCCATAGCAATGACTTTATCAGAGCTAAATCAGATACAGACGTTGGGTTGTCTCAAAGACTCCAAAGGATGATAAATATAAAGCATTGGGGGTAAAACAATAAATGATAAAATTGAGTCCAATTATGGGGACACGTCACGGTCTATCTGCCGTTGTGAATATAACTAAGCGCTGCAGTTATCAACTTGAGCGGTTATAAATTTTATTTACTAATATGGTGAGATAAAATTCAGTTGATGTTTGACCTGATTTTTGTCAACTGCAAATTTGTGTCAAATTTGTATTAATCTACACCAATAAATTATTAGACTTCGAACAAGTTATAAACAGTGTGTTTTCTGATTTAGTGAGGGGCCTGTCTGAACAAGAACACCCACAACCTAAAACACGCTGTAGACTATTCTCATTTAACAGGAGCTCTTTCTATGATTTGATAACATTGACTACAGGAAAGTGGTAGTATATTTTAAGAGATCCATGCATCATCATACCACTTTACATTTACTAAACAACTTGATTATTTCTAAATACTTGTCGGTCTCCCGCCCGTTTAGCTCAGTAGGTAGAGCGTTGGTCTACGGATCGCGGGGTCGTGAGTTCGATCCTCGGGCGGGGTGTATGTTCTCCGTGACGATTTGATAAACGACATTGTGTCTGAAATCATTCGTCCTCCGCCTCTGATTCATGTGGGGAAGTTGGCAGTTACTTGCGGAGAACAGGTTTGTACTGGTATAGAATCCAGGAACACTGGTTAGGTTAACTGCTCGCCGTTACATGACTAAAATACTGTTGAAAAACGGCGTTAAACCCAACGCAAACAAACAAACAAAACTTGTCGGTCAACAAATTAGAAATATACTTAAACTATTTAACGTTTTCATAATACTATCATCGTTTTCTTAAAACTATAAATGAATTTTTAAAAATCTCTGCGCTCAAAATTAAAGTTAAATCAACTTCATCTATAAATATACATACTTTTGACATTTCATCACTGGACATGTCTCCATTAACATTATGTTCGTCCGTTTCCATTATGTATTCGACAGAAATATCTGGAACTGGAAGGGATTCAATTCCATTCCAAGAAAAAATTTTATTTTAGAAGTTAAGATTATTGTTATATCTTTTATATTGACATGATTATTTCTGGCTCTTACAAAGTGCATTAGGATTCACTTATTCACATTGTCCTGTAACTTTGATTCAGAGTGAGGTTCTTTATTTTCCCAAAGGTGCTTTACCAAAAACCTTCCCTTCCAATACGACGACACACTGTGTGTCAATATCCTGGTGAAATATGTTTATTTCATTGAAACTGCAATAACAAAACGGCCGCTTGCGATAATACGAAAATATTCATCCTTGACCGCCTTAAGATTAAATATTTTGAGGTTTCCATTACTACGGAAATCTTTTTTGTTTGAGAACTGTTTTACAAGGAAGACTACATTGATTTTTACATGATATAAAGGTATAATAAAAGGTGTTTATGAACGACTATTAATATTTAAATAAATTTACTAGAAAACAGGTAAATGGTAACAAACAAAATATTAGAAGTAAAATTTCTGTCAAGATTTATTATCAAAGCTGACGCTCTTAATAAAACGTAAGTGAATTATTGGTCACAATATTGACAAAGCGTAACAAACCTATGTGTAATCGTTTTCAATGTCACTTTTAATATAATCTTTATAAAAGCAAGATACTTAAGAAATAAAGAAACTTAAACAAAGTAGATGTACCTTGTTTTATCCAGTATGTTGTCCTATAAGAATTGTTCAGTAGGTCGATAATCATATTCAACGTGTTACGATAGATAACGATTTCAACTTTTCACATGCAATGTCTTGTTTTTAGGACGTTTGTGCATGTTAAGTATAGTTTGATACATTTGAAAGGTAAACAGATGTCTTACGTTACTAACCGCAAGATCATAAGATTGTTATAGTTTGTAACTTATATTTACAGGTACGTTTTAAAGTACTATTAAATTAAACTTGATCGATTTTAACATGGACCGTGATAATATTTTCCTTAAAGTAATTTCAAGTACAATGGTTTCTATCAATGCAAACAGACAAACATCTTTAAAAACGCGCCATCTATGCATTTCCCAAGATTTTCGTAATGCATATGTTTATGAAATATTCATAATAAATACTAGTATTAAAGTGATAATTGTCTGTTATAAACAAAGCATATTTTTAGTGAGCTTTATATTCAAATTAGTTTTATTCGGTTATTAGTTTTATTCGGATATACCGAGATTCGGTTGTTTTATTCGGATATACCGAGATTCGGTTGTCTTGTCGAAAAAGAATGTTGAAAATCCGTTTAACCTTTACTCTGCTAAATTTCTAAAATGGACTAGTCTGTCATTCAGTTTGGGCAGTACCATTTATTATTAGAGGGGGAGTTAACTGAAAATTTACTGACCGAATAGCGAATAGTGCAGGCCATGATCAGCCCTGATCGCAAAGGCAGATCACTTGCCGCCAGCAGGCTAAAGGTTAAATAGCTTTTCAGTAAAAGATTTTGAGTAAAATCTAGTTTTAAGCAGAATAAATGATTAAAACTAGATTTATTAAAATAAATGTTTTACTTAATGAAAGTCGGGAAATTTTGAAAAGCAAAACAGTTGTTCATAAGTTTTATACCGAGATCAACAAGTAACGACATTTGATTTTTAGTAACGTGCGCAAAATTTTGTATGACGTGAATTACAGCACAAGCTATACACGCACAAATGACAGCGAACACGTCTGCAGTATCACAAAAGAAAGCTCCATATTCGATCAGATAAATGAATAACTATATGGGTATATCAAAATATTTTGATACAAATTGCAAGAATGAAATAATTGCAATATATGGATGAGGCTCTTAAAGTTTCATATCATTTAATTTAGAAAGATCATTGATGAACTAAACAACTGAACAGTAACACTGATTTCAGCCAAAGTCACAACAGCGTAACGTTAGATTAATATCAAAGACACTGGCATTCCACGTTGATTAACGCCAGACAACGACGTTTCGTAGAGCGAGCGTGCCTTTGAATGACGTTCTGGGCGCCCTTGACGTCACGTTCTATGTTGTGTAGGAAAACTTGGCGCGGGAGGTGTCGTGCTGTTCGTGTTAATGAGTACAAAATGTACTCTGTTACATTCATGTCCCTCCTTTCCCACCAAAACCCTTCTCCCCACCATCCCCACCCCTGTTTGTCGGCAGGCCAGTCCGTCGGTCCGTCGGTAAACACTTTTGTTTCCATCAGAAATGGCCTATATTTGTCATACTTCATAGGATGTTTGCATTTGGAAAGAAAATGAACCTTAATAGCTTCGGATCTGGAATCAATGGTCAAGGTCACAATGACTTCATGGCTGAAAACTGTTTCCAATCAATGACTTAAGTATGCTTTTGGCCAAGGACTGTCAGAATTCAATGACTGAATATAATTGATGACTAAGACACTTAGATATTTGATATCTATTATGTTTGGCGGGTCATGTGTACCTGTAATAGGACTCTAAGCAACTTAAATGTCCATTGGTCACATATAACGTGGCTGCTTTACATTAAAACTTCCGTTTGAATGGTTTAAACGGGAAGATGCATTTATGTGGTTTAAATATAAATATCTACCCCCGCAAGCCTATTTCTATGCACATCTTATACGCGAAAGGGTATCAAATTAGCAAACATTTATAGGTGCGCTCCACTCCTTGTTATATATTTCTCAATTCAAAAAATATATTTGAAGAAAACCACAACGTAACGCTCTCGTTAAAGCTCGTCATTCAGGCTTTTTTACAATCGCATACTAGCTACCAAACATTTGATAATGTCAATGCTTCTTTCGAGTGTTACAGACATGGGGCCCACTCCTACTTGTATAAAAAGAAGAAAACGAATTCTGAAAGGATGATGGGTCCAATATATTTCAGATGAAAACTAGCATCATGTCAGTCTTTTAAGAGTTAAAAAAGGGAACAGTTTCAAAGACAAGTGCATTGCTGTCCTTTCTTTGTATAATATCGAAGTGTTGCCAAAATCACAATGAAAGTGTTAAGGTCAGGGATGGTAACTATATGGATGGGCACGTTATTCCACATTACGATTGAACGAAGAAAGAAAGAAACTTTATAGTAATCAAAGATGACTTCTACTTAACTGAAGCGTAGAGGGTGAATCTGCCTGGTTAATCGCAGTGGTCTTTGAAAGTAAGTTTGAAAAACTAGTAGCAAAAGGTTGATAGTTGATTTTGTGAAACATTACCAGAACAAGTCGTTTCTGTTCCCAATCTTTCTTGTACGACTGTAACGCTGGAAAGAGTGGGGAAATCTCTTGTGGCCCATCGGATTGCAATACTTTTAGGTCTTTCTATTTTGTGTGTGTGTTAGCCTGCGTATATGAATGCCAGATGGTAGATTCATATTCAGGACGGACAAGGGTTTTGTTTGCAAGGTTTTGGATTTTATACAACATCAACACAGTACAGGATATATGGCGCTAAACAGGACTAAACATTTTGGTTTCACATCATCTCATCTACACCGAAATAAAAATATGAGGTATGAAATTAAAACGTTTATACCTGCTGGAGCAAAAACCAATGTTCAAGCTCTTAAAGTTGCCTATTACTATATTGCAAGAGTGAGACAGTGGTCCCAATTCTTTTCATATGCAAGTTGGCACACCCTATTACCTGATGTCCACCACGCCGAGGGATGCGGCTGCCACAGAGGTCAGAAATCAATAACGATGAGTAGTGGTGTTAGTTTTTTTAGCTGTATTTTTTCATTTCGACTTTCCATGAAAATATTCTGGTGCAAACATACGTGTAAATGCCTAAACATATTATATAATTAATCCTGGTGGCCAACTTTGCGAAATAAAGAAGTATTCAGCTGTTTAAATTGGACGTTTATTAAAATTGATGCGAAAATCATATTCAACGGCCCAATTCGAAGTGTTTACAAAATATTTTGATCGAATTTACCTCACACGTCAAACGATCAATCATCTGGGGATAATCCTGGCAAGTTTCAAGTCTGTCCGTACGTCTACACCGACGTTATGACCCTCCAAAGGGACCCGGGTACAGTCACGTATGATAAACTTTACCGCAGAGGGCATTTTTAAATGATGCCCATCCCACCGAGGAGTCAAAATATAGGATACCGTTTACGGCAGAGGGAAATTTGGTGTACAAACGTCTTTTTTGGCTGTTTGTTTCGCGTTTAAGTCTTAGGAGGTCATGGAATCATTTGCAGTATGCATTGTTTATATACTTATGTTTTATAAGGGGCGATTTTCAATGGCAAACACCGCTGTAATCAGTCTAGAGTGTATTTCTATCTCCGACACTGCATACTATCTGCTACATGTATAGATTGGTTCTGCTGCTGACTGTAAACGTTCATTTTGTAAATTCATTTTTGTTTCAATTTCTTTTATGATGAAATATACAGAAATAATGATATCTTAAGTCCTGATACGTGCGTTCTTGCAGGATTCAGTGTTGAAGTTACGGTTAATATTAGATATTAAATCGTTTGGCATTTGTTATATACAGCTTTCATTTAAATACACATCAGATCATATAGTTAAACACAGTTTGTCGAGTAGTATATTTAAGCATATATATTTGAAATGCATGAGAATTGTTTAAAAAAAGCAAAGACACTGCTTTGCAACTTACGCTAGAGTGATTGACCATTTAAGTACATGGAACTGGAATACGACGAAAACATTTGGAATGCTGGATATAGGACAGAAAACATATACCGACGTGATTCCAAATGAAGGTGAAATGTTCATTTCTAGTGACCAGCGTGTGGTAATGTATCGAAGTTACAGGGCAAAATATCAAAACTGAATACATCTTTAAAGTTTTCAAGAGAGATCGATCAGAATGAAATCTTCATTTCAGATAGTAACCCGGTAATAACAGATGGTTTAGTTATTTCCATTGCATTTTGGTAGATCTCTCTTGACATGGCAATTAACTAAATGGCCAATCACTCCAGTGTTAACTTCAAAATCATTGTTAGAGGAATAGCACGTGCATGCCTTCATCTTTGGTTCTGAAACTAAATACAAAATAAATTGTTTAGAACATTTCTTTAAACGATTAATGAATAACAGCTTTATTTAGAACCGATCACTTGACTTATGTCACTGACAAATATATTTAAATTTTCTAGCCTAACGGATCTTTTATGTAGAACTATGTTACGATCAGTAGCCTCGAGCTCTCAGTATGAAAGCTTGATAATGCAAAATAATTTGATATTTAATATTAACCTATATTCAATTAACACTGAATCCAGCAAAAACGCAAGTATCGACTTAGGATTTCATTGCTGGCAGCAAATGTCTGTATATTATGATAAAAAAGAAACAAAAATGATTTTACAAAACGAAGACTTTCAGTGGCAAAACATTGTACAGTATCAGATTGTATGCATATATATACTGATTGCAAGACGATTTATCATTTAATATAAACCGTAAATTCAACACTGAATCGAGCAAGAATGCAAGTACCGATACCATCAGTCCTTGAGATATCATTATTTCTGTATATTTCATGAAAAAAGAAATTGAAACAAAATTGAGTTTACGAAACGAAGACTTATAGTAGCAAAACAACGTCGGAGATAGAATGAAGTTCAATCTAGACTGATTACCACCATGTTTCAGCGGTGTTCGCCATTGAAAATCGCCCATTATTAAACACAAGTATATACAATGCATACTGCAAATAATTCCATGACCTCCCAGGACTCAAAAGCAAAACAAACACCCAAAGTAGACATTTTTACACCTCTGTCGTAAACGATATCCTATATTTTGACTCCTCGGTGGGATGGGCATCATTTAAAAATGCCCTCTGCGGTAAAGTTTATCATACGTGACTGTACCCGGGTCCCTTTGGAGGGTCATAACGTCGGTGTAGACGTACGGGCAGACTTGAAACTTGCCAGGACTATCCCCAGATGATTGATCGTTTGACGTGTGAGGTAAACCCGATAAAATTATTTTGTAAACACTTCGAATTGGGCCGTTGAATATGATTTTCGTATCAATTTTAATAAACGTCCAATTTAAATAGCTGAATACTTCTTTATTTCGCAAAGTTGGCGACCAGGATTAATCATATAATATGTTTAGGCATTTACACATATGCCTGCACCAGAATATCTTCATCGAAAGTCGAAATGAAAAAATACAGCTCAAAAAACTAACACCACTATTCACCGTTATTGATTTCCTACCTCTGTGGCAGCCACATCCCTCGGCGTGGTGGACATCAGGTAATAGGGTGTGGTTGGGACCCCATTTGTATGCAAGGGGGCTTGACTTGTTTGTTACCTGTAGTATTGGTCATTTTAATGACGCCAAGAGTTTTATTTGCATATGAGGATAGCCTAGTGATATGCGTGTTCCAGTTTAGATCTGTTGCTTTGTCAGCGTCAAGATGTTTTGCACTGGAGACTGATTCTAGGATTTGGTCATCGATTAGATATTTAATTTCATGACAAGTTTTGCTTTTTGTTGTTTGCAGTAGGCCCTACAGAACATTTTGAGAATAAAACTCTCATGTCCCACTCATTGTTTAGATTTGCTGAGGACATCTTGGAGGATTGCGCTGTCATCTGACGAGTTTATAGTAAGGTGGACCACTGTATTGTCCTCATGACTTGATAAACGATTTGAGATCGTTTACATATGTATAAGTAGAGAGACTTTACACAAACTAATCGCCTAATCACCACCACAATATACCAAACCAATTACGGCAAAGCGCATAACAGTACAAACGAGCGTGCACATCCACAACAAGTCCATTAACCCAGTAAGTTGAGTTTCGAAGCTGCTTTATATACATAACCGAATTGTATTACACATTCGCATGGTGCAACATTTGCATAGATACTCAAATCTCTGTTATCATGTCTCACAAATCCGCAATGACATTTTAGTCTTTTCTTAATTGATTGGGACAAGAGAAGCTGTATTTTTCTCTTTATGGAAGTTAACTGGATCACGAAGATACACTGATTTTATAGAGATAGTTTGCATGAAGAGATATAATTAAATTCAGAACAGATTTTATAGTGATAGTTTGCATGAAGGGATATAATTAAATTCAGAACAGATATATATAGATATTAAGTGGGCCAAGGACAGAACCTTGTGTAACACAGTTTACAGGTGTTTCTTTGGAATGGCCAACCCAAGGCTACATATACAATACTTTCAACGTCCCTGGCGTGCCAATATATATGAAAGTAAAATTATTACTTTGAGAGCACATAGCTTACACCTACATTTAAGGGACATGCCCTCAGATTTATGTTAGTTACTTCGAAATTGAGAAAACACTTTCATAGCGGACACCGTGGCCGAGTGGTTAAGTTCGCTGGCTTCTTATCACTTGGTCCTCACCGATGTGGGTTCAAAACCTCAGTTGGGATGTCGGCTTTTTCATGTGGGGATGTAAACCAGCTTGGTTATGGAAGATGGTTGTACCCAGGTGCCCACACATGCCTGAAACAATCCCCGGAGGGACACTAGGGGTCTTCCACCACCATGCAAAGATGGGAAAATCAACTTATGACCTAAATTGTGTCGATCTAACTCTAAACCAAACCAAACAAGAGAGCCATGACGACCCAGGATCGCTCACCTGAGTTATATGAGCTACATGTTTCAAACGTCAAATTAATGCTAAGATATTAAGCAAGTAGGTCAGTAGGTCACATTCATGATTACAGAAAGTCAGCTTTAAGGTCGGTCTGCAAAATTGTACATGTCATCCAAATTTCAAGGTTGTATCTTAAAAAACAAGAAAGTAGGTCAGTAGGTCAAGGTCACAGTTAGGTGACCCCTAATCACTTGGGGTCATCAGGTAATTATAATTAAACAGTCTAGGAAATATGATCTGATATTTTTTAAGTATTTTTTCCTATAAAACTCATATAACAAGTGACCCCCAGGGCGGGGCCTCTTTTCACCCCAGGGGCATAATTTGAACAATCTTGTTAAAGATCCACTAGGTAATGCTACATACCAAATATCAAAGGCCTAGACCTTGAACTTGCAGACAAGAAGATTTTTTCTCCTGTATAAGTCTATGTTAAATTTGCGACCCCAGGGCAGGGCCTCTTTTCATACCAGGGGCACAATTTGAAAAATTATGGTAGAGGAACACTAAGCAATGCTGCATACCAAATATCAAAAGCCTATGCCTTGCAGTTTCAGGTAAGAAGATTTTTAAAGTTTTTTCGTATACAAGTCTATGTAAAACTTGGGACCCCTGGGTGGGGCCTCTTTCAACTTAGGGGCATAATTTGAATAATCTTGGTAGAGGACCACTAGGCAATGCAACATACCAAATATCAAAAGCCTAGGTCTTGCAGTTTCAGACAAGAATATTTTTAAAGTTTCTTCCTGTATAGGTCTACGTAAAACTTGAGACCCCCCGGAGCAGAGCCTCTTTTCAACCTAGGATAATAATTTGAACACTCTTGGTAGAGGACCACAAGGCAATGCTTCAACCCAAATATCAAAGTCCTAGGTCTTGTGGTTTCAGACAAGAAAAATTTTAAAGATTTTTCCTATATAAGTCTATGTAGAACTTGGTACCCCCGGGGCGGGGTCTCTTTTCATCCCAGGGGCACAATTTGAGCAATCTTCATAGAGGACCATTAGATAATGTCACAGGCCAAATATCAAGGCTCTACGCCTTGCGGGCGGTTTTCGACAAGAAGATTTTTAAAGTTTTTCCTTTTGGTTGCCATGGCAACCAGAGTTCTGCGTGAAATTCGATTCTTTGAACAATTGTGAAACGGGGACACCCGAGGATCATTCCTGTGAAGTTTGGTGTAATTCTGTGCAGTGGTTTTCAAGAAGAAGATTTTTTTAGAAAATGTTGATGGACGGACGACCCACGAGGCACGACACACGACGGACACTGAGCGGTTACAAAAGCTCACCATGAGCCTTTGGCTCAGGTGAGCTAAAAAGGAAAAGTACTTCGAAGTTAGAAACTGACATAAAAAAGTAAACTCAAAGAGTTCGAAGAACAATGTATCAATAAAAAAAACTGGTTTACTGTTACATTTCTGAAGCAGTAAAATGGGCTGCAGTATAACTGAAGTTCAGCTGTACTTACTCTTTAACTATTGGTTTAAAATGTTCATAAACGAGTTTTGATATTTTGTCAACGTTGCTATATTTTGTGATTGAAGTACGACCCTTTAAGGAAAGCACTATACAATGATAAAATAGTGTTTCCGTAAATTAATCAATCGGGAATGTCATATGTAAAACATCATAACACTGTGGTCAGTGAAAGGATGACATAATTAACATTGGTCACGTCCTGTAACAAAACATTTTTCTTCTTTATTTACATTGTCTATACTACATGCATTCAAACAAATGAAAGTTGACGAACTCGATGAAATGACGTTTTCCAAAAGAAACAAATACATGTATATGCAATTTAAGTTGTATGAAATGTCTTCTAAGTATATCTTAATGTTAGGATATATCTGGGAAAAATACGCATGTCAATACGCCATGACAGCATCGCCACACAGTGTTCCATCCACTGGCATAGGAATAAGTATTTAGTTAAAAATGAAATATGCTTTCAGTTTAGGGTTACTCTGACAATTCGGGAATATCAATTTTACTTCTGCTACTAAAAGGTTCCAAAAACGTTCCATGCTTCCATGCCTCTGCGGAACGATAAAAGTTGTGTTGATACTGCCAAACATATACCTGGCATGGCCAACAGAGTGGTTTAATACTTTATAACAAGAGATTATTGGCACATGTGTAACAGACGATAGATACAAAGCGGAACAACTGACAGACATAAAATTATTTCTGACTTTGGTCAGTTAATTGGCACTTGACTGTATTTAATCGTTTAAATCTGTTGAGTGATGTCACAACTGATCCACGCCTACATGTACATCCCAAATTATTCATTTTGTCTATCAGATGAGATGATACCGCAGTACATGTACCTCTAATGTGACTGATGAAATTATGCTAATACATCCCTTAAACATACACTTTCATCGTCTGTATGGATCCCTAGTACCGTACCCTTCCGGAGGACCTGTGTAATAGTCGTGCCTTCCTTTATATGGTTCCGGATAAATACGGTCATTATACTGGTTTCCTGGTGACCGGGGTCCGTATCTGTATTGTTGTGAACGCAGATCGGAATGACTAGAAGGCGGGGAACCATTATAGTAATCATTTTGATGACCATATCCTTCCGGTTCCCTGTATGGCTGAATTGCAATATCATCACTGTAACTGTTTTTGTCATCGTCGTCTTTGCGGCTCTGGCAGCAAATCACCAGAGAGAATATGATCAGCAGCAACTGAAATATTACACATAATGTACGGTATGCTATTACGCAAACGGTACGTTATACTACATTTCTCAAGTGACCAAACATTCTTATATTAACAAGCTTTATATTTACAAACTGTCAGACAAGTAAACATTATAATCATAAAACTTAATTTATGAAGATAGTGCAATCCTAACTATACTTATGCTCAATCGAATAAACATTTTGATATCACCTAACAGTGACTGTTAATCAATACAGGACTGTCCAAACAGAACATTGTATATTTTGAAGACACAGCTATTTTTGTAAAGCAAAATTTAAAAATAACGTCAGTCTTTATTCCAATAAACTCTTTGCGAAGATCCTTTGGAAGCATAGGTTGTAGCAAAATAATGGCTGGCTCGGTTTTATTGAGTCTGTTCCTGAGAGGTAATGGAAAGTGTAACACCCCCACGCCCGCTAGCACCGGCAATTCTGAATGGACTCCAAGACCCCAAAGGACCAGCAAATATAACAACACTGAATCTTAGTACGGGGCCACTACACGGCACATAATTATTGCTGTGGTTATTGTTAATAATATCTAGAAAAAGATCCTTTGAAAGGATACAATGCAACCAATTAAAATGATAGCAGAATCGGTTCATGAGAGGTGTCGGAAAGTGCAACACACCTTGCGCCAACTAGCATCAGCTTAATTGGATTTTGATTACACAGATATTGCATGCCATGGACTCCGAGATCACAAAGTGCCGGAAAATGTGACAACACTGAATTCAAGTACGGGAAGACATTTTACGACCGTCACATGGCTCTTAAAAGTACTGTTGCGATAGTTAATAAAATCTATAAGAAGATCATTGGAAGCATGGGATGCAACCAAGCAAAATAATAGCAGACTCGGTTTGAGAGGTAATGGAATTGCAACACCCATCACGCCCCCCTAGCATCGGCTGAAGCTTTTACATAAATAAGCCGTGCCATGGGAAAACCAACATAGTGGGTTTGCGACCAGCATGGATCCAGACCAGCCTGCGCATCCGCGCAGTCTGGTTAGGATCCATACTGTTCGATTTTAAAGCCTACTGCAATTAGAGAAACCGTTAGCGAACAGCATGGATCCTGACCAGACTGCGCAGATGCGCAGGCTGGTCTGGATCCATGCTGGTCGCAAAGCCACTATGTTGGTTTTCTCATGGCACGGCTCAAATATTAAATGAACTCCAAGATTCCAAAGGTCCAAAAATACCGGTATAACAACGCTATATCCAAAGTTACTTTCAGCACAGCCTGCAGGTAAAAACATTTTCGAGATTAATCGTCCACGCAGATTATAGAGGTCTCCTCCATGACTTTATTGAAGAACATATACACAAGACATTGTTTCTAATTCAAATCGTACCAAAAACCGTACTTAAAATTGTACGTACCTGAATGGCAGCAACACTAGTACCAACTCCTATCAGGACAGAGCTGTGATCTGTTAACCAGTTGTTGACAGCCTCGTAACAACCCTAAAATAATAAAACCAAACATCAGTATGACATGTATTGGACAAGGAAGACATTTATATTGACTAGTGTTCTGTGCGACAGATTTAAACATTTTTTTTCTGACTAACGAAGGTAAAGATAAATACTGGTAAGAATTTGTAGAGACCACTGCTCACCGAATCACTGTAAATAGCAATACTTGGAACGGCTTACTAATAATACAGTGAAGGTCCCAACTATAGGAAACATCTTTTAAAAAGCTTTGATATAGTTTTTGCGACCTTCTTTTCCCATTTAGGAGATAAGTTAAGAACTGCTGAACTGAAGATTTGTATATGAAAAAATACGGCAATCTTTAATGAATAAACTAAATTACCTGATCTATAAAAGAATTATTTTCTGAAGGATTCGAAACACACTGGGTATCACTGGAATTTTTGCAACAGATAAAGGGTATTGTCTGGTCTATCGTTCTTTTCCATCTTTTGCTATTATTAAACTCCTTGTAATTGTCTATCCCACAACATTCAAACTGGAATGCAAGTTATACAGTATATTAATAAACAATAATAGTAATAAGTAATAAAAATAAAACCAAGTGTTCTGCAACTGAAGAATAACGGTACAAATGTAAATTGAATGCACAGCAATGGATTCCGCCCGTGGTGAAATAATGCCTTTAGTGGCACTTTGGGATTTCCTCCACCATGAAAAGCTAGACCTTTATGGTAAATAGATATATCTGTGCTCAGCCTCATTGGAAGAAACGTATTTTGATTGTAAAAAGGTATACTTTTTAGAGCGCAAGTTTATTGTTACCATTGGTTACGCACTGGCGTATTTGATTGTAAACATTGTCGGCGAATACATTAATTTTCTAGAAAAGTGTTAAACATTCTTTAATTTTGTGTTACTGCTTTGTAAATTGTAAAACTGGCTTATCCAATCTTATTAGAAATAGTGTATAATGATCGCTAAATAAATTTATGAAGTACAAACCTCATGCATAACAAAATTCATTGTGAGCGTGAATGTATCATTTCCGTTTATCCCTGTATAATCGTCCTGTAGTTTTGTTATAAGTGGACTTCTTATCCATCCGTCCAGCTGTAAAATGAATGATTGCTTTAACCCTTAGCCTGATGCAGGCGAATTTAACAGCCTTTGCAAACAGCTTGGAACCAGATCAGACGCCGATTAAATCGGCTTTTGATCAGGTTCTGCTACTCTGACAATATTTCTTCCAGTTTTGGAGCAAAATGAATGAACTTCACAATTTTAGCAGACGACATTTCCTGCAGACGACAATTTATCTAGCATGCTAAAGGTTAAAGTAAATACTACATAAATACTTCTTCGTAATATCGGCATTTTCCGTGGCATACATCGGCTTACTTCGGCAAAAACCGTAGGAGATGTTTTAATGGAATTTTTACTGAAAAAAAATAAAGGAAAAGCATACTTTTCATTATTTTTGCCTTTCTCAACAAAAAAATCGTAAAAACATGATACTTATTTTCACGTCATAGCATTCTTTTTAAAGTTCAGAAAGAGTTTTAATCTTATGTTTAAAACGTTTAAATGCACAAAAAAAACCCAGTTATTCTAGTATTACAAATGAACTCGCACAGCTAGAGCCATAAAGGGAGGTAAGCATAACAACGTATAAAGTGACATTTTCCACTATGTTAACTAATATTCACACCCTTGTCAAATAAATGTGGAAACGATAATCAAAACTAAGATTTAACACGAAATAGAAATATTTTATGCCATAACAAAAATGAGACAGCCATATTTAAGCAAAGGCATTGTGAGTTTTAACGTTCAAGTAAGTCTGTCTATTTGGTGCGCTCTTTAGTTCCTCACCACCTCCTCCACACCCGACCATCGCCCTGCCTTCAACGGGCCGTGAATTTAGACATGGAACTTTTTCATTCTTTTGTCATAGCTCGTCAAATGTATATAACAAAATTGCCGATTTTACTTTTCGATCCTTGTACATGAGTATATTATTCTGTCTATATGTCCTATTTAATTCTTTTTTGGTTTTTTACTCATTAACTCTCTTACTGTACCGCAATTAAAAACAACTGAATGATGTTTCGAATCCGTGGGTACTTGAGTTGTGTAATAACTGTTACAGATATGTAGAAGAATGTAGCACTAGTATTAGTATAACTAAGTTATTAAGTAAATACTGACCGTAGATTTGATTGTAAACAGCAGGATAACAAACACAAGCTCGGCGATGAATATCGTCATTAACACGATGGTATACTGTAATATAAAAATACATCACTTTTTTATTGTCACGTCCATGTAGGTGAAGTATGTTAACATGATATTTATAGCTAAAATAAATGACTCGCATCTTTATTTGACGTATTTACATGACAAGACAGTCTCCTTTGGCTCATGGGTTACAACGGGTCGTTCAAAACAGTTAAATAGTCTGTTTTTTTAATGTGTTATTTTTTAAAATTGCTTATGCTTATCTCGCCATTCCGCCTCAATAGCAAGTAATCCTTTTTGATTTATGAATGAAATAAAAAGAAAAGTAGTCCGCACGTAGGTGAACTCACAATGTCGGTTTCACCTTCTTTTTTGTTTTATGTTTACATGATCTAATATCAAACTTGGAGAATGTGATAAAATTGACAAATTTTAATTGACATCATGTATGTAACCTTTTACATCAAGAGCCAAAGCAAATTTCTATTAAATCAAAATTTCCGCTGCCGGAAAAGATCAAAACTGATTTTAAAAAACTGATAAACGCCTTACAACAATCAGCAGGAATTTAACTTTACAAACAGCACCAATGCATCCAAAAATTCCCAGAATGAAGAAGAAAGCACCAATCACGATAAACGCTAGTGACGCGTCCCCTGCAATGTCACCAATGTCAAGGTCACTGATGTTTATATTGTTGTCTGATGCAGCATCTTCTAACGCTTTCTGGAACGCACTGTAAGCGTCTTGGAGATAGGAGTCCAACAGGTCCGAACCGAACCGTACCAGACAGGCTACAACCAACAGTGCTATACCGATCAGCTGTAAAATAAAATGAAGAATGTCTTTTAACTTGTTATTTTTTCAATATTAAGGAATGAAATGAAATGATATTTTTTTCATTTTGATATGAAATGCAAAGAGTATGTTTAAAATGTGTAGAGGCCAATGGGTGATTTAAAAGAAAAATATTTTAATGATATGTAGGGGGGGGGGGTGTTTACAGTGGCTATTGGATCAGCAACATATTGTCATAACGTATGAGTAACTTAACGTCAAAACGCACAGGTTCCTCAGGTAACTTCGAATTAACTTCACGTGTACGGTCATGACGTCATGAAGCACGTGAACGCGTGCAGCCAATCTTGTTCTCAAACAAATCATTCATAAGAGACCAATGCTATTCTTGGAAAATTATGTTATACACTACATTTGTACTACATTAATTTGATCTTTATTTAGAATGAATGATCTTGCACATGTACATTATGTCTGTACATGTAAAATATATAATTTGTATCTTATCTGTTTTAAATATCTTTTCTTTGGGTCTTTCAAAAATGAACCTGCGGATTTGCCTTATGACGGCATGATATATAAGCAGACAAGAAATATTTCTTCTTATCTCAAAATATTTCTTGTAAAGTAATTTATGGTATCGATCTTGACTATCAACAGGTTGCTTGAGCTCAAAAGATTCCATTTACAATTTATGTTTTTGTCTTCTCAAAGTTCTTTTGCAATAAAGTAATTCTGCACGTCTTGGTAATTTTTTCTACAATGTAGTATTGATAAAGCCCTGATTTTTTTTGGTGCTTCACAATATACTTAAAAAGTTCGGCGAATAAAAGATAGTGGGTCATGTGCTTGATTTATTTTCCTTTTATTACATCAATTTAAAAATATTAATCCTACGTTTTGATTTTTACAATAGGGTTCTAACGAAAATTGCATTTTATTGACATTTTCGCGTAAAAAAAGTTCAACAAATTGAATATAGATTTTAATGAAACTTTTCTTTAGTTGTAGATTCTCCCGTTTTCAATACGGCCAAATAAAATATATAGGTCCGTGTGTTATTTTTTTCTCAATTCGCCAAATATCAATTGGAGTCTAACTTATGTATTTTATTCTGAATTATTTTGATTAAAACCTACATATTTTGTCAAAATTAACTTCAAGAAAGACAAAAGCGGTGTCTTTTTAGCACTTAAAACCCGGTATATAACAGATTCCCGGCAACATTTAATTTACCTGTATAATGTCTACAACGTCTACCAGGCACATTCTCGCATACCAGAGGTCTACCGTGGTTCCCCGGATGATCCCGTTCGTCTCGGGATTTTGACGAACATCTGATGGATGAGAATGACCAGGCATTGTTCTATGTATTCCAGGTAAATGACGTTACGCCGTCCCTTTCGGTTAATTTTAAACATGCAGAACTAACTTAACCAATTACAACTATCTTTCAAATAAAGCGATGGCATTTCCATACTGGAAATACAAACAACTAAACTGAAATTTATAATGACATGAAGAGAAAATACTCACGGAAAATAGAAGATTTATTAGGACCAGAAGAATTTGGCCGCAGCCTTCACAACACCCCATTTCTCTGGGAAACTTCGTCTCTTCGCTGTTCCCGAAAATCGAATACTTCCTAAAGTTCAACACAACAACTGTATGTTATTTTTAATTCCGGACACTAAAAGGATCTATCCCTGTGCGTACAACACTTCCTGAAAGTTTGAAAAAAAAAAGAATATTGTAGAAAACTGAACTAGGAAGTAATCCAACACGACCTGTTATCTTATGAAGATATAAGTCATCAGTATGAGTGTCATTAAAAGTTTGTTTTTCTACATGAATATGTGATTTCATATATCTATGAGCTCATTCCGTTTAAAAACATGTGACCTGTTGATAAATTATTTGTATGTTTGCTTACAGTAGATAAAAACTGTGAATATTTCATAACTTCGGTAACGTTTGTATATGAGCCGCGCCATGAGAAAACCAACATAGTGGGTTGGCGACCAGCATGGATCCAGACCAGCCTGCGCATCCGCGCAGTCTGGTCAGGATCCATGCTGTTCGCTAACAGTTTCTCCAATTCCAATAGGCTTTAAAAGCGAACAGCATGGAGCCTGACCAGACTGCGCGGATGCGCAGGCTGGTCTGGATCCATGCTGGTCGCATACCCACTATGTTGGTTTTCCCATGGCACGGCTCATTTAAGTTATTAAAGTTATTAAAAGAATGTCTATGTCAATGGCAACTACATATGGGTATCTATGTGATGCTCTTATGTTCTCTCTGTTGTTCTTTAAGCCACGTAAAAGAAATATAGCCACATAAAAGCATTACTGGATGAACGACATCAAAGAAAAAGTAAAGTTGCCATTTGTTCCCATAACCACCTATGCTCGGAACAACAATCGGACATCCGTATCTAACTTCTGCCATTTTATTCCGACATATGTTGGTTCCCTTCAAACGCGCTAACATGCCGGAATGAAATGGCAGAAATCAGCCACCAAATGGGACACAAAGTACATAAAATAACTTATATAATGACGAGGTTTCTGAAAGCATTTGTAATGTGGTACCGAAGCTAAACTGCCTGAGATGTAAAGCTTTATACAAACGTATTTATAAACGATCGTTAAGTATGAATTTGGTAAAAAAGCTAGGAAAACATGTTATTGCCTCGGCAACCCGAGTTCGATCCATGTTCTGTTTTCTTTATTTAGCGTATTTTTGACGATAGTTTAGGGAAAAAACTATACTTTTAATGTTTATGATATGACCGAAAATTAAAAAAAAATGACAATCAAGACGAAATTGTACGCACACATTTGCTGAAACGTCATAAATTATTCGGAGATGAATTACATTATGCAAGGTTGTGTAACAAGTTACTGCCCATTTTCATAATTCATAACGTTTTCTCAACACGTTTATGCAAAAATGATTAATTGACGCCCGTGTCAGCTATAGTAGGGCGACAATGAGGCCATTCAAAAAGTTGAACCCGGACCCAGTTTTTAAGAGGCAAGTTATATACCAAAATGTTCGTAAAGGTCTGAAGTTTATCAGGCTGTCGGCATAAATTGGCATAAATGGTGGCGATCTGAGAAATCCAAGATGGCGTCCAATATGGCCGTCACAAAAGTAATGATGACTACAATGTTTAAACACACCATCATGTCTACATTTCCATATGAATTTAATTATTTTTCTGTTTAATACTTTACCACGATATGTCAGATTTTATGAGTATCTTTTTAACATAAATTGCCTAAAATTATTATGCAGATTAAAGGTCAATAGGTCAAATAATCCGAAAACTCAAATATCGGATAGACGAAAGTATATATTTAGCAAATGATTTAAGGACAATTTTCAGATTTCAAAAACATGTCCTTAGATTCATTCTCGGTGAACAGTACTCAGAGTACCGTGAATCCTAATCAGTGAGAGGTACTCACGGTAATGTGAACACTACTCAGTGAGCAGTACTCACAGTGCCGTGAACATTACTCAGTGAGAAGTACTCACGGAAATGTGAACACTACTCAGTGAGCAGTACTCACGGTAATGTGAACACTACTCAGTGAGAAGTACTCACCGTGCCGTGAACACTACTCAGTGAGCGGTTATCACGGATATGTGAACACTACTCAGTGAGCAGTACTCACAGTGCCGTGAACACTACTCAGTGAGAAGTACTCACCGTGCCGTGAACACTACTCACGGTGCCGTGAACACTACCCAGTTAGTAGTTCTCACAGTGCCACGAACACTACTGGATGATTAATGTTCTGTGAAGAGTACTCAGAGCTGTGATCACTCCACACTGATCATTAGCAATGATCACTGAGAAGTTGTAACCCCAGCACACTTACAGTCCTTCCCACTGAACAGTTCTCACCACACTAAAAAGGGACACCGTTATAAAAAAAAATGTGACCGTGCGACCACATACACGCATCACAGGATCAATGCCCCTTTCTCTAACGAAAAAGGGACGACAATTTTTGTCAACCTAGCATATCCCCTTTTGGGATAGGTTATAAGTCAACTATTAAACAAGGGGTATGAAGAAAAAGTTTATATACGGCATCTTTCTTACATTTAAGCAGGGTAATAGTGTCAATTTGTTTTCAGATTTGACATTTAAAACCGAATATGATTATATATTTTTTTGGAAAATATGACGATGTTTATTTTTTCAGTTCCTGTAAAACTGATTTATTAGACTTTTAATTATTTCAGTGGCATCGTCGAAACGTTTTAAAAACGTTTTATAATGTTATATCAAGGTGCATGTATTTCAAGTTATGCAAATATATACTCTATTTTAGTATGCAAATCTTTGCTTGAGGCAATAATGCGCACAATAATTGAATAGCTATGGATACTAGTTATACGAAATTATCCGTGTCCATGACAACAAATATAAATAAATGTACTAATCATACATTGATACAGAATTTAAAACAATTACCGTAAATGAACCAAATATGTAGCTATTCTGATGTTCTGACCTCATAGTGGATAAAAAAAAATCCCTATCCTTGGGGGAATACAAAACATAAAATTGAACTAGAAACTGACCACAACATTTTTACCTGCATAACTTCAGGAAGAAAATTAGACACATGTATACATTCATATGTATCAACTTCTTCAAGTACTTTTTCTGTTTACTTGCTTGTAATGCGCATACAAAGCCACCTTTTACAACAGCAGTTTTACTGTAAAACATGAATAATTGTCATTCTTTGTATCAGATAATCCTTTTGTGCCAATCTTTGAATTCTTTCAAAAGGATTTATAAGTTCTAATTTTCAAAACTACAAATTAGTGATAATGAATGGGTAAAATTTGTATTTATAACAGGAATTTGACCTTTTGACATATTTTTTTACCTTTAATGTTTAACAATTTAAATTTTCACAATTCATGAAAGGTGTGTTGCAATAATCAACAAAACAATGCATGCTGTCAGCAGTTTATGTCATCAAAAGTGAATGAAGAAAACCATATTTTTTACAAAAAGCACCTGTTTCATTTAATGGCGGCCATCTTGGACGTCATCTTGGATTTCTCAGCTCGCCACCATTTATGCCAATTTATGCCGGTACTTTCAGAATCTAAAACCTTTTACGAACAATTCGGTATATAGCATGCCTTGTTAAAAATTGGGTCCGGGTTCCCCCTAGAAATAGCTAGTGGACTTTCTTGGCCGAAGTCACCCTACCACTATGCTCTTTAAACAGTAACTTTGTTGCAGTCTCACTCTGAAAGGGATACCGTACTGTTCCAGCGTATATCTTTTGAAATTAAAACACAACGAAAGATACTAACAAAGGTAGAAATGCGCGCCATCTTCATAATGACATAAATGTCATATTTAATTGCCACTTTAGTGTTTCATTTTTGGGTTCAACAACCTACATGTATAATTGTATTCGTACTAAGAGTTTGTATTTTATCATTTATTTGTTTAACGGTCACTGCGTGTATTAAAATATACATCTGTGTTTGGTTTTATACTTAAGATGAAAATCTGATTCCTAATAACCCTTAAAAAGAACATATGAGCCGCGCCATGAGAAAATCAACATAGTGGCTTTGCGACCAGCATGGATCCAGACCAGCCTGCGCATCCGCGCAGTCTGGTCAGGATCCATGCTGTTCGCTTTCAAAGCCTATTGCAATTAGAGAAACTGTTAGCGAAAAGCATAGATCCTGACCAGACTGCGCGGATGCGCAGGCTGGTCTGGATCCATGCTGGTCGCAAAGCAGCTATGTTGATTTTCTCATGGCGCGGCTCATATTTCTATTTACACAACATTGTATTTTTATTGGATCTGAGGTAAATGTCTTCTGTGAAGAGTTCAGTTTTGAAAAGTATTATGATCAATGTGTAGAGGACTGCGGAAGGCAGTTATTATGACAGACCGGTGCGCCATGCTAATGCCAAATGCTAAATGACAAATGAAAATACCATGAGTCATATTCTTAATGCTTAATACAAAATGCTTAATGTCAAATAGCTAATGATTATTGTCAAATGATAAATGTAAATCGTCAAATTCATTAACTTTACGAGTTAAAGAGCTGTACCTCTCAAACAACTGATTTGAACACACAGAATGTTCTACCAGTCTGATTTGAAGCAAAGACATGTTTTACTGGTTATGGGAACATGTGAATGAAAAGTTTTGTAACGAATGCGATGCTTTCATCCACTTATATATTCAGCATTTTATTCGAAAAGGAACTTAGCAATAAGCATTTGGCAATTATTGTCTGGCATTCTGTATTTTAACAGTTAGCATGTATCTTTGACATTGCCCATTCGACAGTCAGTATTTGACAACTATATGATTTTGCATTTAATATTGGGCATTTAGCATTTGGCAATTAGCATCTTCTACTGTTATTCAAAGAGTACCGCATAGTGAGTCCAGTATGTTTTTGTTTTTTTCGAATGGATACAAGTCCGAATGTATCCGGTATTGTACAGGAAATAATCCTGTTTGTTTGTTTTTATTTACACAAAGAAAAGTGCATCGATCAACAGATTTTACCATTGAAATCGTTCCAAAAAAGTTGCAGCATCCTGTATGGAATACGGAAATATAACTGTGAGAAAGCCTTTCACATAGAATAAGGATGTCCTTCTTTTAGAATGAAAGTTACTACTTCACTAAGTTAAGGAAGACAAGAATTTAAATTATGAAGATTATTTAGTATGGACGAATGCAATAAATCGTGTTTTATGTAATGTTTTAACGTTCCTTTCTTCTTTTTTTCTTCTTCTCCTTTTTTTTATATTTTTTTATTTTTTTTTTTTTTGGTGGGGAGGGGTGGGGAGGGGTTGTCAGAACAAACATAGAATCAAAGTCTAAAACTTTTCTCATGGGCTAGATGTCTAATTTTGTGCATTTTTATATTAAAATGTATAATTTACTAACATAGTATGAAAACTGACTGGATGTACAGACTTTAAAAAAATGAAGATGAAAGCAGATGGGAAAAATAACATTTAATCATGAATATTCGTACACCATTAAGCAATTATAAGGTCACGACTGACACATTAAAACTATGTACGAAGGGTGTAACCTCGTTTTAAACAAGTTGTTTTACCTAGTCTTGTACCGGGGCATATCTAATTGTTAATTAACTAGAAACAAAAAACATATCCTCTGAAGTCACTGTTTTTTTTAATGATTTATACTCCCTAAACACACAGCTGCTCTAACAGCATCATCTTAAATAACTTTCTTGAAATGTTAAAAACAAAATATCAAGACAAGAAAAAGTAGAGTTACAAATGTCTCAACTTGCTGATATATTTGCTGTGACATTTATGCATAAATTTTAGCGTTTAATGGATTACCACAAGCAAAAAATAATATAACTCTGAAATAATCTAGACTGTATATGATTTTGTTTTAATATTAATTTTAATCATTAGGAGTTCACAAAACAACACTATAAAGATTTAGTTGTTTACTTTAAAATAACGTATATTTTGAATAAAATTGAAAACGTAGATGGCGTTAGTCTGTTGACTTGACTTGACTTGACATGATTTGACTGAATGTAAGTCGTTCTTTTGTGACGTCATATATTGATGATATCATGCATTCACGTGATCTTCTCAAATTGGTGATATCACTTATAGAAAGAGAATATCTCATGTTTTAATAGGTGATATCAATAAATTGCATTAAAGAAAAATGGCGCCACATGCGAGAAGTATTTGCTAACAGGACTAAAAACATGTGGACAAATTTTGTTGCTTTTTCAGTGATCATTGGTTGCAATATATTCTAGTCGTATAGAATAAAAGATATAACATAGATATGTAAATATTTTCGTTTATATTTGATTTTTGTTTTTGTTGGGTTTAACGTCACACCGACACAATTTTAGGTAATATTTTTTAATCAAATAAAGAAGTGAAAAGTTCAACAAAAAACGTGGCAGTATATTATAAACATGCACATACCTTTAATGTTAGTATAAAATCTCACTTGAATCTGCATTATGAATGTTTAATTAGATAAAATCACATGAAACGTTATTACGTGTAATAGATATTAAACTTTATTTGAGCCGTGCCATGGGAAAACCAACATAGTGGGTTTGCGACCAGCATGGATCCAGACCAGCCTGCGCATCCGCGCAGTCTGGTCAGGCTCCATGCTGTTCGCTTTTAAAGCCTACTGGAATTGGAGAAACTGTTAGCGAACAGCATGGATCCTGACCAGACTGCGCGGATGCGCAGGCTGGTCTGGATCCTTGCTGGTCGCATACCCACTATGTTGGTTTTCCCATGGCACGGCTCATTTTATATTAATATAATCAAGCGAATGTTATTAATCACCTATGTAAATGTTCCGCCTATATAGTAAACAATGTTTAATGTAGACCGGAGCTGATTAACCAGTGCAGGTCAAAATGTCGTGCATACATTCTTCGTCTGAATACCATTCGTTTTATATGTATAAATAGATACTGGTATATTGCGATATATCAGAATAAATAACTATAAAACAAAAAGTATTTATATCGCAGCGCATTTACCTGCCCTCCCCCTAGATCCTCCATCTCAAAAAGTTTTTTAATGCAAAATAAAATATTTTCAGCAGAATGTGTGGCGTTATAGCTCGCGTCTCCTTAAAATCTTTTGACATGACATACCATAGCTTACTAAATATTTATCAACTTATTTTCAAATGAGGTAGGGGTGTGGAGGGGGTGGGGTGGTGAAGCGATCTTCTAGGGGCTTTTTTGTTGTTGTTGTTGTTTTGTTGTTTTTTTGCTGACTTAAATATATTTCTTTGTCTTTAAAGGAATCCGATGCCCACATTTCACTAAAATAGTTTATTGTTGGACACCTAAGCTTTAAATGAAGATAGTCCTCATCAGATTAGTTTGATTTGACTAAATTTATAAACTTACTGTGTTTGTAGTGTTATTAAATAGCACGTATGACAGTCGTTAATTAAAAACAAAACTTCCAGTTTTTATTTTTTTTTTTTATTTTTTTTTTTTTTTTGCTTTTTTTTTCAGCTTAGCAGGCGGGTACTATTTCAAATCAAACAGAAGTACTGTTTATACAAACAAACGTGTTAAATTTATGTTTTACATAGGTCCCATGAAGTAGTTGTTCATATTTTCAAATATGAACTTGGGTCTAATATATCTTTAACCTTTAGCCTGCTGGCGGCAAGTGATTCTGCCTTTGCGCGACCAAGGCTGCTCATGGTCTGCACTGTTCGCTATTCAGTCAGTAAGTTTTCAGTGAACACCCCTTCAAATAATAAATGGTATTGCCAAAACTGAATGGTGGACATGTCCATTTTAGAAATTTAGCAGGCTAAAGGAAGTGAGTTTTGACTTACCAGATTTTATGTATATATCCTTGATTTATACTACAGACACTGTTGTTTGTTACAAATATCCTACAAATATTGTCACATTTACTTCCTGAGCATACAGACATCGAGATAAGTCACAATATCACCTGTTACACCCTCTATGAACACAACGTTATCTTAACCTAGTTGTGTACCTGAATAATTGAACCCTCTTATCTCAAAATTCACTGATTGATTTTGGTAAACACAACATTGTATAAATGTTGAAACAAAGAACGAAAATAATCAATGATTAATTTATTGGGCAATTGGGCAATGGCAACTGTTCACTGATATCTTCATTTCAGTGCAAAAAAAGCGGTCAAATCGTCGACTCAGCGCAAAAAGCGTTATCGGCACTGACTGATGGGGGTATATTTCGTCACCTTAGAGCAAAAAGCGATTAACTTTACTGACAGATGGGGGTATATTTCGTCATCTCAGCGCATATAGCGGTTAACGCCACCGACAGATTGTGTATATATCGTCACCTCAATTTACGGCACTGAAAGCTGGGGATATATATCGTCATCTCAGTGCAAAAAGCGGTTAACGGCACTAACAGATGGGGATATATAATATTTATCGTCACCTCAACGCAAAAAGCAATTAACGGTACTGACATTTATCGTGACCTCAGAGCAAAAAGCGGATAACGGCACTAACAGATGGGGTATATATCGTCACCTCAGGGCAAAAAGCGGATAACGGCACTAACAGATGGGGTATATATCGTCACCTCAGCGTAAAAAGCAATTAACGGTACTGACAAATATCGTCACCTCAGAGCAAAAAGCGGTTAACGGTACTAATAGATGGGGGTATATATCGTCACCTCAGCGCAAAAAGCAATTAACGGTACTGACAAATATCGTCACCTCAGAGCAAAAAGCGGATAACGGCATTAACGGATGGGGTATATATCGTCACCTCAGCGCTAAAAGCAATTAACGGTACTGACATATATTGTCACCTCAGAGCTAAAAGCGGGCAAAAAGCGGGCAACGGCACTAACAGATGGGGTAAATATCGTCACCTCAGCGTAAAAATGCAATGAACGGTACTGACAAATATCGTCACCTCAGAGCAAAAAGCGGACAACGGCATTAACAGATGGGGTATATATCGTCACCTCAGCGCAAAAAGCAATTAACGGTACTGACAAATATCCTCACCTGAGAGCAAAAAGCGGGTAACGGCACTAACAGATGGGGTATATATCGTCCCCTCGGCGCAAAAAGCAATTAACGGTACTGACAAATATCGTCACCTCAGAACCAAAAGCGGGTAACGGCACTGACAGATGGGATATATATCGTCACCGCAGCGCAAAAAGCAATTAACGGTACTGACAAATATCGTCACCTCAGAACCAAAAACGGATAACGGCACTAACAGATGGGGTATATATCGTCACCGCAGCGCAAAAAGCAATTAACGGTACTGACAAATATCGTCACCTGAGATATATAGTCACCTGAAAGCAAAAAAAAAAAAAAAAAAAAAAAAAAAAAACAACAGCAGTTAACGGCACTGCCAGATGTGGGTATATATAGAGAATAATAGGTTAGTGCCGTAGATGAGAAAGTTTATCTGGCGAGGTGGAGGAGGTTATCGGGTGAGCCGAAGGCGAACCTGATAACGTCCGGAGCCGAGCCAGATAAACTTTCTCCATCTTAGGCACTAACCTATTATTCTATTTATCTTGTCATTACTTCATTTTCCGATATTTGGCAATTTATTTTACAAAAATAAGTGTGCGACAACCGCTTTAATGACGTCATATTCGTAATGACGTCACTTATATAATGACGTGATTACCGGCAAAATCGCAGTAACTTCTTCGTTTTTGAATAAAACTCATTATTTGACCACTCATTTTCTTAGTTCGGACATTTCCAACACAATGATGATGGTTTCGTTGCAAAATTTCTTATGACAACAATATCGATCATAAGGTCACATGATCAACTGACCGTATATCACTGGTCACATGATCAACTGACGGTATATCAAGAAAGATATACGGCACCCTGATATCGGGTCGAAAATACTGCAAGTGACAGGATAAATGGTTCAATGGAAACTGAGAGGTAGCAGTGAACCGTTATGTGAAAGTACGGCACTAACAACCTTCTCCGACTGTTTTATAAATCTGATTTCAAGCATCAAGAAAGCAGAAGTTGTAAATATATTTCAAAAGTTTGTAAAAACAAAAACAACAGACCTTATTTTAGTGCGCTTTAAGTCCATATTTTGTCTTCATGAGCGCCAGAACTCTACACACAAATGTAGTATCACATAGAATACGCCAGTTGTTGACTATCCACAAAAAACACTGATTTATTTTCTGATGTCATAGCTACAAAAAAGGGACATTGAAGGATATGTATGACGTTCTCAGCATGTTTTACAGCGTTCCTGTCCTTGTTAAATGATTCCGGTCGTGATATCACATCTTTTTTACACGAGAATTCCGAACACATTCTTGTTTCCACTGAATGAGGAAAAAACATAACTTGCCTGATTTGACTTTGTACATTAACGTTATTGAGCCGCGCCATGAGAAAATCAACATAGTGGGTTTGCGACGAACATGGATCCAGACCAGCTTGCGCATCCGCGCAGTCTGGTCAGGATTCATGGTGTTCGATAACGGTTTCTCTAATTGCAATAGGCTTTGAACTATGTTGGTTTTCTCATGGCACGGCTCAATTATATTTTTACTCTTTGTGTAAAAAGGGGTTGAAGGGTTAAATATATCAAAACTTATGTTGGAGGGATATATATATTTATATATATAATATATATATAAAGAAATTGTCATTGACTGAGTTTGAGAAACATTATGCAGTTTAAACAATTTCTATTTTATGACCGATGGACTAAATCAACGTTATGATTCAGTAGTAAACTTATGCACGTCTCACTACTTGAATTGAGCATATATGACCAATAAACTTAAACGTAAGATTAAACAGAATTTTAATCTATACAGATATCAAGATAACGGATGTTTATATATACCAAACTAACCTTCCAAGAAAGGCACACGTTGCAACATTTACAATGTATTAAGTACAATTTGTTCCGTCTTGGCTATAAATCTATGTAATTTTCTACTTGAGACAGCAAATATTAGCCAAGTGGGAGACAAATCTATGCTCAACACGTTGCAGAATTTCTTGCCCGAATGAAATTGTTTCCGAAAACTAGTGCACTTTCAGAAAAAAAATCCTGCTTTTCTGTATGCTATCGCTTTTCATGGTTTTTATCACTGTCACAACTGACCAAGCATGAATGAAACATTGTTCATTTTTGCCCATCTGTTTTCTGCATACCCTCTGTACATTTAACTATCTGACTTTTGCACATTTTAATATTATCAATTAAGGTATAGGTCCATGTTTTGGAGAAATAAGTTCGAACGTCATCAAATCATAGAAAGAAAGCATTGTTTTACATGAAAATTTAACAGCGTGTAAAACATTTATATTATTCTACAAAACCATTGTCAATTTGCTGATATATATATTGAATTCCGGAAAGGGACTGCATGAAGGGGCCACACTTCTGGACAGTTCAGCGGCTTTAAAAACTCACCATTTTTTAAAAGCTGTTACAGGTCTTCGTTTTGATGCATTTGCAACATCGTGCGAGTGTTTAAACTTTACATTAACTAGGTAAAACATCGTTTTTGACAATTGTTTACATTTTTTCTTTACAAATGGCATTCTTATTTAAAGGGGGACAACTCATTAAGAAAAGTTTAAGTATCCAACTCTGTGGAACAGAACAGTAAAACATGTATTGGACAGATAAATTGTTTGTCATGGTGCTGTTCATTTACTTAAAAAATCTGTTGTTTTGTGATATACTGCTAAACCTTAAATGTCAACAGAATTTTTCACTTTGTCGACTTTCTATTTACTATTTAGTTGTCTTTGCGACATTTAAAGTGGTATTAGCAGATCTGAATCCGCTTTTAATAGAGTAGCCTGCATGCTGTACTCTCCCTCCTCCCCTACACACTCTCATCTAAAGAATATCACAGACAAAGCATCATCTGTCAGGAAAATTTATGTTATATGCTTTTGATTAATGAAAAACCAGTGTGTAATAATACAGTTGTACTATCCATCTGATTCTAAAAATTGTAAGACAATGCACTGACGACACTAGTATATGTATAAAACTCTGACAAAAGATTATTGCACCTTGGAATTCTCTTGTTTTAAACACATAATGGCCCCGTGATGGCATGTGGGTGGAAAATTGGTATTTAATTTTGTTTGCTGTGACCTTGACCTTTGACCAGAGAACCTTAAAGGCATCAGGGGTCCTCTACACACAAGACTACTATCCTAAGTTGACTGGTGGTGAGAGCGTTCCCTGACTATACAGCTGAAACCATTTTCAGTTTAGAGTCCACTGTAATCTTGACTTTTGCATGCTGGCCCCCTAAAACTGTAGGGACATCTAATGACCATAGGCCATCATCCTATAAAGTTTCATGACTGTAGGACAAAGAATTCCGGGTTAATGAGCTGGGGAAAAAATCCATCTCGAGGTCACTGTTACAAACTGACCTACTGACCGCAAAAACTAAAGGGTTAATTAATTGATCTCGAGCAATCATCCAAAGAAAAAATGACAATTTCAGGTCAAGGTGTTCTTCAGTTATTCAGTAGAAGCCGTTTTCAATCTCATGGTCAACGCAACCTTGACATATGACCTCCAAAATAATTGCAGTAATCTATTGACCACAGCCAATCCCTTAAGTTTGATGACTGTAGGCCAAAGCATTCTTACCTACTGAGCGGAAAACTGTTCCAGTCTCAACGTCACTGTGACCTTGACCTTTGACTCCAAAAAGGAGTCATCTACTGAACAAAAGCATTCATCTTATGAAGGTTGACCATTGTGAGACCAAGCATTCTCTAGTGATTGATTACAAACCAAATGTTCTACCAGCAGACAGACAGACAAACCAATACTAAGCAAAACAATACAGCCACTCAGACGAAGCGGAGCACGATAAAATTTGATTTTTACAGTACCAAGGATAACAAAAATACATTTATATTATTTTTCTTTATTTTGTTATTGTTTCATTCTGTGACTTGACAAACATGTACATTATAAATCAAATGTCTACCCTAGTTCCTCAACACAAATCACATACAATGGCACACAGAGAAAAAGGATCTGTTCCAACATAGCAGTATAACAGAACATATAAAAACAAAAACAATCAAACGCAGGCAGGGTTAATATTTGAATAAATTATTATCTTCAAGTATTTTTCAATTCTTGTTGGAAAATTACCAAAGGTAAAATTGTCATCAACATGACCGAAATGACAGAAATATTTTGTTTTCACACCTCAATTTAATGAACTAATTTTTTCAGAACATGGGACATCAAACGTGGACAAGAACTTTGTAAAAGTTCTATTTTCATCATCAAGAGGAAACCCCCTAATGCACATGAAACAAAAACAAGGTTTTAAGATCAAACTTGGTAATATTTCCCCAACAAATAGATATTTATCACTGACAAAAGTAGATAACTGGAACAGAACAGGCCCTATTTTTTTCCTGCAAGTATGCTGTCAGTTCCAGTCAACAGTTGCACTTTATGTGTGTTTAATACCAGAGGGGAAGAAAAGAATATCGTGGGCTGAGCGCGAAACTATTGTATTTCATAAATACAAGAACAGTTACAATTTGGTTATACAGAGCTCAAAGCTCAATATGAAACTGGGTATATACGTAATACAAACACACAAATGGCATTCTAAAGGAAAGAAGGCACCAAACAATTAAAAGATTTATATCAAGAAATAGAAATCCAATGGAAAAATACCCTTAAAGAATACCATGATGGAATAACATCTTTGAAAGGAATGCTAATTGTCTTGACAGCTTAATCCTAAATTTTTTAAATTATCAAATACCAAACTTACATTTGATTTTTTTTATTCATACAGATAAAGTGACTTTCCAGTTTTTGATGTGGAGGAAGACACAAGTGCCCTTCCATGCATTATTTCATCACAGTCGGGCACCTGGGTAGAACCACCAACCTTTCACGTGTCATGTGGATGGCTTCCACACATGAAGAATTCAACATTCCAAGTGAGGCTTGATTCCATATCGTGGAGGACCAAGTAGCCAGTGACCTTAACCATTCAGCCACGAAGTATATGCCCCCACCCCCATCCCCCAACACAAAACAAGGAGCTGCGTTCAATAAACGCTTGATGCACCCGGTGGCATCCTTGTCGATACAAAGCAACCCAAGTCCAAAACGAGGTCAAGGTCAAACTGAGGTCAGGTGATGTTTGAAGATGAGGAATGGTCACAGTTTACATCTGTATTAGTATCAATTCATTCTTGTAAGCAGTATTGATGCTAGACGAAACGGTCCCATTTGGTTAACCAAGAGATGGCCCAGCAACCTAAGTCCAAAATGAGGTCGAGGTCAAGGTCAAACTGAGGTCAGGTGATGTTTGAAGATGAGGAATGGTCACAGGTTACATCTGTATTAGTATCAATTCATTCTTGTAAGCGGTATTGATGCTAGATGAAACGGTCCCATTTGGTTAACCAAGAGATGGCCCATATAAAGCAACCCAAGTCCAAAATGAGGTCAAGGTCAAACCGAGGTCAGGCGATGTCTGAAGATGAGGAATGGTCACAGGTTACACCTGCATAAGTAATAAGTCATTCTAGTAAGGGGTATTGATGCTAGACGAAACGGTCCCATTTGGTTAATCTCATATGGACGGACGAACGAACGAACGGACAGGACAATCACTATATGCCTCCCGCATCAGTAGATGCCGGGGGCATAAAAATCATAAATGTTCAAAAATGTCACATCTTTGATATTAAACAGCTTTCATTGTGTGTCAGGCTTAAACTGTCCCCAGCATCATCCTGCATAAACTGCTACGTTGAAATGCATCCAAATTATCTGTGCCTGTTATATGTAATACAAGTACAATACCTAAATTTATCACACTGCCATTCAGACATATATCACACATACATTTAGACATGTATATATCACAATGACATTTAAATATATAATCTTTATAAGCAACAATGCATAGGATGGAGTGACAAATTAAGTTGTCATTTTAAATGCATACTTTGTAATATGTAAAGAAAGATTTACAAAGGTATAAACATTTACAGTCACTCAACACAATAGTACTATTTTCATGTAAAAATTAACATTGTATTTCATAAACAACTGACTTAACAGTCTACTTATCTGAGTGAATACAGCTAAACTAAACAAGAATGATGTAAATAGAGGATATTACATGAGTGTCTTTTCATATTGTATTTATTAAACGAGTTGAATAAAATAATAAAATGTGAGGCTCTGCCGAGAATTTTATCAATTTTATTGAACGCGTTTAATAAATTCAATATGGAAAGTCACAGATGTAATATTCTTTTTATCACATGTTAGCCTTTCACGTCAAAACACCAAAAATTCTACTTTCTTTTACTATAAAAAAAGTCAATTTGACCAACATTTCCTACACTATAAAAGACGTCAAAGCTTTATTACACTAGCGTATTATCGTTTTTATTTAATGGCTTTATTACACTCCTGCGACGTCAAACATGTGATAAACACTGTATAACACAGCCTGAATGCTGATGATGTCCAAAAGCTCACACCAAAATTGATACTTAAGTACACATGTTGTAACATAATATAGTAAAGAAGCCAAACTCAGAAAATAATCCTCAAGATCCAGAAGTAGCACATTCCATAAGATGTTACGATTATGACTAAAGACGAACTTGCGGTACAAGAAACTGTGACAGAGAATCAACCTGGACAGACGTATGGCTGACAGATGGTTGGACAGTTCAAACACTTGAGGCCTCCAAGGTCTGTGATACTGGGAGGATAGAAATATTAATTATTTTATATATCATTATACAAAGTTATCAGCCAACACCACAAATTCCACATATTCATTTCTGCAAAAAAATCTTTTTTCAGCAATTATAAAATTCAGTTACTACTGCATGTTCTGCACAGATACTGGTTATCTTATCCAATCAGGAAGCTGCAAAACTGACATGTGACAAATTTGTAAGAACTCATTGGACCATTTTATTGTACTTCTAAATTGTCATATATTATTTTTTAAAGTTTCTGACATGTATCAGATCACCATAACATATATCTGACATACATTTATAAAACTCATACCATAATTCATCAACAACATGGAACTACATTTTTGGACTACTTTATGAGTGGTTACTTCCTATTTGGTGTAAATAGTGCACAAATGCATATCTACCATATGTAAAAAAATACTGATCTCTTACATTCACAAACACTGAACACAAACTGGACGGATATCTATTAGTCTATCACAGATACTGATTATCAATACAATTTTATAATTATTCCCTTATATATACCATATTAATGAAATCCATTCATAAGAAACAATGCATGGGGTTAATACCATTGAAATTTCCACATATCACTGGTTCAGCATCCAACAGCTGACAAATAATAAGCGAAAAGACAAATTAATTTGTAGAACTTAAACAATAACTATGTTTCTAAAAAAATTAACAAGAGGGCTATATAGCCCTTAGTCCCTAACTTTTTGACCTTGAGAAGACAATGTCCAAAAGCTTTTCTGTTTTTTACCCTGGCTGCCCCTAAAAGGGTTCCAAGGTTGAGGAAGATCCAACAAGTGTTTGAAAGGATTTTTTATTTTAGCTATTGCGGATCCTAAGAGGGTACAAACAGAAGAACTAACTGAACAAACTTGAGAGAAATTCATACAGAATAACTATTTGGACAACTTGAGAGAGATTCATACAGAATAACTATTTGGACAACTTGAGATTCATACAGAATAACTATATGGACAACTTGAGAGAGATAATAAGTGGCGCAAAACTTTTAGTGAAGGATATTCAACTGAAGAAGAATTGTAAAATTTAATACGAATGTTTGGCGTTAATTCTGACCAATAAAGTTATTCTGCTAACAAGAGATGCAGGACGACCGCAGATGGATGCAGGATGACAGATCATCTGCCTATACTAATAACTCACCCTGAACCTTGTTCGGATGAGCTTGTTCAGGTGAGCTTAAAAACAACTTTTAAGGAAAGATTGTAAAAGCTCTGATGAGCTTAAAAAGTGACCTTAAAAGCAACTTCTAAGTAAAGACTATAAAAGCTCAGATGGACTTAAAAAAACTTTTAAGACTAAAAAAGCTCTGGTGAGCTTTAAAAAATCAACTTCTAAGTAGACAACATTAACATTTCAGGAAAAAGAAAATAAAATCTCACAATAAAAGATAAAAGTACATTGTACATTGTATTAAGTTGTAAGCTATAAACAAATCTTTGCATATGTAAACATCAGCAACAAAGGAAAAAAAGAACAAACACATTATATAATCATGTAAAGCTATAGAAAAGGTGTAAAGATAATGAGATCTAAAAACCTAAACAATCTGCACAAATAGTTTTTGGATTTCTTAAAATAGTTATTAGGATATAAAATAATTATAGAAAGAACTAGAGTTGAGTCCACTGGAACTGATGGCCCCAAATACTGTGCCATCCTCTAAACTGCACGCATACTGTGTCATCCTCTAAACAGCACACATACTGTGCCATCCTCTAAACAGCACACATACTGTGCCATCCTCTAAACAGCACACATACTGTGCCATCCTCTAAACAGCACACATACTGTGCCATCCTCTAAATAGCAAAGTTTTTTGTACAGACCATCTTCACATGAAGGATGATTGAATAAAAGCAAATTGTATTCAGATAAGATTGTGCATCTGAGCAACTTTGAATTCACTGCTTTAAAAAGTGTATACACACAATTTCTTTACTACAGCTTATTTTGTAAAATTAAGCAAGGGCCATAATTCTAGAAAAAATATTCACAGAAAAAAGTCCATTATTTATGGTCATCTTCACATGAAGGTCCTTCATCTATGAAACTTTCAAGCATTTCTTTTAAATAGTGTTTGAGTAGTAGGACACACAAGCTTTTTCTCTATATTCTATATAGCAAAACTATCAAAGGCCCATAACTGTGGTAAAAATAGTCACAGCATAAGTTCCTTTAAGGTCATCTGCACATCAAGTTTGTTCATCTGTGAAAGTTTAAACCAATTAAGGCTAATATTGTGGGCAGAGTTGGACACACAAGATATCGGGACGTATGCACAGACAAAACGTCGTACAGCAGCAACACTATTCCCCCCACACACCCCCTCTCCATAAATGTGGGGGCATAAATATGTTTCTAAGGCAATAATAAGATATTTCCTCCAACTGAAATTCAGGGAACTACAAAACAGTAAAATGCCCGAAGGCAGACCAATATCATTTAACACCGTACCAGTGCCAAACTGAAGTTCACAATGACACTTTGTCCCATAGACTCACAGTACAACATAAGAAATTTACATTTTTACATCAGTATGTTCTAAACTACACAATTAATTAAAACTTTCTTCTTCACTTTTTCTTAAGTTTATCACATGAATGGAGCATGAGAAATTTCAAAAATCTGTTTGTTCTTAACATACTCATAAAGATGTACTGCCAAACTTCATCCATTCGAACTTGGATAATTCAGACACCATCCTTTGCTCAAACTCATCATCAGGTCCCGGCAAAATATCTATATCATGAATATTTTTTAATGGCTCAACCTACTTATAACTCTAACAAATTTTGCTTGTCCCATTAAGTTCAAGCAAAAGAAGTGTGACTATATTACATTCAATTTTCTATATCATTAACCCTTACCATGATGGACATGATTGATTCTGCCTTTGCACTATTCGCCATTCAGTCAGAATCTTTTTGGTAAGCACCCCTTTTGACAGTTAATGGAACTGTCCAAATTGACAGATGGACAAAGTCATTATAGAAATTTAGCTGGGTAAGGGTTAAGGATAGGACTTCATGGGGTTTTCAGAACCTTGTAGGTACAGCCCCGTCACTTCAAACAGTAATCACTGTCAGTAAGTTTGGGGATTCAGAGCTTGTTGGAAAATATGTTTAAATAAAAAAGTATTAAATACTTTGGAAATATTCGTAGATAGAAGTTATGTCTGAACTGCTCAATACAAAATAACATCATAGTAAATTTTTGTTTTTCATTGTAAAGGCAGCCTTCAAGCGCCACTTGTGAAATTTAATGATAGTGATTGTCTCATGCCGATTCCATTGCCAATATAATCTTATTTTACATATGGAGGGCTGTACATAACTCATTCTTAATACGAGTTACTGCAGTTTTCCCTTCAACCCTCGATATGCTTTTAATGGAATGCATGCAAACTGAACATGCCTAATCTAAAATGCTTTCACATACAGGAGAAGTATTCATGTCTCACCCCCCATTTATCAAACTGACCCCACACATTTCCTTAGAGGATCACTAACAGACCCAAAAATTAATTTTATGAAGTGGAAAGTTTCAGACAATGCAAGACATTCTGCCTCGATGGTTTAACAGCTGGAAGGGGTTTTATGAATTATGGCATGTAAAAATTGCAAAGATATCTTAGGGGTAGGGTCTCTCAGGTGATTCTGCATGGCTACGTCCCAGCAGTCTGTCAGTATTGTTCGTAACATTTCCTAATAAATGCGTAACTTCTTGCATGTAGTAGTCAACTTTGCGTATTACAGCTTCACTGGGCATGTGTTCCTGTTTAACAACACCCCGCTCGTCTTTTATTGCACCGGCTCCTCTGATTGGTCGCTTCTGCTGACCTTGACCTTGAATGCTGTCCAGCGGCACTCGGGATTTCAGCTCACCAACATATTGCCTGAAAATAAGTAGTTTATCCACATATTTCATGACTATCTTCATCTGTTGCATGAAAATACTAGAACAGTAAACAAAATTTGAGCCGCGCCATGAGAAAACCAACATAGTGCTTTTGCGACCAGCATGGATCAAGACCAGCCTGCGCATCCACCCAGTCTGGTTTGGATCCATGCTGTTCGCTAAAGGTTTCTCTAATTGCAATAGGCTTTGAAAGCGAACAGCATGGATCCTGACCAGACTGCGCAGATGTGCAGGCTGGTCTGGATCCATGCTGGTCGAAAATGCACTACGTTGGTTTTCTCATGGCGCGGCTCATTTACCCTTTTAATGAGAGTTTTAAACTTCAAATGATTCAACAGAATATGTAAGTAGGATTCAAATTCAAACTTGTGAAATGTTTAAAACATTTCCTGTCAGATATTATCATACATAAAATGGGACTTAACATTTTATCCATTAATTATTTCCCAGTAAAGAACTACGCACACTGATGTCATTATGCTCTCTTATTTATCAATTTTAAATGTCAGAAATTTAAATGTAGATTTCACACTTAAAACTTTCAGTTTGCTGTTTATTTATTATATTGTTTAGGTTTTTGCATGCTTAAACACCTGATATACCACACATAGCTCATTGTTCAGATGTGTAGTAATGAAACCAAAGGGCGTAAACCTAGTGATTAAATATCTATACATCCAACAACAAACTGCTGTTTATCAGATAATAAAGAAGACCTGGATGTTTTCATTCTAATGCAATATTAATACATCAAAATAAAAATGTGTCTGTAAAACGTCTCTCCGTAGTTAAGAGTCAGTGTTGTTATATTTTCTGGTCCTTTGGGATCATGGGAGTCCATTCAATATATATGTAATAGAGTTCCGCTTAAGCTGGTGCTAGGGGGCGTGAGAGGTGTTGTCTCAATCAAACTGAGTCTGCTATTATTCTGCTTGGTTGCATTCTATGCTTCCAAAGGATTTTTTTACAGATTTTATTTACTATTATGAACCCCACATCAAATGCTGTAAAATTTGCTTTTTATCACAGAACATACAACACCTAATTTCCTTTTTAACTGAAAAAAAGATAAAGCCATGCTGAGATTGATATTAATTAACCATGCTGGTTGAAACACTGCATAGTTAAACATTTTATAGATGTAAATATATCCAAGAGGTTTTAATACAAACTTATAGCTTACTCCTCAATCCTATTACATTAATATGTTAAATGTTTGTATGAAATGCATATTTGGAAATAAATATTGTTTAAACCAAATATATTCAACATCATTATCAATGAGTAAGTTTAACATACATCATTTTCCTCACAACATCTTTGAAGTCTTCACATTGCTGCCTAGTTTCCATGATAATGCGTTGAACATGTTGCCACGCCCCTCTCTCCTCCATCAAGCATGACTCTGTTACATTACGGAGTTGCTGTTCCTGTTTAACCTGAGCTTTCAGTTTCTCTAGTTGTTCTACTGCCTGTAATACATACAGTTAGCAATCATTTCTCTGCCCCTTTTCAGGTATGTCTATCCACTTATCTATACACAGATCTTTCTGTGTATACATTCCAAAATCTTGTAGATCAAACTTTTTACCGGGTATTCACTAAAAGTCATATTAGGGGCCAAACAAAATCATTTGGACAAATCTGAGCAGGATCTACAAAGAAGATGCTACAGGCCAAGTTTGGCTGAGATAAATAAAAAGGTTCATGAGCAGTGATTTAATGGTTTTTCGATTTTCAGCTCTGGCGGCCTCTAGAAGCTGTAGAGTGGAACCATCAGAACAAAATTGAGGGAGGACCAAGCCAGGATGTTACAGACCAAGTTAAGTTTGCAGAAATTCTGACCAGCAGTTTTAGAAGAGATGTTTAAGTAAACATTTTATGATGAAGACTCGACCATCAGTTTTTACAAATAATTCTCCCATTACAAAGTTCAGGTGAGCTAGAAAGACAGGGAATCAAGCTCTCCAGCACAATAAAAAATAATGCACTGACCAGTTGCAGTTGTACTCCCATCTCTTGCATTTCTCCCTCCAGTCTGTCAGCATAGGCCTGTTCCAGTTCACCTACTGATATTTTAGCCTTGCTATGCCACCGTGCTATTGCATTCATCATCTTTTTTCTAGGTCCAAACAATCTGTCAAAAAGACAAACATGCTCACTTGTACTACAGATAATTCCTATTTCCCTGAGATCAAGAGGAAGTTAAATTTACTTGATTACTACTTACTTCTTGTCAAGATAGAGCTTGAATTGGATATTGAATCACTAACTGAGTGCGCCATGAGAAAACCAACATAGTGCGTTTGCGACCAGCATTAATCCAGACCAGCCTGCGCAAGCCTATTGCAATTAGAGAAACTGTTAGCGAACAGCATGGATCCTGACCAGACTGTCTGCGCAGGCTGGTTTGAATCCGTGCTGGTCGCAAACGCCCTATATTGGTTTTCTCATGGTGCAGCTCATTTCATTTTGATAAAAAAATACTTTGCAGTCTAAAGAAGAAAAGGTTTCTCGATTCTTATTTCCTTATTATCAGCGAGTGAAAGTAATGCTTTAATACCTAATTCCAAATTTCCTCGAAATCATTATCACTAAAAGAAAGGATTTCTTCGCTGATTTTCAATATCCTTGAAATCTTTTAGAGTGAGTGAAAGAAAAACTTACTAGATTCCAGTTTCCTTGAGACCATTTTCAGTGAGTGAAAGAAACACTTGATTCCAATTTCATTAAGACAATTAGTAGTTAGTAAAAGAAAAACATACTAGATTCCAACTTCCTCAAGTTCATTATCAGTAAGTAGAAGAAAAACGTACTTGATTCCTATTTCCTTGAGATCATTATCAGTGAGAGAAAGGAACACCTGTAGGTCCACATCTTGTTCATCAAATGTTGGTAAGTACTTTGACAACCCCAGCTGTTCCAAAAGGCTGGCAAGGTCTAGAGGCATTGAATCCTTCTGTAACAGAAATGATATGGACCTGCCATTATTTCAGTATGAAAGCTGGCCAGGCTGTAATTACCCAGACACTTCTTTAAACATTATTCAATGTACCTAGTAACCTTCATACTATTTCATTGACTAGTATGTGCCTTATATGTTACCTTTCAACTGTAGATAATCAATGACAATACTTCTCCTAAAGGATGGAAGACAAATTAAGATACAAGTTTGTTACGAAAATTAGTCATGTAAAGGGTGTAAGGAAAGATCATTCCCTCTGAAAACATGATCAGCATTGCAACAACACGGAAAGTAAGACATGTATTAATTTTGGTCATATTAAATGCTGATATGTTGACATACTGCTACAAAAGAAATTTGGTTAATTTCATATTTTCTTATTGGAGAATGAACTTTTTTCTCACCCTTCACACATTTCTTGGTAAGGATTTTTATGTTACAACTCAGATTCTAATAATACATTGAAAAGGGGTTTGTTTGAAGGAAAGGCCGCTGGCACAAAGTATAGAATTATGAAAGAGTAAAGTTTGTGTAATCTTCAAGAACTCACCATTTTTTCTATAAAAACAGCATTAGAAGAGGGTGGTGCCTCCTTCTGTATTTCTACATGCCCCTGTGATACTGCTGTAGGCGGCAACTGAGGGGCAACATGAGGGTACATTGATACAGCTGGAGGTCCTTGATGGGGGTACATATGATACTGGTTTACAACAGGTCCAAACCCTGGAGGAGGAACTGAAACTCTATTACCCTGATTGCCATGGTGACCACTTTGTGCACCCGCACTGTGTGGATTAGAATTCATTTGAGCTTTATATCCATCAGATGCTGTGTTTAACAGATTTAAAGCAGATACTGGTTGGACACTGGGATCTGCCACTGATATAATTGCTGAATCTGCAATAGCCGGACTCTGCTGAAGAAACTCCTTTGCTGGTCTTGGATCATAATTTTTAAGAGTATTTGCCACTTGTTCAATAAGTTCTGCTCCTGAAAAATGCTTTGGTTCATGATGACTGGATTTCTGTTCAACAGAAATGGGGTTGTGTGTCTGACGGTCTGCTTTTTGGCCATGTCCAGGATTGTGACCCTGAACAAGATGGTGACCTTGATAAGGGTTGTGACTTTGCCCACTAGGGTGAATTTCACCTGAATTATGACCTTGAACAGGATTGTGACCCTGACTTTGATTGTGAGAATGACCAGGATTGTGAAGTTGACCAGGATTATGTTCTTGACCAGGACTCTGACCTTGACTGGGACTGTGACCTTGACCTGTACTGTGACCTTTGTCAATAGTTTGACCTTGACCAGGAGGGTGAATTTCACCTTCATTGTGAACTTTACCAGGATTGTGACCTTCACCTGGATTGTGCATTGTGACCTTCAACTGTATCATCTGCTGAAGGACATGAAATATGTTCATGTTGTGGTGATTTTACATGTTTATGTTTGGGAAGGTATTCTGGTTTGATTGCAGCTTCTTTTTCATTGTCTTCAGTACCCTGATGATCCAAATTTGGAGTTTCAAAGTTAGTGTCTGGAACAGAATGAGAATTATGAACATTATCTATCCATTCCGAGACAGAATTCTTCATCACTTCTATCTCATTAACTTTTTCAGTTGTTAATCTTAATTCTTTTGATTTTTTGCTTTGCAGTTTTTTCTTTTCCATTTCACCCTTTTTATCAACATTTGGTTTAGTATCTGAATCTCCAGACTCCTTTTCTTTATTTTCACCGACATCTAACTTTTTTAAAGTCTGGGAAATTTGACTGGTTTCATGATTTTCCTCCAATCCCTCATCAGAAGAACTTTCTCCACTGTTGCCGTGGTGATGGGAATCTCCACATGATGACTCATGGGGAAATTCATCACTGTCCAGACTGTCCTCACGTCGGATTCCGAAAGCTGCAGCCAAGCCTCCACTGGACCCAGAGCTACTTTTGATGGTTAGGGCACCAGTCTTGGAGAATGCATTAGTATCATCTTCCAGTTCATTATAGTCTATAAACGGAATAGTTCATATAATTTAGGTGATCAAAATTACTGAAAAATATTCAAATAAACAATTATAAATAGCAACTGATCATTTGACAATGCACTGACATTTTACCTATCTAAAGTTAAGTAAGCAAAAACAGTTGATTAGTGCAGCAGCTGTTCAGCAATGATTTCTTTAAGAATCTGACACACAACTTCCAAGCTGTACTTTGGGGAGGACTTGGAAATGCATAAGACACTAGTTAATAAATATGCCCCTACTCACAATTACAGGTGTCATAAATTATCAATTCATTTTCATAAATATAAAGCCAAGATAGTAACCAATATAACATATATGTACATCAATATAATCTTGAAAAGTATTCACACCTCAGGTAGTTAAAAAAGTTCATTTTCTTTCTAGAAATAAGTTAGCTACTAGTTAATTTCCATGACAAAAATGACAGCAACAATGGTATGCAAACACAAAATGCTTTGAGTGCATTTGCGACCAGCATGGATCCAGACCAGCCTGCGCATCCACGTAGTCTGGTCAGGATCCATGCTGTTCACTTTCAAAGCCTATTGCAGTTAGAGAAAACTTTAGCGAACAGCATGGATCCTGAGCAGACTGCACAGATGCGCAGGCTGGTCTGGATCCATGCTGGTTGCAAATGCACTATGTTGGTTTTCTCATGGTGCAGCTCATATTACTATAAATAAACCAGTTACCTCTGCTACCCGAACTATCTAGTTTATAGTCCTCAGGGTTTATAGGTGAAGTCACGTCTCTGTACGACAGTTTCTGAGGCTGCTCTGTACTTGTTTCGTCTGGGAATGTGACATAGCCCTTGGGCACTTCTCCTTCTGGAATATTACATCAATCTACATTTATTTCACAAAATCCACTATTGAAATATGCTAATACCTACTGAAATGTGTCTTAAATTTCAATGTCAGCCACCGAAATATGAAATATATTTTTCATGTTTTGCTTGGAAAAACTGTGTTCAAACTATAAGATTCTCATGTTTATCACTCAACATGAACTAACACTATTATAAGAAACATATCCAACGCATTTTAACTTTATTTATTTATTCTGTTGGGTTTAATGTCGCACCGACACAATTATAGGTCATATGGCAAATTTCCTGCTTTGATGGTGCAGGAAGACCCCAGGTGCCCCTCCGTGCATTATTTCATCACGTGTGAGCACATGGGTAGAACAACCAACCTTCTGTAAGCCAGCTGGATGGCTTCCTCACATGAAGAATTCAATGCCCGAGTGAGGCTCGAACCCGCATCGATGAGTGACAAGTGATTTTAAGTCAGCGACCTTAACAACTTGGCCATGGAGGCCCCCCTTTTAACTTTAGTGGAAAAATTTACAGAAGATGATTATCATGTGAAGCAGCCAGTGAACGAGTTTTCAATCCAGCTGTAGTTGACCTCCACTTCAGCAACACAGTTTTGCAGAATACAAAGTAATTAACTATGACAAGTAGAAACATACCTGGCACCTTCTGTTGAGGTGCATCTCTAGTTCTATTAATCAAGCGGGCTATAGCTTGAGGCCCATCCATAATGCTTGGACCTCCACCTACTGCCTTTCCCCTACCACCTCGCATATTCTTGTTCCGTCGAGAGAATGTATCATCAGAAGAACTCAATTCTGGTTCTAGACCTGATATTGCAAAGCATTTAAGGTTTAACTCTCTTAAAAATAACTTCTTTCATTACTGTCTACAACAGGATAATAACTTCAACAGAGAAAACTTTTTTTATTCAATTAATTAAATACTGAATTTATCCAAAGGGAAATCCACTGTTCAGAGACTCTATGTTCAATCTATTTTATTCCACTGACATTTTGGCCTCATGACCTTTGTCAAAATGACAAAACTACATGGACATGGAATTTTCTACAAATTGGCATTCTTTATTATACAAAATACAAAAAAAAAATCATTTTGATAAATGCCATAAGGTGGAGACATTAATGGAATAGAATAGAGTGAAACTAGAGCTATCACTAAAGGTGATGAATGTACCCCCCGCATGCACTGACACAGTACATTGCAATTTGACACACACAAGACTGCATAATTATGTGGACTGTGTGTATATAGACTGTATGTATACAGTATAGTAACAAAAAACAAAGTCCCATAACTATGCAGAATATTTATCCAAAAGAATGTAACATGCACCATGCACAACTAGGGTTGGTACTGATCACTTGTGTGAAGTTTCATTAAATTGTGTGCAAGGGTTTGGTAGATTAGGCACGCACAAGATTGCATATGCAGACTATGTACATAGTATGTTAACAAGAAACAAAGTCCCATAATTCTGCAATTTTTGTAGTTGAAAGAACCTAACATAACCCATGCACAACTACTGTTGTTACTGATCACTTGTGTGATGTTTCATTAAATTGTGTCAAGGGGATGAGGAGAGATGGTGCACACAAGATTGTGTCTATATATATATAGTATAGTAACAAAAAAACAAAGTCCCATAACTCTGCAAATTTTTTTTCTGAAAGAACCTAACATGCCCCATGCACAACTACTGTTGTTACTGATCACTTGTGTGAAGTTTCATTAAATTGTGTCAAGGGGATGAGGAGAGATGGTGCGCACAAGATTGTGTCTATGTATATAGTATAGTAACAAAAAAAACAAAGTCCCATAACTCTGCAAATTTTTTTTCTAAAAGAACCTAACATGCCCCATGCACAACTACTGTTGGTACTGATCACTTGTGTGAAGTTTCATTAAATTGTGTCAAGGGGATGAGGAGAGATGGTGCGCACAAGATTGTGTCTATGTATATAGAATAGTAACGAAAAAACAAAGTCCCATAACTCTGTAAATTGTTTTTCTAAAAGAACCTAACATGCCCCATGCACAACTACTGTTGGTACTGATCACTTGTGTGAAGTTTCATTAAATTCTGTCAAGGGGATAAGGAGAGATGGTGCGCACAAGATTGCGTCTACGGACAGACAGACAGACGGACAGACAACCTGAAACCAGTATACCCCCCCTTACAACTTTGTTGTCGGGGGGGGTACAAAAAAACTAGAGTCCTTAATTTATAAAAATTACAGCTTTACCTGTCCAACTTACACATTAGCATGTAAATTAATTTGGTGAAACCGGGAAAATAATCACTTTCATTTTGCTTCTCTGTATATATGAAACAGGTATCTGATATTTGTCCTGCAAATTACTCTGTGGAAAGTACCTACCAAGGAATAAGTCTCTACCAGCTAAGTTGAAGCATCATTTTTTTAAGAAACTTAAAACCACCTTATAAGTATGAAATATACAAATGCTGAGAAACAGTGTACATATCTGCCTCTACCAGCAGGGATATAATTGGCATCACATGATTGCCTATAAGACAGACACAGACTATATACCTGCCTCTACCAGCAGGGATATAATTGGCATCACATGATTGCCTATAAGACTGACAACAGTCTATATACCTGCCTCTACCAGCAGGGATACAATTGGCATCACATGATTGCCTATAAGACTGACACATACTACATACCTGCCTCTACCAGCAGGGATATAATTGGCCTCACATGATTGCCTATAAGACTGACACAGACTACATACCTGCCTCTACCAGCAGGGATATAATTGGCATCACATGATTGCCTATAAGACTGACACATACTACATACCTGCCTCTACCAGCAGGGATATAATTGGCATCACATGATTGCCTATAAGACTGACACAGACTACATACCTGCCTCTACCAGCAGGGATATAATTGGCATCACATGATTGCCTATAAGACTGACACAGTCTACATACCTGCCTCTATCTACATAGATGTGATCAGCTTAAAATGGTTTGTGTGTAGCACTGACATGACAAGGTCTACATACCTGCCTCTGCCCGCAGAGATGTGATTGGCATCACATGGTTGTCTATAAGACTGACAATCTTCATGTTGCCAGTGATGAGAGCCAGGGACCTTGCTGTGTCACCATTGTAGGCTTTAGCATTCACATTCACACCCTGCAAAAAATTATGTACAAAAAATAGGTCTTTTTCCCACAGCAATACTGCATCCTTGCTGTAATTAAGCATGTTCCTTTTTAAATTCACCAGAAGTAATACATAATTTAATGCAGGTCTCACAACTTCAGTTTTTCCACATTCCTCTAGCATCTTTAACATTGTAGTATACCAGTGATAGACATCAACAAGTGTACTACAACACAAAGGGTTCTGAATTTTGAATTAAGGACAGTTCTGTAAAGAGTAAAAAAAGAAACATAAACACAAACTGGTAATTAAAATAAACTAGAAATACATTATGCATGCCCACTGGCAGAATGTCGTGACCGCCAGCACCTTTGGCCTTAAGTGTGACCTTGACCTTAGACCTAGGAACCTGGTTCTTGCGCACGACACTCTGTCTTATAATGGTGAACACTCATGCCAAGTTACATCAAAATCACACCTTGCATGAAGAAGAAATGCTCCGGACAAACTTCAATTTGACCTTTGAACTCCAACTGTGACCTTGACCTTTGAGATGGGAACATGGGGTTTGCGCATGACACTCTTTCTCATTGAGGTAAACATTCATGCCAAATATAAACAAGATTGGTCCATGCATGTCAAAGTTATGGTCCGGACAAAATCGGACAGACACAGGCACATGCACCGACCGACCAAAAGTGACAACTATATCGAGCTCACCGCAAGTGGGCTCCAAATACCACTGAATCTGAACTTACAAATTCAACATCGGCAAGAGTAAAAATAGACTTACATGCTGCAGAAAGAGCTGTACGATTATCTCATGGCCCTCAGCTGCTGCTTCCATAAATGGTGTCATTCCCATACTGGGTTCCCTATAACATATCATCACATAACTGTCACTATGGAAAACAATTTGTATAGCAGTACCCTTTTTCAAATAGGTCAGTTAACCCATACCATGCTGGACACTTGATTTTGCCTTTGCGACCAGTGAAGATCATGATCAGCCTGCACATCCATGCAGTCTGACCATGATCTGCACTGTTCGCTATTCAGCCAGTATCTTTTTGGTAAGCACCCCTTTTAACAGTAAATGGTACTGTCCAAATTGAAAGATGGACCAGTTCATTATAGAAATTTAGCACGGTAAGGGTTAATGTAATGCTGCTAGTCGACAAGAGAGACTTAAGAATTACAAAAGCGATTGCAGCAGGATGGCTTCTCCAAATGAAAATATACAAATGTAGGTATGCTAAAACTAACAGTGATTCTATGCATTTTTCTGAGAAGTGAGATCATACCAGTATATGTTTCCTTACAGGACCTAGCTGTAACTGTTAATGCAAGACATTTAAATCATATTGACTTATCAACTTCATTTATACAGGACTTTATCCAAACTTTTCTGAAAGCATCTTGCAATGTTTGCATAAATACACAAAGTTTATTATTTCTAAATTCCTTAAAGGAGGCTATATGTCACTGTATTTCTACTCAACTACAAGATTACTGTCATTCGCAAAACCTCATATAAAAATCTTTCTGAGAAACTATAACATGACGTTACAGGTTTGGAGAAAAAAAACTATTATTAAATTACTTACACTGCATTCATGTTAGCTCCCTGTTTCAGCAAGAAGCATACCATGTTTTGATGTCCGGAGTATGTGGCATGAAACAAGGCAGTCCAACCTCGTGCATCCCGGCACTCCAGTTCAGCTCCTTGCTAAATAAAAGAAAGAACATGTTCTACAGTCATTAGTTCTTTGTTCTACTATAATGAGTCCTCTGGCAAAACATATGAAGAAAGAGTAAGCATTATTTCAAAGTATATTAGTAGGATTTATTTATTTTATTTTAAAATCCAAAAATATATAATATCTATTCTACCGTATCTCACTGGAGTAAAAAGGTTCAATTACTTTTTTTTAATTATCACCACTTGATACCTATTTGTCTTAACCTTTAGCCTGCTGCCGGCAAGTGATTCTGCCTTTGCGGCCAGTGCAGACCAAGATCAGCCTACCTTCAGGCTGATCATGATCTGCACTGTTTGCTATTCAGTCAGTAAATTTTAAGTGAACACCCTTTTGAATAAGAAGTGGTACTGCCCAAATTGAAAGATGGACCAGTCCATTTTAGAAATTTAGCAGGGTAAGGGTTAATGGGCTAATTTGAAAAATTTCTTTACTGTTCTATAACAAGAATCCAATAATTCTACTAAAATGCAAACAGTAAGCAGTCGCTCCACAGTGTCATTTTCAAATCAGTACTTACACTGCAAAGCAGTCGCCCAACTCTGTCATTGCCGCAACTTGCTGCTAACATTAAAGACGTCTCTTTTTTCTGGTTTCGCAGGTTGACACTGGCCCCTTGCTCTAACAGAAGACTAACTATCGACTCATGACCAATGTAGCAGGCATACATTAAAGCAGTCCAACCACCTTTGTTGATATGATCAATATCAACTTCTCCTCTGTATAGGAAATATAAATATATAATGAAATTTTATTGTTTAAATTAAAACACAATTTGGAATAAAATGACAGTCCTGACACCAGAGCATTATAATTAATATTGTGCCAGATTTTTATTCAAGAAGGAAAATCAAATACACTGACACTTTTTAGCTGGGTTTAATGTCACACCAACACTGCTTCCATAAATGGTGTCATTTTCCAGCTGTTGATGGTTAAGGTAGACACTGACCTGTGCTACTCCAGGCATCATTTCAGACAGGAGCTGGTGCCTTAGTAAAACTAGCGACCTGTATATCAGCTGGATGGCTTCTTCACACCACAGAATTCATCATCCAAGCAAGGTTTCAAACCTACAGCATTGAGAGGCAAGTGACTGGAAGTCAGCCACCTTAACCAATCAGACACAGAGGCTTCTAATACCTTAATTCACTAAACCTGTCCCACAACATACTTGGTTGGCCCAACTTTTTTAACTATCTTTATAAATTCAGATGACTACCGAACAGAGAAATTGCAAAAAGTAAAGAAAGAAAATTCTTGCCGCAGTAACTTTTACATCAGTGAACATTACCAAAATCAATTTTCTCTAGATTAAAGTGGTATTCTAATCTAAATTCTTTTTAAGAAATACATTCACCTGGTAATATGTGCCTTTACACAATCATACAAGCCAAGACTGGATGCTGTATGTAGATCAAGTGGTATGGGTTCAAATTCTTCCTTGGATCCCTTGTTGCCCTTCCATACTGACAGACTTCTGTTAAGGAGCTCATTCTCCGAGGTATCATCTGAGCCCTCTGTCTCGGCCATTGTTTAAACCTGAAAAACATGCGAACAATCCTATAAAATATGATGATCCAGTTTCATCAAAAATGTTAGTAGCGTGACATTCATCTGATATCTCTATCATGTCATGATGACTGTGACAATTCTTTGCGAAAAACTGTAATATTTTCTTACTGGGACTATATTTAATAACAGCTATTTTTCACTTGTATTGCAGGGGTCTCGCTAGGTCCAATTTTTGGGAGAAGTCATTTCTCCCTCAAGCTGATTTAGGGAGAACTGGGGAGACTTTAGGGAGAAGTAGGAAGACTGCATCGATTTTTTATTTCTACCTCAATGCCTTGAAGTGATTCAAAAGGTAGCCATAATTTTCTTGTTTCTAGATAAAAAACCTTTGATGTGAACCATTCATTTTCTTAGTTACAGCATGCCTTTTTCCATACAGTGTCAGATTATTGTTTCATTTCAAAATTCTGAAAAACAGTTGTATTAAAAAATTCAAGCCGATGCTGTAAATCAAACCCGCCAATTTTTGGTGCTATATCTTGTAAGAATAAAAGGATGAAAGGGTTTATTATTAACACCAAGTCACCATTTTGGTGAACAGTATCTCGCTTGAATAAAACTGAAAGTAAAATGTGAAACCTAGAAATACATATTTAAATCAATTCATCAATGAAAGTCAATTTTACGTAGTTAATACTTTACATGTCATTCTTTTACCATGGATACCAAGTAATTGTGTACAATTCCAATTAAGCGCATGGTTAATCATTAATTTCTTTATAGAATGTTGCTTTTTGCATTAGCACATGTTAACAATTAAACGCAAAGTGTCAAAGACGTAACCGTGGCGCTAATTGGCTGAATACAATTGCCTCTGGTATAATTGACAATTTGATTCACTTTCACACTTCTTGCGAAAATCTCCCAAGTACCTGATCGGAGCTTAAATTATGCTACCGGTATGTACCGGTGTGTGTATGTGTTACAGTGTATTCAACACCCATTTTGATATTGTGCAAAATGTCAAGCGGTAAATGAGTGTGGATAAAAAAAATTTGGGAGACATGAATTTCACTTCAAGCTAAGTTAGATTTGAGCAAAGTTTGAAGCTCCAAAGCAACTATTTCGCCCAAGTCGCCCCCTCGCGAGACCCCTGTATTGTTCTCATTACTTGTTAAATTTGCTCTACTATTTCCGCAAATAACACAGATTTATGAAAAACATTATAATTATTAAACAATAAAAACATTCAATGTGGCTCTAACTAAGAGCAAATTATAAATATATTTACCAACATGTATGTAATTACGGCTGTTCAAACAACTTAATACTGCAGCCATTTCCCCCCGAAATTATCATGTACATGGTAATATAGAAATAGCATATCAATAACCAGACCTCTAGTCAGCCCATATACAGGTTGGGTTGTCTAGAGTCAAGAATCTGGACCCCGGTTACCAGACACCTAGATGCTTCCAATTCACATTGGTCTTGAAAGGTTTACAACATCAATTACTTGCAATTATTTCATTTATATAATAGCATGCTGTTTGTACATCCTGTTCAAGCATATTTCCAAACTCAGAACATTTTCATGTGAGTGCTACCTTCTACTATCCGAAACACCCTACCCGAAATGCACTCACTATAAACTTGGGCCGTGATCTACCAAACATATCAACTATTCTCTACCAGCAACGGATGCAGTAATAGAAGACATTTATTACACTTGAAAATAATTTACTTTTGAACTCGAAAATTGTTCCAATTCCCAATAAAATTGGGGTTTCATAAATTTGACATTTCCCTGCTGGTTGTGTTTGATTTATTTAGCACAAGTTCTTGAGTGAAATCGAGTACACAAAAATATAAAACTTCGATAGCCTGGAAATAAAAGACATATCCAGAAAATATGATTTATTGCGATAGTTTTCTGGAAAAAGTAGAAATTTGCTGGAAAGTTTAGAACTCCTGAAATGACCAGTCTTCATTTGAAAATATTCTTATAAATATGTTTTTTTTTCCTAGAACAGTAGGTCAGTGGAACATGTTACCCGCTGTCGCACACACAGCAGCCGCTGTTGATTCTAGTCTCTGTCCAAAATCTCTAAACAGCTATCAGTGTATCAAGTTTTAATAACGTAAAATTTGGAAAGTTTTATCGTTTGGCACTTGAACAAATTTGACGTGTAAAGCACTTTAAAAAAATATTCAGCGCTACACATAAAGTGACGAAGGAGTGAAGTATCCAGAAGAAGAAGAAGAAGAAGAAGAAGAAGAAGAAGAAGAAGAAGAAATGTGTAATAGTATTCTTTTATTCTGAAACTAAAAAATGAACATTTTTCTGGAACCGTGGAGTGGTTTTCTTGTTCGCGAAATTACGAGAAATGAATTACTAGATCTTTCCGTGCCAGTCACGTGACAAACAAGTTCAAGTTTTCAAAACAGTTTGCAATTATTCCATTACGTTATGAAATGTTACCCATTAATAAATGTTTGAAAAATTCAAAGTACTACAATACAATACAATAAGTTTTATTTTAAGTCGGCAAGACACAAACATATGAAACATAAGCTCTGATGAGCTTTTTAACCGACCATTAACAAATATATATGAGGTCAACAAGAATATAAATAGCTGTAAAAGAAAATGTTATATATCTAAAAAGCACACAAATTAAGCACATCTAAAGCTGTGGAAAAGCTGCTGATCCTGACCATAGGCCTAAAAACTACTATATAGCTAACAGTTCTTTTTCATGAATAGCATTTTCACATACGAAAAACTACATACTTCTGCTTTCAAGCACTAACGATCCGCTTGAACGCAAACAGATGTTTCTTTTATTTTTGTTTTTTGGTTTGTTTGTTGTTGTTTTAGGGTTATTTTGTATTATTAATTACAAGTACGCATTACAGGTTTATATCAAGTAGCCTTAACTGTTACCACAACATAGATTTTTCGTGGATATGATTACAAATGTATCATAGCCGAGGATTCAATGTCTGGCGCATGCCAATTCGGTCTGAAACTGAACAGTGTGTGAAAATATGGTAGTATAAGTTTTGTCTGTTTATGGCCAGAAGTCCCCATCAGTACCATCATGAGCGACTCTTCCAGGAGGCTGTTATAATTGTTTTTAGTTGAAGGATAGAGCTATCTTCTTCCCAGGATAGAGTAAGATACAGAAGATGCTCAAATTACAGGTGCTTCCATGGTTCTTTAGCATGCCAATTGTTTATCGCGTGGTTGTTACCAATGGAGATACGGTGCATTGAACTCACGACAAATTGGCTTCGTAGTAGAACTGTTCCCACTGGACCACTGCTTCACTCTGTAAGTTAGTACATATATGTGATTGGTAGTCTGTACTTAAGGCAAGGGGATTGTCTAGTGATTATAATGGGTACAAAAGAATGATAAAATGAAGCATTGGACTTATTTCTTAGTGTTATCAGAGATGTGACTTAATTAGGACGGAACACCCTAGACTGGTTAACTGACAATGTTAGTATTTGATATATGTTCCTTACTAGAGTATTTAGGAGAACAGCAGTGCATAATTTGGGTAATGTCTTTTCTTTTTCAGTGTTATGATACGCAACATGATGCTGATATCACGAATTCGTCCGTGTATTGACGCACAGAACTAACAAGCATTACGCACAGAACTAACAAGCGTAGCTATTTTATATATTCATGTGAGGATCTCAAACACAATTGAAAAGTTTACCTCATTAGATCGAAACTGAAAAAAAGTTCAGCTTTCTGAACAGTTTCCGTAACCAGTGGACATTCTTTAACCCACAAAAATGTTCCCTAGATTTTACTAAAAGCTACAAATTCTACGAGCTACAACATTTTTCAATCAAGATGTTTGAATTTTTCAGTTTTCTCGAAAGCTTTCATGCTGTTTATGCCCCAACATTAATTCACCTATGCAACTGGACGTTCTACGTGAAGATCTAAACTGATTTTCAATCATTTGAGGCTTGGGTTCCTATCAGGTCTATACGATTTTCTAAGCCACCAAATGATATTTATACAAGTTGGGCTGAATGTTCCACATATCAAGAACTCTAGAATGTTTAAATTACACCAGCCCAAAGTCAAGGTCGTAACTGAAGGTGAAATGTTTGAACCTAGAATATCTGCCAAGTCAGACTCTTTTAAACTTATAGGATATTTTACAACCCAAGTGCAAGCTTAATCTCATCTAAGTGATGTAAAAATCCATACTCCACTTTGGTTGACCGAAGTTCAAGGTCAAACGTTTAGAGCTTAGTGTTCTGCCCGGTTCGTATGTTCTAAACCAATAGGATCTAATTCTTCATGAATCTCGAGACGAATGTTCTATTCATCTAGAGGACATGCAGAACATAATTATAATTGTTTCTTCTGTTCCAGCCCATCGTCAAAGTCTCTACAGAAGGTCAAACGTGTATCCCTTGGCTTTGATGTCTAGGTCTTATGTTCTAACTCAACTAAGTTCATTAATGAAACTTAGGCTGAATGTTTGTCTCATCAAAAAAGAGCTTGACCCATCTTACAACTACTCTAGCCCAAGATCAATGTCACCTGTTGAAGTACAGGATGCTTTAAACAAAAGCCGTCACTATTAGTGACAAATGCCCCCGAAATGTGCCCAAGAATGCTACAGTTGTCTGTGCAAAATATGCCAGAATAGTTTAGGTATGAATCATTTTGTGATCAGACAAAAAAAAAGTTCTCCAAAGGTAACCTTGACCTTGGAGCTATGGGTCTGGGTCTTGCGCACGACACATCAACTCTTTATAGGGAACATTTGTGCCAAGTAATTTTAAAATCACTTGATAAATGGCAGAGTATCTGACCAGACAAGAAACAGACCCTGTTAACCTTAGACTTCTAAGTGTGACCTTGGAGCTAGGGGTCTGGGTCTTGCACATGGCATGTCATGCCAATATAGGGAACATTTATGCCAAGTGATTTTAAAATCCCTTCAATGATGGCAGAATTATGGACCAGACAAGAAACAGACCCTGTTAACCTTTAATCTCTAAGTGCGACCTTGACCTTAGAGCTAGGGGTCTGGATCTTGCGCACGACACATTGTCTCATTATGGGGAACATTTATGCCAAGTAATTTCAAAATCCCTTGATGAATGGCAGAGTTATGAACCGGACACGAAACAGACGTTAACCCTTGACCTCTAAGCGCGACTTTGACCTTGGAGCTATGGGTCTGGATCTTGCGCATGGCATGTCGTCTCATTATGGTGAACATTTGTGCCAAGTTATTTCAAAATCCCTTCATGGATGGCAGAGTTACAGCCAGGACAAGAATTTACATGGCCAGACAGTGCGATTTTAATATGCCCACCTTCAGGGAAATAAAAAGCTCAACACATCTCAACTGACAAAGATATTCATTTGAGTATATAAATTCAACAAACGTTCTACAGAGTAACATAATAAAGTGACAAAAGGTAGAATTACCAAAAAGTGTTCTATGGTTGGAAGTGGTTAACCTCAGTGATCTTGACCCCTTTGATCCTTTAACCAAAAGATGCCTTCCCTCTCTCTAAGACCAGTGCCAAAGTGAGGTTTATAAAAAATTGGACAGTGAAAGTGTATCATTTTCACACCAAATCTGGATAAGATGTCAACTCGATTGTGTTTGTGTTGTAAACTCAAAATTTTCATATATATCATATTTTTGGGCATTGATATAATAACAAACATTTTCATCAAAATTGCACATTTTAATTCTGTCCTCCAACAGTATAAAGTTCTCATAAAAATACAACATAAAATAAAATATATGCATGTTAAATGCTTGAATACATTATGAATTAATTTACATGTCTAATGTACAGTACAGCATATATACAAAGCATTGTTAAATATTGTTAAACTTCATATTGTAGACTGGTATCTGGCATACTCATTGGTAACATCTATACAGTAGACTGGGTTAGTTTTTTTATATAACTAGAGCTGCTTTTGAGAAAAGCGCATGTCTCCCACAACTGCCTAATCATTTAGTGATTCAAAGTGGTTTGGTCAAGTGGTTGCTATAGTGACTGAAAGTGGTTTGGGTGAGTGGTTCCGTAATTCAAAAGTGCCTGGGCCGATCTGGCTAGTTATCGAACTTGGGCGAGGATATTGGCAAACACATTTTGTTCAAGTTTGGTGAAGATCGGATGAGAAATGTTCGACATAGAGTGCGGACAAGATTTGTGATAGACACACAGAAGGAGTAAATCAATATGTCTCCCACACCACTGTGTGGTGGGAGACATAATAAATTTTTAGCATATCTATATAGTTTGAGGTACAAAAGGATATAAATATATTTGTAATTCCAAGGACTTTTAAAGGATTTTACCTTCAGTACATAATTTACCAAAGTTCTAGAGTAACCTACGTAAATATGGTACTAAAATATACTTGAAATACATTTAAGTATAAATCATGTGCAGCAGGAATTTTAACAGTTTTGATGGTTTTTTTTAATTAACTGATACTTTATTCAATGGCAACAATAAATAAAATTCTATCAGTGATGTTAAAACTTTGTATAAACGATTATAGTAAAGTTGTGTAGAAAAAAATCTTTACAGCTGGCGACAACAGCTTTCTGTGTAAGAAACCACAGGAGTCTGAAATTCTATCAGTAAGACTCCAGAAGGCTATCTTTAAAAACAAATACTCATAAAGAGGATATACTTTTTAAAGATAGAGTTCTGGAGTCTAAATGATATAATTTCAGACTCCTGTAAAGAAACTGATCTGGACTAGAACAGATTACCAGCCTGAACAGATTTTTACAGGCTCAACACTAATACCACTATCTGTAAAAAATATAGAACAATAGAAAGTCACGAAAACAGAAAGTCAACTACCTCAGTCTCTGGTTTAGCACTAATTAGTTTATGCCCCCAAAGGCCTTCAGTATTGACTTGCAGTACAATACAGGCCTGGAATTCTGCAACAAACGAGAAACCTGAAAATCTACTTTCTTAAGTATGAAATGTCCTTCTGGAGTGAGATATACCCCGGTACATGGAAATTCTGACAGTAAAAAGCCTGAAATCAGGACATGTCCTGAAAAAATCCTAGGCCTAAGAGTAGGCAGGTAGATTTTTCTAATGGTACAGTATGAACTGTGCAAACATATTTGAATAATCAGGCAAGATCAACATCTATACACTGGAAGACATACACATCTTATACATATAAAACTATTTCACCAAGTTTATTCCTGAATAACATATGTCCAACTTGCGTCATATGTTAAGTTACTAACTTACTAGTATAAAGTGGAGAACTATGAAAAGTCAGATCAAATTCATACTTAGCACAGCAAAAATAAAAACGTTATTATCCTGGGTATACCTAATAATTAGCAACATATTTCTACCAACACCAGATCTGTTTTTCCAAAAATATTATCACCCTGAATGATTTTTACTAGCCCTATCAAAAAAGCCAAACTACTGTGTAAAGCAGAACAGCTATTAAAGCAGCATATAGGGAATTAAAGTCTACATTCTGTATTTGCTTTGTCCTTAGAACTGGCCTGGTTTGATTACATAGAAATATTCCATATAAAATCTTCATTCTGACAATTTACATTTGTTAACATATATCAAACATGACCTGATTTGTTTTCTTACAGAACAAAGAAGTATGTATCACCAGATTTAGTTTCACCCTCGATAACTTTTTTTTGTTTTTGTTGGGTCAACACCACACTGACACAATTATAGACCCCAGGCACCCCTCCATGCACAATTTCACCATAGGCGGGTACCTGGATAGAACAACAACAGACCTTCCAAAAGCCAGCTGGATGGCTTCCTCACATGAAGATTCAACACCCCGAGCAAGGCTAGAACCCACATCGGTAACGGGCAAGTGATCTGAAGTAATATACTTTAACCACTCAGTCACAGAGGCCCCTGATAACTTAGTATCTAATTTGACCTTGATTTCATTAAAACAAACACTCTGACCATGTTATACTTAAATCTGGAAAATCATTATTGAAGTATTTCAGTGATTTGACCTAGTTTTTGATCAAAGGGTCACCCAGTTTATCCTACATTTTAAACAAGTATCTTAAGACCAGGTAGAGAATGCACCTCTCGAGTGATAACAAGCTTTTTCTATGATTTGACCTCTGACTATGTTTTTGATGTCAGACAATCCTGTTTCAAACTTGACCTACATTTCATAAAGACAACCAAGTTTTATGATCAAGTGGAAAATGTGGAACATGCTTTTTTATGATCTGACCTACAGATTTAGTATAAGACTCTGGTTAACCAAATTCTGAACTTTGCCTAGATGTAACAGAGACAAACATTCTGACAAAGTTTTATGAAGATCAGTTACAAGAGGTGGCCTTTAGTGTTAACAAGGTGTTTGCATGACCTAGTTTTTCAATTTAAAGAACCAAGTTTTAAACTTGACCTAGACTTCATTGAGGAAAATATTCTGATAGTTTTATCAATGAAGATTAGGTAAAAAATATGGCCTAAAATATGTTATTAAAGTTACATCTTTTCTAACCCCAGATAACTAAGCATTGAAACTGTATGATATTATTAAGGGAAACATTCTGACAAAGTTTCCTTGGATTGAGCAAACATTGTGATCTGTAGTTTTACCAGTACATGTATAATTATTTACAATGTTTGTTTAGTTTTTGTTGCTTTAAAATCAACCGACACAACTAATGTCATATGGGGACTTTTCCCAGCTTTTAATGGTTGTGGAAGAGCCCAGGCACCCCTCCAGGCATTATTTCATCACAGGTGGACAACTGGATAGAACTACCGACCTTCTGTAAGCCGACTGAATGGTTCCCGCAACTGAAGAATTCTACACCACATGAAAGGTTATTGGTCGGCAACCTCAACAATAGCAGACAACAGACACAGGTACCACAAGAGCTCCCCTTAAGCACTCTGTGCTCAGTTGAAGCAAAATCAGGCAATTTTTTTTTGTGGATGTCATTAACAATTCAAAAATTAGTTGGAATTAAAATAATATACCTCATGAGATATATTAAAAGAATTTGAACTGTTTGATAAAAAAAAAGTTAACAATCTAAATAGTAAGCTAGCTTTTATGCAAATTTAACAGCTACGATTCTAATACACCCAAAATGTACAGAATGATAAATTTCCAAGCTATATTATATCAGTAAATCTGCCTGAACGTTAACAAATTTCTCATAAATAGACAATCCTGAATGCCCTTATTGTTTGTTTGTTTGTTTTGGGTTTAAAGCCGTTTTTCAACAGTATTTCAGTTATGTAACGGCGGGCAGTTAACCTAACCAGTGTTCCTGGATTCTGTACCAGTACAAACCTGTTCTCCACAAGTAACTGCCAACTTCTCCACATGAATTACCAGAGGTGGCGGACAAATGATGTTAGACACAATGTCTTCTATCAAATCGTCACGGAGAACATCCGCCCAGCCCTGGGATCGAACTCGCGACCCTGCGATCTGTAGACCAACGCTCTCCCTACTGAGCTAAGCGGGCGGGTTAATGCCCTTATTGACAAAGTACATTCATTCTAGGTCATTAAAATAGACAATGTTACGTCATTAACATTATTCAATTAACAGTCATAAAGAAGTTGTTCAGTCTATTTGTGTGACTTTTGAACAGTTCAATTTAACATAATTCAAATTTTAAATGTTTACAAACATAACTGGATACATTTTGGCTTTATATTTAAATAATAATCTACAAGTATATCCCAATTTACATGGCAGCAAAACATAAAGATACACTTAAACAAATATTTAGAAAAGACAAACAGAACCACCACTGCATCTATTCTATGTTAGTAAAAACCATGCATATCTGCCAACAAATTTTTAATTCAAATGCTCGTGCAGCTTTGACACTGCTTTCATTCCTAAGCAAGAGCTGTCCATAAGACAGCGCGCTCCACTATTCGGGGATTTGACAGTAAAATGAATATATGTCTCAATAAGAGACCTCACTTTAAAAGGAAGATACACCAAGGGGCATAATTCTGTCAAGAACACAAATTAGAGTTATTGGGATTGTTACCACACATGCAGATGATGATGGTAAAGATATATTTTGAGTTTCAAGTCATTATCTTATATAATAACAAAGCTATGTCCAGAAAACAAAGTTTGTTAAAAAATTTAAGTGTGAAAGGGGCATAATTTGGTCAAAAATACAAATCAGTTATGGGGATTGTTACCACACATGCAGATGATGATGATAAAGATACATTTTAAGTTTCAAGTCTTTATCTTATATTGTATTAAAGTTATATCCAGAAAGCGAAGGTTGCAAAAAAACTTAAAGTACAAAAGGGGCATAATTCTGTCAAAAATACAATTAGAGTTATGGGGTTTGTAACCATACATGTAGATGACGATTATAAAGAAATATTTTTCATTTTAAGTCATTATCTTTTGAAGTACCAAAGATATGTCTATAAACAAAGCTTTGTGACCTTGACCTTGGGTATAATGGGCCGAGCCCCTGCACATACTTTGTTTGTATGCTTGAAAATGTTTATGTGAACTTACAGTAAGATATAAGCAATAGTAACAAAGATATGACAGAAAAACAAAGGTTGCCGAATAACTTTTACCTTAAAAATAACCCAAGTATAACACCTTGGTTACCTTGAACTTGGGTATAATGGGCTCAGCCCCTACACATACTTTGTTTGTATACTGGACAATGTTTATGTGAAGTTACAGTAAGATAGAAGCAATAGTAACAAAGATATGACAGAAAAACAAAGGTTGCCGAAAAACTTTAACCAAGAAAGGTCATGCCGATGCTGGGGTGAGCAGAATAGCCCCCCTATTCTCCGAATAGTGGAGCTAAAATAATTCAGTAATATCAATGATATTCTTAACAAACACTTAAATCATTTTTATACCAAAAGCAATCAAAATACAATGTATCTAACAAATTCTTCTATTACACTTTGTCCAGACTCCCGTGTGAATAAATAGAGTCCAGTCCCAGTAAGCAATCTTACCGTTGGTTAATTTTAATATCAAATTTAGAATCAACCAATCAGAGACTGTCTTAAAACTAAACATTATAACATAAGCCCAAGAAATTTTTTATTTAAGGCAGAACACAGTGGTCCAAGACTTGGGACTACAAAATGATGGGACATGAGTTTGTTCCATGCTCCTTCAACTAAAATTACTAACATTGGGATAAGCGTCCTGTGCATTAACCCTTACCATGCTGGCACGATTGATTCTGCCTTTCCAACCTGTGTATATCATGATCAGCCTGCACATCCATGCAGTCTGATCATGATCTGCACTGTTCGCCATTAAGTCAGTATCTTTTTGGTAAGCACCCCTTTTAACAGTTAATGGTACTGTCCAAATTGAATGATGGCCAAGTTCATTATAGAAATTTAGCGGTGTAAGGGTTAATGCTTCACATCTTGCACAGTAAGATACAGTGAAGCTTCTGGAACTGAGCATCTTCAGTATCTCGCACTATCCCCCATCCAAAGAGTACGAGCAGTGTTCTGGAGGAGTTGCAGTTACTGGTTGCCAGTGGCGACCATAAATAAACATTCTTCATTTGTTTCAGCAGCAAAGTATTTTAAACTTCTACCTCTTACCCTAACTTTTTAACCATACATTCCATGCAGTAAGCTTGGTGTTGTAACATGAGATATTTAGAATCTGTATTACTGATTCTCCTTTAATTCACTTAAAATGTGGTTTCTTTACTGTCTTTGGTGACATTCTCTTCATTAAGTTGAGACGCCACTGTTTCAATTTAATTATTACCATGTAAAATTTATAGAAGTGTCAAAACACATTTAAACATTTTTCATTCCAAAAATGGTCAGCCACACCTTATATACATGGTTCAACATAATTTCCTGGAAAAAGTCCCGTTTGTCCGTTCAATACTCCCTCATACCAGCCGTCGTCATTTTTCTTCAGAACATATATCACCGAATTTTCTGTAAATGTTAATTCATCTTCCTTGTCTGCTGCATAATCATAAATTGCGATCACTGAAAGTAGAAAACGCACATGTTACTGTTGAAAATTATTATACAATACAAAAGTACAGTAATGAACGCTTGAAGTTGCAAACTGCTCTAGTTATCCTGGATTTCGAACGACCTTAGCATACAAAATGCAAGGAAAACAGCGGAGGGAAGCTTGAGTCACCCATTGTGCTTGTGCCATCTATGCTCGAGCAAACTGTTTAGCTGTACGAGCAGACAATGAGAATTGACTGACAGAGCTTCCATACATGTTTAACAATGCATACACTTCCTTAAATTCATAAATCTATTATCTGCAAACTAAACTTTTTCAGGTATTTAACTTCCAAAAACATGATGACATAATTAACAATGTAACAATCAAGAATATTGATATAAGGAATTTCTTATTTAAATTTTGGTTTTGAAAATTTAATGTAACTTGATAGATGTCAGAGAGAAATTGTAAAATACAACTAGAAATGTGTCACAGACATGGATGCCCCCTCAACATGAGAAAGGCATAAGTTATTTACAAAATGTATATTAACAACTAAGAGAAGTTAATCTTAAATAACAAGAGCTGTCTCCTAGGATGACATATGCCCCCGATGGCACTTTGAATGAATAGTTATGGCCAATGTTAGAGTTTAGGACCTTTGACCTATGGAGCTGGGTCTTGCGCGCGACACGTCGTCTTACTGTGCCACACATTCATGCGTAGTTATTTTAAAATCCATGCATGAATGACAAAGATATGGACCAGACACGCCCATCAATGCACTATCATGAAAAATGACCTAAGTGTGACCTTGACCTTTGAGCTACGGACCTGGGTCTTGCGCGTGACACGTCGTCTTACTGTGGTACACATTCATGCCAAGTTATTTGAAAATCCAACCATGGATGACAAAGATATGGACCGGACACGCCCATCAATACACTATCCTTTAATGTCTAAGTGTGACCTTGACCTTTGAGCTACGGACCTGGGTCTTGCGCGCGACACGTCGTCTTACTGTGGTACACATTCATGCCAAGTTATTTGAAAATCCATCCATGGATGACAAAGATATGGACCGGACACGCCCATCAATGCACTATCCTTTAACGTCTAAGTGTGACCTTGACCTTTGAGCTACGGACCGGGTCTTGCGCGCAACACTTCATCTTACTGTGGAACACATTCATGCCAAGTTATTTGAAAATCCATCCACCGATGACAAAGATATGGACCGGACACGAAAATTGCGGACAGATTGACAGATGGTTCAAAAACTATATGCCTCCCTTTGGGGGCATAAAAATTCCTAAGTCCACACAAAAATCCTTACCAGGTAGAGATAGGTTAAAATTCTTCTCAAAATTGGATGTAACATGCATGTTGTACTACAGAAAAGTGGTCTTGTTTTTTTCCCTACGACCAGTAATAAAAGAGTTACAATATAAGCTATTTATAGTAACAACAAAGGAAAATAATTCTAATCTAGGGACCTGGTTCTTGCCCATGACATTCTGTCTCATAGTGGTATACAACTGAGCCAACTTACATCAAAATCCCTCCATGCATGAAGAAGAAATGCTCAAGACAAAGTCATTCTTGTATGTGACCTTTGGCCTCTAAGTGTGACCTTGACCTTAGACCTAGGGACCTGGTTTTTGTGCAAGACACATCATCTTTCCATGCTTATTATTTGTGTCAAATTATTATGAAATCCGACCATGCATGTAAAAGTCATGGACCGGACATGAACATCACCCTTTCTCGAACACACAAACACACAGGGGTAACACTATATGCCCCCAATTTTACGGCTGGGGCATAAAAACTATATCTCAGTCTTCATTAGTAGAGTTATCTCCTTTTTTGAACTTAATTTTTTTAAAATTCTTGAACATTTCAGACAGCAACTTCCACTTTGGAGAAAATTTTACGCTGCTAATTAAAATTACAGATTGCAATGGGGGAAGTAAAGTGCAAAAGTATCTGTCTTAAATACATGTGTAACAGGATTATATAAACGGACAACCCAATTTACGCTGAAAAGACAAAACTCTGCCAAGAACTGGTTGAATATAAACCAACTTGAATTTGGCCTGCATTTTATACTCATATACCTGTGTACAAGAAAAAGCAAATTCAATATTTATCCTTGCTGGAGTTACCAAATGGAAATAGACATTTTGCTGATTTTTTTGTCTAAAAAAAGCCTTATTCTGACAAAAATTAATGGATTATAACCAACATCATCCTTGACTGTATCTGGAGATCATATACCTGTGTACGATAAATAAATATAATCCATCCATCCTTTCAAGATTTATATTATAGAGTGACTTCTGTATACGCCCTCCTTAACTCTGTTTAAAGGGATATAATGAGGAGAGGGAGGCAATGTTTACTGTTGCACCAATAATTATAATTTCATTACCTTTTCTACATTTAACATTTCACATTTTGTTTAGGCCACTAAAGGGAACTATTAATGTAACAGCACTGTTTCTCTCATCCTTCTTTAAATGTGCAATAACTATTTAAGAGAAATCTTGTTTCTCTAACATTGCTCCAAGTGCGCAAGAATTATTAATGTGACATCTTGTTTCTCTCACTTTTTTCTAGAGGTGCAAGACCTATTAACAGGACATCTTGTTTCTTGATTTTTCTCTAGATATGCAAAAACTAATAAGGGACAACTTGTTTCTTGCACATTTCTCTTAGTAGGAAAGAACTATAAAAAGGTCATCTGGAACTTTCTCTCGCCTTTTACTACCTATGCAAGAACTATTAAAGGGACATCCTGTTTCTCTCACCTTTCACTACCTATGCAAGAACTATTATCAAAGGCCTGAAGGGCCTGAGTCGGCTAATGATTGATGTACTGACAGTATAGTCTACCAGTTTCAGTTTGTTTTTTGTTTTTTTCTTAAAATTTCATAACACAGCTCGATATTTACCCATATTATTATATCCGGATACGTTTACACTTTTTTCCAGTTTCAACAATATATTTTACAAACTGTGATGATACGAAGACATTTAGCAGCAATTGGCAGTATCTGACATTGAAGTTTACGGTTAAATTACCTCTTATTTAAATCTTTTCATAAAAAAGTTGTTTCGTTTCGTGAAAGCAGCCAAACATAGACGATCTACTTTCGATTTCAAAAACTACAAGAAAATACAATTTAATGTTTCGCCGATTTGTTTATTTCTCGAAAAATAAGAATTAAAATCATTTTTAATATCAGTAGTAACTAAACAAACCAGTAAGAGCTTCTTCTTTCGATAATTTATCCGTTTACTGACTGCAAAATTCAACCCACGCAAAGTTTATAGAAATCATACGATGCGTGTTTACATTCAATGTGGGAGAATTAAGGCTGATCGGCTATGTTACCTAACGCATCCAGACGATTCAGATTTTGTTTTTAAAAAAGCATTGTGTGCGTTTCTGTAATTTTATATACGTTTTTATACGCTTAGAAATTATTAGACATGCGTATTTGCATTATTTCTATACGTTATTTACGCTAATACGCATCTTATCTGGAGCCCTGTGGAACTATTTTTTGTCTTTCGCTGGATGTTACCCAAGCTTTGTAAGCCTGCGCAATTCTTAAAATGCACATTTATGCTTAATGAGTTACATTCGAGTATTGCACAATTACAAGTCAGAAATATGACAGATTACATCGTATATTGGTCATAGCAAAGGGAATTGACACAACTTAACTTCATTCATGCAGTGAACTGTTTGAAGTTTGAGAAATCTAATGGAACTACATCCCTTCACGTGTTATTCGGTCCATTTAGAGAATCGCTGAACAGCAAGGACTCGTCAAAAGGCTTTCAGCCTTTAGCCGACTCAAAAAGGACATCTTGTTTCTCTCACCTTTCACTACCTATGCAAGAACTATTAAAGGGACATCTTGTTTCTCTCACTTTTCACTACCTATGCAAGAACTATTAAAGGGACATCTTGTTTCTCTCACCTTTCACTACCTATGCAAGAACTATTAAAGGAACATCTTGTTTCTCTCACCATTCACTACCTATGCAAGAACTATTAAAGGGACACCTTGTATCTCTCATGCAAGAACTATTAAAGGGACATCTTGTTTCTCTCACCTTTCACTACCTATGCAAGAACTATTAAAGGGACACCTTGTTTCTCTCATGCAAGAACTATTAAAGAGACATCTTGTTTCTCTCACCTTTCACTACCTATGCAAGAACTATTAAAGGATCATCTTGTTTCTCTCACCTTTCACTACCTATGCAAGAACTATTAAAGGGACATCTTGTTTCTCTCATGCAAGAACTATTAAAGGGACATCTTGTTTCTCTCACCTTTCACTACCTATGCAAGAACTATTAAAGGGACGTCCTGTTTCTCTCACCTTTCACTACCTATGCAACAAGAGCTGTCTGATGACAGCGCACTCGACTATTAGAAGAATTGATTGAAGAATGGGGTCAAAATATTTCCACGGATATTCAGACAAAAGAAATAAATAGATTAGACAAACAATGTTCCTGTATTACTTTGATTTCGATAAGTCTTGCACTAAATGGCAATATATGAGCCAATTTCAAAGTCCAAAAAGGGCCATAATTCAGTCAAAATAGTTATGTACTCTTGCCTACACATGGAAATCATAATGATAAACAAGTGTTTAAAGTTTAAAAGCCATATGTCAAATAGTTTTGACAAAACATGGAATTGTATGAAAACAGAACTAATTTCAAAGTCCAAAAAGGGCCATAATTCAGCCAAAATAGAAGACAGAGTTATGTTCTCTTTCCTACAGATAGAGACTATTATACTAAACAAGTGATAAATGTTTCAAAGCCATATGTCAAACACTTCTCAAAAAATATGGACTGGTACAAAAAACTTAACCAAGATTTCTAAGTCAAAAGGGGCCATAATTCAGCCAAAATCCTTGATGGAGTTATGTACTCTTGCCTATAACAGGACATGGTGATGGTAAACAAGTGCTGAAAGTTTCAAAGCTTTATCTCAAAAGACTTTGTCAAAATATGAACTGGTACGAAATATTATCCCAGATTTCTAAGTCAAAAAGGGCCATAATTCAGCCAAAATCCCTGATGGAGTTATGTGCTCTTGCCTATAACAGGACATGGTGATGGTAAACAAGTGCTGAAAGTTTCAAAGCTTTATCTCAAAAGACTTTGTCTAAATATGAACTGGTACGAAAAACTTAACCAAGATTTCTAAGTCGAAAGGGGCCATAATTCAGCCAAAATCCCTGATGGAGTTATGTACTCTTGCCTATAACTGGCCATGGTGATGGTAAACAAGTGTTGAAAGTTTCAAAGCTTTATCTTAAAAGACTTTGTCAAAATATGAACTGGTAGGAAAAACTTAACCATGATTTCTAAGTCAAAAGGGGCCATAATTCAGCCAAAATCCTTGATGGAGTTATGTGCTCTTGCCTATAACTGGCCATGATGATGGTAAACAAGTGTTGAAAGTTTCAAAGCTTTATCTCAAAAGACTTTGTCAAAATGTGGACTGGTACGAAAAACTTAACCAAGGTGTGACGCCGACGCCGTGGTGAGTAGGATAGCTCTACTTATTCTTCGAATAGTCAAGCTAAAAACTATTAAAGGGACATCTTGTTTCTCTCACCTTTCACTACCTATGCAAGAACTATTAAAGGGACATCTTGTTCCTCTCACCTTTGTCTTAGCTTAGTATCAAGAACTGTCAAAGGGACATCTTGATTCCCTCACATTTCTCTAACTAGGAAAGGACTATTATAGGGACATCTTGTTTCTCTCACCTTTCACTACCTATGCAAGAACTATTAAAGGGACATCTTGTTCCTCTCACCTTTCTCTTAGTTTCAAGAACTGTTAAAGGGACATCTTGTTTCCCTCACCTTTCTCTAACTATGAAAGAACTATTAAAAGGACATCCTTTTTCTCTCACCTTTCACTAACTAGGCAAGAACTGTTAAAAGTACATCTTGTTTATCTCACCTTTCTCTAAGTAAGTGTCAGGAACAACAACTGTGAACATTTCTGGTCCTGTAGCTGCATAGGGGTCCTCTTCAAGTGGCATTGGTTCCTCCTCGTCAACAAACTGTGGGGGTGGAGGCGGGGGCGGAGACCCTGAAACATCCAGGCAAAATTTTTAATGTAAACAAATAAAATGCAATAAACTCAATAAAATATCATACCATACACTTTACTTGTTTTTTAACATTTACAAGAAAATACTGAAATTTGCGTAATATTAACAAAATCTATTCAACTGATAGAGGAAGACAACTGGAAACCTGCCCCAGTTTGTGTGTCAAACTCGGATTGGTACTTTAATGGTGAACATGAATATAGATAACCTTTCTGCACTTACCAAGACTACACAAGTTCCATGGAAATCAGATGTGTGTGCATGTATGTAAGTGCATATAACTAACTTAATTCTGTTATCTAACAGACGTTCTATTTTCTAGTTTGTGATTCTGACATGAAGAAAACAATGTTTCCTGCGAAATCAACAGAATGGAAAGGGATAAAATGCTATGCAGGTAATATTGCTATAAACTTGTGCTGATTTTGGTAAAAATGACATTTCTGTTAATAGCAGTGCCACTTGACGAATTGCATAATTCAAAACAAGGTACCTTGTTTCAAGACATACGGCAATAATTCTGTTGATCTTTTTTTTTTAATGAAAATCCTGTCTCATTTTTGAAATATAATGTAAAGGAATGACTGGAAAGGCTACAATTTTATGTCAGGTTTCCTTATCAATATAAGCATGGTTTGAATGAAGGAATAGGTGGAAGGCACAATTTTATGTCAGGTTTCCTTATCAATATAAGCATGGTTGAATGAGGAATAGTGGAAAGGCTACAATTTTATGTTAGTTTCCTTATCAATATAAGCATGGTTTGAATGAGGGAATAGGTGGAAAGGCTACAATTTTATGTTAGGTTTCCTTATCAATATAAGCATGGTTTGAATGAGGGAATAGGTGGAAAGGCTACAATTTTATGTCAGGTTTCCTTATCAATATAAGCATGGTTTGAATGAAGGAATAGGTGGAAAGGCAACAATTTTATGTCAGGTTTCCTTATCAATATAAGCATGGTTTGAATGAGGGAATAGGTGGAAAGGCTACAATTTTATGTCAGGTTTCCTTATCAATATAAGCATGGTTTGAATGAGGGAATAGGTGGAAAGGCTACAATTTTATGTTAGGTTTCCTTATCAATATAAGCATGGTTTGAATGAGGGAATAGGTGGAAAGGCAACAATTTTATATCAGGTTTCCTTATCAATATAAGCATGGTTTGAATGAAGGAATAGGTGGAAAGGCAACAATTTTATATCAGGTTTCCTTATCAATATAAGCATGGTTTGAATGAGGGAATAGGTGGAAAGGCTACAATTTTATGTCAGGTTTCCTTATCAATATAAGCATGGTTTGAATGAGGGAATAGGTGGAAAGTCAACAATTTTATATCAGGTTTCCTTATCAATATAAGTATGGTTTGAATGAGAGAATTGGTGGAAAGGCTACAGTTTTATGTCAGGTTCACTAACTAGGGTTTCCTTATCAAGCTAAGCATGGTTTAAATGAGGGAATGGGTTGGACTGGTGGATTTTTTTACAAACAGTGTGATACTAAATATATAGGTAAGCATTCTTTTTGTTTCCATGTCTACATGTCTTTTTCTTTTTTCTGTGTTAAAAGCATATCAATCAGTACGCATGAGTTGTTCAAGGATTACAATACATTTGATAAGCAAATTAATAACAGCCACACTCTTGAGGAAAAAATTAAAAGGTAGGAGACTGAACTAAGCTACTCTAGCCATGCATGCAAGGGTTTTATGATAAAGCCATCACCTAAACAGTTAATGCTAAAGCCCAACTACAGAAAGAAGTAAAAATACAATCCAAGGGATAACATAAATTCAATACTTGATGCCCATGAGCTCTACCAACTTACCTGGAATTTCACCATGTCAGCAAAATTATTTAACTCTATATTTTTCCCAGCTAGCCATTACACTTATATTATCAAATACAATATAAACTGTGTGAATAGCACCTTGAAAGAGCAGGCACCTTTCAACAAAGAGAAATTGTTTCTTTCATGGATGGGTTTGAAAGTTACCTGTAAAGAGCAGTGCTCAGCCCTGGTACATCAAACTTACTTTAATCTCTTAAGATATTACCCTGTATTATAAACTTCAATTGGTAGGCCTATAGATTTATCATTAAATCTAAACAACATTACACAAGGTTTAGTTTCCCCAACAAAATGGGACAACTGTTCTCTTGAAGGTCTGTAATCCAACACTCTCAAGCTAACTTAGCTGCCTCAACTTTTGTTTCATCTGATGTCACAAGTTATTCAAAACTACACAAACTGAATTAGAGAAGTGAAGGACAAAATGAACTCATCATAAAATATTTTTGCACGCAACTTATGATCGCTTTAGTCTTCATGTTATGCTCATTATGCAAAGCTAATTTGTTCTTCAGCTTTACATTTGTGGATATAACACAGGGCATTCATGTAACAGTCTCTATCACACCTGATTATTTTTATCATGTAAATATTTGAGCCGCGTCATGAGAAAACCAACATAGTGGGTTTGCGACCAGCATGGATCCTGACCAGCCTGCGCATCCACGCAGTCTGGTCAGGATCCATGCTGTTCGCTTTAAAAGCCTATTGGAATTAGAGATACTGTTAGCGAACAGCATGGATCCTGACCAGACTGCGCGGAAGCGCAGGCTGGTCTCGATCCATGCTGGTCGCAAAGTCACTATGTTGGTTTTCTCATGGCGCCGCTCATTTCATCCAACATTTACGAATGAACAAGGGTCATGCAAACCTTCATCAAAGCTTATTTGTTGACTCTCACGGAGCGGGGTGTCGTCGTCTGGTGGTGGCGGCGGGAGATTTTCTGTAACAAATCACATCGTAGCACAACATCAATATATATTATGTGACACACAAGCACAGCATAAAGAACTGTAAATCCATGCCTAGATTAGATAGATAACGTATCATGCTAAACATTATGGTGGCTGATTACTGCCATTTCGTTCTCGCATGTTGGCATATCTGAAGAGCACCAACACGCCAGAATGACAAAGGGCGCCGATACGACAAATAAGTTATCTGGAGTATTGGTGGTCTGATTTTTCATACTGGCATGTAAGTACCTTGGAAGAGCGCCAACACATTTCAGCGATTTTTTTTGTCACTTTGGGAAAAGGTCCGGTACCGACTGAATTGGGAAGAATCATGGCATAGGCCTGATTCTTACTATAAAATTGATTTAAAATCTGCGAAGTTACAATTTCTTTTGCATGTACAAGTCAATAAAATACCAAACCACTAGACAATCTCACCAGTTTTTTTGCCTTTTCTGGATTTTTTTTTTTTTGCTTATAAATTGGGAAAAATTGTCATTTTTAAATTGGGAAAAGGTCCATTTACCAGTTCTTTATAATGAAAACAAGAGGACCATGATGGTCCTGAATCGCTCACCTCTTCCCACATGACCCAGTTTTGAGTATGACGTCGTTTTTTCTATTATTTGACATAGTGACCTAGTTTTTGAGCTCATGTGACCCTGTTTTGAACTTTACATAGATATCATCAAGGTGAACATTCTCACTAATTTTCATGAAGATCTCATGAAAAATATGGCCTCTAGAGAGGTCACAAGGTTTTTCTATTTTTATACCTACTGGCCTAGTTTTTGACCGCACGTGACCCAGTTTCGAAACTGACCTAGATATCATCAAGGTCAATTCAGATCAATTTTCATGAAGATCCATTGAAAAATATGGCCTCTAGAGAGGTCAAAAGATTTTAATAATTTTAGACCTACTGACCTAGTTTTTGACAGCAGTTGACCCAGTTTCAAACTCGACCTAGATATCATCCAGATGAACATTCAGACCAACTTTCATACAGATCCCATGAAAAGTATGGCCTCTAGAGAGGTCACAAGGTTTTTTTATTATTTGACCTACTGACCTAGTTTTTTAGGGCACATGACCCAGTTTCTAACCTGGCCTAGATATCATTAAGGTGAACATTCTGACCAATTTTTATGAAGATCCATTCAAAAGTATGGCCTCTAGAGAGGTCACATGGTTTTTCTATTTTTAGACCTACTGACCTAGTTTTTGACCGCACATGACCCTGTTTCGAACTTGACCTAGACATAATCAAGATGAACATTCAGACCAATTTTCATACAGATCCCATGAAAAATATGGCCTTTAGAGCGGTCACAAGGTTTTTCTATTATTTGACCTACTGACCTAGTTTTTGATGGCACGTGACCCACTTTCGATCTTGACCTAGATATTATCAAGATGAACATTCTGACCAACTTTCATACAGATCCCATGAAAAATATGGCCTCTAGAGAGGTCACAAGGTTTTTCTATTATTTGACCTACTGACCTAGTTTTTGAAGGCACGTGACCCACTTTCGAACTTGACCTAGATATCATCAAGATGAACATTCTGACCAATTTTCATGAAGATCTCATGAAATATATGGCCTCTAGAGAGGTCACAACGTTTTTCTATTTTTAGCCCTACTGACCTAGTTTTTGACCGCACGTGATCCAGTTTCGAACCTGACCTAGATATCATCAAGATGAACATTCAGACCAACTTTCATACAGATCCCATGAAAAATATGGCCTTTAGAGAGGTCACAAGGTTTTTCTATTATTTGACCTACTGACCTAGTTTTTGATGGCATGTGACCAGTTTCGAACTTGACCTAGATATCATCAAGGTGAACATTCTGACCAATTTTCATGAAGATCTTGTGAAATATATGGCTTCTAGAGAGGTCACAAGGTTTTTCTATTTTTAGACCTACTGACCTAGTTTTTGATGACACGTGACCAGTTTCGAACTTGACCTAGATATCATCAACATGAACATTCTGACCAACTTTCATAAAGATCCCATGAAAAATGTGACCTCTAGAGTGGTCACAAGCAAAAGTTTACGGACGGACGCACGGACGGACGACGGACACCGCACGATCACAAAAGCTCACCTTGTCACTTAGCAGTTTGTCATATTAGTGCACTAGTTTGTCATTTTGTTGGTGCTCTTCAAACGTGCCAACACACAGTAACAAAATGACAGAAATCAGACACCATAAAACATGGATAGTTCAACCTGCAATGTCTCCTGAAATTTTACAACAAATAAATACATAAATATATATGATACATAAATATATTTGACAGACATTTTACACTGGTGTTTAGATTAAATTTAAATAAAATATCCATGACAGAAGAACAAACATTATAGATATTAAGTTTAGAAGTTTTTTAGTCATACTGAATTTGACTATAGTGGCAGTAAAAAACTTTCTGGCTACATTCAGTGCTTCAAAACATTTAATAGTAATTGTTTCATGATTTATTTCTATGGTGTCAGATACTATGAACTTGTGCATACTGTCATTCTAGAAATATATTGCTATATTGCCCGGGGAAGGTAAAAGTTGAGTGCGGGCAGGCAAAAAATCAAACTCAGTCGCCCATTGGGCAAGTGAAATATATGAAAGATCCCAAGAAATACTTCTAAGAAAATCATGTACTACCACAGTATCTTATCACTTCACCATGTTACATTTGGGCTACCAAAAATTGGGTTCGGACCGTTCGGGCAAGTTAAAATATAGCTGAAGTTGCCCTATGGGCAAGTTCTTTAAAAGAGTTAAAGCCTAGCCCTGTCTTCAATGAAATGCATTAAAATTTGATTATATGAGCCGTGCCATGGGAAAACCAACATAGTGGATTTGAGACCAGCATGGATCCAGACCAGCCTGCGCATCCACGCAGTCTGGTCAGGATCCATGCTGTTCGCTTTCAAAGCCTATTGGAATTAGAGAAACTGTTAGCAAACAGCATGGATCCTGACCAGACTGCGCAGATGCGCAGGCTGGACTGGATCCATGCTGGTCGCAAAGCCACTATGTTGGTTTTCCCATGGAGCGGCTCATATTCATTTACTGATAGTGCAATTTAAAACTCAATACGTACCAGGTAAATGATCATTTTTCAGGTTTTTATAACTAAGAAAGATATTTTTAACCATAATTCAAAAGAGTGAGTATAGTATATATCTAAGACTAAGTGTACTGTATTAAATTTGGAAGAAAGTATTGTGGTGTGTCAGTGTATATCTATCAATAACGAACATGCTGTATCCTGGGTACAGAGAATATCTAATGACTACAGTAATATTTCAGCTATTGGTACATCAGGACAATAAGAACAGGTGAAAATAAAGAACATCATGTTGTTGTATATTGCAGTTGTTAATTCAATTTAATCACAGACTGTGCACAACCATAACAATGTCATAAAAGACTTGAATCCAATACACATGTATCACACGCATGTTGTTCTATTTTCCAATTTCGACCGAACAAAGTTTGACTGTATAAAACTTGACCCATATGGATACTGTGAAATCATTATTATTCGTGGGGGACTAATTTTCGTGGATTTCCTGGTTGAGTCAATCCACAAAATTTAATCCCAACGAACAAGTAAAATTCCCATTCATTTTATGTTAAAAAGTTTAAATCCACGAATTCATGTCCCCACGAAATTGCCGTTTTGATCAATACCACGCAATTTCATGCCCATGAAATTAAATGATTTTACAGTAATTTACTTTACCAACAGTTTAGTACCTTTTGTTTTTAGTTGCAGTCGTCATGATTTTCTTACACATCTGAATCATTGACAAAGTAGAGGAGAGAAATTTAAATATTTCTGACTGAATTACCTCCCCTCTGTATATTTATTTTAATAGTGATTCAATTCTCAAACTTCATGTTTGCACAACATATTAGATTACTTTATGTATCAAACTTCGTACAAGAAAATATTTAAGGTTATTTTCTTTAACTTTGCTTTTTTGTAGTACTTGTGTACAGAAATATTGTTTACAATGAAATATATATGTAATTTAAAATGTTTTTAGAAATAAATAAAGTTATTTCTGAATAAATAGAAATATTAAGTGCTTACAATACTGAACAGACATATACCGCATGCTACAGATGTTAATAAAGAAAGAAATGACCCATTCGTACAATACATAGCAAGACAATATATGCTAAACATGCTTTGTACATGTACCAAGTATGTGCTTAAACATGCCTGTAACATTCCAGTACTCCCAGCATAACACACTTAACATACTAGTATAATCTTACACTATGTGAAAATACAATAAACATATTTTTTATTTAATCAATTTTCGATGGAAAGGACCAGTTTATTCATAAGAAATGTTTTTAGAATGTGTATCTGCCTTTAGGAATTTTTCAACACAGTTCTGACTGTAGTTCACTAAATTTTTCTTCTCGGACGTCTGACAAGAATTAACATTTTGACAACTTTTGACATCAGGAAAGGGTAGGCCCTCTTAATGGTAAGATTTTGATAGAGTCCAATTGCCATGCCAAAGAGATCCATTGTAGGTAAATATTTAAGCAGTTACTGATTTCTTGCTAACTTTGTATACATGTATTATAAAACCGGGATATGAACAGGCCAATGTCAAAATGCTTTACGAGACATGAATTGTTTTAGATTTTTCAAATAACAATTTCATCAACTTAAGTCAAAATCTGCAGCATCCAAGTTAATGACCTACCAATGGAAGTTTGTCTCTTCAGCTGAGATGCTCTGTCTCCTGGCATCATTCCTGGGGGAGGAGGAGGTGGAGGCATAGCTCCACCCTGCTGAGACATGGGTCTGGCCACCCCTAGCGGAGGAGGCGGACCACCCATGCCGCCTTGGTTCATCATAGCCGACGGCATTTTTGCTTGACCCATCACCACACTTGGCATGTACGGCGAACCCCGCTGTAGTTGTTCCCTCGAGGCATAACCTCCTGGACCGCCCGGTACTGTAGGCGGAGCAACCACGGGTGCAGGAGTTCTGTAAAGAAATAAACATTTCTTACAGCTAACTTGTTTTTTAACTAAAACACTTGTTCCTCCCTGATCTTTAGAGTTACTTGCCTACAGCTGGGGTTAAATTTTTCATCATTTTCATTTCCACAAAGTTTGGCATAGAATGTATATGTGAGACTGAACAATGATAAAATGAAAATAAGTGTTAGGTACTGGTAAAAAAAACAACAATGTTGATTCCTTCCATTATTAGTTATCATTCTAAGACATACTGACTTGAAATCATGCAGTTTAATTCAACATCTATTTATATTTTGATTTTGATATTATAAACTGATTTTGCCTCATTGAATTTACCTAAAGTCCATTTGCACCAAATTTCCAAATCTTAAGTTTCCATTCTGGGAGATCTATTGCAAAATAGTTATGACCCAAAAGTGGTTCAACCTCAATCATAACTGTATCCTAAAGCTTTAACTGAAAGAACCCCTATTATAAAGTTTTATTTGATAACAATTCACAAGGTAAAACTCATGTACAAGTAATTTTTCTTAGGCCTAAAAAAAATTGTTTCCGGTAACATGCCCCCCAAAAATAGGGTAGGCAAGTATGAAAATTTTTTGTGGGGTGGGGGGGGGGGGGGAATTTTTGTTTACAATGAAGAAAGAGCAACAAAAATCACTGAAAAGTATAAACAAGAGCACCGCCTTGCGGGTGCTGACGCTCATCTGATTTTTTTTGTGTATTAGAAATATTGTCCTACCCATGATTTTCTAAGTCTAAAAAGGGCCATCATTCTTGCAAAAAGCAGAATAAAGTTATGTTTCTTGATGTACAGTGTCCACTTATGATGGTGAAAAACTATTGCAAGTTTTAAAGCAATAGCTTTGATAGTTTATGAGAAAAGTTGACTTAAACATAATACTCAACCAAGAAAATGATTTTCTAAGTCCAAAAGGGGCAATAATTATTGCAAAAAGCAGGATGGAGTTATGTTGCTTGCTGTACAGGGTCAGCTTATGATGTTGAACAAGTGTTGCAAGTTTCAAAGCAATAGCTTAGATAGTTTAAGAGAAAAAGTTGACCTAAACATAAAACTTTACCAAGAAATCTGATATTTTCTAAGTCCAAAAGGGGCCATAAATCTTGCAAAAAGCAAGATGGAGTTATGTTTCTTGCTGTACAGAGTCAACTTATGATGGTAAACAAGTGTTGCAAGTTTTAAAGCAATAGCTTTGATAGTTTAGGATAAAAGCTGACCTAAACATAAAACTTAACCAAGAAAACTGATTTTCTAAGTCCAAAAGGGGCAATAAATCTTGCAAAAAGCAAGACGGAGTTATGTTTCTTGATGTACAGGGTCTGCTTATGATGGTGAACAAGTATTCCAAGTTTCAAAGCAATAGCTTTGATAGTTTAGGAGAAAAGTTGACCTAAACATAAAACTTAACCAAGAAATCTGATATTTTCTAAGTACAAAAGGGGCCATAAATCTTGCAAAAAGCAAGATGGAGTTATGTTTCTTGCTATACAGGGTAAGCTTATGATGGTGAACAAGTATTCAAAGTTTCAAAGCAATAGCTTTGATAGTTTAGGAGAAAAGCTGACCTAAACATAAAACTTAACCAGGCAACGCCGACGCAGACGCCAACGCCGACAACCGCTCAAGTGATGACAATAACTCATCATTTTTTTTCAAAAAATCAGATGAGCTAAAAATGGCGAAAATATTTTTTTTCCAACGCCATAAAAACATTTAGGGTCATAGCAAATTTTCAGGGTAGGTTCAGATACTGGAAACAAACAATTTTTTAGGACTTATTTAGTTGTTAAAAAGAAGATTATTGTTACCTGTAATTTCCAGCAGCAATTTGTTGCCCGCTGGCTTTACCAATACTGCCGTGCTGACTGCCTCTCAGTTGTGGAGGTGTCGGCGGCTGCTGGGTTGGAGCCTGAGATGAACCGCTACTGATGGAAGAACTGCGGCTTTGTGATGCTGCAGACTGTGCAGGTTGACTGGTCTGAAAAAATATCACTTAATATCTTAAACAATAAACTTTTTTTTAAATGCTAAAATAAAAAGTCTCAAGACCTGTTTTACATTTGTATCTAGTTCAAAACAATCTATGGTTTCATCATAGTATGAAAATAGAATTCAGGTCTGCCCTTGTGGTTTTAAAAAGATGAATTACTTAAGTATATTAGCTATAAGACTTTAAATAATTAAGGTAAACATTATCCAGGATTTCAAGTCATAATTAAATTTCTCTACATGTTAACTATATCCAGCCAACATGGAAATATAGCTCACATCACTATAAACTGGAGCTTTCTTTTGTTAGAATCAAGACACTCTGGTTAAGAAAACTGTTCAAAAAACAAGATAATCTTTGTCCACAGACAAGAAACAGAGTTTTGTATCAATTTGAACTGCTTGTGTACAGCTAATTTCTTTCTTTATTAGTAATTTTGGACTTTACAAAAATGTCGTACATGGAACAACTGACTTCCAAAAATGGAGTTTAGTAATCTGCTAATATAGAGTCTCGCACCTAAACTATTGTTTCTATTCTTGACAGGGTGCCCTTTCTGTGGTTCAGTAGCACATTTTGTTCAAATATATTTTAAAAGTATAAATTGCTAAAAGCTCTGGTAAGCAAACTTTTAAAATCTGAAACACAAAAGCATAATTTGCAACCATCACCAAAATCACAAAAATAAAGCACTGATTATACAGTTCTAGCCACATGTGTGCAACGCTCCAAACACAGCAATAGTTTGGAAACCCAACCTGACACCTGCACATACAGTAGTAAAAGTCATATTTCTGATCTGCTTTTTTCAAGTTTATGGTATTTCAAGTTTACCATTACCTGATACCAGTTTAAGTATGTAAAACTTGTCCTGTCTCAGTTTTTCAATTGTCCTACTTAACTTCATCAGACATAACTTCTGCTGATCAGACATAACAACCACAGATCAGACATAACTACCATTAGTCAGACATAACTATCATAGGTCAGATATAACTACCATTGATCAGACATAACTACCATTGTTCAGACATAACTACCATTGGTCAGACATTACTATCATTGGTCAGACATATCTACCACTGATCAAACATAACTTCCATTGATCAGACATAACTACCACTGATCAGACATAACTTTCATTGATCAGACATAACTACAATTGGCAATGGGTCAGACATTACTACCATTAGTCAGACATAACTACCACTGATCAGACATAACTTTCATTTATCAGACATAACTACCATTGATCAGACATACAAGTAACTACCATTGGTCAGACATGACTTCCATTGATCAGAAATACATATCACTGGTCAGACATAACTAATACTGATCAGACATAACGACCATTCTTTTTTATCATGTGCTAGGATGAACAAAAGGTATTAAACACCCCCATATCATTTTCTCCATTTTTTGTGAAACTGCTCTGCAGTTTTCGCATAGTCTTACAACTGTAAACAGTATTACTTTTTGTGATGATCTGGCATCAGTAAGTTCCTGTGATCTGACACTAGTATGATATATGCTTGACAGATTTTCCAACTGTCCAGCACAAGCATACTATAGCTCCTTATCAAGATATCAGTTTTCCCAGGATCTGGCACCAGTACATTTGTCATGATCTGGTACAAATATGGGTTCTTGACCTGGCACCAGCAGATTTACCATGACAGGGCACCAGTATGGGTTTCTTTTCAGTTTTCCAGTAGATTTACCATGAGTGGGCACCTCAGATTCTTGTCAGTTTTGTCCCATAATCTAGTGCCAGCAGATTTGCCAAGATCAGGCACCAAAATAGGTTCTTCTCAGTTTTCCCATGATCTGGAGCCAGTGAATTTTTCATGATCTGGCACAATGGATTCTAGTCAGTTTTCCCAGTATATACTGGTATGTCATGATTCTGGCACAGTGGGATGTCACTGTTCCCATGAGCTGATGCCAACAGATTTGTCATGATCAGGGCACAACAGATTTTTGTCAGCTTTCATGTGATCTTTTATTTGTTTGTTTTGGGTCTAACGCCATTTTTCAACAGTATTTCAGTTATGTAATGGCGGGCAGTTTACCTAACCAGTGTTCCTGGATTCTGTACCAGTACAAACCTGTTCTCTGCAAGTAACTGCCAACTTCCCCACATGAATCAGAGGTGGGAGACGAACATACACCCCGCTCGAGAATTGAACTCACGACCCCCAGATCCGTAGACCTACGCTCTCTCTACTGGTACCAATAGAATTTGTCATGGTCAGACAAAAAGGATTCTTGTCAGTTTTCCAATGAGCTGGTTTCAGTAAAACCCTAACATATTATCACATCAAATGATAGCCCCAGTAAGCAGCAATATTGGACATTCTAACACTACACACACAAAAAAAAAACTATTACATGTTTGCCATTGCTTGATTTATAATTATGCTCTTTTCAAATTTAAATTCAATCTGATGAAAAAGCTATTTTGTGTTGTTTAATACACACCAGATATTGCTTCTTAAAACATGTGCAGCATATATTGATATCACAATCAGACAATTTTGCAAGGGCAAACATATCTGCAATTTTCCACACTGTTATACAGGTAGCATTGTTAGGCCATAATTAAAAAATTGTTGGCGGTAATGCGACCCAAAGATTTTTGTGTGGGTAAGTAGGTAGGGAATGTTTTCTGCATATAATCATACAGGGAAAAATTTTTCATCTGTCTGGCCAGAAAAAAGAAGTTGGGTCGCAGCGATTTTCATGGGTAGGTCGTGTTACCGCAAACAAATGTTTTTAATGATAGCCTTACTGTTTGGTTCACTTATTTCGAAACAGGATTTTTTTTGTAATTCCCCTTTAAATTAAAGCTTCTTGTTTACAGTTTGGTCAAACATTCTGGATACTTTTAAAATATTTTGCTACAAAATGCATCATTTCAAAAGACCTATAGAATTTTCTCCTTCCAAAAACTACACCTGTATATGCCCTTTTGGGGAATGCTTTACAAAATTTGTGTCAATTAATCAAGTATTTTCTTAAATAGAAGTATTTGCTTTCAGTATTTTACCATAACACTGATGCTACACATTATTCTTAATAGTCAAATGTAATGGGCACAAAATCAAAGTTTTAAAATATACCGCGTTCTTAAGAATCAATAATCAAAGAGCCATTCTGATGGGGGTAAATGCATATACTATTTACCACTACAAATTTCAGACATGGCTGTTTCAGCCACAAACAACCCCAAACTCCATTAATTTTTTTTAACTGATTCTGTAAAATTTCAGTTTTGTTCCATAGAAATCGAACTCTTGAAAAACACAGTCCCAGAATTTGTGAATCAAACAGCATTTCTAATACTTCTGCAACAGTATATTATAATATATACCCTCATATAAATATCCGGAGTTTCTGGAAGCTGAAAATTATACAAGGTATGACGACACTAAATATTGTACAAGGTATGACGACACTACAGCAGTTAACATTATAACAGTGTTGTGTAACAAGGAGCACAAAAATTATGACATACAGTGATTTCCATACTTTTTATTTATGGAAAAATGCAAAATGCAAAGCTGTGTTCATACACATTACAAATGAAGCCAGTGAAGTGAAGATCTTAAAGCCAAGCAATATATGTCCAGTATCTATTTGGATTAGGTAGTCTATAATGTTTCTTTTTTGTGATCAAGTTTGTTTAACCCTCATTAATGGCATTGACCTACAGCCCCGGAACCCGAGTCTTCACTCTAGCTCTGCATGCTATTTTGATCATTTTGATACTTATGCCAACTAAATCCCTTAAAGGCCTTTCAACAATACAGAAAACTGGACAGAAAAGTCCACTGCACTCTTACTAACTTGATGTAAATATAAAGACTTAATCTTTTAAAATTTATTTTTGACCAACAAATCATATAACTGTGTAACAGCCTTACCTTGACACCATGCCCTACATCATCAAGCAGTGTGTAGTCAATATTTTTTCTCTGGTATTTTGTTGGTCGTTCACCATGTTCCGGAAAGATTATACCATTTTTCACGCCAAGTGGTCGTGTTGTAGTCCTGTTAGTTGTCAGCACACCAATCTCTCTTCTAGCCACCTTCTCTTTGTGTATATTCACAGTCTACAGTATTAAAAGAGAAAATACATGTACTGAACAGATCAAACAGGTACCTAAAGAAAAATGTTTTATGGTATTTAGGACAAAAACTCATAGCAGCCTGCCCTTTAGCTCTATAGGGAGAGTGCAGATCTACAGATCGCGGGGTCATGAGTTCCATCCCCGGTGAGCAAAATGTTCTCCTAGATGATTTGATAAAAGACGTTGTGTCTGAAATCATTTGTCCCCCACCTCTGATTCATGTGGAGATGTTGGCAGTTACTTGCAAAGAACAGGTTTGTACTGGTACAAAATCCATAATACATAATTATCTGGTATAATATACACTGTTCACTAGTCAGTAAATTTTCAGTGAACACCCCTTTGAATATTAAATGGTACTGCCCAAACTGAATGATGGACCAGCCCATTATACAACGTAAAACTAAACACATAAGCTTTAGATAACATATTAAAGTTTTGAAATTTTCCTATCATTTTCATTTATTTGCAAGGGAAACCCCAATAATAAGACAACCTTACTATTAATGCCATTTCTTAAAAGAGCCATAGGTGGTCTCATTAGCGGGGTTCTACTGTATACCTGTGCTAAATGATTAACATTGGATTCCATTTCTGCAAGCTGGTTCTGTTGAAGGTCTAGAAGTTTAAGGAAATTGGTAGCTAAATTGTTTATTTGGTAGGCTACACTTGCTAACGAATGTGTTGTAAAGTTCTTCGTTTCCTCCAGAGCTTTTTTCTTATCTTTCGCCTAAAACACAGAATAAGAATTTAATAGTTTTAATTATGTGATAATCAGATTGTTTGGTGTGCATGAATGATTAAATGAACACATTAGGTACTATTTCTGGTATTAAACACTAAGTCTTGTCCAGTGTGTTTGACATTTACACACAAAAAAAATGAAAATACAACCTGACATTCAAATAATTTACAAACCTGCTTATACATCTATATATATCTAACTGCGCAATGTGTCAGTCACACTTGACTATTGCACAATAGGAGCCCATGTTCAAGAAAAATTATAAAGGCAATAGTAGAGAGAAAAGCTTGACAGGTAGAAGGTAGAAATAAGGTCTGTACTGGTAATCGTTATAGACTCAGAGTCTAGGAGTCCAGTTACAGGAGTCTAGACAAACAAAATAGGGCTGTAGGTCCAATAAGCAATGTGAATATGGAAAATGATATTTGAAGTGAGGATACTACAATTTATCAGTCAAAAAATAGGAGATGATTTAAAAAAATTTGCTCTCGTTTTTTTTTTTGTGGTTTTAAATATATAGCAAGTCAGGGGTCACACTGGGAATTTTTTCTCTGAGCCGCTGCTTTTTCCGAAATGATAAAATTATGAGGCCAACAACTGCGAAGCGCATAGTACTGATGTTCGCGTAGGACTACCAAAGTACTCGTACCACTCAAGAAATTATTTTATGTACTTATTATGTTTTATTTCTTTTTTATCATCATAGCTATTCAATACTTACAATTTCTGCTTATCTAAAGCATTCTTTATAAATTGTTTTGTCCAAAATAAGCCTCGGCAGTAATAGAAAATTTGCTATAGATCGTAACAGCGTCTAACGGCCGACAGTTCATATAATTGTATCAAGCGCACAAAATGATGATTATAATTATCCAATTTGTTATTCACTTATCTAATTATCACCAATTGACTGCCTAATCAAATAAAATTATTGCAAATTGGCTCACTCCTTTCGGTAACGGTTGTTATGCACATATTTTGTCATATTTTTTTTGTCGCAAATGGCGATCGACAGCGTGGCCCCTGCAAGTGATAATTTGTACTTTTTGTAGACCCATGTGCTAGTCAGCTCTTGAGAATCATTGGCATATTGCACATAACATGCAATAACTGCCTGATGAAAACCATGGTATCACCAGTAAACCAGAGATGCACCAATAGTTCTTTTACTCTGTACTGAGTAAGACTCTGAGCAACATACCCCACCCACTTGATTTGTTGTAGTTAACCAACATTTATAAGATTTCATCACCTGTACATAGTTTTCCTGACAATACTGGGCAACTTTCTCTAAGTTATTGAAATTTTCCTGAAGGTTTTGGCGACCTTCAGGAATTTCTTGTTCTATAAGTTGGAGTAATTCTGACATTTTTGCTAATTTATTTTCATTTCCTGAAAGTGGGTCAAAATTTCACTTCCTGTTTAGAATTTTATCGGCGAATAACGAAAACTACACTATCGCTGTCATCGTGTGCACTCGTATATGGCTAAAGTTCTATTATGTTGGTCAAAAGCTGTGCATAGCTTTAATCTAGAAATATCTGTGAAATGTTAAAGTTTGCCTTGATTATGAAGAAATTTTAAAAAGTCAAATTCCTTTAAAAAGATGAATATTGAATAACGAATCTTTTTTAAAAGCATTAACTTTCTATAATCATTACTGCTGAATTTGATGTGTGTAATATGTTAAAGTTTTCCCTTTCTATAAAGGCCTAGATCCGCTACTATATAAGTGTCCCCCGACCCACCCCCGCCCCCAGATCCAATAAACAACTCCCGTCTTATCCGCTGCTTATCACCGATTATGTAACAGTAGCTAAGTAGAGGGCAATTAGCACTAGACGGGGAAATGTGCAGTGGAATTTCTTTTCCATAAGTAAATGTAATAATGATGATAGATCTAATAATAATGATTAATATCATAATTATTATTATAATTATTAATGATACTAATAAAAAATTATAGTAATAATAAAACACCGGTATAGTGAAAACTCAATATTTTTTTTTGTATTGACAAACAATATCTGCTAATATCATCATATTCATAACTTTATCATGACATCACAGTACATTAGGGGTTATAACTGACCAATCAGAGAGCTGCATTTTCGAGTACCTGCCAGTTTCCACTTGGGTATAACTAAGTATATTTACAATGAAGATATAGTGGCTTTAAAAATAAATATCAAACTATTTTAGAAATCAAATAAAAAAATTTCAGTGCACATGCCCCAGATGACACTACAAACAACAAAACTTTGAAGTTTCATTGAAATATTATATTGATGCAATACCTTAATTTTAGTTTAAAGTTTGAGATTTTACACAGGGAGTCTATGATAAAGTCCGAGTAAAATGTAATCAATACCCAAGTAAAATAAGTATAATTCCACAATGTTTTGGACATGTTAAAATTATGAATAATCAAAAACATCATACCAGCGAAAGGGATCTTACCATTACATTTCAATACAAAAAGAATGGGAATATGATTTTCTCTTATACGTGCAATCACAATTATTGGTATATAATGTGACATCAAATTATCGTGTTTAATCTACACGGAGGAACACTATCAATCTATTTAAAAGTTTGAGGAGTGAATGTCAGATTTTTCTTACAAATATTAAATTTGAATGTGTGCACATCTCCAGATAGAACTTGAAAAAAAAAATGAACTTCCTTTTCTTCCTAAAACATGGTGAAATTTGTAATATATTCCTTAATAAGTTTCTATTGAACAATGAACATATTTCTTTTAATAAAGAAACGCCCAAAATAGATATAATTCTTTAAAGTTATCACATATTTATTAAAAAGTTCGGTAATAAAATACACTGTTTCTTCTCACTTATTGATACAGCTAAAAGGTAGACTGGCTTTTAAATAAACAATGTTTATTGGAACCATACTGTGCTAGTCATTACCGTGGACTGGCGATCCGAGCTTAAAATTGTTTTCCTATGTCGCTACAGTGGGAGACTTTTTTTGTAACTTTCTTGTCAGAGTTTGAAAGACCTTTTCAGGTGACCCTATACCAATCTCTTTCAGATTATTTGGCTTCAAAAAGCTAAGCGTTCAGGCAGACAGTTTCCTGTCAAAGCCGCATAGGAAAATTCGGTCAGAAAGTGATGAACTGTTTTTTTTTTTCAAAATGCTTTCACTCAGATGACACTTTCTATGTGAACATGCAAGATGCGGTGCTGAGGATGACGCCAAAACCAATTTAGCATGACATTCGATCAAATGAAAATAGGTAAATTTATGTTCTCTAAGAAATAAATTCTTTTAATTTTGGTGGGTGTTTGTCTTGCTCTACGTATTGCCTCACAACACCTGTACTTATATTTACCGCCATACCAGTTCAAATACTAGTTTAGCAGGTATTAATCCCATGGGTGTACATGTATTATGCATAAATGATTAAAAGAATTCTTATACAAATCAATGAAGATTAGCTTTCTTCGGAGTTTGCTTTGTATTTTGTCCTTTAACGGGAATTCGTACTAAAAGCAATTTATTACGTATATAGTTATCGGATCATTGAGAGCATCTTCGACTCGTTTCCCATTCGTGAGAATAACTATAGAACTTCAATTGCCTAATAAGTCTAATATATTCTGCCTTTATAGTTTTCTGCACCTTCGCGCTGCTAACGGTTGCTTCCATGCATCTTAGCTGGAGCAATGTCTTTCATATTTTCTCATTATTTTTCAATGTACCATGTTATATATTTACAATATGCCATAATTTTCATTTACAGATTTATAATAAAGTCACGGCCTTATCCCACATAGTCTTGATTGGTTATTTGTTATATTACTAGGTAATTTATGCGTCTTAAGGAGTGATGAACTCCCATAACCAACCCATGGTTAAGATATCGAATATCAGTGGAGCATATGTAGCTTCTTCTCATTAACAAATACAGTTAAACTCGTGCTGTAGACAACCTCCCAATAAATGTTATAAAGCCTACTAACAAAAAGTCACTATTATAACTTTCTGTTTAAACCAAACAAGTTACTTTACCTGTCTTGAAAGACTACCTGTTCACGAAGACCAGCATTTTCAGATCCCAAAGGAGGTTTTGCAGTCGGGTTTGACTGTATTTATATAATTATCCTAGTACCCACCAATAAATTAAGTAAATTTATGTCATCTTAAGAAATCAATTCTTTTAAATTTTGGTGGGCGTTTGTCTTGCTCTACGGAATAACTCACTGCTATTTATATTTATAACAATATCAGTTCAAATACTAGTTTATTCCCACGTTTTTTTTTTCAAGGGCAAAAAATTTTGTGTAGTCTTTATCTGAAATTTGCAGAGAACAGATCTTTTACAAAAATACCCCACCCCACCCTTCCTAGATTCACATTATTGTAACTATATTGTTTTAAGAAGTTAAATATATTTCAGCGTCACAATGTAGTACCATGCCGCTGGGTCCTGCTACTGACAAATTTACTGCAAATAAACTGTCCAGGAGAGAATTAACTGTTGATGAACCATGTGTTTAATTCAGAATATTAGATGACGTTAAACTACATGTGCTTGAAATAAACTTTTCAATACAGAAGTCAATTCATCATTAACCTAGTGAATAATTTTGTAGTCGTGACTTATTTCCTGAAGCTTAATATCGAGGGTCTTATTCTGTTTTGTTGGTTTTGTATGTACATTGTCCGTGATATTTGAGCAAAATTTTATAATTTGACATGTCTTTAATATACTTGACGATACTACATCAGTATCTATAAATGCTCACTTTTCTAGGTTGGCCTTCTTGTAGCAGCATCCTCGTGCTCAGGTGGTCATCATTATTATTGGTGTTATCAGGCGGGCGCCTTTTAACCGTTAGAGGGGGCCTTGACCGTGTTGTCAGCCGTTCAAACAGGTCCACGGATTGACTGTTTCTTATATAAACAGGGTTGTTTTCAACTTATCGACCATACGATTATTAGTGATCAGTCGAAAGTTGCATTTTATTATATGTACGTGTAGGTCACCAGGTCCACGGATTGACTCTGTCTTATATAAACAGGGTTGTTTTCAACTTTTCGGCCATTCGATTATTAGTGATCAGTCGAAAGTTGCATTTTATTATATGTACGTATAGGTCCGTTCATATTGTTGATATTATTTGTGGATCACTTTGCTACAAACCTAATACATGGGTATGTTGAAACAGACAAAATAGCACCCAGTCTCTTGTTTAATCCAAGTCTGATGGTAGCGCCGTCAGTTGTTGCGTGCAAGGTTTTTATGCCCATCGAAGGGGAAGAATATAGTCGCCGCTTCGTCCGTCCGACCTTCAGTCTGTCCGAGCTTACATTTGCATACTTAAGTGGCAATAGGAACAATAGGTAACTGTACTTTTTGTTTGATGTCATTCATTCAATAAGCTTTTATGTAGGAACGTTCGTCCGGCGTCCCGCATTTATTGTCCGGAGAATTTCTCAGCATCCACTGATTAGAATTTAGCGAAACTTCGTAAGAAGCTTGAAGGCACTATCAAGAAAAATGCGCATATTGTCTTCATGTTCCGGTCGGATGATTTTTCACAGAGTAATTGCCCTTTGATTATTCATAATAGTAAGCTATAGTACAATTCTTGTCCGGAGTATTTCTCAGGAACCACTGGTTGGATTTTAGTGAAGCTTCATTCACTGACAGGAGGAGATGCGCACATTATCTCCGTGTACCGGTCGAATTATTTTTCATCGAGTTATTGCTTTTTGATTATTCAACTAGAGTATACTATACTACGGTACAATTCTTGTCCGGGGTATTTCTCAGCAACGACTGCTTGGAATTGATCGAAACTTCACAGGAAGCTTCACTATCAAGAGGAGATGCGCATATTGTCTTCATGTTCCGATCGGATGATTATTCATCGAGTAATTGCCCTTTGATTATTCAACAGTAGTATACTATAGTACAATTCTTACCCGGAATATCTCTCAGAAAGCACAGGCTGAAATTTATTGAAACTTCATAGGAAGCTTCACTCTTAAGGGGATATGCGCATATTTTCTTCAAGTTCCGGCCGAACCGAATGATTTTTCACCCAATTATTGCCATTTGATTATTCAACAATAGTATACTATAGTACAATTCTTGTCCGGTGTATTTCTCAGCAACCACAGTTGCGTCATAGAAAAAGGCGCATATTATCTTCATGTTCTAGTCGGATGACTTTTCACCCAGTTATTGCCCTTTGATTATTCAACAGAGGTATATTATAGTACAATTTTTGTCCGGATTATTTCTCAGCAACCACTTGTTCACTGTCAAGAGAGTATGCGTAAATTGTCTTCATTTATCGGTCGGATGATTTTTTCATTGAGTTTTTGCCTTTGATTTATTCAACAGTAGTATTATAGTACGATTCTTTTCGGAGTATTTCTCAGCAACGACTGGTTGGAAGTTAGTGAAACTTCATAGGAAGCTTTACTTTTAAATGTTCCGGTCGAATGAATTATTGCCTTTTGATTATTCAACAGTAGTATACTATAGTACAATTTTTCTCCTGAGTATTTCTCAGCAACCACTTGTTGGAATTTAGCCATACGTCATAGAAAGGTTCATCATCAAGAGGAGAGTTGCATAATTTCTTCATGTTTCGGTCAGATGACTTTTGACCGAGTTATTGCCTTTTGATTATTCAAGTGTAGTATATTATAGTACAATACTTGTCCGGAGTACTTTTCAGCAACCACTGATTGGAATTTAGCCATACTTCGTAGAAAGCTTTACTATCAAGAGGAGATGCGTTTGACTTTCTGTTTCGGGTGGATGATTTTTCACTGATTTATTGCCCTTTGATTACTCAACATAAGTAAATTATAGCGCCATCTTAGTCAGAAGTATTTCTCAGCAACCACTGTCTGGAATTCAGCAAAAACTCATAGGACGCTTAACTCCTAAGAGGAGGTGTGCATATTTTCTTCATTATCCGTTCATTATCCGTTGGAATGAGTTTTCAATGACATATTGTCCTTTGATCATTCAACATCAGTAAACTGTTTGTGCCCAGTCAGTAAATTCCACTTTTGTTCTTTTAATATGCAAATTTCGTGGAGCACCCATCGGATTTACCAATATTTCTTGGTAAATCTGTTGCATAAATAATTAAAAAATCTTATAAAATTCAACAAAGACTCGTTGGACTTTCTTAGCTTGCTTCGGACTTTGCTTTGTATTTTGTCCTTAAACAGGAATTCGTACAAAATGCATTTTATTACGTATATACAATCATATACATTGTTATCATCTCATTTCATAGGGATCTCTGAGAGCATCTCCGCCGCGTTTCCAATTCGTGGCAAAACTAGAACCTTGAATTGCCTAATAAATCTAGTATATTCTGTGCTTATTATCATAGATTTCTGCACCTTCGCGCTGCTATGTTGCTTCCATGCATCTTAGCTGGAGCAATGTCTTTCATATTTTCTCATTATTTTTCTATATACCATGTTAAATATTTACAATATGCCTTAATTTTCATTTAGATTGATAATAAATTTCTTATCCCGCATAGTCTTTTTTTTTTTGTTATTTGCTATATTACTTGGTAATTTAGTGCGTCTTAAAGTGATGATCTCCCTTAACCAACTTCCACTGCTAAAAGATGGTTGAGATATCGAATATCAATGAGGCATATGTAGCTCCTTCTCAACCACACCCATGCTGTAGGGCAACCTCACAATAAATGTTATAAAGCCTGCTTCAAAAGTCACTATTATCGCGTTTTTGTTTAACCAAAAAATTACATCATCTGTCTTGAAAGACCACCTGTTTTCGAATACAAGCTTTTCAGCTCCCAAGGCAGCTTTTTGCTGTAGGTTTGACTGTATATATGTAATTATCCCAGCACCCAGCAATAAATTAACTTAAACGTTAAGAACAGATTAAACAAATTTGACTCCGTTGATTTATGGTCTCTTTTTCAACAGATTTAAACCAGACAGTATTGTTGATAACATTTATAACGATGTTAAAACGTGTAAGGAAGATGATGAAATGATGATGATGATGATGACAACGATGGCAATGATAATATTTTGCTTGAGTTTATTAAAATGATGTTGACCACAATAGAGGTAGTGAGCTTTAGGCATAACGTTTGTCGACTAACTAACTCATAATATGTACTTGTCTTCCGCATAATGTAACCGGACGAAGGGGCCTGTCCATGCCGGAAACAATGCCCAAAGGGACATCCTGGGGTCTTTCTCCAAAATCTAAATCTAGAAAAGTTTCTATACCACTTTAATTATGTCGGTCTGACTGTAAACCTAACAAAGACAAAAAACAAAGTCATTCCATCATTCAGTTAGGTTAATTTATTAAAACTTACCTTAGTTTATATAGTTTCGTGGTAAAAACAGTTTGGCAGTCTGCAAAATAACTTATGATTTGAGTGGTTAATATCTTTTGAAATGTAGTGTATTCTATCAAAATAAAAAAAAATAAAATAAAACAAACAACTTTTTTACGTCATTATTGGCTATTTCAAGATTCAGAAAACACTTAAGTTGTTTGAATTTTGGATAGTGACTGTATATTTCCCATCGTTCTTGTTGATTTTTATTTTGATTTATTATATATATATTTTGTATTGACGGTGTTTGCAAGATGACGAACTATAGGGTATTGCCTATAAAAGTGACTTATCAAACAGACATAGTAATTCAATTCACGTTGAATTGTTAACAAGCATGGCTTCACAATGCGTTTATACCATGGAGGACGTTTTAGAGAAGATTATCAAGATAGGGACAAAGGTTGAGGAGATAGAGAAAAGACTGAATGCAATAGAGGCTCAACAGACTGGTATGTAATACCCCTTTTTGTCATTTGTAGATTTACTTCTTCATTTTATATAAATACTATGTCTTATGTATGACAGCTGATATTTATGGGCTAGACCAATTTTTTTTCAATTCAAAAGTTTTACTAAACATGTAAATTCATAACCAGAGATTTACCAAACTTGAAAATGCATTTTGTAGTCTATATGAAGCCAACATCATCCATGTCTTATGTAGAAAACATATTCTACAACGACATTGTTAATAGATATATTAAATTCTACGTTATAAGTTTAGTTTTTACGTAAGATTTTGGGTCATGGTAATATTCCAACTGTACTTGGTACAATTACAAAACGTTTTATTAAAAGAGGTTACGACCCAACTGTTTTGAGACACATCGCATGTTAACTGTTAAATGTTCAACCCGTTTACAGTTGGACACTAAGCTTCCCTCTTTGATTGTGTCTGACGGAAGTGGGGGAGGATTCTGTGATAAACATTTCTTTTTAATCCCACATGGACTGAACTGTTTTGATTTCTGTCGTCGGACCCTAAAGGGTAATTCTCTTGATGCTCTGTCAGCTGCAAAGACACTGAGTACATACGTTTTTTGGTTCTTAAGATTTGCTTTTTATTTAATTATACAGGAGCATTTTTTTGTGTTTTACATGCCAATGCCTTTTGTTTCAATTGCGTGTTAGAGACTAACCTCGCTGTGATTATTTTTATTTACACTGTCCCGTGACTTTGGTACATGGTGGGGGTAAGAGTGAGGCTAGTTGCGCACCATAAATCGGTTTAAGCTCCCCAGTGGTGTTTTTGCCACTGCCCATTCCAAGGTGGGGCTCCACTGTGTTCCTTTATATGTTTGTTTAGTCCTCGTGTGTTTGCTTTGCATGCGAGTGTGTGTGTGCTAGAAGTGTGCATATCTGCGTGCTGTGGGTTTCGTTTTGAGGAGGCTGCGTGTTTGGAACGTGCAATAGACGCGAGTTATACAGAGAATACTGAAATACCCGATGTTTCACGATTGGTGGAACACATGCATTTAAGTCGGAAATAACATTGTTATTAAGAAATGAAATTAGCACCATATTTTCATAACGATTAGTTTAAACTTGATTTGTTTGAATAACATTACGCACAAACAAAAATAAACTTTTTCTAAATTATCAATGGCATAGACCACTAAATTCTAAGGTTTCGGGATATTGCACAAAACGGCTGTGTAAGGGCACTAGTTTAGTCTAAGACCTTTATTTTCTTCTTTATAACAAGAATCACAATATTTTGTATAAGAATCAGTGTTCAGATTAAGAATAAAAAAAAAATTGCAATTTGCTTTATTTTTTTCTAACAGACTTTGAAAAGCTATATTTTACGTGTGTATTACTATTTCATGTTTTCAGGAAATTGTCCAATCGTCAAAACTCCGAAGGTTGCCTTTAGAACCCAGCTGAGCTCTAATCTCGGGACTGTAGCATCTGGTTCCACAGTAAAGTTTGATCAGGTTGACCTTAACCTTGGCAATGCATATAATGACGGCGTCTTTACCGCACCTTATAACGGCGCGTATATATTTTCGATGGTACTTGGAAACCCTGCGGGAAAGCCTGGAGCCTACTTCATGAAGAAAAACGGCGTTGGAATCATGTATGCTTTTGCTGGGCACACGACTGGATGGAATATCGGCGGTGTCACCACAGTTGCTGAACTCGTTACCGGTGACCGAGTGTGGGTTGAAGGTGAAGGACATGTGTCTGGCGCTTATCCCACAGCCAGATACCACACTGGGTTCTCTGGCATTCTTGTAAATGCATACTGAACGGAAGCAATGAAGCTAAAGAAAAACAACTGACTTGTAGAATCATTAAATAGCATCACTCCGCCGTCCTTGAGACATTGCATTCGTTCATCTGTCACAAATGTAAGGAACCCAGGAAAAATGGGAATAAAATCAAATTTTTGTTATAAAGCTGTTCATATAAAATTCCACAGATTTCTATGTTAGACGCGTCCTAAAAAATGTGTATACACCAATATGTGTAAGTGCATTTGTAAACAATTAATATCTCAACCATACCTTTTGTTATTGTCAATGCTTTTTTTATTGCTTTATAAGGAGAATGATTAATATTATTAATATTATGGTGTTGTATTTTATATAAGCCAGTGTTTACATTAAAATTACCTTTTTCCATTTACAAATTTTGCTTACTCGATGCTGCATGTTATCAAATATATTGTGAATTAAAAAAAAAAAAAATCAAATACAAGTCCAGAATCTTGACCCAAGTCAGAAATTACAGTAATTTCTGCCCGAAAGATGAATATGATGAATCTATATTCGAAAGGGTCTTTATGTGTTTCAAAGTTACAGGGTCGATATGCCGATTTTTGTAGATTAGGCGCCTCTTCCATTTATATTCCATGAATTTTCGTTAAAAATCAAATATCATGTGTAAGAACACACCGGCACGAATTGTTTATGGAGAGAGGGAGAGGGAGCTAATTTATAATCGCCACCGCCGTTATCATATGGGCGAGTAGCACACTGTATACTTTCTGCGACAAGTTTGGCTTGGATAGCTGAAAGCTAAGTCATGATTTCTCAGCAGTGGGTCTGATGATCTTTCTCCTGTGTCGATTCGGGAGAATGTCATCAAATGCCAACACCCCGGTCCGGAAATTTTAAAAGTCAAATTCTACTGGATTTTGAATAAGGAATCTTTTAAAAGCGTTAGCTTTTTAATCATCGCTGCTGGAACGGATATGTTCCTTTCTTTAAGAAAGCCGTTATAATCTAAGTATCCGACTTAAAATATCTAGAGTTACTTAGATTATAACGGCATTCTGTAAAAACAGATGTCGATATAACCCAATCATGTCGCCAGGAGGCGATCCTTTTTCTCGTCAAGACCTGTTCCATTATATCTACATGTCATAAAGAACAGTTTTGTATTAAAAAACCTCTGGTATATTGCTGAAACATAACAACATTAAGGATCAAAATAATTGGAAAAAGCAGAAACATTAATGCATCAAGTAGACAAATAATTTATGAGATACCGTGTTAAAGTGGACAATACTACAAACAACAAGACGATTTCAAACCACATTAACTCAACATTCGGGTGCCCAATTAACGTTTCCATACCGGAGAGCTATTTCATACAGACCACTCTTCGCAGAGGGATCATCTTCTAATACTTCTTTGCAGTCGATTTTTAAACCTACAAAAACAAGTTACATTCAAAAGTACCCTAATAAAAAAATAGAAGAGGAATTCTCTATTAATTGATACAAATGCTTTGATAACAATTTTGTCAAACAATACTAATTTATTCGTAAAAATGGTCCAGGAACAGAATGTCTTCGCATTAGGTGAAATTATTGGAATGAAACTTGGTATATTTCATCAAAATGAAGCGGACATACAGATATTGTCGGAGCAATCATGTCCAATTTTAACATTAATTTTTTTGTTGAGTTATGACCATTTTTTCGACTTTAGATATATTGCAACTACATTAAGAGCATTCTAAACCCCTCCTTTACATGTCATTAAAGATTAATTGCATGATTATAAGAAATGCAGTTCTAATATGTAAAAAGGTGGAAATAAAATATTTATTATTTATTGATAAATGCTATAAATACTTTTATTACATACTCGTTTCTGTTCCCCGTTAAGTTACACTAGTACCGGAAACGTCAATATTTTTCCATACACTGACGCCTGAATTTCATATCGGGTGCGTGACGTAATTCAGTGTGTGATGTTGCACTATATTTTTCTATTTAGTTCAGAATTGTCAGTCCTATCCAGGCTATTGAAAGAACTTATGGTATTTACATCATATTTATATGTGTAGATGCGTATGTAATAAAAAGGTTATTATCTTTGCATCAGGAAATATGCACTCGTTCTTCAGCGGAAGAATATTGAGCTCCTAAAGTCGCGCAATATTTCCACTGAAGAACTCGTGCATATTTCCTGATACAAAGCTAATAACCTATAAATATATGATTCATGTTTTTTACGAGCAGTAGGATGAACATTTTCTTATATACATTAGAAACAGCCATGGCCAAAAGAATTTGTTTTTACATACGTATTTAACGTAATAATTTAAAACGAAATTACTTACTGGTTATATGTTAGGGTTTATGATATTCCTGATCTAAATTGTATTGTTTGTCGCAACGATTATTACAGATGGACATTTTAAGTATCATACCTAACATAACTCTGAATACTCCCACACAAAATAAGCAAAAAATGATAAGACACTGGCTTTTACATAATATGAAAATGGAAGTCACAAAATAACGCAAAATGTGTAAAGATACTGGCTTTCACATGATACAAAAATGGAAGTCACAAAATAACGCAAAATGTATAAAGATACTGGCTTTCACATGATACGAAAATGGAAGTCACAAAATAACGCAAAATATGTTAATTAAGTTATACTGGCTTACAAATGAGTCAGCAGACTCCAATATTCAAAATAACTTTTTCTATTATTTGTTGATGCCTTTCAATCTGTTTTAAGGTTAATGTACCATATATCCATGCATATTAACCTGAAATCTGGAGCTTAATCAAAGAGCTCTCCTTAAGTCTTTTTGTATCCATTTGTATTTTCTTCGAGAATGAGACTAGGATGATTATTAGAAGAATTTTAAAATAGTTCACAAGAAAACATGTCGTATTCAAGGTATAAATTGTATTAAACCCTTTTGAATGAAGTTGTATAAACTTTCTAATGAAAAAAATAATCAGACTGTCAATTGTAAACAAAGAATGTTTTATTATTTTTACCTCACATATCACATTGAATTCATCACAGATGGAGTAACTTTGTTTATAACAATAATCATTCATAACTAAACATGAGAAAATGTACATAGTATGTTTTTATCAAATATTTTATCGCAAACATTTAAAATAAGTTTTGTCATAAAGCGTTTTCAAAGTATTTCAGCGTAAAGAAGTTGTTTTATGTTGTCTTTAACGTTCATTTGTCTTCTAGATAAAGTGACACGTTCTCAAATTTTTGGCGGATTTTTTTCACTTAAAAACCCGTAAAATGTGGTCACAAGGAAAATGACCAGTGCGTCAGTCGTCAGATGCTTAGCTATTAATCTAAATGCATTATTTCCACAAGTGATCCCTTAACGATTCCAGTGCATTTGTCATTTATGTAGCAGGGTACACTTGAATTCAAAGATTTTGGTCACAGCAAGGCGTACATGTAGCGAGTCGTAATATTGTACTTCCTTAATGTGCAGAATCATGGTAGATATTTTATAAACTGTGAGCATGTTTTGTGCTTATAACTAATGACAAAATAGCAAGCTAAAATCATCATTTTTGCTCTTTTTGTACAGCCTGCAATGATCCCGTTGCAGGAACAATGTCCATTTCATTGCATTTCTCAATTTGATAGGAACTACTGAATTACAGGATATGAATGGAATGTCGGCCTAGCCGTCTCGTTTTTTTCTCTCTCAAATTAGCAAAAATGTAGGTGAGTGTCTATCAACAAGCATTGAACTCTTTAATGATTTGAATTTCCCTCACCGGAGAAGACTCATTGGTTCATACAAAGCTAGCAGGCGTTAGTTTTACAACTGAAATCAGAATTTTACATGTAGATCTATCAGCTGTTTAAATCTTCTAAAGTAGAGATCCTCAATACCGTTTCCGTTAATCGGGAAAATTTATACGCCAGACCATGTAGAAGGGGTTCAACTGTATTTCCATTGGCCTACATTGTAACGTTTAGGTTATTGCCCTTACTGAACATTTAAACATTTGATTCCTTCTACCCAGGATGAAATAACTATTCAAGGTTGAATGCCCCCAGATTAAACAAACCGTCTTTCAATTTTCTTGTCGAGCTTATGACCAAATTGACAACACACAGAAAACAAGTTCCAAAGTATTTACCAAACATAACTTTCATATTGCATTTTGCAATTATATTTTCGATCCAGATATGATTAAATAGATCTACACATTTTATATCAACAACAGTATGTGAAGAAAACTAAACTGCATTATAAATATAAATTATAATAGATCTTCTTAAGCGTAAGAATAATAAAGACGCTTGATTTGATCACGTGATCGCTTCTGAAACCGACACTTGTTTTGATCATGTGACCTATTCTGAAATCCAATAACTAGTTTCAGGTCACAATAGCCTAAATAGTTTTCCTTATATATTCTATATAAAACTGACCTTTTTCAAAGAGCCTCCAAACATAGCTAGACCCATATCAGAGAACAAATCCTTACCTCATTTTAAAGAGTTATGATAAAACTGATATAAAATGAAGAGAAAAGTAGGGGTCATGTATCTTCTAAGAGAGATTTCTCTGGTCACATTTACTTACAGTAAACTGACATCAAAATCACACTGCTGTGACCTGGAAGTACTACTCATACTAAAAATGAGCTTGACTTCACCAGATACAACCTGCTCTCCCATTTTCCCTACCAAAATGTCAACAATACATCCACAATGAAATTTAAACAAAAACTAGCCTCAATTTAGACCTCTGTTGCCATGCCAAGTGAAAAATTAGTGTTCAAATACCTGGCAGCCATTACGCGACTAGACCAGATGGCTCCCACGCTGGTTCCTTTAGTTTAGTTCGGCCTTCAATACGCTCAAAAAACATGTGTTCATGATTCTACGTGAAAAAAGCAACTACTAAGGAAATACAACGCCACTGATAAGCCGATAGATTATTGATTTTTTCATCACCGTTCCTCGACACTGTTGTGGATGTGTATTATGGAGAAACTGTAACAGTTCGCGGCGATCAGTACCGTTTATCAGTAGGCGAATCTATAAATATGCGGCAACATCCTATAGATCCCGATTCGCAATCTGTTAAAATATCTTTTCTGTGCAGGTGTTATTTCTAAAATATTATTTCAGAAAATACAGAAAATAGAGTGCTGAAATGAAATACTTTTCGCATGTCTAAGAAAATATTTTCAAGAGATATGTTATTTATAAAAATTAATACTATATAAAAGATAATAATAATAATAATAAAATAAAAAAAGCAGTGGTTTACTTGAAATAGAATAGGTAGAAAAAATCATTACTTATTCGTCAGTTTGAATTTATGACTTATTTGGTTCGGGGAGGAGTGGGGGGGTGGGGATTAATTTGACAGTTTGAATTTTTGTAATTATTATCTAATCCAATAATCGTCAGTAGATTTTTTTCTCTCATTGTTCGAATTCGTAAAATCAATTATGAACAGATTACTCGTTCTGTTTTACATCAACTATTAAGAACATTTTAAAGCTTAAAGGCATATTTGTGTACTTGGTCGGACCGTCCTTATTCGTGATTGTTTATTATGTATAATTATATATTTTGATCTCGAAATCAGCTGTAAATCGTTAATCAAAATGTCTTGTCCACAGAAGTTGCATAAAAATGAATTGAATTTCAAATAGTTACTAAAATTTAATACACAATTGCACGGTGCATATCCATATTGGCGGACTCTTTGCGAAATATGCTTTATCGGCGGTTTCTTGCGTCGGCACCGGCGATTTTGCTATAAACAGGTTGACAGTTATAAAAAGTCAGATAAACACACCAAATTAATTAAGCTATAATGTTTCCAGATAGTCATTAGCCTAGAGCCTCTCTGTGCCTGTGCATCAAAAAAAAAAAAAAAAAAAAAAAAAAAAAAAAAAAGGAAAAGAAAGAGAGAGACCGCCGGTGCCACGACAAAACCGAAAGTAAGTGGTTTTGAAAAATTCCATTTACATTTCAGCCTATTTATCTTTATTATTTGGAAGAATATTGATAAATGAATACAAATAGTGTGCTTGATATGTATGATATCAAAGCAAAAACTGGTTAAAGACTGTGGAAAAAGTCGGGCTAGTGTTCTATGTCAGTACACCATCAACAAATTTCATCGAGTTGCGAGCAAAATCGCTGATAATTAAAAAGTTAACACTATAAAATATAGAAAAGACAATCTTATGTTCCGTGCTCTACTTATTTTGAGCAGCATACCTATGATCATGGATGGCAGCTCGATTTTTCGCCTCCCATACCAACCTGGGCACTGTTTATAGCAAAAAATAGCCGGTGCCGACGCAAAGAAACCGCCGATATAGCAGATTTCGCAAAGAGTGCGTCGATATGGATATGTACTGTGAATAGAAGAGAGCATCCTGAATATACATGTCATCTAGGGAAGGTTTGAATCCATCGAGATGTTGTCAAAAGTTATGGCATCAGAATTTTGCGGGCATGCAGTAATTTCAGTTGGAACCACCACGCCACCGCAAATCAGGAGAGATATTTTTTTCTACTTTTTCCTGAAATCCGACCTCACAATAGGGCCAATAGAAACGCACTTATTCTGGAAAAGTACAGCATTTCCCAAACTGAACATGTGCCCGATTCTTTAGTCTAAAGATCAGAACATTACGATATGATGTGTTTAACATAATTATAATGTTCGGGAAATCCTTGAAAAAGGACTGAAGAAAACATTCATTCCCAGATTTTGATTTAAAAAAAAAAACGCAATATACGCTGATCAAACTGGTATTTATCTGCAGGAAAATTATCGTTTAACGTAAAAAGTGCGCTAAATACTGTTATAATTGCGTGTACATATAGGCCTACGTATTTCATCATTTTTCAGACTGAGTAATTTTTGCTATGGGAAGTAATCCACCACTCCGCGATGATAACTTGCCACAGGTGCCCGTTATATTTTGGCCTCATTTTCTTGGTAATTATCCCTGCAGATATACATTTATGTTATCATTTTAATGTATTTCATCTATCTGAGGTGCAAATGGTTCCTGATGGTGATATTCGAAGGCAGAACCTCCAGAAATCTTGTTCTTTTTCCACGGGCGTTTCGTATCCTAATTTACTCGAACTGTATACGCCAGTTCGGTAGGTTCATTGATATGACGAATCACGGTTTTCACAGTGTTTAATGTATTTCTTATATCATATTGATAGTTTGAAATACAGGTGTACATTAAATAACCTAAAGTTGAAAAAGACAATGTTATTTTGATCAACAAACATAACAAACAATATGAATAATAATATCATCATATATCATGTATGTTTTTAAGAAAACAGTTACTGAATTTTAGCAATAGTTGGAATGGAAAAAAGGTAGATCTATAAAAATATTTTGTTACAGGTGTTTGTGTGTTAACTAATGACGACTCCTTATTAAAATGATGCTTATTTGTAACAAAAAAAAATTTTGTTGATAAATATTGTACACATTAGAAAACATAGCCTAGATTTTTTCAATGTCAGTTCAAGGAAATCCTGTTCCTTTAAACTTTAACATATTTGAATATTTTGACTTTCTTTCCAAACTTTCATAAAGTGTTACAAAGTTTGCCTGTTTCTGTTAGACTGTCAAGAACACATGATGTCAGGACATAGAGTGCAAGCAGAAGTATTGAAGAAATTGAAATACATTGTATAGCTTTATCTTTTTCATTTTATCAAACCTGGCAATGAAAGGTTTTTGTTTGTCGATGAACAGCTGCTATAGAACAAGACTAGATTTTTTATCTTTACCTTTTGAACAAAATATAGAAGTGTATTGAACACAAAGTTAATAAATTTTATTGTTGTGCACTCTTTAAGTTGTGACCACTCCATTTCTTGCCACACACAAGTGCATTACATAATGCCTGCATGTACTTCCCTGACATGAATGGGTTACATCAAGTCTTGAAACTGCAAAGCATTGCCCCCATCAGTCCTCTCAGTACTTTGATTTTCTCAAGGAAGACGGTTATACCCAGTGATTTTTTTCTCATGAAAATGCTATCATTTCTAAGCTTATTTCTCAAAAACAAAATGCACTTATATATATTTTTGCGCCACTAATCATGTATTAGAAATTCATTTCAAAAACTTAGTTTTTAAACATATTCAATAGATATTTCACCGGTGGGAGATCACTTTACCTCTTTTAATGTTAGTCTCGGAATACCATATACACTTTCAACCAAATACAAGCTCAGTTTGTTCATTCCTTCTGACCTAACCAGTAACTAATTCGAGATACATGTTTTTAGTTTTTCGCGATTTTGATTCAGATTTTACCCAGTATGTAAAATTGACATCATAGTTTATAGGAAATTTGTTTCACAGGTCTTTTCGAGATTTCTCAGAAACATGTCCAATATGTAATATCATTTATCGTTGTGTCAGATACGAAGAGTCGGTAGTGCAAGAACGTTAAATATTTGATTTAATGACGCCGTGAATTAGGAAGAAAGCAATTAAAATTACTTATACAGTTCGGGAAAAATCTGTTCTAAAAACACATTCGCATCATTTTTATCCTTCAAATCTGTCTAACAAGAAATCAAGTTTACGACCTTAACATTTTTATTGGCTTGATTTTCTTCAAATACTATGATGCTTTGAAAAAAAAAATACTATTAAAAATGCTTTGGGCGTAAAAAAAAGTGTTTGTTTCCGGTAAAATGATAAAAAATAGGGTAGGTAGGTCGGTAATTTTTTTTATATATATTTTCGGAAAATACTTTTGTGTCAAAGAAATGAATAAAAATAAGGGGGATATCCTTTTACAGCATCATTAAGTTGGTTACTAACATCACTGACCATGTTTAAAGCATCAAAAGTCAGTTTTGCAACTTTTTGTTTAAATTAAACCTCTAAGCGAAATATATAGAACGGTATTGCGCTCGCATACAATGTTACGCTCCCCTTCACATTTATTTAAATTCAAACTTTAGTATTCTCTACTTCACTAGATAACACGATTTATAAGTGGGAAGTATTTAACAATATAGTAAATTAATTTGAATTTTCATAAATCTTCTGAACTAGCCGATGGATCTTGTAATTCGACTGACAGTATGTGTGATTTCTCTCATAACAAGCTCGCTGGTTCAGACGACACTATTGAATGACAGCGGCATGTGGAATACTTTAACCATTTCTAAACTGGATCATAATCAGTTTACTTTGAGAAGGAACAAGCGAGCCGATTATGAATTTGTTGTGACTGACAACTTCTTAAAACGGCATATTCGGCGAGGGAACTGTAAGGACGTTTATTCTCTTGTTGATGCAAACAAAACAGAAAATTTCAAAGAAAACTTAAAAAGTACCAGATCTTACTGGGAAGGCTTTATAGATGGGGGTAAACGGACAATTAACAGCTTCATTTTATCTGGACACACAAGGGATACTACTAGAAAATGTATAGAAGGTATTGTTAAACGTCAGAATGAAGCAAATAAGTGTGAAAGTTATGAATTAAAAAATAATTGTTTCAGGTCTTGCACAATTAAACAAAAACATTTCGTAGACTATTGCCACATATACGATAGCCGAGTTGCAACCATCAAACACATAAAATGGGGTAGAAATTATGTCGATTTCGAAAAATGTGAATGTGGACTTGCAGATTTTCATATCAGTTTTCGCTGTAATAATTACGAAATTCATCATTTTGTTAACCATACCCAACTTTTTTCTTCTTAGGCGTCTTATCAAGCCATCCGCAGCGGGGTGCGAGAACAGCCGCCGCAGAGACTTTCCGATATCAGACAGACCTGAGATTTACATTGAAATATAGAAGGATTAAAGTTTGTTTCGACCATTCTTATTTCCTGTTCTGATATTTAAATTTATCACTGTTCCTACCATAAAATTCATTTTCTTATCTTTCCACTGGTGTATTTTTTATTAATGTAACACTATTTCTTCTTGCTTCCAATTTCATTTGAAACCAACCATAGTATTTCCCTATATAACCTATATAAAATGCAAGCAAAACACGTTTTTCGCTTACTTTAAAGGACATTTAATACTGTTTCTCATCTGAAACAATTTTTATCACTGTTATGACGTGAAAGTATAACAAACAAAGAAAATGATGATATACAAATATTTAAAGTAATTCAATAGCATCTTGCTTCCATTTGCGTTCAAAAACGGCTGAAATTGCACTTTAGCCACTCTGCCCAAAATGTCCGAGTTATGTTCGGTTAGCTGATAAGATTCTCGGTCTTGCTTGAAGTATTCCGTAGTAGAGGCAAAGATATTAGAACTATTATAGCTGGAATACCATTGTAAAGCTTAAGTTTTTTGGCTGATTTTTTTAAAAATAAAAGATAAAATATTGCCTTTATCCCATTTTTCGTTACATATCGTTTATTTTATGTTAAAAAAAGAAAATGGTGTCAAAAATTAATATGTATTTCGGTAAAAGTCAGTCATGTGTCATTGTTACAGTCAAAAAATGTAAATTGTCTCAACCACGTATCATTGAAATATTCGATCTTAGAATATAACAGATTTAAAATGCCACAAATTACAGTTTACAGTTTTGTAAATTGTACATCCACGCTTCACTGTGACTGACAGAATATATCGGTTGCATTTTTGTAAAAGTGAAATTAGTGCGTGCGAAATAAAAATAGTATTTTTATGTATTACCAGATTGCTATATGATATAATGGACTAACACATAAATTTAACACTACTGGAAGTATATAAAATATTCTATTGATTCGAGTGTTTAATTGTAATTATTATACAGTCGAACAAATAGTTGTCAAAACTATTCTAAGTTTAAATGTGAACAGTGGCTTGACATGATGATATCTTTTAACTTGATATCTTTTTATTTAAAATAGATTTTAATATTACAGTAATTTTGATCTGAAAGTAAAATATCATATAGCATGTTGGCTGTTTTGCTAATTAATATATATAAGGGTGTAATGTGTTTCTGATTAATAGCAAAGTGTTAAGTATAGTAGCTGTCAGCATGACAATATGATAAAATTTATGTTAACACAGCAGGTATCCGCGCCTGTATAAGGGTCAGCTATAAAAAGAAAAACTTCATGATGAAAAGAAAGGAAAGAAAATGAACTGGATATTTAATTAAATCATCATGTTTCTATCCTAAAAATATATCCTAAAACGTTGACTTTTTCGGAAATTATTGAATACTTTTGATCACAGAATTGCGAGTTCACACAACTGCATGCAGTGTGTGCTATCCATACGGATAAATACAACCAGATGTTCTGTTGCGCAACATATCATACTCGATTAACTAAGCAAATGCAAATGCGATAGTGGTCTGATAAACCTAAAATTTTAGTACTTAAACTTATGTGACCGGTGTCTTAAATTTTTATTTCTTTCTGTACTGTTAAATTACATATTGTAAAAACATGTGTTTTAATTGCTGCAAGTTAAAGTTTCCACAATGCCAGACTGCCTTAGTCCATTTCATAGCCTGTACTCAAAAATAAACTTTCATTTAATAAAATCGAAAGAAAGCCTTGAAGCAAAATGTTATTTTAACACTAAATGTTACAAATCGAGTTTTAAAAGCTTTTGATGAATCAAAATTTTCTTATCCGGATAGCTTTACAATTTAAATGTTTTTAATTAAAATTTCAATCACATATCACTGATGAAATGATATTTTTATCATTACAATTCATATGATCATAATTACATCATAGCTATCTTTTCATAAGGTTGGTTATTATTTGAGGTGATCATGAAAATATTTTATCCTGTAAAATTCTTGCATTAATTATACGGACTCCCATTTCGTCTTTCCTTTTCTTTTATAGATGATAATAACACTGTTTATTTGTGAAAAGTAGCCTGGGTTCCAGTCGGTTGATTTTTCATGTGTTTCTGTTCTACTGTTAGAAACTAAACGGGCCAGTAACAGCAACTTTCTAGCGCGTGACAAAGCAAAAAATATCACCGACTGAATCTCAGGCTAGGTGATAAGATACGTTATGTTACCAAACGGGTAGATAAGGGGAGAAACTCGCATATCTAATTCTTCTTATCAACGGTAAATACAGGGTACTGTCCCTTGATGAAAGAAGACTTTAGTTTGACATGCCAATATATCCGACGGCAGGAAAAGATCCATACAAAGAGTTGGTTAAGAAGAAGATAAAGAAGTTAGTGGAAAGCGACAAAAACCTTAAACCATTATATAAAGACAGCAGAAAATATCGAAAGCCACGAATGTGCTATTAACTTTGTCCGATCTAGTTCATTCCAGGACAGAGATAAACATAACATTTGTACTTCTTCACTCATGGTAACTCATGGTAACACATTAAGAACATGTCAAAATTTCATCCAAAGGAATTTGTTGTTTAATACAGTGGTCGTACGCATAGAACCATAATCCCTAAGCCTATTACACTTATCAAAACATTTTTTTCTAAATGTTGGTTCGCCTTTAAATGAATAGATCTATATCACATGTTATGAAACCAGGTTAGAATAAGAACTACTTTTTAAGATTTTCCTGTTCTAAATTACTTTGACTTTTGTATCACTGATCAATTAAAACTAGACGAGGTCAACAAACCGCCTCGGTAGCCTAGTGGTAGAGCGTCCGCTTCGAGAGCGGGAGGTCGTGGGTTCGTGTTATGTATTATATTAAAATATTATTTTGTATTCTAAAAGTACTTTAAATGCATACAGCATTTTTCTTATTTTTGTGTAATCAACAATAAAGGAAACCTCTAATATTTATTTTCACCATAAAGATGCAAACGGGAGGTAATAATATTTTCACAAACTTGATTAATTTCGGCTGAACACATAATTGTCAATATAATATTAGACAGATGTAATGATTTGAAATAAAAATGTCTGTTTGTCTGTCTGTCTGTCTGTAATACAGTTGTTCTTATATTTGTATCAGGTGATACTGACTAACTGATAAAGTAACAAAAGTCTAACAATGAGTTTTATTTGTTGTGATTTTATGAAATTACTTCGCAATTGTATTTCTTTATCAATTTGTTTCTAACAATGCTGGAAAAGATTTAATCAATAAATTATAATCGTTGTTTGTTTGGTTTTGTTTGTTTTAGATACAGATGATCTTTATGTTCCCAATTGAAATGTTTTGAGTTATCAAAAAAGTTGAACGGGCCGAAATTCAAAACTTTTCCCCTGCCACCTTAAGTTTTTTATATGATCTTTTTGAATCTTCATATTGTTATATTATACACATCTGTGTTATTGTCAATGGAATAAAAGAAAGGCAACTCGTAAAAATGCATTGTGTCCAGTTTTATATACAGTTTAAAATATGACCAGAACCAAGAGAAGTAACAGCAGTTTTCCTGACAGACATTTTAAAAATAACACTGTCCTTACCTCATTTAAATGCTTGTAACTTGCCTTTTCATACAAGTACGTCTGTCAAAAGCTGGGAACAAATGCTACATACTATAAGAATATTTCACTGGTTGAAGGTGCGGATTGAAATATCTGGCTCGAGGGTAACTGTGAACTGTTTAGGCAGTATCGAGGCTCTGCCGAGTTTCCGCAAAACAGTTACCCGAGAGAAAAATACCTCCATCCGCACATTCAGCTAGTGATAGTTTTTTTTTCTTGCTTACCGTATTCTCCAATCAATATAAGAAATAAAGTAAAACGATTTTTTTCTTTCTTTTAGGCACTATTTTTTTTTTATAGTAGCGTAATGATTTACGCATTCATTAATAAATTACAGCACATGACTCGTCTTACACCCCGGGGTTTAAGACGAGTTTTTCTAGCATCAACAAAACATTGGAGAATCCTGTCCGACATGCAACGAAATGCATAATATGACTGGAATAACTTGAAGGCTTCTGCATATGTCATAATGTAAGTCAGACAGTACTGATGGAGAATATTTAATATCTCTTAAACAAACCAACCGCATGTTGGAGATTACAAAGCAAACCAACTTCGTATAATCATGTAACTGAAAAAACCACACCACCACCTTCACCGAATGTGTTCATAACAGCATATAAGCAGCAGATCAAGTCCAATCCCGGACGAGTCCCCATCTTACGACTTATCGGCGAAAATTCCCAAGTGCCTGAAGCGGGATTCGAACCCGGGTCGCACGGGTCGGAGGCCAATGCTCTAACCACTGAGCCAAAGAGTCGACTCCCTGACGCAGTTGTCAGAGATTGTTCTTTTTTCAAATTTACAAGCCGTAAAGCATAGAAAGTGCCCTTTTAGACACTAGATCAAGTCCAATCCCGGACGAGCCCCATCCTACGACTTAAAAGCGTAACAGAAATTAAATATGATAGAATTTTAGGACGAAAAATCCCAAGTTACTGTGGCGGGATTCGACTCTTTGGCTCAGTGGTTAGAGCATTGACCTTCCACCCGTGCGGCCCAGGTTCGAATTCCGCCTCAGGAACTTGGGATTTTTCATTATAAAATTATATCTTTTTCAATTTCTGTTACGCTCGTAAGTCGTAAAAGTCTAAGATGGGGGCCCGTCCGGGATATGGACTTTATCTAGTGCCTAAAATGGCACTTTCTATGCCAAAATGGCATTCACGTCATAGTAAATGATGACTTCTTTGAAAAGGGAAAGTGTTACGGTCGCTTACTCATATCATGTACGTATCTGACAACTGCGTCAGGGAGTCGACTCTTCGGCACAGTGGTTAGAGCATTGGCCTTCCACCCGTTCGACCCGGGTTTGAATCCCGGCGATTTTTCATCTCTTCAATTTCTGTTACACTCTTAAGTCGTAAGACTATACAAAATTGAGGCAACCTTTACGTAAGAAAAACAGTGTACATACGACAAAACGAAAAATCCTACTGTATCATGTATACTGTTCCTTAGAATTTGCATCTAACTTCACTTCAACCGGCACAACCAATAGCCATCTACCTTACACAAACCAGTCCAATTACAGCAATTTTCGTCAACTAAATGAAATATAATATTTCATGCCTTTCTCGTGTTTTAAAAGTTCTCTGGAAAATGTCTGTGGCCATCTTGCTAGATATTAAAAGTTAGAGAAGAAAAAATAGTATTAATTTTAAGCTACATTTATTTAAACGGATAAGCAACACTGGCATGTCCAGACGTGTATAGCAGGTACGTTATATTTAAGAAAGGACCTACATTTTAATTAATTAATTAATTTAATAATTGTGTTGTCTTTATCTGTCATTTAGACGTAAGTTGGACGACACACAGCGCAAGATGTGCTCTAGACATTATAGAATACTTTTTGCTAATCATTTTACAGCAAATCTAAGCGTTCTTCTCAATCATTTCGGAAAAGCATGCGAAAAAAAGTTGGCTCGGAAAAAAATTATTATTTCCAGTACTCTGTCCGACAAAAATGCAACACCGCTTCCGTGGCGTTACTGAATGTTTGTGCCAAAATGACAAATCAATTTTCTCGGACGCACAGTGATTGCAACATGTAGTACGTAGGAGCTACTAACAAAGAAAAAGGGGCTCATCCAAGAAACTTTTTAAGTAACTGAAACAAAGTATCAAAGTATAAAGAATAAAAAGAAACCTTTAAAACCAACCAAATACTACTCTTTGTGTGTGGGGGGTTGGGGGGGGGGGAAGGGTATTTTTGTGACGGGACACGAAGAGACATTATCAAGAATTACAAGAAGAAACTAAGTTCATTTATTTGTCTTTCGTGTGTGTGAGAGTGTGTGTGTGTGTGTGTGTGTGGTGGGGGTGGGGTGTAAATGTGGACTGAGATAGGGGACGCGATGCAAGGAGACAATATCAAAGAAAGTGGAAGTTTATTCTGTTTATGATGTGGGAATTGATAGGATGCTAAGAGACAATATCAAGAAATCTAAGAAAATAAGTAAGGATGAGTGGTTGGAGTAGGTGGTAATGTGGGCTGAAAATGACGGGATACTAAGATTCAATAGCAAAAAGGAACAAACAAAAAACAAGAAACTAAAAATTAATCAGGTGGGTGAGGGTAATGTCGGGTTGCAGTGACGGGATATGAAGACACAATATTAAGAAGCACAAGACAACAAGGTATTCTTCTGAGGTGGCATGAAGGTGTGAGTCATATGGATGGAGCTTGATGACGGTATACTAAGAGACAATATTGAGAAGCACAACAAGACAACAAGGTATTCTTCTGAGGTGGCATGAAGGTGTGAGTCATATGGATGGAGCTTGATGACGGTATACTAAGACACAATATTAATTAAGAAGCACAAGACAACAAGGTATTCTTCTGAGCTGGCGTGAAGGTGTGAGTCATATGGATGGAGCTTGATGACGGTATACTAAGAGACAATATTGAGAAACATAAGAAACTAAAAAGAAACGAAAAGCATTATTTTCGGATGGATGGTGTATGAGAGAAGCGGAGAGATGAACCGGCACATATGTATGAATAGCATTTCTATATTCTTCCTTTACTTTACAGCAGGGAATTACAAAATATATTCAAGCTTGAAATCTATTTTTTAAATGCTATGTTCAAAAATGGCATAATTTTCTCAATTGTAGATCTAGTATCATTTAGTTGATATCATCCTGGCCAAAATGTGTGCGAAGTTTCATTCAGTTGTGGTATGTTGTAACTGCCATACTAACTCGCCTACAATCGTGAACAAAATATTATTGAAAAAGAAACGAAAAATAAATGGTTAAGTATAAAAGGAGCATAATGTCATCAAAAGTGAAAGGAAGAAATAAGGGACTTATATATTTCAGTTTGTATTACCATAGCGAAGAAGAGTGTGAGGTTTCATTTAGTTGTGATATGTAGTTACTGAGGCGCTTACTTGCTGCTGACAATTGCGAAAAGAATTTCGTTCTAAAAAGGAGAATAAGTTTATCAAAAATGTAAGCAAGAGTTATGAAACCTATGTAATTGAGTAGGTATCATCATGGGAGAGCAAGTGTAAAGAGCTGTGGAGGCTTTCTTTAGGGCAAGCTAAAAAGTAGTCCAGCGCTCGTGACGTAATTATCCCTTCTATTTCATTTAGACACATTACGTCCAACTCAGCCACGTTAACCGCCGTAATCATTAATGAACTGTATGTAAATTTATCTTGGGCTTAGAATATTTTCATCGAAATTCTTAGTTGAAAAAAGGACACTAATCTGCCGAAGTGATATATGTTTTGTTTTTAAATGTTGGTGTAAGGTGTTAAATAGCTTTTAATACTGGTGAAGTTATAAATACGCTGGAAGAATGCTTCAGTCCTTAGTGCGGCGCGAACTGCGAATTCCTACTTAAGTCTAATTTATCAGCTCTTGCATATATAAAATGTACCTAATTTTGCACTAGGTATTTCATCTTACATCTTATGTCTAAGGTATTAGGCATTAAGTATTTCATCTTATGTCAAAGGTATTAGGAATTAGGTATTTCATCTTATGTCTAAGGAATGGGTTTTATTTAGTCTGTTTATGGGCAGTAATGAAATATATAATGCTTCAAGACAGCAAACTGAAATAAATCACTAGGAAATAAAAAATGGGTTTTATCGAGTCTGTTTATGGGCAGTAATGAAATACATAATGCTGCATATGTCCTTTTGCACCAGTTTAAGCAATCCTCTATTTTTAGGAACAGCCAAACCCCGACTTCCTTTTACAATAAGTATATTTTAACTAAGTCATGGTCTGGTTTTGTAACCTCAAACCACAATACTAGATGTACAAAGTAACATGTTTAATAACAATCCTAGGCCTGATGACTCTAGTTTAAATACTTTTTGAGATATACATGACATATATTCGGACAGACGTACGGACAAGACATTTTAGGACTCCCATAAAACAACAAGAAACAAAAGCTGTCTGTTGACAGTGCACTCGACTATCCGAAGAATTGATGGAAGAATGGGTTCAAAAAATTAAGATTTTCTGACAAAAGAAAAAAAAATAGATAAGACAAACAATCTACCTGTATTTGTGGATCTGGATATATCTTGCACTATATTGCAATGTGTGGTCATGATGGTAAGCAAGTGTTCAAAGTTTCGAAGTTATATATCAAACATTTTAGACAAAATATGGAATTGTATGCGAAACGTAACTAATTTTTATGCCGAAAGAAAACACCATGACTGAGCTAAAGACCTTGTCCTAGCTATGTACTCTTGCCTACATAAGTTTACTATGATGGTAAACAAGTGGTCATTAGAAAAAGTTGTTTAAAGGTATTTCTATTTCTGTCCCTAAGAGCTTCAGAAAGGGATCAAATGTGTTTAAACTACAGACAAAGTTTGATAAATATTCAGTAAAAGACTTAATGAAAAAAATGTTTGAAGGTATTTCTGTGTTTAGCTCTAGAGGACCCTACAAGGGGTCCATTGCGTGTTTTGAAACAAATTTGGAAATGACCTTATAATGGTGGTACAGACCAGGTTTGATCAAGATCCATCATGCTGTTCATAGCAGAAGTCGTTTAAAGCTTTATTTTTAGTTTTAGCTCCAGTGATTACCAAAAGGGGTAAAGTGCCACAAGCAGTAGGCTAATCGTTAACGTCCGTCAATTGTGTTTCCCTATTGAGAACTAGGCAAATCTAACTTTTGTTAAGTTAAACACAACATATAACACCTAAGAGGTAATACGTAACATTTAAGAGGTAACTGATAGCACGTAACACATAATATGTCATACATAAGAGGTTATGCATAAAAACTAAGACGAAATGTCCCTAATAGGCTTCCGTACATCTTATCTTTGATATCGTTTGCTAAACCTGTGGTAAAGTATATTGTGTTTTACTTTACCATGAAAATAAAAATAAATGAAAAATGAGAAACGCAGGGTAAAACAAATTCAATTACTGTATTTCTATGAAAAGCCATAAAATGCAAGGCAAAGACGATGATAATCTAAGTCTTCACAAAACAGTTCCTTATTGACGGCTTTCCTCGAACGAATGTCAAAAGTGTGGTTGAGCATGAAATTTCAAGAAACAAGGTAATTTGTGGTTATTTTTCTTTGAAAGCTAAAACATGATACCAAATATTCTAAATAGGTGTCTTATTACCTGATAACAATAAAAATTAACTTTGTTCTTTTACCGCATGAAATAAAATAAAAAGCATACGATTCAGTGGTGAATTAGCGACATTCATCCTACATTATTGGAAACTGAGTACATGAATAATTTAACTGCGCATGTCAACCGGAAGGCAAAACAACAAAAAATTGATGTGTCGTGTCCTCGTGTTGTCGCATGGTGCCCCCGACCCCACCCCCACGCCCCCCCCCACCCCAGAACGATAGAATATTACCTGTTGTCCACTGGCACCTCCACCAGCACTACAGAGGAGAAGAACTCGACAAAATGCCGTCTTGTCTTGTCCTCGTGTTGTCACGTGGCTACCCGCCAGCACGAGGCACGAGGACATGACATAATATTGCACAAACACGACACCCTACTTTTGTCGTGTCCTCATGCTGTCATGCTGGTGGGGGCACCAAAACAGCACCACGACAAAAAAGGTATGTCGACCTATGTCGTGTTGTCGTTAATACAAGCTATTTTCCAGAAATTTGATGGATGAATATTCAACCTGCGTTTAAATGTTGAAAGTCTTGTAAAATATAATGTAGTGTATGAGAAACTCAAAGTCTGGTGTAGAATATATCTATACCGAAATTTTCTACCAGATACAATTCTTCCATACAATATGGTCTATACCTTGGTTTTCCCCAGAAGTTAATTTTTACGGTATTTCCTCGTATGAATCAAGGTCATTGCTTGGTTGAAAAGGTAGTTTGTTCTAGGAATTAAAAGATTTTCAAACTAAATGAATATTTTTCTTTTGCTTTCGTGGAATTCTTTAAATAGCATGCAATTGTATTACCTGTTCGACTTTCCGAAAACCGTCTTTTCGTATTTACGAGTAAAAAGAAAGAATTCTTTTCGCGGAATTCTTAATATGACTTTAGGCCTAAATTGTGACATTTTTGTGTCGTCTGCTCGAGTTAAAAAAAAAACACACACATAAACACACCTTATTCTATTTCGAAAGTCAAACGAACTTAAATGTTTTTTTCTTATTTCTTTCGTGGAAATATTGAAGTAGCATGAAATTGTGTTACCTGTTCGACTTTCCGAAAATTAATGTTTCGTATATACGAGTAAAAACAAAAAAAATCTTTTCGCGGAATTCTTAATATGGCTTTAAATTATGACAATGTTTGTATGGTCTGCTCGAGTTTCCAAAAACAAAAATAATCCACCTTATTATATTTCCAAAGTTAAATGTTTTTCCTTATTTCTTTCGTGGAATTCTTAATATAGTTTCATATTTATATCGTCTGTTCGAAATTATGAAAACACATCTGATCCGCATTTTTGTGACCTTGCCCCGTATCACATTTAATTAACTTCCTCTTTCTTAAAGTAATTTTATATCAAATGAAACGGTTTAATATCAGTCGTATTATTATTTCTTACTGCAACTGCCGTCAATCAACCAAAGAAATGTTCATTGGTTCTGTACCAGTACCGGCCTATTTTAAAATAAGGGAGTCAGTGCGCAGTGGTTAGCAGGTTGGACTACAACGCCAGCGGTCCGGGTTCAATTCCCGATCGCGGCTGATATCCCGACTAGTATTCTGTGCTGGGTGATTTACTTAAATTGGTACTGTTTCCAGCAGTATCGGTCTAGACTGGATGCTGGTGAGGTAAATATGACACCTGCCATGGGCTCGGCTGGAAATAAATTGTTCCATCCATTCCAGGTGGGGACTTTCGTCGACTACCCACGTTAAACAAGAAACTTTACCTTTACCTTTTTATTCTCCACAAGTCACTGACAACTACCACACATAGGCAAGCATAGACCGACTGAACCGCAAATGGATAGCTGAATAAATCAGCGAACCTGCTAATGCACGAGCCATTAGGCCAAAACAAATATGTGTGGTTCAGGGAACATCAATCGGTTTGTTTTTTATTTGATATTTCACAGGATTCATATAAATCTTGGAAGCAGGTAAACACAGTGAAAAATGTTCGTACTTAAAATAACTCGAATGCAAAATTATCATTCTTGAAACTGCGATGCTGTTTACATAATTTTAAGCAAAATCAACAACAATCTGCAAATGATCAAAAGCCCTTTTCGGACTTACCTGGTCTACGGAAGACCAAATCAGGATACATACTGAATCAATAAAAGACTAATTTTGATGCCTCTCTTAAGTACAAGACTTTTGAATCAAGATCCTGTCTAATCCATTAGACGTGTTCAATTCAAGATTTACTTATTACTGTACCTCATCACATAAAAGTATTTAAATAACTCTTTTGAACCTCAAAGCTTGAACTAAACAATTCGTATACTAATGGCGAGGTTTTTACTACATTAGCACCCATCTGCAGTGTTTAAGCATCGTGGTAGATTTAACAGGTCACCGGAAGACTCTGCCATTGTGGTTGCTCTGAGTAATAATCTCAGGCCAAATACGATAAGAATAACTTAATTTGAGTACCGTACTCTTGTACTAGGATTCAGTTCAAACTCAGGAAGTGATTGATAATGTGTTATACCGTATTAATTGTTAAATAAATTTTTGAAAACTCTTTGAAATCGTAATATAACAAGCGAAATATCATAAGAATATTAAATGCATGCTGCTGGTATGTTATACTACTGCAAAAACCTGTTAGCAGACTGAAACGGTCTACTGAAACCCAGGTTAGACATGTTATACTGTATCATCATTAACAAATAAGGCAAGTGACCCCAAACTAATTAAGTATTTCTTTCGTTTCAATTAATCTCTAGAAGATACTTTTGTAGAAAAAAACACATGTCATCCCAATGCGAAGTAGTATTAAGCAATGAGTCAATAGGGGACAGGAGCGAAAATCAAAAAGTCACAGTGGCTGAAATGCTATAGGGATCATATATTTAGCATGACGTTAACTTTCAATGTTGGGGCCAAGTGGTTCTCAAGTTATGGATTGGCAACGGTTTTCCACGTTCTGGCCCCTGTGACCTTGACCTTTGATTATGTGATCCAAAATGCAATAGAAGTCGTCTACTCTGTATGTCTAATCATCCTATGAAGTTTCAACATTCTGGGTCAAATGGTTCTCAAGTTATAAATCAGAAACCGTTTTCCATGTTCAGGCCCCTGTGATCTTGACCTTTGATTGAGTGATCCCAAAGTGAATATGGGGCGGTTAATCTGCATGTATTAACATCCTATGAAGTTTCAACATTCTTGGTCATTTGGTTCTCAAGTTGTTGATTAGAAACGGTTTTCCATGTTCGGGTCCCTGTGACCCTGACCTTGATGGAGTGATCCCGAAATCAATAGGGGTCATTTGCTCTGCATTTCCAATCATCATATGAAGTTTCAAGATTCTAGGTCGACTGATACTCCAGTTATTGTCTGGAAACGGTTTTCCACATTCAGGCCCTTTCGACCTTGACCTTCTAAGGAATGATCCCCAAAACAATATGAGTCACCTATTCTGAAAGCCCTAACACACTCTATGACGTTTGAAGGTTCTAGGTCAAATGGTTCTCCAGTTATTGATTGGAAATGAAGTGTGACGGACGGACGGACGGGCGGACAGGGCAAAAAACATGCCTCCCATAAAAATAGGCTAGACATAATTAGATTATTTAACAGTTATAAAGCATAAGATGACTTATTTGGAACTATGGACCCACAGATCTGAATCTGGCGTGTTTATTATGAGGTTTCACTGTACTTTATTTCAAGTATACTATTTGGGCGAATAGTATGAAGACGAAAGCGGAACAAATCGAGTGTTATATTTTCTTGTCCTTTGGTATCATTGAGTTTATTCACTTATCTAATAATACAATATAATTCTGCTTAAGCCAGCCATTGGGGCGTGTGTTAACTTCTCTTGTCCTTTTTGATCACGGAGATCAATCAAGAATCATAACAATGGAGTGCCACATAAGCCGGTGTTTTGAACTTTAATTACCTTTCCCAAATAGAATCAATTAAACCAATTCTGCCATCGTTTTATGCATTGTTGCGGGATAAAAAAGACAAATTCTTATGATGATACAGAAGCATTTTATTAGATATATTTTACATTTACAGAAATGACACACAGAACAAACATATCACGAATTAAAAAAAAATTCATTAATGTCTTAACAGCAAAATAAAATTTGTGAATGTCTGTAGTCATTGGGAAATATCCAAAATATACACGAACATAATAAAGTTACTTGACTATATTATAGATGATACGTATATATACGATTGTAAGAATTTTCATTAAGATCTACATTGTAGAAAATTTCCTATTCAAAATTATCTTCCAATAGACTCCTAGCATGAAAACTTGCTTGAGGTCCATTTCTTTTTCAGACGATTATATCAACAAGTAAAGCACACGACTCTATCTTTTTATTTGCCTGATTTTCTAACTATATTATAAAGGTATAAAAACAAGAGTTTGATCATATTATAGAAACAAAACTGATCCGAACAATTCAGATATATCATAAGTGCTAGATGCTTGTAATTTACAACTTTTTTCTGAAGAAAAAAAACGCGGAAAAACTAGTGATGCATACAGGGATATTGACATTTTCAATATGAATATTCATTTTACTTTTGGTAATCAAAAAAGTAAATATTTAATTGGTTTCAATGCATTATTAATATTCAGTGTATTATAACAAAAAGATTTTAAAAATGCCTGTATATTGTATAACTTCCGTTGAAAATATCAATTTTAGTGATTACCATTTCTCGTTAATGGTAATGGTGTGTTATTTACTATACTTATATATATATATATATATATATATATATATATATATATATATATATACATGTACATATTAATGATATATATTAATAAGTATATATATCAATAAGTTATGTATAGGGTATATTGATAATGTTAACGCAGTTGTACATTTGTTTTCAAATTTGGAAAGTTACATATAATCATGGCATTAGCATTATATAACAGTCATTTAAACGAGATTTTCATACAACAGTAAATAACTAGTAAATAAAAGTTACTATAAAACATAATATTCTTATCTTATATATATAGAAAATGCAGAAATGTACTTGAGTATAACTGAATTAAAACGATGCAATATAATACACAGCAGCATTGAAATAATGTTATATGACATGATTGATATTACAAAATAGAGGAAACCTTGCTATTCACATGCAACGTTTGAAAATTTAAAGGTGGCCAGTCTCATCGAAGCAGCATTTTATAACACGTTTTACTAAGAACTTTTGCAGGTTGTTAGAGATCTAATGAAAGAAGAAAAGTGCCTATCACAAAAAGCTACATCTTTATGGGAAAAAAGTGTTGTTTTTTGTGGGGTTTTTTTTTTTTGTTTTTTTTTTTTTTTTGGGGGGGGGGGGGGGGGGGGGCGGGGGGGGGGGGGGGGGGGGGGGGATTTTAAGATACACCTTTTGTAAAGTGAAAATATCTCAGTAGTTGTATATTTTCAGTTTTACGTTTACCTTTGACAGACAACAATCAGAACCAGAAGGTAAGTTTTCATAATCAGTATAAAAAATTCGTACAAATGCATTACATAACTAAAATCAAATGTCTACCTTTAAAGATAATGACAGAAACCTAGTAAATAAAAGTTTGAGAACATGAAACAAAACTATTAATTCCAAAACTGTCCGATTTCTTAAAACAGTGTTGCTACTTTATTATAGTTGACAAATTGCTTAATGTAAGTATATTCTTGTTCTTTAGCGAGAAAAACTATATACATGTAAGTTTTCTTTTGTTCTAATCCCTTTCGTCTTTTTTGTTATATATCTAAAGCTTAGAAATGTTACATAAAAAGATGATGCAACCAATCTTCCCTAGTGTCATAATGAATTGATCTGAGATAAATATCCTTCCTCCCCCTGCCTGTTTAAGAATAATTTGGAGGATAATCTAGCTGTTAATCTAAAACGACCTATATGGTGTACGAAATGCAAAATATCAACACAAAAGTGATGAAAAGAAAAGAAAAAAACATCTTCACGTTTCGTAGAATGTCTAGAAATATAAACATGACAGCCTTAATATTTTTATATATGTGGGAGGACATCTTACAGCTTAGAAATGGAAACCTAAGGTTTGGGTGAAGTCGACGGTGAGTCATAAAATTTGCTAGAAAGGAAGAAAGTCTGACTACCGTTCTCTTCCATCAGGCCGCCTATTTGACCTTCACTGTACAACTTGCATTTCTGAATTCTGGTCGGACAGTCACAGTGACAGTATGCAACACAGTACGCGTCTTCGATACAAAGTTGTTCACAACGATTCAAATTTGCCTTATTATCTTCGTCATTATTAAAACCTCGAGCAACACCTACGATAGCAGTGTTTGCAAATGATGTCTTGTTTTGAATCTTATCGGAAAATATGTTACTCTGCCAAATAGGATTGTCAGTTTTTTTAGCCCTGATTCTCAACAGCCCTGAAAACATGTTACATCGCTTGTACATAGAATGGCCAGATGTGCATGAAACACAAAATGAGATCGCTGCGCAATCAATTTCTTCTAGACAAGTTTCAATACAGACAGACAGAGAGGCCACAGCTAATGTCTTTTTGCTATTTTCCATCATAGTGTGCTGCAGTGTAATTCCGATGGCAAGTTCTTTACAAGACTCAACTTGACCAGTAATTTGAAGATACCTGCAGTACTTTAATTTATGACTGTTTATGTTTTTCGCGATACGTTTGTAATCAATATCAGTGTTTTTCATATACTGCTCAGTAAATAAAGACTCGATGGAAGACAACGTATAAGCTGTTGGAACTGGGCTAGTTTTAACCTCTGACGCCCATGTCGTTGCATCACCATTAGCTGGTGGTGCAGCGCCTACCGTTATTGTTTTTGTTTCTACAGATTTTGCGAAATTCGAAGCCGATTCTCTCTGAGATGAATCTAATTCAAAGCCTCCGCCAATGCTGAACAAACCAGAGTAACTAGCTTGTACAGCTACATTGACGCCGCTCTCAGTTTGTTTTTGGTACTCACTAGCAGTCATTTTATGTTCATAGGTGTACCTTGCTCCGAATGTAACTTGTGTAGGAAAGTGTGTCCCATACCTATCTAAGAATTCAATATAGATCTGAGAGAAATCAGGAGAGCTACTTTGTGTGTTATGTAATTTAAATAACCATTGTTTAAAAGTATCGTCAAATCGTGGAGAAGCATCAGGGATTAACTTACTAAAATAATACTGACATTTGGCCGTAGAAATTATATAAACGCTTTCCCCCTTTGCAATTTCTGATGATGATGATTTGTACCCACCACTGGCTGAAAAGGAAGCACCCCATCCACTAGCTTTTGCATTTGCCGATACCTTTAGTGCTTTAGCGAACTCGTACACATTGTTAACGGTCTTTGACGCAAACGAAGTCTCACACGATACATCCGGAATGACAACAAGTCCGTCAGGAACACTATACCTACAGTCTGCAGTCATACCACCTGATGTATAATCAGCATGAAATATTGGGTACGTGAAACCGGGATCATGACCGACTGCCAAAGGGTAACCTCGAAGGATGTTGTATCCTAAAAGCGCGTAGTCGACATCCGAGAATGATTGTTTGAAGTCTGACCTTTGGCACTCCTGCAGTCGATAATCTTGACGCAGCCCTTTGTAAAAAAAAGTACAGATTTAATTTACAATCCTTTAGTTATCAGGTATCTGATGGCAATACCCATTAAGACTAAAATGTGAAATACTTATATATCATGAATACCTTAAACCAAGACAAACCATGTCGTAAGGAGACCATATTTTATGTATATTACAATATATTTAAATATCGTCCTTTTCGTGATAAATACGTTCAAAAGCGTTTTACATAGTACTTAGCAGCCAACCAGGGCACCAGATTCATCCTCTACTTGTGCAAACACAGAGCAATCTAACTAGATGGACATAGCAAAATAAAACCCCATTTGTGTATACGTCAATGAATATTTACTAATGAGATAGTTATCTGCTAATAACATTTTATACTCCTACTAACAATTACAAAATGAGCACTTTCAGAAATACATTAAACGACAATATATATTAATATGACGTAATGTGATATACAATTATTGCAATTGTAAACACAATTTTATATATTATATAACATGGAACTGTATGATGAAGAGATAATTAAGCAAAAATTCATGTACGTATAATCTATTCTATTATTGTATAAATATATTATATAATTTAGTATTAAATATACTCATATTTGGTTAATTAAAGGACCCCTATTAGATTTGTATATAAAATTTTGACCCACCAATCAGTTATAATCAAAGAGACCCACTTATCGGTTCCTAACACATTAGGCTAGTTGCATACGGATATCCCACTAGACCATTGGTAAAGTGGTAAAAAAAAAACAGCTGGATATAACTTGATTGATCATCAGCTGCTTTAGTATTAATATCTGCTTATTACTGTACGCAGAAATAAATACTTGTTTTGGTTACTAATTAATATAGACATATTAACTATTCATTGAATACTCAGTCAAAAAAGACAGCACATCTTAAAATACAAATACAAGTTTGCAGCACCCTTTACTGTCAAATGTTTGCGTTCTCTATCAATGATTCTGAATAACAGAACGCGAGGTTAATTAATACAGCTAATAAAAATGAGAAGAAACTGCTGTTTTATCAGATTCTTGATTTAACGACCCTCTGACTCTGATAGAATTACATCTTTGGCCAATATCTTGTCTGCAAGTGATGAATCTGAAACCAAAAATGTCCCGAGTAGACATAAGTCTACACCTAAAATGATATATTTATGTGAAAACAGAAAACTTAAAAAGAAAAATGATATTAAATAAAAAAAAATTAGAAAAAAACATTCAAGTACTTTTGAAAAATTTACTAACTTCATATATGTTAAATTCTGGTCTGTGAAATTTCAATATTGCTTGGTTTGAATCAATCACTGATGCACTGTTTTATATAATTTAAAAGATCTTTTTTTTAAATTGTGTATCATATATATGATCATAATAATACGCCTCGTATTTTGTTTAACACAGGCCTTGAAGCTGAAATAATGTTGTTTTGGCCGTAAGTATTTTATAGGTTTCAATTTCTAGAATAATAAACCAGCTTGAATTTAAACGAAAATATAATTAGCTGCAAACTTCGAACATGTAGGCAACTTAATACAAATCATGCCAACGCTAAGGACATCAGAGCGTACACCAACAAATTCGTAACTTACGAAAAGATGATACTGGATATTCTAAGAAGAAATATGATACTAGCTCCTCAATACCTTAAATCATTTCGGTTCTCTTATTTTGACCCTGTATACTGTAAATTGGGAAATATTCGCGATCTTTTAATTTTTGCTAATTTTCGCGGATTCATTTCAAAGGTAAATTCAAGAAAGTCGTCTGCTTTTTATTTCCGTTATTTTCAGTTATCAAAAAGTGATTATTGATATAAGAAGCAAACCACTAATCTAGTAATACGATTTTAGGCTAATAAAATATTTTCTCTTGAGACTTAAACAAGTATACATATAACAAAAAGTACAACTTCCGGGCAGTAATACAATACAGTTTTGAATAAATACACTGGCCGCCTGGAAATGTTGACAGCCGTTATTAATAAGGAAACATTGCCGGTGGAGTAATTTCGCGAAAAGTTTAGTCAACGGAAATTTTTACGGAAATCACCGGTCATTTTTTTGTCCTTCCTACAATCATTTTCTCGCGAATTCATAATTTCACAAAATTTTCGTCACACGAAAATTTCCGTATTTACAGTATACAAGAACCTGTTATTACACATAAGAACAGTGATATACCTACCTATCATATTGACTAGTTTTTTGTCTGATGTGTAGCTGCTAACAGATGTCTCTGTAATTTGATTCGTCAATTCATCCAGTTCACTGAAAGAAAAATTCGAGTAAAAATTTCTGTAAGTATACCGCTGTTTCAATGAAAAAAAAAATATACATCACATTGTGTGCCTGTGAAATGTCCAGAAAATAAGAGAAATAAGATTCAAAAGTGTAAGTTTATAATTATAGCAGATATGTTACATAATGCTTTCATTGATCCTTTAGCTATCTTAATTGATCTTATTGGTTAAAGAGGTGGAGAAAAAAATGAAATTTATGTAACATTCAATTTCCTTACTGTTTCAAGAATTAAGCATGTATACCACACCTTCATCATCAATGCTACTCTACAAGTACAGAGATTATAAACATTTTATGCTCGCCTGGAGGAACCACATTAGAGTATTGCACACAACTGAAAATATCTTATACCTTCCAGGTGAAACCCTTATGCACACAATGGCGGTAATGGAAACTGTAAACTGTAAACCTCAGAAATGATTCTGTGTACACTTATAAAACGACAACAAAGTGAACCATATATGCATGTACTCAATGACTTTGCAAGAAGTCAAACTAGACCAGGCGGAACAGGACAGCTGACAAGAACTTTAGGAGCTCAGTCCTGTATCATATAATGAGTGTTCATCAAAATATTACAAACCTTGAATGTTTGACTTCCATGACGATTACAGTGATGAAAATCGCAACAGTCACCACTGCTATCACGACAAGTGTCAGGAATGTCTTCTAAATAATAAAAGACATAATATTGTATATCAAAACTTAAACCATATTTATCGAATATTTCCAATTTTGAGCAAGACTGATATAGGTAGAAATAAGAGTTGTAAATAATATTGTATACCAAAACTTAAACCATATTTAACGAATATTTCCAATTTTGAGCAAGACTGATTAAGGTATAGGTAAGAGTTAGAGGAATAATCCGTTTTATCGTTCAGAAAGCTTAAAATTTTCAATACAACCAAGCCAAACCAGATGAGAATAGATAAATTATGCTGCATGTTGTATAAAATGTGAAAGTAGATATACACGATCATCCCCCATCTTGTCTTCAGTAGATTTTTCCTTTGTTAGATTTAGTGTCACAGGTTTCTCGACTGTTCTGAAACGCAAATTAAAATGACTAATCACTTCCCAATGTAACAAGGGGCCATAATTGTAAGCATTGCAAAAAAAAGATATTTAAGTATTTCTTACAATATAATAGATACCTGAATGACGTTACGCAAGATTGAAACAAATATTGTTCAACAATAAAGAATTTCATTAAACCATTATTTTGTCAAAACGTCATTGTTTCTGAAGGAAATTCAGCCACTACTTTGATAAAGTTGAGATTTTTTTCTGTTACATCCTTTTGAAAATATTGGTCCTCTGGTCAGTATTCACTATAAAAAACTGTAGAAAAAGTTCATGAATTCAAATTTTAATGAACCTTTTATAGTTATAGAATTACCTGTTTTCAATCATATGGCCAAATAAAACATAATAGGTCAATGTGCTTAATTTTCACAAATTGCCAAATAACATTTGAAGTCTTCACATTGCTGCTTATTTTATATTATTAATATTTTATGAACTTTTTACATGAAATATCAATTGTCAAAATGTCAACCTTAAGAAAAACAGCAGCGCTGACTGTTGAACATAAAAACATGGATATAATACATAGCCTGGCAATATTCATGCTTCTCGTATAACGGCTACTAGTCATTGTATAAATTATTTTGCGCCGTCATTTTCGCAGAGGTACCTTAAACTAAAGTCAACTTGCAGCCTTGTTTTGCCCTGTTTTGACATTTTCTACTCTGATCTGCATACAAACTACACATTTAAACTGTTAAATATGTTCACTTTACCTCTGATTGCCAGAAATTAGCAATCAGTAGGTTATAAATAGGCAGTTTTTGAAAAACAAATACACTCAAAACGGTGAAAATATGATTTTTTTTTTTTTTTTTTTTTGGTTTTATCCTCATTTTCAACAAATTTGCAATAATTTTGCCATTTTCTATCAAACTCTAATCAAAGTAGCCGATTTCCACCATCATCTGGCCAGATTTCAATTTTTACCAATGTCATCTTATAGGCTATAACACACTGAATAGTTAATGTTCCTTATTCTGCATACAATTGACCTATTTCCAATGGCTGCAGCACACATCCGGACCCATTTTAAATGTCTGTAATCTACATTTTCTTGAAGAGTTTTGTCAATGCTAAATAAAAATCAAAAGAAAAGTGGGGGTCATGTTTGATGCAAGAAAAATAATTTCAGTCAAACACACAAACTGCAAAATCAGCTAAAAAACGAGACCCCAAATAACACTGGTATCCGCCATTATGCGATTATCTTTTTTTTCGAGCCATTTTTCTATTTAGTGTCTGTATGTCAAAATACTTTTCTGAGTCATTAGACAATTTTAATTTAGAAGACACAACTTTAAACGAATAAACTAAGAAGAACAATCTTAGACGAAATCAATTCATGAAATGCTCGCCCATATGGTTGCGAGGATAAACAAACCAAAAACCATCATCATCATCATCACTTTGCTGAGTAAAACAATTAATAAAGACTTAAAGAAATCTGTTACTGAAAAATTCGTTTAATGTCATTTTTTAATCTTACTGCTTAAAATTTCAACTTAATTGGTTCTTAGTATTATCTTATCATGTTTCGTGAAAGTAATAGTTTCGTACAACATAATTAAGTTTTTTTGGGTTTTTTTTAATTTCATGCAAGAATCACCAAATAATTTTTTTATTGCTTCAATCTGGAATAATACTAAAACGCTTTGAAATCTGCCAAAACTACTTAGATATCTGAAGTTAAATGTTTAAAAAAAGAAGATAATTTTAGACCATTGACAAACATTTCCAATCGTTTATTTTGATTATTATTGCGTTAACATGAAGTGGATGAAAAATAACGGAAAATATTGCGATGAGTTAGATGCAATATATCAAAGGATTTTCCAATAAAAATTGTCTGACTGGAAGAAAACATCGTCCGGTTTAGGCACCCAGTGTGATTAATTCTTATTCTATTTTTACAAGGAGTGGCCTGAAATAATGTATTTTATTTTATGCCAATAGAGACTGGTATCCATTTCCTGTCACAAACATGTAATAATCAACATATTTATCGTTATTCTCCTATTTGTATGCACTCACTGTACATATAGCAAACTTTCGAAAAACATAGTTGTATATAGATATAACGAAGAGTAACTTAACGCTACTTTAATTTAATTTTAAAATTAAAACTTACCTGTCCAGGTCTTTCCTCCCAGTTTAAAGAAACACTATACATCTGCTTTTATATACCCCCTGCGCTAAAATTCAACACGTAATAATATGTAAATAGTTAAACCTTACGTGGAAATGTTTGGCGATCATTTACCACGAAAAGTATTTGTTTCGTTTTTCTCGGGTTTAACGTCGCACCGACACAATTATAGGTCACAAGGCGACCTTCCAGCTTTGATGGTGGAGGAAGACCCCATGTGCCCATCCGTGCACTATTTCTTTACGAGCGGGCACCTGGGTAGAACCACCGCCCTTCCGTACGGCAGCTGGATGGCTTCCTCACATAAAGAATTCAATACCCCGAGTGAGGCTCGAACCCAGATCGGTGAGGGGCAAGTGATTTGAAGTCAGCAACCTTAGCCACCCGGCCATGGAGACTCCTTACCATGACGTAACTTAAAGTGTCATTTTTTTCATAGTTATGTTATCTGTTATTAATATTCAGAAGTTTCCATGGCGGGGCCGAGTGGTTAGGGTCGTTGGCTTTAAACCACTTGCCTCACAACGATATTGGTTCGAACCTCGCTTTGGACTTAAATGTTTTCATGTATGGAAGCATGTACTGGAGGGTCGGTGGTTCTTCCCGTCCATGTCTGAAGCAATGCCCTGTTTGGCATTTAAGGTCTTCCTCTACGGCCAAAGATGGAAAAGTCGGAAGATGGCCTAGACTGTGTAAGTGTGACTCTACACCCAACGAAAATAACCAGTTAAAAATCAAATCCAATAGTTTATGTTTTATTGTCCAGACCAGACAAAATCGCTCAATAAGACATACATGAAAATGTTGCAAACTCAATTTGATTGAGCTGTTCATGGACATTTTACACTCGTTTAAGGACAAGTTTTTACATGCAACAAATAAACAACCAGTACTATCAGTCTCCTCAATAATATTCATTTCTAGGAAAATGTCAAGGCTACATGATGTGCAATTTCAAAGAATTAAATACGGTAAAACATTTCTGGTCTCAAAAGCTAATCACGTCATTTCTTGAAACTTAATACAAACGGGTGAGAGTATTTCCTTGTATCATTCTTTGAGCTTGTATCATAAATAGTACGTAATACCATGAAATCATCTTTCGTTTGAGAAATAAAACATAAGTCCAGGTTAGCGTTAAATTCAAGCTGAATAAACCAACCTGTCCTTTTTTGCATTTGGGTATTTTGTAACTGTTGATGTTAAATTTTAAACCAAAACTTTATCTGAACCCCATCTGAAATAAAATACTCGTTTAAAGGCCGTCAAGTAGAAGTAAGACAGATTTGAATACTATCATTTGCTGTAATCAGAATGATAACATTAACATTATGATGTGTATGTTGAAGTGTGATTGCTACTTTTCTTTTTTTTCTTGTACAATTCTTTAACAACGCGTATCTGTACAAATATGTAATTAAAACTATATAAATGCAATGAAACTCCACCGATCAAACAAGTAGTCCGCACAGGTAGCTCAATAAGTTGACAAAAATAATTTGAAGAAAGATATCGCAAGTTCGATACCCGAACATGGTGTGTATTTTACAGAAAACAATTTTATTTAAGAAATAATAAATATGTCCCTATATTTTATCGGTTAATAAAATACGGGCAGGAGTTCGGATGCGTAATAATTAAATCACGAGTGCGTAGTTTAATCTATTATGTGTTTCAATGTAGTTTGGTTGAGGATACTAAATGTCAGTTATGAAAACTAAATACTGATGCATTTAACTTATAGTGGACATTTTTATTTCAGTTTGATGCGAAGAAAACTTTTAGTTTTTTATCAATTAATTTTTGGACGGAATCTCCCGGCTGTCGTATTGAACCAGTGACGCCTCATCCACAAGTCTTCCGCTCCACTTCCATTAGGTTCTTACTTGGCTGTATAATGCAATAACAGAGTTTTGAGAGTTTGGGAGTTTATCAGTCTATTCCATAAGGCTATTAGGCCATTATGGCAAAAGAAGCCTACGCTTAATCCACCATGCTTAGTATATGAAAGCAGTCCAGTATGTTTATTCGTAATATACATAATTTCATGTAAGGGCGGACACCTAGGTAGAAGCACTGACCTTCAGCAAGCAAACTGGATGGCTCCCTCATAGGAGAGAAGTCTGCATAATAAGCGAGGTTTCAAACCCACAGTGTTGAAGGGCAAGTGTTTCGAAATCAGCGACCTTAACCACCCGGCTACGAAGGCCTCAGCGAAATAACTAATATACGTGCGTACGCATCAAACATCTACATCTATGTCACCGTAAAATGCTCTATTAATTAAATTATACTAAGCAATTTAGGGCCAATTCGTTTCACCTTTTCGGCGTACGCCGTTTCGCCGCTGGCAACCGACTAGGCATTCGTTTCACTTCCCGGGACTACCCGGGCCAACCCGGCATACGCCGATATGCGCCGGTCTTGCGAGACAGGCAAAGCGGCAAATCATATAATTTCGCGATATATATTCGGATAAACATTTGGATATTTGTGAGCAATACCAGTAAGGGAAGAAACACACCTCAAGAAAACAACCGCTAATTTATTTGGAATAGGTCACAATAAAAAATCGTAACAAAGTAAATGTTTTTTTTTTTCTGGCAGCACACGCGGCCGTCGTACGCCGGATCGTTCGTTTATTCTTAAACCGGAGAGATTTTTTTCTTGCCGCTCACATGACCGGCATATCCCGGGTTGTGTGAAACGAATTAGCCCTTAGATTGAACAGTAAGCCTGTCTAAAGATCATTTAGAACTATATATAACGCAACCAAGTAGAAGTAACGAAATATTCATAACAACATGTGATATAAGTAAAATAATATGTGACTTTTAATAAATTGCAGCTTTCAAAGAAAATAATGGGGGAAGAATAATTTGCAAAAATATCATGGATTTAGGTAAATACATGAGTTAACTGAAAACGTACAAGAATTCTGAATAAATACAGGAGTTATCATTTGTTGTTAGAAAATGGGACGTAGTGAAATTCAGTAGTATCAAAGAACAAAATAAATGCTAAACTTTTCATAAATTCCAGTAGAAAGAAAGCAAAAAAAAAAATGATAAATAAAATGTGAAAGTATTAGACATTTGAATCACTGCATGAGTTTCATGAAAAGAAAAAAGACAGAAAAATATTCAATGAGCTGTCTGTAGAAGTATGATGGGTCTTAACAAATGTTTCATGAATTTCAGTCTTAAAAAAGAAAGAAGATGTAATAAATCATAAAGTAATAAAATATCTCAGTAAATGGGTAAGTTTTAAGCAGGATGTGTGGTGTGGGGGCATGCAGTAAATAACAATAAATCTGAAAGCTAAGTAAATGCATGTGTTCCATCAACAGAAGAAAGGGAAAAGAAAGAAAGTGATGAGGAAACTTGCGAAATTATCAGAGATTTAAGTAGATGAATGAATTGTAATGAAATTTTGTTTGGAAAAAAAATGAAAAGAAAGAAATGCACTCATCAAAAATTGTCACAGATTTAAGTAAATGTATGAGTTTGTCTGTGGTCTTCCCGAGATAGCAACTGCTTGAGATTGTATAAGAATTTCCGACACAGTACGTGCATGAGATAGTATCAGTCCTATTTCTATCAGAAAAACGAAAAGATGTCTCTAAGTAAGCCAAAGATGGTACACCTCTGCATAGCTGACAAGGGTATGAATATTGCATGGTCATGCACTGAAATATCAACAAAAACACGTTGAATGACAATAAAATATATTACACCAGATTTGTATTAAATAGTACAATAATCATTCAGTTTCATGTCATGCATGAATTGTACAACTATTATCTGTACATCATCTGGTCTATTAAGACTATAATTGAAAACAGCAGTTAAGCTTGAGAACAAAATGCGGAAAAACGTGTTGTACTAATTAAATTGTCGTTGTTTTTGCTCAGAATCATCTAACCTGTTAAAATCGTTTCGACCAAAGAGGAGATGTACGTACGCAATTTTAACCGATTTTGAGACTTTGTAACACATACATATTTTCTGTTATTCTTGCAGGATTGCAACACGTGCGTAGGGTTTATAATTTTATTCATAATTAGTTCGTTCGGTTTCCCAAATTACCCATGACAGCTAATAAGATATCTCACTTTAAAATCACCATTTTACTTATGAAAACGTAGAAGCCATGCTTACATACAATAATTGAATCAGCACAGTCGCATGGAGCGATACCGTAACATTTGTCGTTGAGATGTTGTCAAGTGTTATCGTTCAGACTCGACTTATGTCGGAACATACCTCTCCCGGGCATTTAGCATCGACTTTAGTGGAATTCTATTATTAACAATGGACTCCATGATCCCAAAATACCAGAAAATAAAGAAACGCTAAGTCCAAGTCAGTTCGTGTCATTTTCATATCTTATTTTATATTCTACAGGTTTATGCACAAATTTGTTGCATATGAATAAACGCGGACATTTAAGTTGATGATATTATGTTACAAACTGTTGATGAATTGCACTTTAAACTATTATGATGCAATAGGGTAGTAAATCGCGTCCTTACCAAGTAAATGATTATCATTATTTTCATCGGGTAGGATAGGCTTAAATGAGTACACAAGTTGAAACTGGATGTATATATACCTCTAATTTGCGGCCGCACTTAACGTTTAGATTTCTTTTTAAAATCGGAAATTGTAAAGCAAATTTTATCTATGGATACAGTGCTATAATTATTGCTCTGTACATTTGTCAAGCACGTCATAACCGTACTTCTCTGCTGCACGCTGTCTGACATTTAGTAATGGAAAGTGTTTAGATATTTAAAAAGCTTGATTATTTAATAAAATAAATAAAACTAAAAAGAGAACAGTGTTCTGACATTTCTGTTAGACAATGCAAACGGATCTTATAAATCGACACATATTTTTTGTATTATCTCTTTTGGCGTGTTCGTTAGCAGTGACAATAAAATCGAACGGCAGTATCTCGTTGAAAAATGCGTCAATATATAAAATTGACCATTCACAATATTCTGTAAAAAGGAAAAAAAGACAAATTCCTGTCACTGCGGGATTTAAATTCAAAACAAGGCATATTCGGCAAGGAACCTGTCAAGTCGTGCACTCACTACTCAATGATGGCAAGGAAGAGACATTCAAGGCAAATCTTTATAGCACTAGAAATTTCTGGCCAGACTTTGAATTTGCCGGTGACATTTTGAGGGAAAAAAATTCATTCATCTTATCCAAAAGTAGCAGAACAGCTACTTCATCTTGTATTGAGAAGATTGTTTCCAAGAAATGTGGAAATTCTTTTGCTGATGGAACCTGCGTTATTGAAAATAAATATTTTTCTGAATTGTGCAACATCTTTGACGTCAAAATTGCACATATAAATGGTATATATTGGAAGAATGATTCCGTTGATTTCAATACGTGCTTTTGTGGGATTGCTGATTTTAAAATTGGTTTCATTAATAAATATAACCAGGTCCTTATCAGCCATTATGAAAGACAATTTTTTTTACCTGGTCACAAAGTTGTGTCTCACCATAACAGATATAAGTCGTATTTGCAGGAAAACAATGTTGTGATTAATGATCATCAAAATAAGGAACTGACACAAATTCTTGATGTAAAAACTAAACAAATATGTCACTGAACTGGATACCGATATGATTCTGATTAATATTTTTATTGGATACGTATGACTAAGCTAGTTACACGGTGAATCTTGAAATTTCCATGCTGTTGTGTTAACATCAAAACGACAAAACACTAATACTGCAAAAGTTAATTAGGATGTAATATGATACAATATAATAACAAACAACTCAAATATGTTAATCTATCGAAGTATTGAGAAAAGAAACAAACACAACTAGGTCATTTTGGATTTGTTCTTACATACATAGTGTATCTAACTTATACATGATTTGATTTTGAAAGAATAAAGTATTTTCGGAAAAAATGTTTACTGGGAACTAATATATCTGCTTGCATGGTAAGAACAAACGATATGAATATTCACATACTGATAACATCTTACATGTATAAAATCATTTATTTCAATACATATTGTAAAACGATATTTTCTCAAGTAAAACTGAACCCGAACTTAAAGTTAACTATTTAAGCGTTTGTTTTTATTATTTTTATATCTCTTTTAGGTTATCTATTTTTCTGTACAAAGTTTTTGTACAATGTACTATAAAAATGTAACAATAGTAAATGAAGTTTCCATTGGCATAAGACGACATTTTGTTGTCTTCGCTTTATCGATTTAATGCACTTTTGTTTGCATATGAATATTAAACAATTACTCAAACTGGACTCTTAAAACTTTATGCAGTCAGTAATTCTGATCCTTTGGGTAAAAATGGAGTCAATTCAATGTTCTTTTATAATAAAAGTTCAATCAAACCAAGTCTGATTTGCAATCAGGTTACAATGTATGGCTATGTTGTACACAATTCATTAATGTAGCGGTACAAATGTCACCCATTTCTGAAATGGAGATCAAATATTATTCATTTACTCAGATTATCAAAAGTAGCCATACGTCGTTGCAAAACTTTTGTTAACGTATATCGTGCTTCAGGTTGCCACGAAAACCTGATTTACAAAATAGAAATTCATTGAAAAACAAAGCATCTCTATGCTTCCACGAAAACAAAACAACATAAATGTTGTTTCCTGAAAGATTATTTGTGACTGCTTAACTAAGAAAGCCAAACCTTGATACTAAGTATAGATTTTTGCCGTTTTATTCGTCATCGTCTTCACATCGTATTAAAATAGTATTTGAAACATGTATTACTTAGAAAAAGAAGTCAGAATACAAATACCGCTTAATAGTTTGACTTCTTCCAGCATTAAAGTTTTCTATCAGTTATTGTTTTGTCGTTGTATACTAACTACCAGTGATTTTGTTTTCTGATCTTCAATAGCGTTTTGAGTAATATTTTCAGCAAAGAAGTTTCCTGTATATAGGTTACTAGCCGTTCCAAGGCGATGTCCTAATTTTCAACGTGTTTATCGCCCGTTTTGTATTCCATGTTATATATATTGTCTTATATGTTGTTGGTGTTTCTATCTTCTCTCCTCACCCTCCACCCCCCCCCCCCCCCCCCCCGCCCCCCATCGCCTCGTTTGATTAACGCCTCTGTCCTTTTATTTTGGGTGAAATTATGTGCCCACCATAACTTTTGCCATCGACCGTCCCTAACTTTTCTGCTTGTCTTTCTGCTTCTTGTTTGTGTGTATATGTATATGTGTGTATGGGTGCTTGTCTTGTTTACATGCGTGTTTTCGCTACTGTGGTTTGAGGTGTAGGGAGACTGCATTTTTTGTCCTGACTTTCCCTGATGAATATTCGTCTTTCCTTTTCTGCACTTTCTGGGTGCTTGTTTTGTTTACATGCGTGTTTTTGCTACTGTGGTTTGAGGTGTAGGGAGACTGCATTTTTTGTCCTGACTTTCCCTGATGAATATTCGTCTTTCCTTTTCTGCACTTTCTGGGTGCTTGTTTTGTTTACATGCGTGTTTTTGCTACTGTGGTTTGAGGTGTAGGGAGACTGCATTTTTTGTCCTGACTTTCCCTGATGAATATTCGTCTTTCCTTTTCTGCACTTTCTGGGTGCTTGTTTTGTTTACATGCGTGTTTTCGCTACTGTGGTTTGAGGTGTAGGGAGACTGCATTTTTTGTCCTGCTTTCCCTGATGAATATTCGTCTTTCCTTTTCTGCACTTTCTGGGTGCTTGTTTTGTTTACATGCGTGTTTTTGCTACTGTGGTTTGAGGTGTAGGGAGACTGCATGTTTTAGCTTGACTTTCCCTGATGAATATTCATCTTTCCTTTTCTGCACTTTCCCAACACCCTCACCCTTTTACTCATCATATCTTTTTCCATTTTGCATATAATAAAATGTGCTTGTTGTTAGATTTTTGAAGTCTTTATCTTTTTGTGTATTATGTTTACACTTCAAGAAATTTAAGTCCAAATGAAGAATTGACGTGAGGAATTTAAAAGTGGCTGTTGTATGTGGTCCGCTATTTTCTGAAACTGCAAACTGTTAAATCGTTTTAATACGTTTTGGTTAGATTTAAGAAATATTTTTAAATATCAGACTGATAAAAATGTATACAATGATTTTTATCATTTTTGCTCTCTGTTTGTTTTCTCCTTCATTTTGTTTCCTTTTTTATTTGGAACCATATTTAAGTCTCTTTTATTTTCCAATACATTCTTCCATTAATTTTTCCTATTTTAAATTTTCATACCGGTTGAACATAAAGATACATAATAATTTTAGGACTTTCACAAACTTAGTTGTTGATATAGAGAATATAAAATATTTGAGATAAATGAATGAAACACATTAAAGTGGAAAAAAGAATATAAAGTATAAAATTTCAAAGTGAATAAAAGAAACCTTTCCAATTCCTTATCGAAAATGTCAAGTATATCGTTTCGGAATGCTGTATATTTTCTAGTTTTAATCTGTTAACCCGATTTTGTTTGAAATTAGTTTTGTCTGGTACATGTACTACTTTCCTCATTTTACACTTGGATAAAAATATTTTGAAAGCACAAGTATGTTGTTGTTTTAATAAAAAAAAGATTAAATAATTTATTTTGTTGTATTTAGATTATCATAATCGTTCAGCCATTTAAAACACTGATTCAAAAACTTTTGAATTGCATCTCCCATTTCACAAAAGTCACATAGAATGAGAATTATATTATCATTACAATAAGTTAAGGTATTTTTGAATAATTCTATCCGAGATTTCGTTTCTTTTTCATCAGGTGTTATTCTCTAATTTATTGAATTTTGAATTGTTCACTTTCTGTAACAAAGATATCTTCAATATATATCATGTTTTTTATTTCATTTATTGTTGGTATGTTACTTCTAGTGAGTGAATCATTCCGTGCTATTTGCATTTTATATTATTAAGGGTTTTCGTTTAAATTCATTTTGCTCCATGAAATCAGAATATCTTTAAGGACTGTTTTTCTGTTTTAGATTTTGCAATATGTTTTCTTTTTTCAGTTAAATTACTTAGATATATTTGTTTCAGATAGTTTTCCCAAAGTTTTGTTATTATTTCTCTCCACTTTCCATAATTGATATTGTTTCTATTCGTTTTATTCAGCTGGCTCTCAATCAAACCGAGCCTGCAACATTTTCGTTTTTGTCGTGTTGAGCGATCTGTGAAGTTTCCATATTTTTCTATTCGACAGAATTTAGATCTATTGTTCTACATTGTTAATACGTTCCTTTATTAACAGATCTTTTTCAATTTTGTAATTTAAATAAAATTCGTATTTATACTGTTTCAAGTGTTCACTGATTTATTACATGGGTTTGGAGGCGCCGAAGGTATGTGTTTACAGTTGGGAAGGATTTATGATTTCGTTATAGAAACAGGTCATATCATTGTCAAGTGTTTTGATTTACATTTTCGTATATTGCTGCTGTGAAATCGATTTATTCTAGATTCATGGTTCCATTCTATTATTTCATTGTGAATTGATAGAAACTTTTACGGTAAATATTGGTCTATCATGAAGTCCAAGCTGATATTTTTAAATTTGAGAAATCCAAAATAATATCATCAGTTATACTTACTTGTTTTTGTTATTACACAAAAAAGAACGGAAAACGTTTGAACCTTGGAAATGAATTATGAATTAATTAAACATAAGTTTGTCTTGCTTCATGACATCAATTTAATAACATCAATTTGTTGTACGTGCTTGAATAAACTTTCGAAATTTTGAACAATTGGGGGTTATTTTCTTATGTTAAAAGTACACACCCCCACATTGATTAGCATTTCTTTCTTGAGAAGCTTTATTGCTAATCGGCGTGAAATTTCCTAATCGTTTAAATCACAAGCATGTGCATGTGCTAAAACAACTAAACTACTAAAAGATTTCATCAAATTATGACAATATATATCTACAATAGGCACTTGACTTTATGTGCAAACTCTCAATGGCTGTGCTATGGGCAAAAGTCGTAATTGGCAAAACCATAGGTGATCAACATCATAGAGGCAGACGACAGTTGAAACTGTTTAGAGGTTCCTTAACACACTGGCACTAGACCAGAAAGAAAATGCCTCTGTACATGTTATACTCTACCCCTACGTATAATATAAGAACCATGGTTATGAACGGGAAAATATACTAACCCATTTCAATCGCGCATTTCATACCTAAAATGCGCAGTTCGGTAAATGTGTACTATTGTTATTGAACAAGTGGTAATTTATCTTCCATTGTTCTTCAATATTTGTTATCTTAAAGAAACAACGCGTATACAGTATAAAGTTTCGTCAACTTTACGAAAAGAACTTTGTTGAAATAAATAAACAGTACAGATGTATACCAATACATGAGTTCAAATTCAAAGTCATGTCTAAGATAAATTTCATTCATCATTTCGAGTTGTATTGTATAGCTGTGAATATTTTGCATTCTGTTTTTGTTTGTTTAAATTTCGCCTAACATGTGCAGCACTGCTGTGACCGCCAGACCGGATGTTCATTAGGGAAGTTCACGCAAGTTTGTTTTTTTTTTTTTGTATATGCGGAGTATTGTCACATCCTATATAGCTCCCTACGGATATAGCTCCCCGGGGAGCTGTATTCGGAACACGTTTTCGTATATAGCTCATTTGGACAGAGGAGCTGTATACGAACGCAAGCATGTATAAACCCGAATATGGCTCCCTATACATGGAAAAATGAAAATACTATAACAGTACTGTTCGAGTAATACAAAACATGATTATTTGGCATCATTTCCCGTACCACTTGGCAGACAGGTGGGGATTTATAAATTTCATTTCTCGAGCCATTCGTATATATGAGCTAGAGAGCGATAGTGCGTAGGTACATAGTCCTAAAAACGGATTCAGTTAGACAGAGAATCACCAACCTGTACAAAAAATTACTAGTCAATGAAGTCAGGAACATTGGTTTAAAGTTTTGCATTTTGACCCTCGATCATACTCTGACAGGCACTCATCTTCTGTACTATGTGACAGAATTATCAAATTTGAAACAAACAAGCGTTAATTAGGTGTACCTGAAGATTTTAAATTTTTTGTCGAACTTGACGAAATAAGGTAGTTACCCTAAAGTCCCAAAAACAGTACAGAAATGTTGACTAGCAAATAGTGGTTTAGTACTAGTTATGACCCTTGCATTAGAATTAAGGCATCATGTATGAAATATTTGACACAATCTGTAGCTCCCTGCTAAAACTGGAGCTATGAATGGAACACATGTAGCTTTGTTCAGTATAGAACTCCTCGGTATTTTTATGCAACATGGACCAAAATACCGAGGAGCTCTATACAGAACAAGCTACATGTGTTCCATTCATAGCTCCAGTTTTAGCAGGGAGCTATATACGTAGAATATAGCTCCACAGGATCTATATATGAAAAGGTGCCCAGAATATAGCTTCCCGAGGAGCTATATCCGAAGGGAGCTATATAGGCTGTGACAGAGTGTCACTGCAATATGAAACATTCAGACAATGTGACTGGTGCATGATGGTAAATAAACTATCGTTTGTTCTTTATGCTTGGTACCCAGACATCGAACCGTGCGTTTTTGGTGAGAAATGTACGATTGAAATGGGTCAGTGTATTTTCCCGTTCGTGATCATGGTTCTTGTAGTATACCTTGGGGTAGAGTATAACATGTGTATAGTGGCATTATTTTTTCATTCTGGTCTAGTGCCAGTGTTCCTCAACAGCGATTACTTTTTTTTCTTTTACATTAAGCGCTCGAATAGTGAGACAAATCATTGCATTTTACTTAGTTTAAAAATAGCAATGTTCAGCGAATAATATGAGGAAAAGTTTTCAACAGGTCAATGAAGTCGTGAAGTAATTGGAAAGATTTGTAAAGTAAATACTGTAATGACCGATTTAAACAAAATATATATTAACCTCGAGTTATTTCAAGTAAGCAATAAGGAAAAATAAATTGAACATAGGTTTCTGTAAGACACTCTACGCCTAAACTGATTCTATCTTTTAAAGTTTTTTATATTCAGCATTGATAAAATCTATGATAAACGGGAAAGAAAACTAGATGAGAACAGCAGACAGGTAAAAACGAACAAGGGGATGGGTAAAACTATTCCTAAAAGGCAGAAAGTAAAGTCGAATGTTTTTAATCTTAAATTTTATATTATCCAGCTATTAACAATTCTTGTGAGCAACCGGCTGTGGTCAGAATACTTGATTTTAACGCTTCTCATTTATGAAGACACATTTCTACAATCAAAAGTATTGGGGTCCCTTTTAATGAAAATGCATAAGTTATATCTTTAATTAAAACAAAACATAGGAATGTCGTACGTTATAGTCTAAACTGTTTCACAAACTTGAAAACAAAGTTATGCATTTGTGGTTACTTAAGACAGAGCTTTAAGACTTGTAGAAACAATTGTACGAAAACGCCTAGTAATATAAAACCCCATTCATGATTAATATGTCTGTAGGAACGTGATATCTTAAGAAAAGAAACTATAGTAATTAAGATGATTGTAAAATTGTCTTCCCATGAAGAATACGATCATTGTATCGAAGTGCACAGTTTATCTTGCTTATAGTGTAAAACAAATAGTTCCTAGTGTTTGGTTCATTTCATCCATACCAGCGTTTTTCTTCCTAATAAAGTTTACCTAAAATGTGATCTTTAACGTGTTCAATGGGTCTAGGAATTTTTTGAAAATTAAATTTATTTACATTATATCATCGAAAGTGTAAGTTTCCTATTTAAAAAAAAAATATTTTAAGTCTTATTACGTATATACAGACTAAGATATCCTAAATGCCTTTAACAAGATTAACATGTCAGAAGGAAAATGCACATGAAATTATTGTATACGTTTTATTTATCTGCAAAATAAAGAATTTCCTTTTATCAGCCTTTAAAGGGACTAACCCACACATGTTAGGCGAAATATAATTTCTCTCAAAGATTTTACAAAAAGTTGGTATTTTGAAAGTGACTAGTGATACAAACTTATTTGTATAAGATTTTTGCAAGATATTCTTATAAATAACCAAAATATTGTGCAGAAAGTAGTAATAAAATCTGTAAAAATCCTTTGGAAGCATAGAATGCAACCAAGCAGAATAATAGCAGACTCGGTTTGATTGAGTCTGTTCATGAGAGGTAATGAAATGTGCAACACCTCTCACGCCCCCTAGCACCGGCGAAAGCAGAACTCTATTACACATATGTTAAATGGACTCCATGATCCCAAAGGACCAGAAAATATAACAACATTAAATCCAAGTACGGGGAGACTTTTTACAGCCGCCACACGGCACTTAAAGATAAACCATTGCAACGCTTTTGAAATAATGCAGAAAATTTACATTCTTCTTGCATTTTTACCAAAATTAACTTTTATTTTCATCCACTTTATCATTTTTTAGTGTTACATTATATGCAAAACTTTGTGGAAATGAACATGTCGAAACATTTCAGGTATCTTTAAATTTTGGGTTTGTAAATAAATTGTATTGTAGATTAGTTAGAAAAAAATCAACAGAAATATTTTACAGTGAAATAAAAAGATTTAATTTAGAGTACGGAATTTTACTCTAATATGCTTGTTTCTGTCAAAAGACGCTTACGCTAAAAAGACGTCACGTTAACTGGCGATCACGTTAATGGTTTTGTTGCGAGCAAAAAAAAAGCGCTTCTATATTTATCTTCTGTTTTAGATAAAGGGCATATTAAAATCTAAATATTGAATAGCAAACTCGTGTTTTACTTAAATTAATACACTTAAAATCAGTTATCCACCGCAAAATAAAAACACTCGGGATACTCCCTCTAGAAATTACTCTGCGGATATAAAACCTCCTTTTCGTGTTATGTATCAGTAATGTTAAAACACGATTTTCTATAAAATATTTCTTACATATTTGAAGATATTGAATCTTTTTCCAAAACTTTCAGGTATCCATTACTTAAGATAAAATGTTCTTTGGTAATTCAAATCTAGTTTGTTTATGCAAATTCGTATTGGATCATTGTCCTTGTTTATTTAAGACAAAATAACAAGTCTTAACAAATAAAGACAAAAAATGAATCTTAAAAACATTTAGGTGTCCAAAATGGCTGAACTTAAAAAAGGAAATTTGAAAAAAAAAACGATCTTATAACCACAAAAAGAAGAATGTTTGAAAAATGTTATTGAACATGAATGGTATTATTTTAGTTGGGAAATCAAGGAAAATCCTTTCAATCAAACAGTAGACGTCAGTTACGCAATATTGCTAAATAAAGGGAGATAAAAGCAATGAATTTTTGTAAATGTTCATCATGGGTTACTCAACTTACATGTTTGTGAGAGAGACAACACATCAGCCATAGTAGCACAATATTACTAAGACTGATTTTAAATATGTTGCTACGATATTTTGACTGAGACAAAGATTTAAAAATGGGCCGAACTTTTTGTAGACTTGAAGACGTTTTACTTTCTTGTATCTATTTCTAAAAACATTGCTCTTGAGGACAGTGAACATATTGTTGAGACCCATGTCTCCTTAGAGATTTATACTGCATCCCTGGACAAAACCGGAACTTCTGTCTCACGAAATCCTCCCTCAGACATATTACCAATTACAGGTTACCGATTACCTACCTTCCTGGCATTAAACTATAGGAATCGGGAAGTAATGTTGTTCAATATATAAAGGTGTCTCATAAGCCAACATGGCTGACACTGTCAGTAAGTGTGACACTATAATAAACAAAACACTTTATTTTAGATATTTGCAGACCTATATATTTCCTGCTTTTAATTCTTTTTATCTTCGAACGTGGACTATTGATACACCTTCTTTCAACTTTCAAATTCACATACAAATATAACAAGAGGGTCATGATGACCCTACATCACTTACCTGTTAAACTTGTCCTAGGAATCATCAAGATAAACATTCCCACTAAGTCTCATGAAGATAGGGTCATACATGTAGCCTCTACAGTGTAAACAAGTCTTTCCTTTGATTTGAGTGGTCACCTAGTTTTTGAACCCACATGACCCAGTTTTGAACTTGGCATAGGAATCATCAACATAAACACTCTGACCAAGTTTCATAAGATAGGGTCATGAAAATGGCCTCTAAAGTGTTAACAACTTTTTCTTTATTTGAGTGGGTGACTTAGCTTTTGACCCCACATGACCCAGTTTCGAGCTTGGCCTAGGAATCATCAAGATAAACATTCAGACAAAGTTTCATGAATAAAGGGTCATACATGTGGCCTCAATAGTGTTAACAAGCTTTTCCTTTGATTTGAGCGGGTGACCTAGTTTTTAACCCCAGTTTTAATCTTGGCTTAGGAATCATCAAGATAAACATTCTGAACAAGTTTCAAATAGATAGGGTCATAAATGTGGCCTTTAGTGTGTAACAAGTTTTTCCTTTGATTTGACCTGGTGACCTAGTTTTTGACCCCACATGAGCCAATTTCGAACTTGGCCTAGAGAACATTAATACAAACATTCTTTGCAAGTTTGTATCAAATCAAAGCACAAATGAAACCTCTGTATGGCTGAAAGGGCCAAAATAGACAATCAGTAACTCTAGAAACCATGATAGAATCTAGCCGGTTTTCAAAAGGAACCAAGATCTTATTGTGACTTAAGTTGAGTGTAAGTGTGGTTAAAATTGAATGTAAAAGGTCACTTCTATCCTTTCCACAAGGTAAAAATTAACAAATTTTGGCTCTTTCAAGGGCCGTAACTCCGGACCCTATCATTGGATCTGAGGGACCCATCATGGAATCCAAGATCTATTTTTGTTAAAGGTATTTTGCAATATTGTATCAAATCAAACCATAAATGAAGGCTTTATATGGCTGCAAAAGCCAAAATAGCAAATTTTGGCCCTTTAATTGGCCATAACTCTGAAACCCATGATGGGATCTGGCCAGTTTTCGAAAGGAACTGAGATATTATGCCAATACAAGTTATGTATACGTCCGATAAAAATTGATTGCAAATGTGGTCTCTATCGTGTTCACAATCAAAGTTTGGCCCTTTAAGGGGCCATAACTCTGGAACCCGTAATGGGATCTGGACAGTTTATATGCCAATAAAAGTTGTTTGCAAGTTTGATTAAAATCAATTGAAAAGTATGTTCTTTATCGTGTTCACAAGAAATTGTGGACGGACTGACGGACGGACGGACGACGGACAAAGGGCGATCACAAAAGCTCACCTTGTCACTACGTGACAGGTGAGCTAAGAATACATGCTTTTATCTCTAGAATTTTAGCCCATTGGTTCGTAACTTCTTTCTTAAAGTTTTCTTTTAAACTAAACTTGTACATCGTATTCCCTTTTGGACTATGGAGAACGTTTAGTATTACTGCAGATAATTTACCCTTAAGCCGCTGCTTGGGGGCGTGAAAGATGTTGCACATTTCATTATCTCTAAACAGACTCAGTCAACCCGAAACTGCTATTATGTTGCTATTGTTATTGTTCGGGTTGTCTATAGCGGCAGTGTGTACCGGCCCTTGGTATGAATGAACATCTCTATAGAAAATAAGCCACAATGGTATGAAATATTTACTGCTACAGTTTGCTGAAAAAAAAACCTTCGGTTTCTTTTTTACAGATGTGTAACTAGTCACAATTCTGGTAAAATGTAAGCTGACCCCGTGACGTCACATGCATACGAGATGTGTTTGCAATAACGGCTTGTGCATTCTGTTTATGTCGGAGAATGTATAATGAATTAATAAATATAAAATAAATAATATTAATAATATATTTATGTTGAATATGTTTAAGTATTGCCTACATTATTCTGCAGAACAATGAAAAGTTTTAGAAGTTGATGAAAATGCATTTGTGTATATTGAAAATATTTTGTAGTGGCAGATTACTTGGCACTTAAACCGTTAATGGAGCTAAAGGTGGCTATGAAAGCCATTGTAAGTCTTTTGCCGATAATTTGTCAAGGGGATGTTGACAACAAAAAATCGAATAAAACTTAAAGATAAAGTTACAGATAAACTTACAGATAAGAAATAATGTTGAACTATTTTGTCCAAGAATATTTGAAGGTTTGTTCAAACACAGACGCTTTCAAAGACAAAACTTTTGAAGACATTTGTCCCTCGTAACCTGGTGTGCGGTGGTTCACAGCGGAATCCCGTAAGTATAGATAAGTTCGAAGACATATCTCGGTATTACCCCAGTCACACATACGGCGCGGATAGCTACGTCTAGCTACGGACAGAAACGTAGTAATCCGTATCGATCCGTACCTGAGCCGTACCTCAGAGTAGTCATTCGTACTAATCCGTACCAAAACGTGGTCAAAACGTATTCAAAACTTATTCCAAACTTGCAAGTTTCTCCAACTTTTGAACATGCACAAAAGTTTGAGCGAACCGTAGCCATTTGAGCGTGATTTTAGTCCAACTTGGCTGAAACTTATTCATCCGTAGTTAAACGTACTTAAACGTAGTTATCCGTGCTGTTACGCACCTCAACGTAGCCGAACGTAGTTATCCGAGGCTGCTCGTACTTAAGCGTAGTTTACCGCATACCCGCCCGTGCGCTGGGCAAGTTGCAAGGCGCAGTAAAACGTAATTCAACGTAGTACCTCGTACCTATCCGTACTTATTCGCGTCCTGTATTGTTTTGTTTGTTTCCTGTTTCTCGCCATTTTTCCCGTACTAAGACGTACTGCTCCGTAGTTATACACCCACAGACTAATTTTATCCGTACCGTACCTCAACGCACGGACATATCCGTATGTGTGACTGTAGCTTATATCAATGACTTCAGCTGTGAAATTAATCTTCAACAACAGATGCTAATATTGTACTTCCAGTACATCATATTGGTTATTTATACTACTTTGAATGGAAATTCTTCAAGAGAAAAGTCTTATTCAATCATGCAATGTTACTTGACTATACAATTGATCTCACTTGCCGACAACTGAATCTTCCGTATACAAATTACAAATTACAAAAACGTTTTCAGTTTCATATGTATATCAGTATCTTATTACAATTATCGACATGTATCGCATATGTATTGAATATTTAAATACAGCTATACTTATGCCTTTATAAGCGTGAAATACTCGAAAATAGTACTTTTTAGAATGAATAAGTTGATTTGGAGAATAATTAGCAAATATTTCCGAAAAATACAACTAAGGAATAAAGCTCTTTATATCTTCATGAACACAGCTCAAGGAGACATGCATGTTTAATGTTTTGGTATCTTGCTGCTATGGTACTGATTTTGGTATATCCCTTATTTTGGTTTGTTAATTTATCAATTTGCTTATTATTTCAGGATGATTGCTGTCGTGAGGTCTTATGATCAAATGGTCATGTTGTAATCAACAATTGGTATAAAAGTGAAAACGATACATACGGAAATGTACTGTATGAAATCACCTATGATTATGTAGTTAGTAAAATAAGAGTTCTACCAGGCCTTTAAGTAATAGAGTGTAATGATAGTATCAGCCAAGCTATTATAAATACAACTTCTATGTGTAAAGGTGCTGAAATTAAGGAAAAAAGTAAGAACATAATCCAAGAATGTACACTTGTTTCTGATCTTATTACTTAAATGTTGAAATAGGTGTTTACATACAGTTAAAATTGTCATTACTTAATGTGACGATTCCTTCTTAGAAATCATCGTATTAGAATTTAATTGTAGCAGCTTGAGCTTTCCCCTAGGGATCTGACAAAAAATACAACCAAAATGTAGTTATACATCTGATTATGTCACAGATTCTACATTTTTTCAGAATTGATTTCTGTTGACAACTTTTTGAAATGTCCTAAGATTGAACTTTTAGAAGAGGAATACAACATTCTGCCCTGTGAATGTATGTTCTTTTGATATGTACTTGTGTTCACATAAAATGTTCATATTCTTTCAGCATTTTCCGGTAGAAAGGTTGTGCTATATTCAGTCTACACGTATGCTTTACCAAGCGCCATATACTATGGAACGCCGGAGTTGTCTTATGTTAGATGAATACGAGGTATCTTCTTTATTTAGAGTAGTATCTTCTCAAGATCTTGTAATGTCTTCTTAATTTCTGTGATTTCATGTTGAGTTGCAATGCTATCATGTCTAATGTATGTACTATTTTGTCAGTGACGTATTATTTTTTTAAACGACCATCCTATTTTCTCAAAGCAACATGCTATCATGTCCAGTTAACATACTATGTTGTCTGAGTGACGTACTATTCTGTTTAATGACCATCCTATTTTCTCAAAGTAACATGATATCATGTCCAGTTTGTACACTATCTTGTCATATTGACGATCTATTTTGTTAAACGACCATCCTATTCCTCAAAGGAACATTGGTGGTAATGGATAATTAAGCCTTCAGATGGACTCGCATTTCTTCTTGCAAGATTTACTATGGCTGTGCTCTTGTAATGGTATAAGGTTGTCCAAGTGTGTGTCTCTCCTACATGTCACATATGTGTCCACAAACTGAAGAACAGCCTTTTTACTTTCTTCACATTCCTGTAGTTTTTTGGACTCCGTCTACCCATACCAACATGTGTATATGCGGAGAGCCTCTCATCTGGAATTCCACCTTAAAAAAGAAGTCTACATCTTTCCCACTAGATTTAAGATCCTTTACCTGTAGGTCAAAGTGACATGCACAAATCACTAGACTTTTCTTATAAGTGCAGTTTTTTGGAAGAACGTCATACTAGCAACTTCTTCTGATGAAAGTATTTACCCATTGTTTATGAAAGAATTTGTAGCAAATGGGATCACTATGCCTAATAGGCTGAGGAAAATGACATGAACCATTTTGGAATTCCAAATACTCAAAGCAAAGCAAAAATATCCTTTTTAGTCTTTTCCTAATACGGTGAACAGCCTCTAAGGTCTAAAAATTTTGTAACCCTCATTAAAACGCGCAGCAATCGATAACCACAGCAAGCAATTTCCACGATTTTCCGCTGAAAGTGCATAGTTCTCGGATATTCAGCCTCCTTGCTAAAAAATACCGTATATTTGACAATTTGTGTCGTGCAAATTTTGCATTTTAAAGTTATGTGATGGTGTTTTATGGGCAGTTCGTGTCCAAGAAATCATCTTCACGAATCGAAAACATTTTGGACAGCCAAGTTCAAGTTTCGTCGAGTAATGATTCAACCGACTCACAGTCACATAGAATTTCAGGAAATCTTAATATCTCCTTCAAGTTCAAATGTGACCAGCTCAAAATGTCGTTATACTTTTTATGCCCCTGCCCCCTAAAGTTTGTTTTTTTGGACAGGTGTTGGTGCACTTAAATTTGCCCTTGTCCGTACGAATTTGTGTTATGTATATCTCAAAAAGTATATTTGACCTAAAGTCATAAAACATTATAGCATTGTTATTCACCATGTGAAGTTGTTGACCAGAGTAATGGCCCTTGACAGTCAAAAATGAACATAAAGGGCCTAAAAGTTTGTGTCGCATGAATCTCAAAAAGTATAAGATCTAGAGTCATGAAACCATACAGGAATATAATTTAGCATGCGAAATTGTGCAGCAATGGTTTTATTTTAGGTTTCACTATTAGTAAGTAAAACCAGATTTATGGCCTTTGACATAGTCAAAAAATACGCGTAAATGGCCTTAAAGTTTGTGTCGCACGTATCTCAAACGTATCTTAACCTAGGGTCATGAAACATTTTAGTATGTCATTCAGCATGTGAAGTTGTGCAGCTGCGGTTTTGTTTGGAATTAATGGTCCTTGACTTAGCCAAAATATGTGTTAAAGTTTGTGTCGCACGTGTCTCAAAAAGTATTTAATCTATACGCATGAAACCTAAAATGAGTTCTTATTATTCAGCATGACACAATCATTGAAATATAATAAATTTATTATGAAATTGTTTATAAGATTGGGCAGTTTGTTGTTTTTAAAATGAAAAAAATACTTGTTTGGGCGGGGAACATTTTTTTTTATTTTTCTTGAAAACAAGCAAAGGTTAATATTATTTCTGGTTTAGTATTTTTCGTCCTAGTTCTAGCTTACATAATCAAAATTTGGTAAAAATTCTGTCCCCTAGATTTTTCATTTCTTTAGGAAATACTTGGGATTTTTCTCAGCTTCAGATATTTTCGACATCTCATAAGAGTACATTTTCTGTGTTGATAATACTATATGTTGCCTTTTTATGCATACTTATAGTGGATGTAAAAACAGTAACATCAGAATGAATTTTTAAGTCAGTAGCTGATTGTACTTGTTTTATTATGGCATGTATGTATTGTTTCTACAGACAAAAATACCAATTTGATGCTCCTAATAAACTTTGATTATTGAAAAAGGCCCGGATACCTATTGTTTTTCTTTTCTATCTTAACTTGTTGTACATCAATCTATATAAATATGCGAAATTATAGAAAAATCTGTTTGCTAGAAATATTTGTGAAAAACATCTTTAAGTCACAATAACTTGGCTAAAGTTTTTACTAATCTCCAATCAGCTGCTGTTTTATTTGAAACGCCTTTTGTTTTTCTAAGTACTAATTTGAATTTTTCATATATGTGTTTAGCTCGATGTTTTTTTGCAATTTGAAGAATATATTTGGAATGTTTTCAGCAACTCTCCTGTCTGATCTTAATTCTGATTTACAAATGTCATTATATGAAAGACTGCAGTTATTTTGTCTTTTTTCTCAACAAAACAAATGTTGGAATTGATAATCCTAAGCATATTCATCTAAAAACCACTCAGCTGCCGATTACCTTCAGTTGGGGCAAATGAAAATATGTGTGTTTCTTCTTCAGAAAATAAACCCACTGACTGCAACTTTGTATCTAGAGTTCCAGCTGGTTGTTGTTCTACCCATCCATCATTTTCTTGCTGCACTTCTGTCACATGATGTTCAGGATCCTCAATTAGAACATCTCAATCCTCATCTACAATAATTCCTTCTTCCTTTTATAAATCAATTGTTTGGACAAGATAAGGTCAAGCTTGAGGAACATAGCTTGCCCGTATGCTCTGAAATTCAATGTGAAATTACTGACTTTCGGGGAAAGTGTGTCGCTGTTCTGTGTTGTCTGGTACACTAACAACATACCAAACAAACTTTTCTGACCTAATGCCTCCACTGCACCCCCCCCCCCCCCCCCACCCCCACCCCAACTCCCCCTGGCAATTTATGCAGCTGCATAAAAGCAATTATTGGTGCAATAAGGTTGCTTATATCTAAAATTTCTGGTTTGATAGGAGAGAAAATATCGATTGCTGACAATGGGGGCAACTTGTTCCTTTTGGCGTATGAACACGTACAACAGTTCAAATGCTTTCCATCCACACTTTGTCTTCCAGCAAATATCTTCTCTTCTAGTTCAAAGTTCAAACGTACATTTCTGTTTTGTTTAACACTTTCATGGTGCCACAGTTGGTCGCATCATACACAAATATAAGTTGGGCCAGACCGTACTAAAGCACGGAATGTGCGAATGAGAGGAGGTTCCACTGATTTAGAGGTTGTTGACTTCTGTTTTCTTTGATTTTAAATATCCCTGTATGGGTCGTCCGCCCTGGAGCTTTCCAGTTGTTTGTGTTCTTTCTCATTGTATCTATTAGACATAGTTTTTCGTCTTCTCATTTTCCAAAGTTCTAAAGTCCTCTGAGCATCTTCTTTGACGATTTATTTCCTATTCCACCTACCTGCTTTTGTTTCTAGGACTTTATGTCTTCCTTTTGTTCTCTAAGACTTGAAATCTGATTGTTTTTCTGAAGCTCTGTTTTGTCTTTTATCTTTATTTCTACATCTCCACTTCTAATATTACATCGGGTTTTCTTATTTTCTTGATCTCTGATTTATTGGGATGCTCTTTTTTTCCTTTTTATGTCCTTTTCCACACACTTCCCCATCTCATTTTTCTCAGCTTGTTGTTTTCTCGTTTGGACAGGTAACTGTTGTTTCCATTGGCTTGAATACATTCAATAAATTTGATTGGCTGTTTATCCACTACAGTATGAACTTCTTTTTTCTTCTGAGACATTCTCACTTGATTTTGTATTTATTTGCATTATCCTTTCCGCGGCCGTAACGTAATAAAACATATTAACGTCTGATTGCCCTTTCACGCTTCCGTAGAATCAACATTCATTACACGAAATTCATTTTGAAAATATTTAAGCATGTCTAGGTCTGCAGCTCTCAAATACGGAAATATCCTACATCCGAGGTATATACTGACACTTTCAGGCAACATCGAAAAGGACATTTTGAACGATTGACGAAGTTCCAAAAATCTCCATAATTATACCTTTGCTCCGTTACGGACCCCTGTAGGATTTGTGTTTAATCCGAGTTCAAATATTTTCTTAGATGAAAAGCTGACATGTCGTGTTAAAGCCCAGGTATTTTCAAATCGTGAGAAAGTGCTGAAAATTGACTCCCCATTAGCAAAATGAAGAATTCCACGCGCTAAAGTTCAGACGGGGTGACCATTGTGCGTGATCCCTAATTATAGACCAATGCAAATGCGTCTTTCGTTTTCAAGTTTAGTCTGTTTACTATCATTTTTTTTACTTCTGGAAACAGCTGAAGGTCGTCTGACGTCATTTTCTGTGTTGACAAAAACATACGCATGCCAGGCTAGATTGCATAAAAATGTGCCGGCCGTCCTCAAGATATTGGACTCATTTCTGAAAGCTTTCGGAATATGCAATGCTGTTGTTTGTACACCTAGTACAACATTTTAATTTTGTCTTTTGGCAGTTCCTGAAATATGCAAGCTCCATAACCTCAGATCCCCTTTCTTAATTCCAGTTTGTTTTGTTCTGCCTATTGTTTTCTCGTTTAGGGCATTATTTTAACTGGGGACCATACGCCGCTTTTCAAGGAATTGCACGCTAGTGTACCATTGAAGGTTCCATGTGCACCGCCGTATGAACACAACTGCGGATGTCTCTAAAAACATTTTTGTACTTTTAGCATGTGTAAATGTTTAGTTCTGCTCAACCCGGAGGCTATAGCGCGTGGACGGTATTTCCACTACCGTCCATGAATAGGCTCAATCAAACCGAGCCTGCAACATTTTCGTTTTTGTCGTGTTGAGCGAGCTGTGGAGTTTCCACTTTTCTGTTTTATTATCACAGCAGCGTTGTTTGTGCGGTGTGACGGTCGTAAAAGGGCTGTTATATTTCGATCTTCTAAGATCGTTCAGCACGACGTTTATGTCGTGTTATTGGTACTGTTTAGTTTCTCAGCATGAACATTTCAGCCTAGGTGGTTCCAATACTCCCGCTTTCATAGCTTTGGGTATTGTATAATCACCCCTTGTATATGGTGCCTGCTTTTTAATTTTGTCTTTTGGCAGTTCCTGTCATATGCAAGCTCCATAACCTCAGATCCCATTTCTAAATTCCAGTTTGTTTAGTTCTGCCCATTGTATTCTCGTTTAGGGCAAACCCATTATTTTTACTGGGGACCATACGCCGATTTTCATGGAATTACACGCTAGTATATCATTGAAGGTTCCATGTGCACCGCCGTATGAACACATCTGCGGATGTCTCTAAATTGTTTTTTTTTTTTTGTTTTGTTGTTTTTTTCTTTTTTCTTTTGTACTTTTAGCATGTGTAAATGTTGAGTTCTGCTAAACCCAGGGCTATAGGGCATGGACGGTAGCATGTATTTCCACTACCGTCCATGAACAGGCTCCATCAAACGAGCCTGCAACATTTTCGTTTTTGTCGTGTTGAGCGACCTGTGGAGTTTCCACTTTTCTATATTTCATAATGATTTCTGTTTTTGCGATTTAAGTAAATATTGTGATGATGTGGGGTTCAAAATTATTCTTATAGACAAAATTGGCAGAGTGGAGCAACCAATTGTATGTATTACATCTTTCAAGTTGTGGATACAGGAAAATGTTTGTTTTCAGTAAATGGGCCTTGGCAAAGATTTCAACTTGTGTTACCCAGGTCTTATCACAGTCCATTTCGGTGGTTCTTCTGGATATTCCTGTGTTGACTGATTACCATCGAATAATGATCTGCCAAGACATTTTTTTTTTCAGATGTTTTACCACAGTTGAACGAAATAATGCATAGTTTTCTTCTGTTCAAGTGACTACATAAGATATGCTTCGGAAAAAGCAATTTCCATCACCGATTATATTTTTCACTTTTTGATGGGCTGCCATTGACTTTTCTAACATGATTGGAGTCAAATGTATTATGTTCAGACATAGTTCATATGTGATACTGTTACCTCTTTCATGTTGACCTGACAGGTTCGACGTACTGAGTTATTCTTCACCAATGACACTGTTTTTTTACTACTAAATCCTCTCTAAATATGTCTTTACTGATCGAAGTCTCTTGTTCTAAAGTTGAGTGTGATGAGGATTAAACTATATAGATGTAGCAGTATCATCTAATTTATTGCTTGCAGTATTCTCTTTATGACTAGCAGAGACATACTTCTACTGTTGATTTGCTGGACGCGAGTAATTCTGTTGTTTTTTTTGAAGTCAGATAATAACTGACTGTAGATTTGTATGATTTGCTGTAATACTTTTATGTGAAGTCCTTTTTTAAAACGATGAAAAACTCTTTGCCCATAGCGAACAATATATACATTTATGCTTCTCTAAGTTAGCCTTTGACTTGTACTGTTTTTACGCTTTTGGCAGCTGAATACAGTCGCTGTGGAGCAATGGTTTTTGACATAGTTGGACTTTCTCGTGGATGTTTTTCTAGATAGAACAAATACATGTATAGCAATTATGCTTTTTCATCTTCTCACTTGTTTTGAATGGTCTGTGTTTTTATTTAAGCATGTGCTCCTCTGTTTGATAGGGAGAAGTGTTTTTGAGCTGAAAAGGAAATAAGCAATTATAAATAAAGTTTAAATATGAGTGTACATATGTATAATTTCTCAAATAAGGGGATCTTTCGGCAGCACTGACGTCAAAAACAAGCAGTGAAAATTGCTTTTAGTATTACCATGTTCATAAATGTATTTGATTAACATGTTTATAAATGTATTTAGTTTTAATTGAAGTACATCACTGGACTCTGTCTGCTCTGATCATCAGTCAGCTGAAGATGAAGTAAACATCATTTTTCACCCTGAAGCTCTAAAAGTGATTATTAGACTACAAACTATTTCTGTGCTTCTGTGAAAACAAAATATAACTTATTAGAATAAGTAAGTCACTTAGATTTTAATATGATATGTTTAAAACAACTAAGCTAGAAAAATCATCTCTGTGTATCATCTTCATTTAGCCTACAATAGCCCGGCTTATAAGTCATTCGATCTTGCACTTTTTAGTAGAGACAAGTCATGAACATAAAATGATTGAAGGTTTTGTCAAATAGAAATCTGGACATGGAACACTGAATTTTCGCACCTTCTCTTGTCAGGGGCAGACAACTCATATAAAGGATATTTTCAGCAAATTTCTTTTTAAATCGTCATATTTCGCTCAATTTTTAATAAAACTTTAAGATTTTTGGGATTTAAGTGTTTTGTGTTAATATCTTTCTATTTATAGTATTAAAAGCAGGTTTATTCTCAATTTTATTCATGCGCAACGACTTCCGTTATTTTAATAAAAATGCTCTTAGTAGTTATATCTTTTAATGAATCTTGACAAAATTGTTATATAATTTATCTTTATAGGAATGCAAAATTGAAATAATGTAAATGAATAATATATTTCAGAAAAAGACAAAAATATTCATTGTGTTTTATAAACAGCTACCGGTCCTTCTTATTTATCAAAATTACCGTAAAGTGTTTGTACAACACTTATTACACCTTTGTGACATTATCCGCAATCGAATATATTATTTTCCTGTAAAAAAATCAGTTAACGCAATTAAAAGGGAGGTAATCGGTAAGTAGAAATAGATTGTGCATATTTGTCGCATTACCGTGATTAATGTGTTATAATATTGGTTAGTTACAAGTATCCAGGCACTTATGTATTTAGATTAAAAGGTTCGTGGTCTCAAAAAGAATAATTGAGTGGAATAATTCATGGCGATTTACCATAAAATAAAGTGCACATTCTGACATAGCTATAGCATGTTAAACAAAGAAGAAAGTAGTCAATCTCTGTATATTTAAGAAATAAGAATTAATATCACGTGGGCGTAGCTCGAGTGATATAATTATACGCATCAGATGACAAACAATAAAGAGCAAATCACTAAATTTGATATATTATTTCGATTCTAACACGTTACGAAGGACTTTAAAGTACATCCTTGACGACATCCACCAAATGCTAGTATTTGTCTATTTTCTATTTTGGGTTGATTACTTTTCCTGTGCGACTGACGTAATAATTATGACGTCAGGAAAATGTATTGATATATAAAAGTACACATTAATCAGCTAGAAAAATGAATTCGGTAGTGGTAAAATCTGCGATAAACAACGGTTGACGCGCGAACGGGTAAGACAGCATTATGAAGTCCATTATGAAGTCCATTTTGACGTCAAATGGTGGCATGACGTCCGGTTTATTACTACTTGGATAAATATTATCGTAAGTCTCTACTCAAATGTGCAAGGTTCGGCCATATTTTAGGATTTATAAGCCGGGCTATACGAGGTGTGTGTCATAAGTAACGCAACTTATATAATAAATCAGAATATATTCCTATATAACAATAAATCTAAATTTATAATATCAAAGATATAATAGTAGTTGCAGTACTTGGAACACCAAATGGATATTTGCAGACTTTCAAAAGTTCTTCATTTCATATTGGTTCATGCAATTCACAAAATTTGTACTACAGGCAATTCACAAGCGGAATGTGTCGAACTCGATGTTCATGTAAATTACAATTTAATCTTTGAGCAAAAGGTCATTAAAATTCTGATTTGACCGTAGATACTTTTCTCAATAATGGTTCATAATTAAAGTAATTCACATAGGTGTGTCCATTTATTCAGCAGGATTTGAATAAGAAGCCGGTTCAGATGCTGAATAAGATGGTGGCTGTGGAGGGTTTGACATTTCTGATACTGTATATGCTGATGGCTAAACATGTGGCCGTTAGGGAGCCACGGTTGATGTCGCTTTGGCGGCGAATAGAAATTTGTATGCCATGAAGCCGACGGTACCAAAAACAACAAGACCTCCAATGACGGGGCCGACAATTAAGGCTATATTAGTATTGCTATCCTCCTCTGAAATGGAGAACACAAACGAGGTAAAATTATGAAAGTTTTTTTAATAAAACAGTTACGCAGTGAAACGAATTTAGCACTGCATCACATGGTCGTCTGGCTTGCATCCCAATACAATGGTAAGACTTGGTTTACGTTAACTGGGACGTTTGAAATCCAACAACCTAAGAACACATAAATCTTACAACTTAGACAGGAATGATGAAACATTTGAAGGCTATTTGACTGGTGTTAAAAATAGTGCACATGTTCTGCAGCGGAAATAGGAACGCAATATTATTCCACGAAAGAAGGAGTGCATACTTCTCGATGCAAAACTAATGATACGCATTTACACTTAATATGCTTTAGTCCGAATTGCCGTTAAGTTTGAAATTCCATTGTAACTTAACGGATTTCAAAAAATGAATAGCTCTATGTAATAATATCGCATATTAAGAACATGCCTGTCTGCTTTTCTTCACAAATATTGCTGGCACATTCCAAGGAGCTGCTGACACATGGAGTAGCATCATCACAGTATCCGCCTAGCCGGCCATCTACAAAACAATATATTTAAATGTGACTTATTTTACTGTTGAAGAAATTGCTGTCACATTGCAAGGAGCTGCATGGTTATGCTTGAGATAACATCACCGCAATATCAACCTAACCGGGGAACTATACCACAAAAATGATTCATTTGTTATTAAGTTTCAGCATAAATTATTGGTAGAATCTATGCTTTTTTGCCATTTTGTGTGTTTTTTTTTCACTTTCTGTTGAATTTCACAATATCTATTATTATTATTATTTATACTGAAGCACATTCATTGATATCTTAAATATTAAGGACAAAGAGTTAGAAATTAGACAATTAAAGCTACTCGTCCGCAGTTTTGGTGAAATTTTTCAACATGTACATTTCCGCCATGTTTAGCATAGAATGTATACATTTATATCACACTGAAAAATGATAAAATGGGTGAAAATAATAGTTAGATATTGGTGAAAATGCAAGAAGAATGTAAATTTTCTGCATTATTTCAAAAGCGTTGCAACGTTGTACTACCTTCTGCACAATACTTTTGGTTATCTATAAAAATCTCTTGCAAAAATCGTATGTCAATACGTTTGCACCACAAAAAACTTTCAGAGTACTCATTTTTATGGAGTTTTGAGAGAAAATGCGTGGGTTAGTCTTTTTGAGTACTGTATTGGACATGGAATTTACTTTTAAAAAGTAAGCGTTAAATAAATAATTTTACATTAATTTTAGAATTTGTTAACCTTCTAAGTAAAAATAAATTTTGTGTTTAACGTACGGCATGAATGGATATGTGAGCTAAGAAACTTAAGTCAACGACAGAAAGCGGATGACAAGAACAAATTAATCCTGTATGAAGCTACATGGATATCATTATGACGTCAAATGGTGGCATGACGTCCGGTTTATTACTACTTGGATAAATTACGCCCAGCAAAATTTTATCATGAACTTTCAATAACCATGTAAGAATAAAAATAAAGAAGGCCGTCGAGCGGTTTTTCACCTGATTTATCACAATTCAGAGCTCAGATGCGCAGGAATTGAACCAAAATGTTTTTAATATATCTAATTAAAATGCGATATTTTTAACAGCGTGATTTATATAAAGACATGGGTGTGATATTTTAAGTGAAACGTTTCTATAAATCTAACAAAGCTGTTTTACTCTTTTTAACGGCATGTTGTGTATATCATTCTGTATATTTTTTCAAACTAACGTAATTAAAGATATACTCAAATGAACAGTAGTAAGTCGCGATTTATTTCTTACGTTAATCAAACTGTATTTATATCTGACAAATGAATATTTTAGATTGAAAGAAAATATCATCTATCTGGTGAAATGCAGTTTGATATAAATATATTAGATCAAAGTTGCCACACTTTAAGAAAAAACATTAAGCAATCATACATTTTTTTTTCTTATTAACTTATATAATAAAATAATGTACCTCTAACAGGTAAAAACACCACAAAAATGAAATTTAGTAAGGAAATCGTTTCGGATGAGTATCACCCATTCTCCCCCCCCCCCCCCCCCCCCCCCCCCACACACACATAACACACCTTCTTTCCGGATATTTTACCTTATCGGGATCAGCTTGCATTAGTTCGTGTCAAAACATTATCTGACATACCATTTTTAAAAAATGGAGTCCTAAACAAATGTTTTAAACAACTACAATAAACAATAAAATATGAGCTACATACTTAATTTTAGACCAAATAGATATATTAAGATTTTTATTGAGCCGCTTCTAAATGGGTTGAGGCATTGATGTGAGTAAAAGTATTTGATATTGCGTATTTTAATTAGCTGTAATTTTGACATTTTACTAACAATATACTTTTCTAAGTAAGTAAAAATATGTGCATGTAGTAATTTGAAAGGTATTTGAAAAAGTCTAAGTATGACGCTTGAAGATTTGGTAAGTGCATGTTGTCATACAGTTTACAGCTGTATGCAACATCGCGGTACTAATAAAATCTCTCTGACCTATCCCTACAAATATTCTTTAAGGGAATATTTCTTCTTTCAGTTTGATATACGTTTCTTGCTTTTTACTAATTATAAAGGTCTGCTTTTCTTAGTATTTTATATGCCATCCCTTAGCCTAGCTATGTTGCGAAATAGCCATGAAATTAACCACTCTACATTGTTCTTCATTATGTTATATCAAGTAATATATCGCTGCAAAAGTATAGAAAAGTATTTAATTAAAATTAAAATCTACGCACATGTATGAATTGATTATTACATAAATGCGAGGTTTAGTTCGTATCCACAAGAAAGAAATATGAGGCATCTCTCCCGTATGTGTGGACAAGTTTAAAATGACCCAAAAGGTCATTTATAGTCGGAAGGATTCTAAAGCGATATAATCTAATTATGAACACATGTTTCCTCTTTTTTATAACACTATTTTATAAAAACTTTGTCTTTGTTTGAAAACAGGATGTAAAGTTTAAGAAATGTGATACGTCGTTTTAGATAATTTATCCCTGTTCATACAAATTATTCCAAAAGTAACCTTTCTTTGAAATTTCTAAAAATAATGTCACTTTGAGAAGCTCTACATAGCCGAATTGTTTTGTCACCAGATTATTAGAAATTTGGAAAAGGGTGATAAAATTTTAAACGTTGCTGAACATGATCAAATTATTTTTACGAATTTAATAGTCCTAAAGATGACGTTATAAAACAGTTTGCCCAGGCTTTCATGGTTGACTGATTCGAGTGTTCCATATCCAGAATTTATCTTCTTGTATTATTCTTTAAGAAATATATTATCGTAAGTCTCTACTCAAATGTGCAAGGTTCGGCCATATTTTAGGATTTATAAGCCGGGCTACAAGATAAATATATGAGAAACTAAGTGAAACAATGGTCCAAAATACAATTCGTCCTCGATTTCATTTACATGCAGGTATACGTTCTTTTAAAAAACATATTTTCCTTTCACTTATGTACAAACAGTATTTTGGTAATGACAATCCAGCACCTTTAACGTACTTCCATGTCAAAACATCTGAAATTTACTTATTTCATTAATATAAATTCATGTCACATAAACTTAAGAGATGTATAGAATTAGAAGAAATGTGTCCATATGACACGGATAACCCTGCTAAGTTTGACCGAGTGCCAGCTATCAGTCTATAGCAATCAGAAATTAAGGACTGTAAGTCTTAAAGAACCAGATATATGAAGGTCATTTCGAAAAGGAAGCTGTATTTTTTGTACATTACAAGTGCATATATAATGTATGAAATCTATCCAGGTAGTCTCTGTAGATGATGGGTAACTATACTTTCAACAGAAGTTTTGTTCAAAAACAGTCAGTATTTTGTACTTTTATGGTTCTGTTTTAAGTGATGGTACAACTTAAAAAGGTAGATGTTCATTTACAATACGTATCATGTGGTGCATTGTTATTTTCATCATCATTGTTCTTTTCAGCATGCTCTTTCGGATCCGTCTGTCCAAATAGGTCCTGTGACGCCTGCAGTTCAACTTGCATTTGAAGCTGTGTTTTTTCTGCAATTTCTTGTATTCTATTTTCAAGTTAGCTACTTTAAACATGAGCTTCTCACTTTCACCTAATGCCTTCGTTTTATCACGGGTAGTGGTATTTTTTCCTTTTAATGTAAGTTCTTTGTTCCTAAAGCCCTGTAGTTCTTGTGCTGCCTTTTCATTGCGTATGTTAAGTGTCATTTCATTGCATTTAACTTTTCTTGCCAGAGTTTCAATAAAATAAAAAAAGTGGAAAACCACAGTTCGTCCAACACGACATAAACGAAAATGTTGCAGGTCCGGTTTGATTGAGCCTGTTCATGGACGGTAGTGGAAGTGCAAGCTACCGTCCATGCCCGGGTTGAGCAGAACTCAACATTTACACATGTTATAAGTACCAGAATGTAATTTAGAGACATCCGCAGATGTATTCATTCGGCGGTGCACATGGAACCTTCAATGATGCACAGAGTGCAATTCCATGAAAAGCGGCGTATCGTCCCCAGAAAAAATAATGGCTGTGCCCTAAACGAGAAAACAATGGACAGACCTAAACAAACTGGAATTTAGAGAGGGGAGCTGTGGTTATAGAGCCTGCATATCGCAGAAACTGCCAAAAGACAAAATTAAAAAGCAGGCACCATACCCAAGGGGTGCTTAAACAATACCCAAAGCTTTGAAAGCGGGAGTTGTTTCCTCTTCAATACTTTATTTTGCTTTGATTTGTAAGCAATGCCAAGAATCTTAAGTTATACATCTGAGATGTTGTCCAATGATTTTTTTATCTTCCATTGTGTATTAAACCTGAAAGTAGAAATGGATAGTTTTAGAAAATATCAACATTTACTTTTGTATTTGTATTTGTTACTCTGGAGGTAATAGGTGTGACAATTTTAAATGTTGGACATGATAGAAATGTGTCTAGTGGAAATTTGATTTTGTATGCGAAATGATAAATCTTACACTGTAAAAACTGTATTTCTGTTGAAGTATCATTGAAAACTATAAAGTGAAAAAATTAAAATTCTTTACCATATTTTTGTCATTTAATTTATATTTTCTTTTTCAGTAAACATTACATTTTCAAATGATTCCAAAATTATATGAGCTTACCAGGCATCAATATTTGATATATTTTAATAGCACTGTTATAAAGAACTTGCTTATTTGTGGACCGGATACCTTAAATAAATAAAAGATTTGTCTGCTTGTTGTCAGTATCATGTACTGTCCTTCAAATTCTGAAATCATTAATGTTTTTTTGGAAGGCACTGCACTTTTATAATAGCAGTATAGACGATTAGCAAAGGTAATTACAAATGTAAACTTTATTAACAAGTCAAATGGTTTATCGCGGCCAGAAATTTGTACAAACCGGACAGAAGTTGCGAAATTGTCATTTGTGCAGGAAAGAAGCGTTTACCATAATGTCCAGTACTGGACAGGTATAGTGACATGCGTTTAAGATATGAGCCGTGTCATGAGAAAACCAACATAGTGGCTTTGCGACCAGCATGGGTCCAGACCTGCCTGCGCATCCATGCAGTCTGGTCAGGATCTATGCTGTTCGTTTTCAAAGCCTATTGCTATTAGAGAAACTGTTAGCGAACAGCATGGATCCTGACCAGACTGCGCGGATGCGCAAAGCCACTATGTTGGTTTTCCCATGGCACGGCTCATATCATGCTTTCTGTTTATGCAGGTAAACTTGTGTTTGGTTAAATTTCAACAGAGCACAATTGTCTGAACAGTGTACAAACTCATTACTGTTTTTTCAGGCAAGGGTGGAAAAAAAGTGGTAGACACTGAAAGCAGTAACATTTTTATTAAAAAAAATCAATGAGACAAACATTTCCAACATCTTTGGACGGTTCAAAAATCCCATGTTAAACAGACGATAAAGCCCGAAACGCGTGAAAATGTTCCGAATGTAAATCGGGTGAAGTAGGCGCTCTATGTAAGAAAAACTGTTTTTCCGTAATAGTCTCAATTTCATTTGTATAGTACCAGTAACACATCTGCATGAAAAATACCAAGTTTCAGCTTAATTAAATCAGTTTTCCAGGTTTTATGGCATTTTCAGTAATGCGGGTCCCTGCGCCAATTTTCCTTCAAAATTGATGTCGCGACATAATTTTTAACCAGTTCTTCTAGCCAGAGCTGGTTTTTTGCCCTATTTCATACATTTTTACTATAATTTGCAAGCAAATTACACACTTTCACTTTGAAATATACCAAATGTCCCCTCTGAAAGGTATAGACTGGCAAAATTTAGAGTGTAAATGTGCATTTTGTTTTAAAAAAATACACCCAACACAGTGAAAATGTGATTTTTGTGGTTTTTATCAATTTTTGCAGCAAAATTTCAATGAAATGCTCATTTTTTACCAAAATCTGACCAAACTACTTCATTTATATCAATATCTGGACAAATCTCAATTTTTGCCCACATTTTCTTATAGGTCACAATAGCCTAAATAGTTTTCCCTATATATTCTATATAAAACTGACATTTTTCAAAAAGCTACTAAACATAGCTAGACCCATTTCAGAGAACAAATCCTTACCTCATTTTAAAGAGTTATGATAAAACTGATATAAAATGAAGAGAAAAGTAGGGGTCATGTATCTTCTAAGAGAGATTTCTCTGGTCACATTTGCTTACTGTAAACTGACATCAAAATCACACTGCTGTGACCTGGAAGTACTATTCATACTAAAATTGAGCTTGACTTCACCAAATACAACCTGCTCTCCCTTTTTTCCTACTAAAATGTCAAAAATACATCCACAATGAAATTTAAACAGAAACTAGCCTCAATTTAGACCTCTGTTGCCATGCCAAGTGAAAAATTAGTGTTCAAATACCTGGCAGCCATTACGCGATAGACCAGATGGCTCCCACGCTGATTCCTTTAGTATAGTATAGAGTTAGATTATGCGTCTTGATACTGTACCAGAGGGGTCGGTCAATTGTGGGTTATTGATTACACTGGGCGAGTCCACTTACTTATTACTTGAGGATGAAAAAAAAAACGTGTTTTTTAAATGTTGCTCTTAAACAAGGGTGGCGGTTGAACTACAAGAAGTACAACAACAGTTAATTCACAACAAATCGTACGGTATGTTTTATAATCAGTAGAAGCTAGTCGTATTTACGCTTATGAGACCTGTTTCACCCATAAGTAAAGAATTCACAGGTCCATCATGAAATATTTTCCCCAGCGCGCATATACTTCACCTATTCCATATGATCGCTAACCCTAACCCTAACCCTAACCTCCATGCCGCGATCAATAATACTTTGAAACAGCCCCAACTACACATTAAAAATGATCGATTTTTAACAAATACATGTAACGCAAAATATGCAGCCATACATCATCTACGGTGTACTGCCAAACAGTCATTTCTGATTATGACTTGCAGGCGCTTATACAATACAATACAATACAATACAATACAATACAAATTTTATTTATTGTCGGTATGGCAATATAATCTGAGCAAAATGTAAGATGTGTCCAATGGCCACAACTGTCGCACTGGGCCCTCTTAACAATTACTAGACCAACACATTGCTTTAATGCGGGTGGTGACAATTTGTGGCAAACACAGCAGTGGATTTTCTGCTTTTAATTGGAGTTTTCGTTGATACCACAGGTTTAGTAATAGGTTTCTTGCTTTTAGTTTTCTTGGAGACCGATGAAAGTTTATCAGTAACAAGTATGTCCGTCCTGGATTTAGATTTAGACAATATATCTACATTTTCCTTCTTGGACATGTTACCTGCCAGAAAAGGAGGAACAAACTTCTTTTTTGTTTGTTTTTTTACAACTGAAGTTATTGTCCGTGCCCTGAAAAAATCACTTGACTTTTCTGCATTTGATTGTTGTAATGTTACATGTATGTTGTTCGTGCTGACTTCTGGGTTTGTGCTGACTTCTGGGTTTGTGCTGACTTCTGGGTTCGTGCTGACTTCTGGGTTCGTGCTGACTTCTGACTTCTGGGTTCGTGCTGAGTCCTGGGTTTGTGCTGACTTCTGGGTTATTAGTTTCAGTTTCAGTCGATGTATCAAGGTTATCTTCCTGCTCACCTTTTTTGGATAGATAATTGCGGGCGGTACTTGACTACTATCTACTGTACCATTTTAGAATGGTAAAATGCCTGCTTTCTTGAAAGATGAGATCAAGTTTTCTTGTGATAGTGCTCTCATGTATGGTCTACAGACAAGTTTGGCAACCTCATATTTGGTATTATTACATACTCGTTTTTATTCCCCGTTAAGTTACACTGGTACCGGAAACGTCAATATTATTCCATACACTGACGCCTGAATCTCATATCGGGTGCGTGACGTAATTCAGTGTGTGTTGTTGCACTATTTTTTCTGTTTAGTTCAGTATTGCCATTCCTAATCAGGCTATTGAACATACTAGTATTTATGATATTTATATAATATTCATACCTGTAGATGCGTATGTAATAAAAAGGTTATTATCTTTGCATCGGGAAATATGCACTTGTTCTTCAGCGGAAGAATATTGCGCTCCTAAAGTCGCGCAATATTTCCGCTGAAGAACTCGTGCATATTTACCGATACAAAGCTAATAACCTATAGATATTGTGACCAGGGTTTTTCTGTAAATAGTCCTGACATTCTCTATGATACTTTAATTTCAGAGGACCAAACACCCCAATATCTAGAGGTTGCGTAATATGGCTGGTGTGTGGTGGCAGTACAAATAATATTACATTTTTTCTTTTTGCCCAGTCAACAAGTGTCAATAAAATATGGGATTTATGTCCATCAAACAGAACAAGAGTTTTATATTCTTCAGAGAGATTCACGTGCTTCACAAAGTGCTGGGTGAGGTAAGTATGAAAAATATCAGAGTTAGACCACCCACTCTCTGACATCTTTCCAGCTGATCCAGGTGGAGCTCCATCCCAAACCTGATCATTCCACCGCTTCCCTGGAAATACAAAATAGGGAGGGATATGATTCACTACAGCATTACCCACTCCAATAATAATAACAGTTGCAGATGTAGTAGATGTCACTGCTTGTGGCTGACTGTTGCTACCACAGACAACTTTTGGAGGTGCATGTAATTTGCAATATTTATATGAACGAGGACGGAACCGGCGTTCCATAGTAGAAAAAAAATCGAACGGGTGACGTCATAGCAGACGAACAAATTTTCCTCAATTGATTCAGGGCTGATTATTATAAAAACAAGCAGTGGAAATGGGATATTATTGTTGATATAAGTTGAAAATCTTCAGATGTAAGTAGTTATTTCAAATAAATATAATAAACTTGCCAGTAAACGTGACATTTCTTGAAAAATATTGCGGCTCGTTCAAGCGTGAACTTCCTGTCATAAATTTGCATACGGTACTCACCGATAGAAGGCGCAGTTGTCGGGAAATACCCGGAAATGCGATCACGCCGATAATATAAATGCGTCGTTCGTGTATACTCGTATGAGACATATTGCGCTATGAACCGAGATTAGCATCATTTTTCTTGGCTGCTTTTGCTTTAAAAGGAAGATTATATAACTTTGAATATACCTTCGTTGCTTGCATATTATTTTTCTTATTGCTGTTAACGTTATCCCTAGTTACTGGGATAATTACCATTTTGAATTTCGGGGTGTCATATATATAGAGAGTGGATATTGCATGAGAGTCTTCATGTTGAATGTATTGAACAAGTTGAATAAGGTAACAAGAGCACCGCTATGCCCGAAGGTATGACCTTTGACCCCTAAGTGTGACCTTGACCTTGAAGCGAATCATCGGAAACATGCGCTCTGCACGTCGTCTCGATGTGGTGAACTTTTGCGTCAAGTTCCTTTGAAATCCTTCAAGGGGTTCAATAGTTACAGAGCGGACACGAAATTGCTAACGGACGGACAGACAGACAGACGGACTCCGGCGTCATAACATAATACGTCTCTTCGGGCGTATAATAAAGTGGAGGTTCTGCCTGAGTCGATTTTAACAAAATTTCTTAATCTGAAAATGACAGCAACGGCAAACTATTGATTCACTGGTGTAATACCAAAAATAAATTAATACGAGAATTTTTGTTTGTTTCATTGTAAAATCGAAATACATTGCACCGAGTACATACCTTGTGCAATATTTTCACAAGTGGCGCAGATGAATAAATAACTAATTCATGTAGTAATTTTTTCATGTGAAGCCGAAAGAATCAAATACTTTGGTAAGTCTGCCTTGTTCTCGATTAAAAAAAACGTTATTTTACGGAAAAAATACACAACGTTAAGCTGCAGATGATGACGTCCTTTGAGAGCCAGACGGGCTCATCAACGTTCTTTATCCATATGCTGATGAGCCCATCTGGCTCTCAATGGATTATTGAAAGAAAAATATAACTCTTGTAACGTTGTTGTTTAACTTTGTAGCGTCATGGTGTCTTTCACGTTTTCGGACGCATAACTCTCGAGCATTTTAAAAGAAGCTACTGTAATAAAATGCTTTGTTAGAAAAATATTTCGCAGATTTCTAATTTGCTATTATTTTTTTTTTAATATGACATGCAAGAAAAAGATTATAGCGCCGATTGTAAGTACAGTTGAGAACGTCCGGCTAGGATAATAGGGTTATTATAATAGCAACTTGATTTGGGATGCTGTATTCGGCTCGGGTCGGATCACACTGTATTATCAAATACACTTTAAAGTACAAGTTATTTTATCGAACCATATTTTCAATGATCATGTTAATTACAATAATAATAACCTTGTTTAACGAAAGTAACATATTTGGCTATATTTATTTGTTGGGTTTAATGTCTCACCGACACTATTATAGGTCATATGACGAGTTTCCAGCTTCGATGGTGAAGGAAGACCCCAGGTGCCCCTCCGTGCATTATCTTATCACGAGCGAGCACCTGGGTAGAACAACCGACCTTCCGTAAGCCAGCTGGACGGCTTCCTCACATGAAGAATTCAACACCCGAGTGAGGCTCGAACCCACATCGATGAGGTGCAAGTGATTTGAAGTGACCTTAACCATTTGGCCATGGATGCCCCATATTTAGCTATAGCCAATGGATCTATAACATATTGTCATCTGCCATAATGATTTAAAATTCTATCCTTAATATTTAATAAATATGACATGAATTGAAATAAGGAAAGTACGGGAACGCGTAGTATAACATTTAAAACAACAATGAATATAATTATGTCTGCATGAAATTGAATATTTGTTATAACAGAAATAGGCTTAAGGAAACATACATACTAGTATTGGATAAAAGAGATTAATACGTAAACTGGACAGAGGCGTCGCGACTGGTGCGTTAACAGTAATTAAGTACAATTTAGTGAGGAACAATCGAATGAAAATATGAAGATAACAAAAAGTTTTGCGGAACCCACAATGTCTGAGAATTCATTAAGAATGAACAATGTATACAAATCACAGTGGTGGTCAGAAGAAATGGAATGCACAAATCAGGAATTATGGAAAAGAACAGCCATAACAGCACCCTTCTCCCTGAGGTCATCTTAACCCTACTGTATGATAGCATTAAGTGCTTCAAGCCTTACATAGTACGCCAGCACGGGCTGCATAAAGAGGTTCAAACCCCCAGATTATTGGTGCCATTTAAAAAGAGGTGTGTGTTTTTTTACTGTTTGTGTTGAATCTTTTTTATTTCAACAATTGTTTCATCGAAGTAAAAATATAATCACACAAGAATAACATCAAACCGCATTTTCATAGAAGTAAGTACCCGTTTAAGTGTAAATGAAATCGGAAGTTTACTGCCTACATTTTCAAAGTACCAGATTTTTTACACCTGGTCAGTGTTGATTTCTTTATAAATTTGTAAAAAATAAGGATTTTCTTTTTTTTTCAATAAAAGTGAAAAGAAACCTAAAAAACAGTGTTCCCACCTATCATATATTACCCCAAGTCAAAACTGAATTACTGTGAAAAGAACTTACCTGACTATGAAATATTTATCAAATACATCCATGCATATTATATGACATCAGAAATGTTTTAAGTCTAACAAATAAATCATGATGATAAAGAGTGTTCAAGTGTTCTAAACTCGTTTTCTTCAGCATCGTATATTTGTGTAATTACCTCATGTTAAGTGAAATTGAAACTGATAATTTAAATTGAGCGAGCGGTGTATAATCATTGAAATACATATTTTGTCCCATAATAACACATTAATTGCTAGTAATTATCAATTCTGTGGTCATACTTTATGACAGATAAACCCATCAATTTCCCATGGCGTTGTAATGATGCATTCCGTTATCGTTCAAGATTAATTAATGGAACACTTATACCGCATTCACCTGGAACCCCCGGGCCGCTAATGAAGCCCCAGGGGAGCTCGTATTACCCGTTAATATGTTGATGTTACCTACGTGTGGGTAACTAATTAACTCGTTAATTATAGATTGTGACTTAGGTACACGGTGCCCGCCCAGTGCTCATCATTCAGTGCATCTCTCTAAAATTGCAATATCTTTCGTACGGCAAAAAAAAAAATAGGTCGCTATTTAATTTTCTTAACAGACAAGAAATATGTTTCGACTTACGTAAATTATATCACGTGCTGTTACGCCACAAATGACCACGCTGAAAGCCAACGTTTGAGAATCGACGTATATCGACATGTGACATAAAACCTTTTTTTAAAACTCTGTTTTTCAAAAGTATTTTAGTTATGTAACGGCGGGCTTTTAACCTAACCAGTGTTCCTGGATTCTGTACCAGTACAAACCTGTTATCCGCTTCCCCACATGAATCAGAGGTGGAGAACGAATGATTTCAGACACATCGTCTAATACAAAACTGCTGTTAAAATATTTTCCCAGATACGAGTACATAGAAATATTGTCTATTTTCATTTTCTCATCTATTTAAATTTTGAATACTGTATTAGTAACCCTGATTTCACTACGTTTAATTGTCTAATAATTGATTTCTTTTTTTGATTGGAAAGAAATATGAATGGAACGCTTAGAATCTTCATTCCGCATATATAAGATAATTATGTAAAACATATCTTGTATACTCGGGAAACTTGTGGATATGTGTGGGATGACTGGAAAGAGATATAAATGATTCATATGAAATGAATGCTCCCTGTTGAAATGTTGTAAACAAATAACAACCACCCAAATATTTAGAATCTGTTTGCAGGTAGTCATTTCAAAATACAGGCAAGATCATGTGTGAAGTTTTGCATTTTTGTTGCTTTTTTGGTGGTTTGTTTTGTCAAGATAATGCTGATATTCAAGACAATGATGCTGATGACGGTAATAATGATGTCGAAGAGGGTGATCACGATCATCATGTTGGCGATACTTATAATGATTATCGTGATGATGATAATAGCAGTTTCATTAGTTTTGTAGAGCATAATTAAGATTGGCAATCTTTAACTGTTTAAACACATTGTTGATCAACATTTGTTTTTGGTTTAGTTCCGTTTTTCAACAGTATTTCAGTTATGTAATGGCAGGGACTTGTTTACATTAGTCCTGGGACTTGTTTACATTAGTCCTGGTAACGACAAGCAGTTATCTTTACCAATGTTTCTGGATTATGTACTAGTAGTAACCTGTTCTCGGCTAGTAACTGCCAACTTCCTCACATGAATCATAGGTGGAGGATCAAGACAAAATGTATCAATCGTCAAGAAGAACATACTCCTTGCCCGGGGATCGAACTCACGACCCAGCGACCTGTAGGTGCAGCCTCCTTATTTAAGCTAAGCGGTGGACACACTCTAATATTAATTATATCGTAACACTGAAAAAAAACTCTCCTTTCATTATTCTTAAAAGAAGCCGGCAGTAAAATCAGAGTCCTCAGCCAGTTTGTTTTCTGATACCACTTCAGTCACATATTTATGTGGTATATCTTTCCAGATCGGAAGTTTTGCCATCGCAACTTGACAGATTTCAATCTTATCTCATCAACTTTGTGTTTCTCATAACAAAATATTCTTTAGCAGCGGAGAAATATTGGTTCCGACATTAATGCATTAATGACGTGTTAATACTAACTCTTGCAACCAGTGATACCATTTTACTTTCTTTCATTTTTTTTTTTTTTTTTTCTTTTTTTTTTTTTTTTTTGGTTGTTGTTGAAGAGAAAAGTGCATATTTATGAAAACCCCTCTATCGGGTCAAAATGATTAGGGTAATCATGTCAAACTAAAGTCTTCTTTCATCAAGGGACAGTACCCCGTATTTACCGTTGATAAGAAGAATTAGATATGCGAGTTTCTCCCCTTATCTACCCGTTTGGTAACATAACGTATCTTATCATCTAGCCTGAGATTCAGTCGGTGATAATTTTCGCTTTGTCATAACATACGCGCTATCTTATGTGTATGAGAAAGTTGCTGTTACTGGCCCGTTGAGTTTCTTACAGTAGAACAGAAACACATGAAAAAACAACAGACTGGAACCCAGGTTACTTTTCACAAATAAACAGTGTTGTTATTATCATCTATAAAAGAAAAGGAAAGACGAAATGGGAGTCCGTATAATTAATGCAAGAATTTTACAGGATAAAATATTTTCATGATCACCTCAAATAATAACCAACCTTATGAAAAGATAGCTATGATGTAATTATCATCATATGAATTGTAATGATAAAAAAATCATTTCATCAGTGATATGTGATTGAAATTTTAATTAAAAACATTTAAATTGTAAAGATATCCGTATAAGAAAATTTGATTCATCAAAAGCTTTTAAAACTCGATTTGTAACATTTAGTGTTAAAATAACATTTTGCTTCAAAGCTTTCTTTCGATTTTATTAAATGAATGTTCATTTTTGAGTACAGGCTATGAAATGGACTAAGGCAGTCTGGCATTGTGGAAACTGTAACTTGCAGCAACTTAAACACATGTATTTACAATATGTAACAGTACAGAAAGAAATAAAAATTTAAGACACCGGTCACATAATTTTAAGTACTAAAATTTTAGGTTTATCTGACCGCTATCTCATTTGCATTTGCTTAGTTAATCAAGTATAATATGTTGCGCAACAGAACATCTGGTTATATATATCCGTATGAATAGCACACACTGCATGCAGTTGTGTAAACTCGCAATTCTGTGATCAAAAGTATTCAATAATTTCCGAAAAAGTCAACGTTTTAGGATATATTTTTAGGATAGAAATATGATGATTTAATTAAACATCCAGTTCATTTTCTTTCATGAAGTTTTTCTTTTTATAGCTGACCCTTATACAGGCGCGGATACCTGCTGTGTTAACAGAAGTTTTATCATATTGTCATGCTGACAGCTATTATACTTAACACTTTGTTATTAATCAGAAACACATTACACGCTTATATATAATAAGTAAAAACAGTCAACATGCTATATGATATTTTACTTTAAAATCAAAATTACTGTAATATTAAAATCTATTTTAAATAAAAAGATATCAAGTTAACAGATATATCATGTCAGGTCATTGTTCACATTTAAACTTAGAAAAGTTTTGACAACTATTTGATCGACTGTAAACATGATAATTACAATTAAACACTCGAATCAACAGAATATTTTATATACTTCCAGTAGTGCTAAATTTATGTATTAGTCCATTATATCATATAGCAATCTGGTAATACATATAATAACAGTAAAATTAATACAGACGTATGTTGATATAGCTGTGATTTATTCTGTTATGCACTGATCCGATTTTGATAAATAGTAATAGAAGCGAAAACCCTGTAGAAACAGTTTAGAATTCTGATTTTGTTAAATTTCTATACTGAATGTGCACGTTATACTATTTTTATTTCGCACGCACTAATTTCACTTTTACAAAAATGCAACCGATATATTCTGTCAGTCACAGGGAAGCGTGGATGTACAATTTACAAAACTATAAACTGTAATTTTTTACATTTTAAATCTGTTATATTCTAAGATCGAATATTTCAATGACACGTGGTTGAGTCAATTTACATTTTTTGACTGTAACAATGACACGTGACTGACTTTTAACGAAATACACAGTAATTTTTGACACTATTTTCTTTTTTTACATAAAATAAACGACATGTAACGCAAAATGGGATAAAGGCAGTATTTTATCTTTTATTTTTAAAACAATCAGCCAAAAAACTTAAGCTTTTCAATAGTATTCCAGCTATAATAGTTCTAATATCTTTGTCTCTACTACTTCAAGCACGACAGAGAATCTTATCAGCTAATCGATCATAACTCGGACATTTTGGGCAGAGTAGCTAAAGTGCAATTTTAGCCGTTTTTAAATGCAAATGGAAGCAAGATGCTATTGAATTACTTTAAATATTTTTATATCATCATTTTCTTTGTTTGTTATACTTTCACGTCATAACAGTGATGAAATTTGTTTCAGAGGATAAACAGTATTAAATGTCCTTTAAAGTAAGCGAAAAACGTGTTTTGCTTGCATTTTATATAGGTTATATAGGGAAATACTATCGTTGGTTTCAAATGAAATTGGAAGCAAGAAGAAATGATGTTACATTAATAAAAAATACACCAGTGGAAAGATAAGAAAATGAATTTTATGGTAGGAACAGTGATAAATTTAAATATCAGAACAGGAAATAAGAATGGTCGAAACAAAATTTAATCCTTCTATATTTCAATGTAAATCTCAGGTCTGTCTGATATCGGAAAGTCTCTGCGGCGGCTGTTCTCGCACCCCGCTGCGGATGGCTTGATAAGACGCCTAAGAAGAAAAAAGTTGGGTAATAGAAACTGTCTAGAACCAACCACTGTGTTGTTCTTCAATAGCTTGATGTTATAGCGCAAAGTGGGACATCAGAAATCCTCATATGTAAAAATATCTATTTCGCCAATAACAAAACCAATCTAGGCTTTTCATTACATATTCTATGTTATATATGATTAACAATTTTACAAAATTTCAAAGATAAATATTTTATTCTTTATTCCAGCATTCAACAAAAACGAAAAATAACTCTTGGTTTTCGTTTCGCTTTTTTCCCCCAAAGCGTTACCTTATGATGCCATATCCGAGTTTTAAAGGGCTGGTTCTTGTTTATGTAAGTGTTTGATTCACACCTTTACTTCTTATTTCATAATAATTATACACAATCCTAAAGGTGCCACAGAGTGGTTGGAAAACACACTGGATTTCGAAGCTAATTTTACTTGTTTTTCTTATTATTTGTTTTTAATAATGATTAAATACAAAAACAAATCTATTCATTAGGACAATCCCTGTTTTTATTATTCTCATTACTATCTCTGTATGTTATTTTAAAATGAAATAATTTTATAACATTTTACGCAAAGGGATTCTTGAAATTATAAAAGGATTTCGATACAATTACAAGTGTATCAAATGGTAGATAACGATTAATGCAAATTCATTCCCGTTTGGTCATTCTGAACCTATGAAATGACATTGTCCCCTTATTGAAAAACAATAGGTGAGATAACTAATTTCTATCATTACCTCCAAATGTTCTTACTATCATGATTATCGTCTGCGAGTGATTGTCTGCGAACAGCTGTAAACAGCTGGTATGGAAAGGCGTGATGCGGTTCCTTCCGCGGAAGGTTATCTCTCTGAAACTAGATCCCAGAATTGCAGAAGAATTTTGACAGCTCCATGATTCCAAGCCATAGTTTCCCAAAATTTCTTAAACAGATGAGTGTGAAAATAATTGTCATACAGGATTGCCTTTCGTAGATTTATGAACTAGGATTTGACTGGGAAAACCTGAATTACAGATTTTTCTGATATTCTCATTTGTTTCTATAAGTCTTTTGGATTACTTAAGCAAATTTTGCACATTTCGTCTGCCGAATCTGATTTTCTCATCTATTCATCAAAATTACTTTATTTTCTGAATCATACCAATGGAAGAACCAGTCACAGACACGACACCGTTAGCAAACATGAACTTGGATACCGGAGCGACACAGACTTGTGCGACAAGTTCGTACAATTACGGAATGGGTCGGTTTTTCCAGAGGCCGAGTGCTTTTGACTGTATGCAGGGTAGTTCAGGAGTAGGGATGGGGACGGCCCCATATTCATACCCTGCTTACCCTAGTGATTGGGGACTGATGTCCGGACATTACTCACATGGATTTAATTTGAATAGACCTTTAGGACTTAATAACATCGGTTCAAACTCTTCTGGATTTTTAAACAATTTAAATAATTTTTCTGTACAAAATAATGTTAATTCGCGGGAATATGGTTCTGCATTCTCAGGAATTGGTTCGTCGTCGTCGGCATTCTCCAGCACAGGACTCGGTCCCCATGCCCCTAGCACAGGAGTTATGGGGAATATGTGTGCCCCGGACAATTATAGGGGGCAGTGCGGTACCCCTGAAAGTCAAAGTAATTCCTCACATGGGAGTAATTCACCGTGTTTAACAAGTATGGACCACGTGGAGAAACTCGATGGCAAGAATAAAGGTAATAAGATAAAAAATGGAAAGTGAATATGATGTCGCCTTTTGACTGAGCCACTATTTCAGTGAATTCACTTTTTTTTATTTTCTTCCTATTTTTTTTAACAACAAAATATAACGTGCACGCTGTTATAAAGTTCTTGTAAATTCGTACTCTTATTATATTTTAAAACATCTTTAATCAGTCTAAATTTATAGTCAAAACTATACAACTGTTTGGTCTATGTTCATATTTATTTTTGTAAAAAGCAAAATTTTGTAACATTTCCACGTGACAATGGTGTTCTTTTCACGGCTGGAGTTATAGATTTAAGAGGTTGTTACGTTTTGGAATATGTCGCCTGCTTCAAAAATATCTGAACTTGATCTTATCTTTTTATCTTCTGTATAAATTTTGAAATATTGTGTTCAGATCGCCGTGGAAGTGTCTTTTATTAGCATTCATACAGTGATATGTGTCCTCTATTGTCCAAAGTAAATGACCATTTTCTCCGTTGAAATTTAAGGGAAATGCATGTAACAACTCCATGTATAAACACAAAAATGATATAATTAACATAGAGCCATAATTCAATGTATATTGACAGGACGTTAAATATTAGTTAGTAATCAAAAATATATTTATATTTGCAATTCAATCACTTGAAAAGTAAATACATGTAAGAAGTTAATCAAATAAGCAGCTAAACTATCCCACTTCCTCATCTACTTCTCAAATCAAGGATGAAATTTCGTTTGAATGACGTATCTCCCAATCTTGATTATTTTGAAAATATTTTAAATGGAATCTAGATTGACGCAATAGCTTGCGTTTCCCTTAAAGATTCAGTCAAAGATTGTGTTCGGCTAACACTATCGTATTCAAACTTGTTTATAAACATCGTCGGCATGTGTTTTATTTCATTTTAACTCCCAAATTTCACATCCTCTCTGAACCTTTTATCATGAATAAAAAACAGGGAAAAGACGGAAAAAGAAATCACGTTTACGTTTTTTTTTTCGAATTATTCTGCCTTCTGTTTTAAACATACATCTATGCGTAATACATAGAATACAGAAAAAAAATCATGATTTTGTCCTAAAATCCTCAAACATACAGATAACATGATTAATGTAAATTTTCAACAATTTCCTTATAAATATGTTTAAAAACGGAAAAACGTCAATAGGCTAATTTAGATATAAAAATCTAAATTCTAGATTCTTTGATACTGTTATATGACCAAAACAAATATCTCAATTTGCGAAATATTCTGTTTCCTATGTCCACATGTTGTTATACTAATTTTTTTTCATCTAAACAAAAACCAAATCCGGAACAGAACATGAATTTTCCTGCACTCTAGGGACGGTAGTAGGACTGATCTGAATTTTCAAGATCTTTTCAATAATGTCTATTTTATAGCCAAAATTATATTTTTCCTATTTTATAAAGAATTAGATCTAACATGGATATATATTGCTTTAATGCCAGCTATGATATTCTGATATGTGTATAACAGTCTATCAACAAATAAAGCTAAACTTTTTAAACGTTTTGGTGTCCAGAATGTCTGAAATTTACCACGGAAAATACCCTATCAAAGTCTTTGAAACCTTAATGCTGTTATGAAAATGTTCCTATTTTATAAAGAATTAACATATAGCCCTTGATACCTTGCTTTTGGCTCTTTAGAATGATTGATAATGTGAACTGTATTAACATATATTTTACGATAGTTCAAGTAAAAACCTTGTTACTTTAAAAGGTGGACCAAACTGAAGTGCTTGTTACTAACTATGAGCAAACTTCTATATTTTTCTAATGCCCTTCTTGACACCACGTATAGGACGGAGTATACTGGGAATTTCTGCTTTTTTGTATTTTTTTTTTTTTTTTTGCACATGTTGTTGTAAAAATAAACGAGTTACTATATTCTATAAACCATTGTTATAAATTATTACTACGGGCGTTTTATGTCTTATAGCGTCTCGTTCTGCGATTTAAAAGTGTCTTGTGGTATGTTTTCCCCCAACTTCTGTTTCCAGCTCATCCTTAAAACTACAGTGTGCAGATTTCACGGATAAATTTCTATAATATATGTTTCTGTTTAAATCTAAAACATTATCACATTTGGCCTCTATATGAAAAAGTGACCTAATGAATATTAGAAGCATTTCAAATTATTAATGCACATTAATGAACGTAATCCAAGCATTGTTTTAGTTCAAAGAACTAATGGTGATAACATACAGTCTAGCGAAAAAAGGAACACGACATACCAAAGAATTTAATTTTCAAAATTTGAAATAACATCTGTTAAGAATTCATTTAAACATATTTTGATGCACGCAGAATTACTATAATAATCTCAATGGTGTACGCATATGAATGAAATATTCATTCTTCTAATGCTATATCTGTCGATAATATAATGAAATTCATCACCAACATCGTTTGTACAAAATGGACAAATATAAGAAGAATTACTTCATTTACATTCCAGTATTATTTCATGAAATTGTTATTTATAAGATAAAAGTAATATCGACAGCCATTTGCAACCTCGGAGCATGATGTATTGTAATAAAACACAATTATATATGATATGTTGTCAAATTATTTCACATTTGTGACTGTTTTCACATTTGTAACCGTTTTTCCAGTTGGGGAGTCTTACACATAACATAACGAATAACTCCTGATTGCTGCAAAATAATTCCGTAACATAAAAGTATTTACTGAATATATCGACTTTTTAAACTGTTCTTGATAAAGAAGCGCAAAAAATGCAAATTTCTTTATACCGTTTATTATACAACGCAATCCCTACAGGAGTAAGCAAAGACTGTAAACCGAGAGAAAACCATTATTTTCATTTTCCCATCTAGACAATTATCACAAAATATTCATTCTACTTATGCTATATCTGTCTATAATATACCATTGGTTAGCCAGATATACTGAGCAAATTATGCTGTGGGATTTGTCTTGCATTAGATATTGCTTTACCGGCAATTAAGGAGAGCAAAAATTAACTTAAATCTTAAATTTCTAAATTTCCAACGCAACACACTGCCTTGATCGATTGTCCTAACAATGGATGTAAAACCTGCATAAAATCAGACACTTTGTACAGCCTTAAGTAAATGTTCAAAGTTAAGGTCAATCTCGACATACATAATTATATATCAGTTGGGTTTGTCTTGATTCTTGATCCTTTGACTTATATTGGTAATGCACATTTTAAAACACTAAGTTGGTTACCAGTTCATAAAAGAGTTGATGCATGTTTTCAAAATTAGAATTGGTGTAGCCCCATGAGTAACTGGAGAACAATTTATTCCTCAAGACTTTATTCATTCCTATTAGACCAAATACAGTGAACAGAGATATTTTTCTATCCCAAAAGTTAAAAGCTTTATTATATAGACTCTGTAGTCTGTGGAAAAATTACCTTCTCCAATTAGGCTGCTTAGTAAATTAAGAGATTTTAAAACATGAGTGAAAACTTTTTTCCTAGGTTAACGTTGTAAGATACTTTTTCTTTAAGATTTATAGAACCAGTAGTACCTGGATTAATTTCAAAGTAATTTTCTTACACTTTTATCTTTTAAATTTTAGCTGTGATATCATTTTTCTTTTACATGCCTCTCTATGTCAAGCCGGCTAAATATTAAAGGACCACAATGTACATACATATAACATATACTTTATTCAACAATTGCATACATACACTTTTCATAAGGGTTTCGTTTCCCTTCTTTTGTGTAATGTCCGTGTGAAATGTGGTTGACATTTTTCTTTCGTATTTCCTAAACTTTTAAGGTTCAGTATTTCTTAAAATCAGTTGATTAATTCTTATTTATTTATTTTTTTTATATATGTATTTATTTATTTACTTGTTGCTTTAGTTCTGTATCTATTTATGTTATTATAACAATATTGCTGTACATATTATGTAGAAAGATATCTATCTATATATAGCTTCTCGAAAATGTTGAGTTGTTTCCTCGTTGACCCTGATAAAATGCCAAACAAGAAAAAATGCTCAGTTAGAATATGGATACTAATGTGACCACAACCGTTGTTCGTAACTACACTATGTTGATGAACAGGTTCTCTTACTGTTTCGGGTTTCAGTTTCAGCTCCTGAAAATTTGAAAAAATATTACACAGAATACAACTGATATCCAAAAATTTGAAAACATTTTACTGAAAAATTACTTAACCGTTTTCCTTTTCATTAAGGGCCTTCCTTTGAACAATAAACTGTTTTTACGTTGTATACAGATGTTTTTAAAGTTTATGGCATTACAATTAACATTAATGCATTTGAAAAACGTCTTAGAATTTGCTTAATGTTTTGAATAGCTAAATTATCATATACAAGCTTCTAGTTTCTGCATTAACACCAGAAGAGCAAATACTGTCCAGTTTTTATGCAATAATGACATTATACCGCCATTACAGGTCTTCTCATGGTGTGGTGCAAATATCTTTCTTTTCTTTTTTCAGCTGGACAGAAAGTCTTTATAACAATACCAGGTTTTCTAAATAAATAGGCTCCAGTTAAAGTATTGCATATAGAAATATGTACAAATCACGAGAAAATGAAATTCATCACCAACATCGTTTGTACAAAATGGACAAATATAGGAAGATGTACTTCATTTACATTCCAGTATTATTTCATGAAATTGTTATTTATAAGATAAAAGTAATATCGACAGCAATCTGCAACCTCGGAGCATGATGTATTGTATAATAAAACACAATTATATATGATATGTTGTCAAATTATTTCACATTTGTGACTGTTTTCACATTTGTAACCATTTTTACATTTCGGGGGGTCTTACACACAACATAACGGATAACTTCTGATTGCTGCAGAAAGGTTCCGTAACATAAAAGTATTTACTAAATATATCGACTTTTTAAAGTGTTTTTTTTATAAAGAGGCGAAAGAAAATTGCAAATTTCTTTATACCACGTTTTACACAATGCAATTCCTACAGGAGTAACCGAAGACTGTAAGCCGATAGAAAACCATTATTTTCATTTTTTTTCCGTACAAAATGATGAATCTAGACAATTATCACGGATCTGTAATTTTCCCTCAACCACCTGGCCAACTGAAGTATCATTGATTCCACTCATAAGCCACTTGCGGCTTTATTAAGACAATCACGCCCGTAATTAACGCTTCCTTTAAATCAATCAAGCAACGCCTACCGTATAATTGGTATCAAATTGAATCTGAATTTTACTGCCTCACACCATTATTTCTCAGTAAAGTTTTCACCACCAGTTTTAATTGACATGCCGTATGAGTTACTGGGTTTTACTGAGTTCCATTCACCTCTCCTTGGCTTATTTTTCCGTTTGAAGTTTCCGGAAACGGCAGGAAAGCGGGATTTTGTTTCAGACGTGCGTGGGGGACATCTGGTCGTCTGCTGGGAGTCCATGTTGTTAGGGGAAGTAAAGAAGAAATATAAACACGAGATGAAGGGATAAGGTGGATGTTTAAAACAAAGGTCAAGTCTAAAATACATACGTCAATGACGGTGGTATGTTGATGATCGGGCATATTGTGATATATTGCAGACAGACAACAGGAGGTACTCGTACACCATGCTGGTAGTGAAAAAAAGATGTCAGCAAACAAACAGCAGCTAAAATTTTGTCATTGGCGTGTCTTGCTTATGAAATTAATCATATAACAAAAATTCTAAAAGCTAAGCACTATTTTTCGTATCCAAATATTTGATAAATTGAATTTGATAATACTGTGAACAGTGTTTTGTCGAATCAACGCAAACAACAACATACCATTAGTGTTATACAAAAAATGGTGCTGATAAAAGTCAGTAAAATAGAGTTAATGTTTTACAATATGAATGAATTAATGCTCCAAAATACATTCAGACATTATTCGTATTTTTTTAAATACTGAAACAGAATGTTGTATTGTGCAAATACTAAAATAATTCAAATTAGTATTCCCTTGATAACATTACTACAAACTGCAGTATAATTTTGTCATAATTTATTACGCATGACAAGGTTGCAATTCCATACAAATCAGGCCCAAATTTCAATTGCTTACCAAAGCCTGTTATTTCAAATGCTTGGTTATAGAAAAAATCAACACTTAAACAATAGCACGATTTTAAAATAACAGACCTAACTTAGTAATTACTAAGTTTTTTTCGTGAAACTGGGCCAGAACACTTTTCGCGTTCGCACCATTGTCAATAATATTCGGATACAATTGACTCTTTATTTTAGGACAATTTATGATTAGTTTAACGTGATAAATATGTAGAAATCATCAATGTCAAATAGGTATATATTTTCGTTTATTCAAGTATCATCATTGTACAACATTGCATATACATTCTACATAATTTCTGAAATAAAAGTACATGTACCATGCCATTCTAGACTTGCATAGTAGGAGACTGTCTACAATGTTAAATAACAATGTCTTGCACCACATCTTGACAAAAATGTACAAAAACTTATAGTTTAGAGACAATCATTATTCAGGATATAATAATTTTTCAGTATGTAGTTATGCCTAAAAGTTACTTAAGGTATACGATCCCCAAATAGGTTGGTGACCCCATATTTTAGTATCATTTGAACGAGTTGTGTCTGTTAAACAAGAATTAGTAAATAAGATGACCATAAAAAATATGCAAGAATGACTACAGTCATGTTATTGACTGCGAAATGATAAATCTTACACTATAATAACTGGATTTCTGTTGTATCATTGAAAACTAAAAAAATAAAATAAAAATTCTTTAACCTATTTTTGTCATGTAATTTATATTTTCTTCTTCAGTAGACAATACTGATGTCAATACAAATGATACCAAAATTATATGAGCTTACCAGGCATCTATATTTGATATATTTTAATAGCTCTGTTATATAGAATTTGCTTATTTGTGGATCGGATACCTTTTAAGAATATGCACATAATTATGTAATGATTTCATCTACGGTAAAAAGATTATTAAATGTCCCTAGACAAACATAAAAATAACTGGATATTGTAATTATAAACATGTCTAGCAATATGTAAATACAAAATTTAAAACAAAATAACTACTAAGTATATAAATGTTCATACCTTCTTGAAATATTTAAACAGGTTTTGGCTAGTATACGAATACAACCTTGACTAGAGATCAATTATTTAAATCTGTCAGATTTAGGCAACCTTGAAAACTTTCATTTGCTGAGCATATATTTTTTAAATAAATTGATTTTTATGTCATCATATAACTGACATTCAATGTTTACATGAAATTCAGACTCAACCTTGTTAATACAGAATGGACATAATCGTTCATAAAACGAAAACCTTTCATATCTGCAGGTTTCAATTCTAATTGGCACTACACCGCATCTAAATTTTGCTAGAGCAGATCTACTGTGAAATCATTAAAATTCGTGGGGGACTAATTTTCGTGGATTTCGTGGTTGAGTCAATCCACGAAATTTAATCCCAATGAATTAGTAAAATTCCCATTCATTTTATGTTCAAAAGTTGAAATCCACGAATACATATTCCCACGAAATTGCCGTTTTGACCAAAACCACGAAATTTCATGCCCACAAAATTAAATGATTTTACAGTAATCGTCTTATTATATTCTTCTACATTATTCAGTTTTAAAAAGTTTACATTATTACCTTCTCAGTTAACTTCTACCAACACTACAACTTCCAATATCTGAGCTTATTTTATTTTTCCAGTCTTTAACAAATTCTTTAATTGCATTCTTCTTTACCTTTTCAACAATACTTTGTTTAGACGCTATGACATTTAGAGTAAACAATTCATTACAATTGATTTTTGATACCATTGCTTGACTCTAGAACACCACTTTTTTAAAGTTATTACTACTTGCATAAAAAGTATAAACACATATTCTATGGTTAAAACAGTTCATTCTATTAGCTGACATTTTACAAAGTCTAAACCATTTAGAAACTGATGTCAATTGTCGTTCTGTTGTTGGTTGCCATCCCATATCCCCAATTAAAGCAGCAGAAGGAGTGTATTTTGATACTCTTAAAATAAACACAATGCTCTATTTTGAATAGCATAATTATATGCATGAAAACTGACGCATACCTCAATAACAGTGCCATAGTCAATTACAGACCAAACTAAAGAATCGAAAAGTTTAGAAAACACATTATAAGGCATTCCACCCACTAACTTGTATTTAGTGGTCAGCAAACATTGTGCTCTACTGGCATACTGTGTCACAAACTTGGCCATTGTATTATAATTTAAGTATTAACATATTTATCAACAATATTTATGATGTCTTTCAACACTACTTGTTATGAAGCGAATAGTATTACTTTTTGTAGTATTAATGATTAACCCATTATCTGTTGTCCATTCCTGAAGATGGTCGAACATCTTTTGTAAATCTTGTTCATTTTCTGCTACTAAAACCATATCAGCAGCATATAAAAAAACATATCTTCTCACCATTCCCTACCTCAATACCTAGGTCTAATGCCTTCAATTTCAAGGCCATTCGTATCATTAATAAAAACGTTAAAAAGAATAGGTGGCACACCACAGCTTTGCCTTAATACAGACTTAACTTAAAACGAGTCAGTATACATTTTATTTATTCTCACAATATTATAAAATGACTGCATGGCTTTATATATATTACCATTTATTCACATATGTTTTAATTTTCTCCAAAGAATGTCTCGATTGACTGAATCGTAGGCTTTTTAAAGTCGATAAAGACTGAAAATGTTAGATAACGGAAGCTTGTTATTTATTCCTATTTAATAATAGGAATAATACTTTTACTGTAGTGTTACCCGCCCCCTCCCCACCCCATAGTGTATGTTGCAACAATTAAGTTTGGTCAATGGAGGTTTTACAGTTCAAGTGATAGCACTATGAAACTGCAATGGTCATTTTCAACCAAATTAGATCTTTGAAAATATCATCAAACTCACATAATAAAAATTATGCAACATTTTTAAAGCTGTGTTGACACACACACCTAAATACAGTCCGTCAGTTTGAAATATAAATATAAGGCATTTCTATTAATGACACTTGTGAAATCATCATGACACCCTCCGTTATCATATTATCACCCCTCCCCCAGCCCTCATAAAAGCCAAACTTGAAATATCCATGTTTCTCTCCAGCAAACAATGACATTACATTGGTAGGTTAGTAGGGAAAAATACTTTTTCCATCTTTTTAAATAGTAAATCATACAACAACAACAACAACAACAAGTAGCATTAAATATGTAGCCAGTACGTTACATACATGTACAACTGTGAACTTGAAATGATACAATAACATTATAAAAAAAGAAAATTGTCAGAGAGTCAAAAATCGTAATGTAAAACCTTAAAGGTATGCTTGATCATTGAAATTTGAAAATATAAACAATTACTACAAGCATAAGCAGGTTTATGTATATTAATAGTATTATTATTAGGTCAAAACAGAAAACACTTCATATATGTATATTTAAATACAGTATAAATGTTTACTGCCACTAAAACACTGCTGACTTATATTGCATGACATTTAATTATAGATGTGGCTCTGTGTAAACAAATCAATTTATATACTTAATTATAGTTGTAAGATACAGCACTGATAGCGGCTACCATCTCCATCATCATGTGGTTTCCATATTCATCGGACGTTTCAGCGCTTCCCCACAACGTCCTCCTATGATGATGCGCCGGCCGGAAGTTATCAGTTTTCAGCCTGGAGATTGTAAGCTTCTGCTACCCCTGTCTCATCTGCCAAGTTTCGGTGGCTGGATGTCACTTGTCTACGCTTGGCCACCAATCCACAGTTCCTCTCTCTTTCGCCAGATCCACAATGAGGTGGTTTCAGTCTCTCGGGCGATAGCCAATAGCGCTCTCTTTCGGGACTGTCCGGTTAACCCCAGTCTACTGAATGTGCGCCAAAGTGATTATGCCGGAAATCCTCGACAGCCCACCTCCACCAGAAAACACCATGACCTTCAACCTCTCTCCATGCAACTGTCTGTGAGGGCCTGATACTTTGTGAGCTTTCTTTCAAAGGTCTCCTCGATCCTTCCTTTCCATGGTTCTGTCAGTTCCACCATGAAGCTGACCATAGTACCACGTCTGGTCTCAGGTTGGTTACGGTAATCTCCTTCGGGAACTTGAGCTGTTTCTTCAGGTCTGCTTCCAGTTTCAAATCACTGGCAGTGCCTAGGATCCCACTAGCACTCTTGGCTCCTCTGCCCTCTTGTCCAGCTCTGACGAAGGAAATCAATAATTGGCCTTTACTGACCGTCTTCTGTGCACGCCTCGCCTGGTCCAAGTGCTCTGCTATGGATGACAGAACATTGTCGTGGCACCATCTGTATTTGCCATCTGACAGGGCTGTCCTGCACGAAGTCTTGAACGAACTCAGTACGTGCTCCAGGTTCGCTGGTCTGCCACAGAGTTTGCAGTCTGGACTCTCGGATAAGCCCCAAGTCTTTAGGTTTGTCTGGCTAGGGAGCACGTCGTAGACAGACTTAAGAAGAAAACTAAGCCTGTCGCCTTCCATGGTCCAGATGTCACTCCATATCAGTTTCCTTTGCTGTATTCCCTCCCAGTTCATACATTTTCCTTGCTTCTTGATGGTTACAGCTTTGGGGACCCTGGACTCTTCTTCCATTCGGCGGACTTCATCCTGCACTCTGTGAGCGTATGATGTACCCTAACCCAAGCCTCCCTTGTGCGACACTTCCAACGATGACACTGTGCAGAAGACGGGCCTCCACTTCACTCACTGTTTTGTCAGCTTTCCATTTTCTGACAGTTGACCTGGACACCTGTAAAATTAAAGACATTTAATGAGGATTTTCAACATTTGAAGTAAATGTGTAAAGATAAGATATTTTAGTTAAAGATGGTCATTGAATATATTTAAGTATATACATTTTTCTTCATTATTAAATGTGCCTTTATGATATACACACATTCTTTATTGATTCATTCGGTAACTACATCTATTTCAAGTTTGTTTTTACCTTTCATTGTTTCGTTTTTGTTTCCAGATACATATGCAGGCAAATAAGTGTAGGAAAATAATTTTGCTATGTTTTTTGTGAATGACGGCAATATATCTTCGCTCCTATGTTAGGAATGCCTTTATTCTATGTCATTTACACCGTGACTGTAATTTCTGAGGTATTGCTGAGTAACAAATGTTGCTTAGATATATAGCAGACATTTGCATTTTGACAACAGTGAAGTCAATTAACAAGGCTAAAACCAAATCCCACCATTCATTAGCACAATACTCCATTATAAAAAAAACTTTTTTCCCAAAACACGGCAAAACGTCGTGAATAAGGTATGGCTTTTACAAAATTAATTAAATTATTTTACCTCATATGATCTGAAATAAGGTTATCTTCTTGAATGAACTTGCTATTGTTTGAAAAGAAATAAAGAAAGAATGAGACAATTTCTTTTATCCAAATTGCCTTTTAACATTACCTTAAATACCAAATGATGATTAATTTACCAGCCATCAATCAGCCATCAACCAGTCCTGGATGTGTGTCATAGAATTGCATGAAATATGTCATTTGTGACTGTGTATGCATTTCTGACTGTGTATATATTGTGACTGTTTATCACTATGTGTTGTGACCGTGTATCACTATGTGTTGTGACTGTGTATATATTGTGACCGTGTATCACTATGTGTTGTGACTGTGTATATATTGTGACCGTGTATCACTGTGTTGTGACTGTGTATATATTGTGACCGTGTATCACTATGTGTTGTGACTGTGTATATATTGTGACCGTGTATCACTATGTGTTGTGACTGTGTATCTATTATTAGCTGTTGGTCTTGTTTTGGTGATTAAGGATAATTACGCTTCCTTTAATAAAACTAGATAAAACTGTTTTCATAAGAAGTATGAAATTGAGTTCGACATGTTCATGGTTCGTATGATGAGGATTCATAATCAGTCCAGTTACACAAACTTGATATAATTTTCACTTTAATACAATCATTTTATAATTACTAGTACATTCCGTTACAAAGACAATGATGGTTTGATTCTCCGTTATTTTAGTTGTTCAGAATATGTTAAATATTTCTGCCAACCTATTCATGAAACCCTACAAAAGTTCCTTTTTACATGTTTACAGACATTTTAAACTGACATTATTTTTCCTCAACGGAAGGTTTTGCATCTCCTCAGAGAGAAACTAGGAAAGTCTCTTTTCACAGCTTTAATGAGCATTTCTACGGTGTATATAAACAAACGTGATATTATTTTGGCTGAACGTTTCTAAACAATGTAGGAGGATAAATGGAAAATCCAGATCCCGTCCGTCAACGATGGCGTAGTGATACAGCTTAAGTTACACACGAGTGAAACCTTAGCCGGATAATCTTACGCGAGAAGAAATGAAGCTATGCAAGTTATGAGAAATAAGGAACTGTTATTCACGAGTTTTAGTATTTGAAGTTCTAACTCAGTATCCACCTTCAAATACCAAACCACAAATGTATAACCCATGGTTCCAAATGCTAGCTAATGACATTAATACAGGGCTAATACAGATTTTCTAATAGCATTAGCTTCTGTTGAAGCTTTAAAGACATGTTTGAGGCGAGGTCTTTAACAAAGCCCAAGGTTTTCTGGAGATGCTAGGGTTTGGGTTTGGGGAATATGATGTATTGTCAGACTTCCTTGCATAATGGTACGCATGAAATACTGTGTATTGCCACACTTGGCACGATCTATAGAATATTGTAAGACTTTCTTCGTTATGCGCACTTCAGTGCTTCATGTCATAGTGACCTCATTTGTTTTAAATATCCTTTAATTCTACCGAGCTATATATCAAAGTGTGTTGAAGTTTATTCTGTGGATAATACTGATTAAAATGAGTTTTCACTCACTAAGAAAACAAGATCAAAATGATGAACTTTTAATACAATTACTGTCACATTCTTGGCAGTTTTGTGTGTTGACATGCGGCCTTGGTATGTGTTTTGGTAAGAACTCCACTTTTAATGCATGTTTTTCTTCCTTGTTATGACTCGTACGAGTATGTACTTTTCTACCAGAATTCACTGTAAAATGTTTCTGCTTTTCTACGTAGTTGCTAGTGCAGAACTGTAAAAGAACTATAAAAGACATCCAGCTAATTCAAAACAGATTGACAACTTCTTGATCTTTAAAACTTTAAAACGTAAATATTTGCATTTTGTCATTTACTTTCCTATCATATATATATGAAAAGAAAAGGAAGTATCTATCTCCATCTTTAATTTTGAGAACGTATTATAAAGTGAGTGAGTTCATTTCTTTCCTTGTATTTCAGATTCAAATGATCCGTTTAAACTGGACTTGTCAGTGAAACCAAGAAAAGAACGTACAGCTTTTACCAAACACCAAATACGAGAACTGGAGAAGGAATTTAACCTACATAATTACCTGACAAGGTTGAGACGATATGAAATTGCTGTTGCTCTGGACCTCACGGAAAGACAGGTAGGAAATTTAAGCCAATTATATTAAGAACTACCAGCCTCAGTAAAGCTGAGGTAAGTAATATTGGATAATTACATGGTCAACAATAACCAGCCTCAGAAAAAGACATTTCGGCAATATCAGCCAATTACATGGTCAGTAATAACCGACCACAATGAAAGACAGATAAGCAATTTATATATTAGTAACATATTAAACAATAATCAGTCTCAGTGGAACAAGGATAGGCGATATTGGCAAATTGCATGGCAAACAATACCCAGCCTCTGTGAGACTCAGATGCGCAATATTAACCAATAAAATGGTCAACAATAACAAACCTCAGTTAAAGACAGGTAGGCGATATTAACCAATTCTATGGTCAACAATAACCAGCCTCAGTAAAATACAGGTATTACATATTAGCCAATTACATGGTCAACAATTACCAGACTCGGTGAAAGATTTACGAAATATAAGCCAATTACATGATCAACAATTACCAGACTCGGTGAAAGACAGTTACGAAACATAAGCCAATAGCATGGTCAACAATTACAAGACTCGGTAAAGACAATTACGAAGCATAAGCCAATTGCATGGTCAACAATTACCAGACTCGGTAAAAGACACTTACGAAACATAAGCCAATTACATGATCAACAATAACAAGACTCGGTAAAAGACAATTACGAAACATAAGCCAGTTGCATTGTCAACAATTACCAGACTCGATAAAAGACAATTACGAAACATAAGCCAACTGCGTGGTCAACAATTACCAGACTCGGTAAAAGACAATTACGAAACATAAGCCAATTGCATGGTCAACGATTACAAGATTTAGTGAAAGACAGAAAGGCAATAATGGCCTAGTACATGGTCAACAATTATCAGCATAAGTGAAGGTAAGGTAGTCAATATTAGCCAATAATATGGTCAACAAAAAACCAATCTGATGAAATTCAGGTAGAAAATATTTGCCAATCACATGGCCAACAATAACCAGCCTCAGTGAATGACAGGTAGGCAATATTAGCCGATGACATGGTCAACAATAACCAGCCTCAGTGAATGACAGGTAAGCAATATTAGCAAATAACATGGTCAACAAAAACAGTCTGATGAAATTCAGGTAGAAAATATTAGCCAATGACATGGTCAACAATAACCAGCCTCAGTGAATGACAGGTAGGCAATATTAGCCAATAACATGGTCAACAAAAAACCAGTCTGATGAAATTCAGGTAGAAAATATTTGCCAATCACATGGTCAACAATAACCAGCCTCAGTGAATGACAGGTAAGCAATATTAGCCAATAACATGGTCAACAAAAAACCAGTCTGATGAAATTCAGGTAGAAAATATTTGCCAATCACATGGTCAACAATAACCAGCCTCAGTGAATGACAGGTAGGCAATATTAGCCGATGACATGGTCAACAATAACCAGCCTCAGTGAATGACAGGTAAGCAATATTAGCCAATAATATGGTCAACAAAAAACCTGTCTGATGAAATTCAGGTAGAAAATATTTGCCAATCAGATGGTCAACAATAACCAGCCTCAGTGAATGACAGGTAGGCAATATTAGCCGATGACATGGTCAACAATAACCAGCCTCAGTGAATGACAGGTAAGCAATATTAGCAAATAACATGGTCAACAAAAACAGTCTGATGAAATTCAGGTAGAAAATATTAGCCAATGACATGGTCAACAATTACCAGCCTCAGTGAATGACAGGTAAGCAATATTAGCCAATAATATGGTCAACAAAAAACCAGTCTGATGAAATTCAGGTAGAAAATATTTGCCAATCACATGGTCAACAATAACCAGCCTCAGTAAATGACAGGTAGGCAATATTAGCCGATGACATGGTCAACAATAACCAGCCTCAGTGAATGACAGGTAAGCAATATTAGCAAATAACATGGTCAACAAAAACAGTCTGATGAAATTCAGGTAGAAAATATTAGCCAATGACATGGTCAACAATAACCAGCCTCAGTGAATGACAGGTAAGCAATATCAGCCAATAACATGGTCAACAAAAAACAGTCTAATGAAATTCAGGTAGAAAATATTAGCCAATGACATGGTCAACAATAACCAGCCTCAGTGAATGACAGGTAAGCAATATTAGCCAATAACATGGTCAACAAAAAACAGTCTGATGAAATTCAGGTAGGAAATATAAGCCAATGACATGGTCAACAATAACCAGCCTCAGTGAGTACAGGTAGGCAATATTAGCCAATGATTTGGTCAACAAAAACCAGCCTCAGTGAGTACAGGTAGGCAATATAAGCCAGTGACATGGTCAACAAAAACCAGCCTCAGTGAGTACAGGTAGGCAATATTAGCCGATGACATGGTCAACAAAAACCAACCTCTGTGAGTGATAGGTAGTTAATATTAGCCAATGAAATGGTCAACAAAAACCAGTCTGATGAAATTCGGGTAGAAAATATTTGCAAATCACATGGTCAACAATAACCAGCCTCAGTGAATGACAGGTAGGCTATATTAGCCAATGACATGGTCAACAAAAACCAGTCTGATGAAATTCAGGTAGGCAATATTAGTCAATGACATGGTCAAAAATGACAGGTTCCTAGTGTTTTAATGCAATACAGAGATCTGAATTGAAATAAATCTAATATTTAGATGAAAAGCGTATTACCTGAAAGGGATCTACTTATAGAAATATACTTATATAAGAAGATTATAATTGGTTTATTTTAATCGTGTTAATTAAACAGTGTAACTATTAATATACTAATAGGTAACAATTTCTTGCCGTTGAAATGTTTTACTTATGCAAATGACAAATTAATACCAAATTTAATTTTATGTATTAGTAATAGGTTTCTATGCCTTCCATTTAACATCTCTGCAAACTAAAACACGTATAGAATCAGATGTATATGAGCCGTGCCATGAGAAAACCAACATAGTGGGTTTGCGACCAGCATGGCTCCAGACCAGCCTGCGCATCCGCGCAGTCTGGTCAGGATCTATGCTGTTCGCTTTTAAGACCTGTAGCAATTACAGGAACCGTTAGCGAACAGCATGGATCCTGACCAGACTGCGCGGGTGCGCAGGCTGGTCTGGATCCATGCTGGTCGCAAACCCACTATGTTGGTTTTCTCATGGCACGGCTCATATATGGTTTAAGTGAACATTCCGTTATAGTCAAGGGAAGTTGTCTCTATTTAAACTGACTATTTATTTTATTTTATGATGCAAATTATGTATAAAATATCAGGTGAAATACGGTGCATGCTCAACAAAACTTACAGTTTCATCCCTTGAATAGTTATAGTTTTGTCGTTTTCCATATAGTTATCACAAAAAAAAAAAACATGATTGAAAATAACATATTTTTGAACAAATTTATCTAGGTTTCATGAAAATAGTGTTAAAACATTAATTTATACTTTGAAAAAAAAAGTTTATCATCTGGACAATGTCAGAAGTTTATAGAATTTAAAAGTAGCTAAAATAAAAATTGTTTGTAATTAATCAAAATCTTAAATCTTCTTTTAGAAACAAGTAGGGAAAACATTTGTGTTTTAGAAGAATCAACGGATGAAAACAAAAACCGATTCAGACAATATAAGAACTAAATTCAAATAAATGAAAAGAGAACATTATTAAGAGAAGACGTAAAGAGGAAGAACATGTGTAGATAATTACAATACATGCAATGCAATAATAAAAAATGTAATAAAATACATACAGCTAAATAATTATGAAAATTAACAAAAGAACGTCTCAAAGTCAATTCTGGTTAGTAAAAATTAGGGATCTGAAATAATAATAAAAAAATAAAAACATAAAAACGTGCAAAATAAAAACAATGTGTAGATAATGTTTATTAAAATTTCATCGAAAAACTAATACGAACATATGACAGTGCACAAAGAACCACCAATATTACTAAAAAGACAAGGTGACTGGTGGTAGCCTGAAAATGTATTAGTAAACGATGGAAAAATGTATTAGTAAACGATGGAAAAAGGAAAAATGTATTAGTAAACGATGGAAAAATGTATTAGTAAACGATGGAAAAATGTATTAGTAAACGATGGAAAAATGTTGAACTTGTAATCATTGGCAATGCAATTCATGCGACAATGCACGTCGTGGCCATTGTCAGGGTCATGTCATTTCAGTCCTCCAAATGAAAACGGCAATGATTGCAACATCCAGCTGACAAACAAAGGCTTTCTTAATTTCGAGACGGACCAAGAAACGAAGTGTAAAGTTTTCGAGAAAACATGTTAATTAATTTAGGTTAAGGAATGGAGAAAAAAAAAACAATAACGGCAATACTATTAAAAATGTCAGATTTGTAAAACTGCGGTTTTTTATATTTTATTTCATTACATTGAATTCTAAAAACGTGCCTTGTGTAAAGCTAGCTGAATATGGATCTTGTTAGCGGGAAAAGGCCTACTAATATGGTTTGTGTTGTTGGTATAAATATTGCCTATCAATGAAGCTGCATGGGCTGTTACTTTGTGAAATCCTTTAAATATAACAACTAAATATGTAAGAAGAGAATTTTAAACAGACAATACCACATAACAGCTTTGTGATAAAACTTTAAGAATAAAAATAATATGTAGAGAATAACGATAAAGTTTCATACAACTATTAAAGTCTGAGAACCTCAGTACAACAAGCATGAACTATTCTGCAAGAATATGGTGAAAGGTGGATGGACAAAAAATTAAATGTACGACAGAAGTTTTACTTTACTCATGATAATATACTTGTATTTCACAGGTGAAAGTATGGTTTCAGAACCGGCGAATGAAGTGGAAACGCGTGAAGGGAACTAAGCTCGCAAAGGACAAAGTAGACGGACATCTGAAGCCTATAATGGCACCAAATGTGTCCTCCACAGACTCTGACGACCTTCACCAAAGTGTCATTTCAGATACCGGGAACACGTGAAACACGTTATTAGTGAAAATGTGATTAATGTGAATAAAATGAAGGAGATTTAATCTCAGTTTGCAATAAATGGTTCAAGAGGTTTGTTAAGGTGCATTTTTCAACATTCATTCGGAACGTTTGGAGATTTACCAGGAAACAGCAACACAGTTAGATGGTTCAACCTTAAAACGAATCGTTATGCAAATCAGTCTGGTTACATTTTATGGTGGCGAGTGTTCTTGGAAAAGAAAAGGCAGCAGTTTGTATGTATTCGTGTGCGTGCCTAAGCCCAAATAGTTTACGACTGCAATGCTTAGAAATACATACAATGTTTAAATTTGTAAATATATAAAACTTGTTTTGTTTGAGAGGACGTTACTTTTGGTGAAAGAAACGAATCCCTGTGCCTTATATCTCAATGTAAGTCGAAAGTTTGCACTTGTATAATCGTAAAAATGTTGAATCTACGATTTACAAAATAAAGCCCAGTTTTGATTGAAATGCTATTCTATTGTCCGTTTATATTTCTAGATTTTATATAAATATAAGGAAGATTAGCTTTATGATGAGTGTTTTGTTCGTAAAAAGTTGCTACAATCATAAAAGTAGTCCGTGTTTTATTGGTAATACCTGTGTAATTAGACCTGGAAAATGAGTTATTCCAGAAACATAAATCATGGTAGCTGTCGCATAATGTCTGTTAAATAAATATTTCTTCAATAAAATAGACTTCTTACTGCATTTTCAAGTTTTCATCAGGCAAAAATTTATGCTTATTTCTTTTAGATATCTCGTAATATTTGTAGAAAAAAGAAGCATTATTAGTTTCTCGTCGGAAAGAAATGTGTTAAAATCTATCAGCAGCTGGTCTTATAATGGCGCAAAAAATCTCGTTTGGTTCCCGCTAATGTCGTCTGCAAAATTCATCAACGGCAAAATCAAAGCGGGATTGTGATTGTTTTACCAGAAAATCACGGTGTTTGCAGTAAGGCATAGTAAAATGCTCATAGATGATAGAAGGCCGTTGCTGGCATGTTACGCTGTTTTAAAACTGTAAATCAAAGCGAAATGAAAATAACACAATTTCCATGACAACTGGTGTGTTAAAGTCACGTGATCCCAAAATATCACTTTTGACGCAACCACATGTGGAAGAATATTGATTTATATATCTTTTTTTCTAAATTCTCTCTTCAAATATACAGAATAGCAACTTTAGGCCGCGGTGTCAACATAATCTATGTCATATTTTTTCTACGAATGGAAGATAAACTCGGAAATAGTAATACAAGAGTAGAAATGAAATATGGTAAAACAGTTCTGATCGATATCAAACATGAAACAATGTATAACCAATTTTTCATCAACATTAAAGATCGTAATTTTTTCTGTAAATCTTCTGAGTATAGAGAATATAGAGAAAGTAGTTATTTTTGTAAAACGTTTTACCTATGCAACGTTTTCAATTTCCTTTTGCCCGGTATAGTCTTAAAAACACATAAAATGTTCAGCTTTAGAAAAGGAGCATATATTCGTACTTTGCATGAAAAAAAAAACATTTAAAAAGCATCAAAATATAAGGAATCTGCCATGAATTGTAAAACAAATTAACTTCCATGAAACTTTGCTATGGACCTAGATATGGATACGATAATATATACATATAAAAATATGAAGCTACTCTCTTTAAAACAAGCCTTGCCCCAGTTAAACGTACCTTATCTAAAAGATGCACAGATTCTCTGCAAATACCACTCTTAGCTAGTATAATGAAAATGATTTGGCTTTTGGTATTATCTTGGATACACTGAAACAGTCCAGGTATCCTATGCAGATTGTTACGTCAAGGGTAACAATTTCTTGTTACAATAAATAAAAGTAACAGAAAGACAAACCAGCAACTATTAACAATAACAAAGTTCTATTCATGAATTTAAGTAACAATTCAAATACCTTCAAAAATGTCAAAGAGCCGTAAAATCCAATAATATGTAAAAATAGTTCAAATCCTGTCCAGGTCAAATTTAAATCCAATCAGAATAAATTCCACAATGTTTCACACAGTTCAAAAGTAACTTTAGTATGTCCAAAAATTATAATTCCTTACTTCAAAGATAACTTTTTAAATCCTCACATTTTTAGTAAATCCGTCAAATAATCCAAATATCCAAACTGGTAATATTTTGTTATTAAGAAATACAGGAAAGTTTTCATTAATATCTACCATTTAAGTTCCATATTCTAAGTTCTATATTCTAAGTTCTGTTCTGGTGTCAGAAAACATCCTATTTAATATATCATGAAAGGTTCCAAAACTTTAATGTAACACTATAAGAATAAAAAGAACATTCTGGCAAAAACAAGGACAATCCTTTCTAAAAATAATTGTTACACACTGTTAATCAGTATTTTGGTAGAATTTTCTGGAACATAGTAGAAATTAAAAGAACTTATTTACATGAAGTCTCAAAACTAAATCAGTAAACAATGATTCATCAATAAAGTAGGGGAATGACATATACATAACAAGATTCATCGGCAAATACATTTTCTAAATGTCTTAGATTTCAGTAGAAGTTCAAAGATGTTTAGTTACGCACTCCGTATCATTTTCGATTCGGGATGAGCGGGATATATACTCAACAAAACTCATACCGCTCCCTTCATATTTGGCACAATTTTTCATAATACTTAAGTAAGTTGATGGAATTCCTCGCACATTTAGAAAAATGTAGAATATGTGACATGTTAGAATTTCGTCAAAAACAAGTAATGCTCTGGTCCCATGTTCACAAAGCATTTTTCGGTCTCAGCAGAGTTTTTTTTACTATAACGTCAAAAATTAATACTAATTGAACCTTACCACTTAAGACTGGATAGTCACTTGAAAACAGCAATTAATTGATTATTTATTTTTAAACATGCAATTTTGATATAAAGGGCAAAAAAAGTTTCATTATAAAACAAAGCTGATACTTGTTTTGTGAACATGGGGTCAAATATCAAGAGTAAGTTCTGGTATGGAAGCCAGCAACACAGGTTTACTGACCAAAGTTATAATCATAGCTCACATGAGAAGCCTGCATTATTCTTATTTTTATCCGTGAGTACAGTAAGACCCGAGGTAACCCTCCAGACATTGTTTCATGCATGGGCGAATACCTTGGCAGAACCACCAACCTTCCATAGGCCAGCTGTATGACTCCCACACATGAAGAATTCTACAACCCAAAGTGGAGGTTTCAAACTATACGAGAGGTGTCCAGCTTATACCTAAACATAAGCTCAATGATCTGCATTTTTTTTGGAACAAATTAAGAAATAATGTATAGAAAAACCGTGTTTTACCGTTGTTAATACACGGAAAGAGGTTATACGTCGGCAGAATAATTTCACGAGGGCATAGCCCGGGTGAATTATTCTACCGACGTATAAGCGATTTTGAGTGTATAAGAGCTATTTAAGTAAAACACGTTTTTTCTATACATTATTTCAATTCTAACAGATCTATGTCCTTTATCTAAAACAGTAGAAAAATGTAGTAGCGCTCTTTCTTGGTTGCAACAAAAACAATGACGTCATCGCACGTTAACACTTTAAGATTCCACTTATACCATAGGCTATTTTGGCTTCGTACAGAGTCTTTAGAATTAATTTGTAGGAACAAAAATGGCTCTCCTAGTCAGTCGAGTGTTCGTTTAGATGTATGGTTATATGCACTATCTTCACAGAACACCAAATATTATAGCGAAGCCAATTGGAAATAGACACTAGACATATTTTCCCATGAATTGTCCAACACAAAAAAGATTAAATTCTCTTCTAAATAATGTGGTTTGTTTTGGTTTATTTGATAAAAAAAATGAATCTCAGTATTTCCTTAAAACAAGACTATCTTGACGGAACACCAAATATTACAGCGAAGCCACTTGGAAATAGACACTAGACATATTTTCATGAAATGTTCACAAAAAAAAAAAGATAAATCTCTCCTAAATAGTGGTTTGTTTGGTTTATTGATAAAAAAAATGTAATCAGTATTCTAAAAGCAAGACTATCTTGACGGAACACCAAATATTACAGCGAAGCCATTGGAAATAGACACTAGACATATTTTCCCATGAATTGTCCAACACAAAAAAGATTAAATTCTCTTCTAAATAATGTGGTTTGTTTTGGTTTATTTGATAAAAAAAATGAATCTCAGTATTTCCTTAAAACAAGACTATCTTGACGGAACACCAAATATTACAGCGAAGCCACTTGGAAATAGACACTAGACATATTTTCCATGAATTGTCCAACACAAAAAAAAAAGATTAAATTCTCTTCTAAATAATGTGAAGTTTGCTTGGGTTTATTTGTTAAAAAAATGAATCTCATTATTTCCTTAAAACAAGACTCCAGCACAAGAAATAAACTCTGCTGCCAAAGAATCAAACTTAAAGATCTTCAGTTTCGCACGATCATTGACGCCCTTTCTTACGTAGCACAGCTGCCTTTGTCCGTAGGTTCTACCCTAGAAATAACAGAGTCATTTCGAATCCGATCGCACAATTTTTATACAGTCGCCAGAGACTTAACATTTATTTGTTGATTATGCAGTGTAGAGCTGTCGAACCACCGTGCATTTTTTTCCGTATCTTTGCCTCCTAAATTTAGAGAAAAGATCGCGGATAGATGTTTCGAGGGAGACTTCTTACCTGGATGGCATTAATTAGTATTTATGTCGGTACATTGACTTTTGAGATCAAACAAGAAATGTACTTAGCAACCGTATGTTCTGCAGCGTAGGTCGATTTTGGAACGTCTCCTAAATTCCACCTACGCTAATTTTGTTGCACTTTTACACAATTTTATAGCGATTATCTGATAATTAGGTTTACAGAAATGTTATATCCGACTTAATTTATAGCTTTTTTCATATTTTTTTAATGAAGAGTTAGTTTTCAATGGTCAAATTTGCCACCTATTTTCGCGCGTACAACCTGAAAAAAATATATTAAAAAGTGAATTTATCAAGAAGCAAGCTTTTGGTTTGGTCTAGATTGAAACCTGTTTATTGCTCTGTGAACCTCTTACAGACTCACCCTATATCTTAAAACCTTGGTTTATATCCACTGACTTCAAATCACTTGCCCCTCATCGATGTGGGTTCGAGCCTCACTCGGGGCGTTGAATTCTTCATGTGAGAAAGCCATCCAGCTGGCTTACGGAAGGTCGGTGGTTCTACCCAGGTGCCCGCTCGTGATAAAATAATGCACGGAGGGGCACCTGGGGTCTTCCTCCACCATTAAAGCTGGAAAGTCGCCATATGACCTATCATGTGTCGGTGCGACGTTAAATCCAACCAAAAAAAAATATCCACTAACTTATGAGTTCGAGGTTAAAAAGGGCCTGATAAAGGAGGCAAGTTTTCTTTCGCATGAGGAAACGTTTCTGGTATAAAAGACAAAAAAGGTCAACTTAATACATCATTTTGTGAAGAATTTCACGTAATTCAGTATAGTTTTTTTAAACGGAACAGAACATACATTTATTTGTCTAAAGCATATATTAACAGCTTATTGACATGTACGTGAACAGTTACAAACTGACGCTAATTAACATTGAAGTATTATGTGACCCACTACCTTAAAGGTCCAATGCATTGAATGTAGTTTGCTATTTTGCAAGGATTATTACTGAAAAACTAAGCTGTATGTATAAACCACTTTTTGTACAGTTTATGATAAAAACAAAATGTCAATAAAATTACATTTTTTTCAGTGTTTATAGGAAACCTTTTACATAGATGAATGTTTATCAGTCAGTATGCCTTTTTCCGTGTATACCTTTTAAAGAGCTTAAAAAGCTGTTTGATACACCCATTCCGTAATAATGATTTCCGTTGTTGTTTTTAAGAAATAATTTATAGCAAAAGAGAGCTTTAACACTATTTATGCACGATGGGCAGTTATTATTAAATAGTTCTTTCTTAATATACATGTTTTAAATAATTACACAGATGTTTCCATATGAAAATTTCATTTTAGACTTTGAAATTCAAATGATGCACAAACTTCAAATGTCAAAAACTTTCTGTTTCCAATACTGGAGATATAGAACTCATATTAGACTCGTGCAAAATAAATTAAAAATGCACGAAGAGTTCAGTTATGAGTGTGATTCAAAACTGACAGTAAATTATTTACGCATAACGTCGGTCATTCCACCAGTCTTTCCAAATCCTTTCTTTAATATATTTAGATTAATTATTTAGATATTTCTTTATTCAGTTCAGTTTTGTCTAAAGTATCAAGCTAAGACTAGTCAGTTAGCCATACGGAACTTCTGATTGAGGTTATAATGGGCAATTTATCTCATGTATACAGAATGATTGTCTGAGATAAATCTCAGGTATATGCATAAAGAGTCATCAAAGACTCCAGCAGTTTTATTCATGTTGTCTTATATTGTGATAATCATTGATGTTAGTTGCCTACCGGTTTAACACAAGGGAGATTATAGGTTTGCCGTCTGTCCATCTGCCTCACTCTGTCGGTCTGTCCAACCACCCGATGCCCGTGCACAAATCTGGATCCGACGATAACTTTAAACGTTTGTGAGAGATTTCATTGATGCATAAGATCAATGGGGATAATGTTGCTACGTCAAATCTTTGCCAATTACGCTCTATTATCACATTACAAATGCAATGAATAACAAACCTCTGTGTAGGAAAAAATATCAAATGTTACAGATTGTCTCAATAAAAATTGATGAATCTAGAAAAAAAAAATATGTCTGAGTTGGGAATCGAACATGGGTTGCCTAGGCAATAAATATTTTCTACCATTTTGTCCAATACACCACGGAGCGTATTTAGCGACCGTTCATATAAAGCTTTATAATTAAGGGAGTTTATATTTGGCACCCTGTGACAAAAGTTCTTGAATTATCAATGGAAAAGTACGTAAGTAAAAAGAACATATTCTAACGTGTTTCCATAACAATGATCTTCCAGCAACTAAGATCAAAAGCCTCTAAGACATATAGCAATAATATCCTGATTTTTTTTTCTTTTTGCTGTGTTGTCGTGCGATCTTAATAACATTCGTCAATGTCTCTTTCGGTACTGTGAACTGCAAATATACAACACAAAATCTTGGAATAAAATAGAATCATAAACGGTTTAATTAAGGTAGAAGATATATCTTCACCACTATCTCATCGGCAGCATTATCGGCTGCAGTGTCAGCGGTGTTGTAGTTTTCTTATTAGTTTTCTTCATAAATATCTAGAAACAATTTGTCTGACAAGTAAAACTAATAAATCGGATAGAATAATAGCATCAAATAAAAGGTGGCTACGTACGTATACAATAAAACTGATTTTTAGTGAAGGGAAAGGGTGCTTTCGTCGTTATATAACCCAAAGATAAGCACGGGGAAAATCCGCTGGTATCCCGCGAAATCGTAACCGTAGTAAAAAGAATTTGCATTAATACTATATTTTCAACAAAACTATAGTTTCATTTCTTATAAAGAATAACTAAATGTTGCTATGGCAAAAATGTTTTGAAAATGTTACCCAAATGCCCGCCCGCAAAATATTTTCATGAAACTTGGTATGGTCGTAAAAGTCTATACGGAGATGATGTACATTCTTTTATTTTGTTGCCAGCCTTTTTCATTTTGTTAATGTGCCGACCCGAGTCTGTATGTATGTATGTCCTTCAGTCACAAAATGTTGATCCTACTGTAATTTTAAATTCATGAACCTGGTTTTTACAGTTTCAGTTTCAGTTTATTGGCAAATCGGCAAATACATTTGCCTTTGGCCATCTAACAAATATCAAAGTGAATATGGCCAAGACATATATAACATATATAACACAATCATAAATCATACAAATGGCGAGCATTTTAGAGTGTTTACAGACAGCTCATTAGGGTACATTGTTTAAAAAGTCGTTTAAGGGGAATGCGCAAACCAAATGAGCCGTGCCATGAGAGTGGGTTTGCGACCAGCTTGGATCCAGACCAGGCTGCGCATCCGCGAAGTCTGGTCAGGATCCATGCTGTTCGCTTTCGAAGTCTATTGCAATTAGGGAAACCGTTAGCGAACAGCATGGATCCAGATGCGCAGGCTGATCTGGATCCATGTTGGTCGCAAACCCACTATGTTGGTTTTCTCATGGCGCGGCTCAAATAATTTTATTTTTGCTTCATCTAACCGTTTGTGCGTGTTATATTATTATTTTGGTAGAGGACATTGATTGCTCGGCAATAGTATTGAATGACTTGTCGGTCACTAATCAGAACTATTGCCCTATGTCTGCAGGACCGAGGTCCAATAGTTTTGACAAATTCATTAAATGTTTTATTATATGATATCATTAAATGTTTTATTATATGATATCAGAAATAAATTATCATACTTTTTTCTTTTAAGTTTAGACTTAAACCCAGCCAAATTTAGTGTTAAACTTTGGACCGGCGATTTATATCAGGGGTCATGCCATCTTCATATTTGGCATGTAATAGAGTTTTTCAGAAATCATGATTTAATAGTTTCGTGGATATACATTTATGATGGAAAACAAATACATCTAGACATAGATAGATACGTTTACAGAATATTACTGTCGATTCTGTATTAAAATCATACTAACACGATACTGTATAAAATCCTGAATGACCGTGTAGTGCATAACAACTCGTTATTTCTGACATATAGATAGGAATTTTACCCTCCCTCCTAATATTTCTAGAAAAGAGTATAATCACCCCTATAACAAACACATATGAGGAAGCCATTTATATGCACAGCTTTGGCAGTTTTGTATGAAGCATCATTTCTTAAAAATGAATAAAATCCATTCACCTAAGTCTCAGTTATTGCAATAAATGCCCACAGGTTCTCGGACTAAATGAGTAAGGTATGATTTACGCAAAAAACTGATCCAAATTTCACAAAATTGCAAAAGTTAAGATATTGAATAATGTTCTTTGTTTGATCATATAAAGCTTGAAAATTTTGGCAATGGTCATATAGAGCACACGTAAGATCGCCAGTTTTAATAAGGAAACATTAACACTATAAAAGTGGAGTCTTAATTCAGTAATTGTTAGTTGATAAAGTCACAAATCATGTTATTTTACATATTTTCATGAACTTTCAAAATTTCGAGAAAAAAATGACAAAGCAAAAGAAAGACTGTGTATATAGTGTATTCAAAATAGACAGACTATAGTGATAGACTTTTGGCATAACCAGTAGACATCGACTATTTGCGATTTAAATGCATTTTTTTTTTTTTTGCATAAATGATATAGCAGACAATTTTTACGAGAAAATTTCCCCAGGATATGTTTTATCTCAATTTCACATTAAAATAATAACATTTTTATGTAATGTTATTTCAATTGTATACAATAATATTTAGGCAGTTCTCAAAATATTTGAGAACTTTTTTGCTCAGGCATTTCCGTTATACTTGACGGAAACGAAATTGTAAATCAGTCCTACCGAAACCATCACGAAAAGGAAAAAGAACGAAAAGTTACGCATGCATTTGAAAGGAGAAGTAAAAACACAAGTTTTGTGATAAATTAATAACACGTGAAGCATTGTTTTTACACGTGATAAAATATAAAAATGTTCTCTAGAACAGGTGTACGCTGCGGAAGAAAATGGCGCTCTTTGATGAAGTTTTTTAACCATGCTGTATAAACATACATTATAAAGTGTTTTATAAATTGGAACCAGTCGTAGAAAATGTGGTGGAAAACTATGGGAACAAGATGGACGTTTGACCAGTGGAAAAATATCAGTGACAATACAGATGTTTTAGACTAAAAAAATCATTTAAATACATCAGTGTAATATGAATTTTTGTGCTGGTACCGTATTCACCAATGTTCTTAGACTGAAATTTAGACTTTTTAAAATGTCAGTATTTATTTTTGTCTATTTTTATAGAACAAATGCAGACTTTGGTTAAAATCTGCACGGCTACGTAGATCCTATTGGAATAAAAGGATCTCCTAAGGGTTTGAAGAATAGAATAACTACGAATAAGGTAATTTGGCACTGAATATTTAGTCACTGGTAAATCTAACTATGAATTTCAGAGTAAGGACTTTGGCGAAAATGGACGCTGGAAGTTTAACTATGATGTTAAACTTGTAAAATCCTCAAATACTTATAGCTTCACGCAAAATATATACTTTACATGTAACAAAAAATGCATATGTGAAAATTTGCAGTAAACATATTTGAAAACACCTGCAAAATAATTCCAGAATTGCCAGCAAAATGCCAATGGAATGGCGCAACGCATGAATACTAAGACTGAGGATACGAAAGGTGTTCAACTTATATTTGAACTCCATACAAACAAGCATATATATTCAATAATCTTTCCAATTATCTGTTTTTATTGGAAGATATGTTTGATTTTGATTTTTATTTGTAATAGTAATAAATCACTCTGTAACGCGTAAATAACGACGGCAAAGTTGTATTAATAGTTTGTTGGTAAAGTTAATTCAATCATTCTTCAACTCAAATTAAAAGAAGGTTAAATGGGAATTTAAAAAGCGCTGAGGCAGTCGTCTATTTAGAATTTTCCATATACTATAGGCTACTGGGACTGCGTACAGAGACCTTTGGAGTTCCTATTTTAGTCCAATATCCGATAGATGTATGGCTTGATGAACCTTGGTAACGTGTTAGAATCGAAATAATATATCTCATTTAGTGATTTGCTCTTGAATAAAATCATTGTTTGTCGTTCAGATGCGTTTTATTATATCACGAGTCTTTCGCATCTGAACTCCAAACAGTGATTTATTCAGCGACAAATCACTAAATGACATAATATATTATTTCGATTCTAACACGTTACCAGCAACTTTAAAGTACATCCTTGATGGCATTCATTAAATAATTGCCCGTTTTCAATCAGTTTCTTTTCCAGCGCGCCGCTATGCCGTTTGACGCCATGACGTAATGATTGTGACGTCAGAACAGTAAATTGTTGTATAATAATTCACTGTTTTCAGCCTTCTTTGTTTAATAGGAAAATGAATCGGATCGTGTTAGAATAGAGTATCTTAAATGATAATTATGTAGTTGAAAATTCTTAAATCACCAGAAAATTCGACTTTAGGCCTATATTGATGCAGTAGGCCTACTGGAAAAGTTATAACACACATTTAAGAATTAAATGCTATTTTTTGAGCGTTTGAACGGGTATATTAATCACATTGAGACTTCTTACAAAGCCATGAATCGCGCTAGATTGAGATGCAGTAAGTACCATTGTGGTTTATGCCCGTATTTTTAAACTCACAAAAATAGCATTTGATTCTTATATTTTTTACAGTAGCTTGCTACATAAATAAGTGGGCTGCTTTCTATGAGTGCAAGACAATTAAAATATATTTCAGGATATCTATCTTTTCAACATCTAAATAGAAATGCAAAAAGGGGCCGCACAAGTTTAATTGTAATTCACCTTCCAATGAAAATAGAGTTCCTGGTTTTTATTTAAAATATCGTTGAATCCAGTGAAAAACCTTATAGTCGTGTCGATTCAATTTTGATCTTTACCGTTTTAACCATATAGTTTACTGTTCTTTCTGAAATTCTGGTGTCCAATTTTGAAAGATATTTCGAACGACGCCATTTTTTATTTATTTATTTTTTTTTTTTTTTTTTTTTTTTTTTTTTTGGAAATGACGTGCCAAGTTGCTGTACATGAAAATAACCGCTTATTTCTTTCCATACAAAATATATAGTGAATATACATATAATAATGTGACAATGTATAAATTCACGCAGCAGGTATTTTTTATTCTTTTAAGAAATGAAACTTTTTCCGGTGTTCATGCGAAATGAATGGCGGAATAGTATTGGCAAATCCATGAATCGCGTTCATTTTGTATGAACACCGAAAAAAGTTTCATTTCTTATATTTACATTTCATTTCCTTTCCATTTATAAACAAGATAATAAACAAATTGTACACATTTTGTTGCATTTAATTAACATTAAAATCAGCTTCCCGACCATTCTGTTCACCAGACGGAACAACTGCGACGTCATCTAAGGAACGTTCTCCCTGGCTATACGCGGACGTCGTCAAAACAGCGGCACGTCATCACTAAGCAGTGTTGACGTAACTTTCGCGCCTTTCCTTTTGCTGTTCATAAGAAATGAACGTCAACATTTTCAATGGAAAAGAATTAATCGAATGTAAATATACAAGTATGTTTATTAGCTCCCAGGCATTTACGTTCAGAACCGTAATTGAAATTGCACTAATACATACTTAGCATAAAATGAAAGCATAATACGAAGAAAAAGTAGAACATCAATGACGTCACGTAAAAAAGTGACATATTACGCTTTCTTCCATATAAATGATCCCTTTTTTCAACAGCCGAAGACATGAACTTAGCAGAACAATCGCAGAAAGAGTTTCTATATCCCAGGCTGTATGTTGATGGAATCTTGATTATGTCCGTTATCTATTGAGCCTGTCTACAAGCCAGGGAGAGCAGTCGATGAGCAAGATAAACAATAGATAAGAACATTAAGATGTCGTTCACGCTCCATTCCTGCAATACTGATGGCTTGATTAGAATCTATTGTACTACTTTAGTTTTGTAGTCCCAGTTTAGAGCCAAAGTGAGCAGGCCGTGTACAGTAAATTAATTGAGGCAGATAGGTAAAAATGACGTTATTACGTCAAATGCAATAAATGAATTTTTATTTGATTATATCAGTTAATGTTAAATCAATCGTTTATGGGTATTTATACAAGGTAAAAAGCTATGAGAATAAATATATCGTCTGTTGAAAACCAGACCCTGGTATCTGACCTTTTGGAAATTTTTCAGAAACTTGAAAAAACTTCCTCAAACGTATAAAAATGTTTATTTTTGTACCATTTCTAGTACTTTGGTGACAAATCACATTCTTTAGAAATTAGGAAATGTTTCTACTCATTTGCTCTTAAACTTAGGACAAATTTGGACAATTTTGTTTTGGCATTATAACTTTGGAGTTTTATCAGCATTTTCTTACAGGCAAAACACCTCATTTTCAGATAATATGTTTTGGCTTTAAGCAGATATAACTTTCTTTCTGCGCCTCTCCAGCCAAAACATTTCAGCTAAAGATGCGTGTTTTTGGCATTCATGATTTCTGAAAATCTGATAAAGAATAATACGCCAGAACCTAGTATATGGTCATAACATACTATAGCTTTACATTTTTTTGCGAATATTGTTTGCAAACTGCGGGCCAGTCTATTGCATATACCAAAGCAAAAGTTTGGTTTTAATAAAAAGATGACATAACACGCATTTCCATTGTGCTATATAATAGTATTTATGTATACAATGCTATGGCATTCAAAAAATCACAGATTATCGGACAGAACAGAGTAACTCGGCGTGCGGTGTTTTGGTTGTAATACATATTTATTTTGATTCAAAAAAGTTTGATCTAAAACATAGTAACTTGAAAAAAAAAAAAGGCTTTGATGATACTATATTTTGATCCTTCAAACAAATCTGTAAATATTTCACGATTGATTTCGGACCATTATACTTGAAATCTTCATATTAGGTAAATATGCATTTTTACATTTTATTACGTGTCACAGAACTTAAATCTAACATAAAGTAGCATACACGAGTAGTTTACGCCTATGGTATATACTGAAAATCTTATGGTATTCACCCAGTAAGTAGTAATTTAAAAGATATTATCGCATTAGTACATGATGAAGTCAGTAGTCATTATAAATTACATTTATATCATACTTCTTGCACTCTGTAGTCATTACACAGAAATATCTTTTATCATACTTGGTGCCTTTGCTAGTAATAATAAACATGTAGGTCTCGTCAAAAAGTAATATGAGTTACATAATAAATGGTAAGTAATATGATTTACATAATAAATGGCATCTATTGAATACCTTATTATTCACCCAGTAAGTAATCATTTAAAAGACACTATTGCATTCGTACATTATGCAGTCAGTAGTCATTATAAATTTATATTATATCATACTTCTTGCAAATCGTAGTCATTACACAAAAATATCTTTTATCATACTTGTTGCTATCGCCCGTTATTAAAAATGTAACCATGTAGAAAAACTGTAACATATACATCTCCTCAAAAGTAATACATGCTTCCTTTACATAGTTCATTAAAACACGGATGGCTCTGCACCCATACTTCTGCTATAAAATATTTCAGTTATAAAAAGAGATTGTAGCCGTTAATAGAACAAGGTAATTATCTACAACACAAGAGCTATTGCTGTTTTGTAAATATATTAAGACTGCACTGACATGAAGTACTGTGAAGTACCTTAGTGTATAAAGGTACTTGTGAAAGTATATTATACTTGGTTCCAGTCATAGTATAAGCATATACTGTTCCTTATCCATGTCAGTATCATCATCCGTTTCCTGTCTATCTGGTTCAGGCAGACGTTCCTTAACACCCTGGCCAGCAGATAATCCTTTGTAGTAATCATGGAATACCATAGGAATTACACTTTGCTTGCACAAAGACATTAAGTCCTTTTTCTTTGCACTTGATATTGGGAGCTTCCCTTTATATAAAGGTTGAATGTTCTCATTTGGACGCTTCCTTCCAAGAAGCTTTACTTTCTCGAATTCTTCAGCTTCATCAAAATTGTACTTGAATTGGCACATCTCTGTCTCAGACTTTATAAAACGCATCCATTTCATTTGTTTCCATCTTGGCTTTTTTGCCACTTTCAGTCTTAGAATTTGCTTTTGTTCTTGCTGATTTGAAATCTTTGAAGTCATAGAATTTTAAACTTACAACATTGTAAGGGGTTTTCCTCCTGGCCATTGATATAACTGTTTCCCATTGACTTGGAACAAAGAGTTTTGTCTTGAACTTAGCAAATTCAATTGCCGAGTGCATGGAGTCGCATTCCATATGCGTATGTCCACTCTCCAAAAACTTGTGGTCAATGATTTTCAATCCTTGTATTTTTGTGACAGAATTAAGGAGGCAGGTTGCAACTATCTGATTTCTATTTTGCCCAGCACATGCATCTGAGTATAGTATTACATGCTCTACTGGTGACTCCAAACTCGAAAGGTACAGATTCAAACATGTTGATATCTCATTTGATCCTCGTTTTCCATCTGTTTCTGACCATAGGTAACATGTTGCTTTTTTGTCACCTGCACTATTGGTGGAGAGATTATAACAACAAAGTTTTCTCATATAGTACATCAAGCTGACAAGGGAACATGGCGTATACAAGACTGACTGTAAATCAAATGTTCAAGTTTTAACTTTGCTATCCTGTCTTGCAATATGGTTATCTTTCTGTTTTTGTTCTCTAGCCACTTTCTTTCTTTCTTGATGCAGTTTGTACTCTTCTTCTGTTTTTCATCCAATGTTCCATCTGTTCTTGCATTTTCATACTTGTTACACAAAGTACACTGGTCTTTTTTTGGAACATGAATGACAGGTTGTATTCGTTATTAAAAACTTTTCTATATATTGGCTCATTCGCGGCTTCTGACTGATTTTCTTTACATTTTGAAACATATTCTTCATACATTTTCTTGATATTTAAGTTTGGTGCAAGAAACTGCCTGTTGGTAGACTTTCTAACATAATGACTTTCCATGGTTGGAAATGATTCTATGTGATTTCTGATCTCTTGCAGTTTTGATTCACAAGTTTTATTCGGAGCTCTATGTCTTCCACGTTCGTCCCTTCCTTGAAAATGTCCAGACATCTTTTTTGTAAGAGCATGTGCTACAATTGCTTCACTTATGCTTAATATTTTCAAAAAGAACTTTTTGCACACACGAACTCTGTGATTATTTACTTCCATAGAATATATCCTCATTACTTGCTTTTTCTTCTCAACTTTGTTCCAATCATCGTCTAAATATGGTTTTGTGTTTTTCTCATATACATTTGAACAGATAAAATCCTTTTACCTTTCATAAGAAGCAAGCCCATAATAGAAGTCCCTGATGGCACACCGTTTCTCAAATGAAACTTTGTCATTCCATTTGTATTTGCATTTTGTGCAGTCACATTCTTGAACTAACTTTCTTGATATTTTCTTACCAGAACTGGATATATATTCTTCACCACTGATTCTAAGTCTTTTCCTAACATTTTTCTTCCAGTTCTCCGGTGTCGATTTTCTCTTTCTGAACAGTTTCTTTTTCATTGGGGATACAAATTTTGCAGCCTTTTTCGGGGTTTGATGCACAGACACACTGCTAATGCTAGAATCAGGTATGTCAGTACTTGCACTTGGTAATGGTGTGGCTACAAACTGTTCAGAGTCACCATGAGCAAGACTTATGCAGGCATCATAATGTTCTAGAAATGCCTGGGATTGAAATATATGCTAATTTTATTTCATTATGATTGTCATTTGCCTTTAAAGTTGGTTCAACAATAATCTTTTGTTGATCTGGTTTGCTAGTGTATATCGTAACTGAACAGTTAGCATTGTTTGCCAGTACCAAAGGTAAGAGATCTGCTACTTTGCTTGATCAATATCCATCATTCTTAATATTTTCTATTTCAGAGAGATATTCAGCAACAAATTCCTCCTCTTTTTCGGGACCATACTTGTCTATTAAGAACCCCATATATTCCAATGCATTTTCTTCTAAGTGGGTACACATTGAGTTTCTTAGTTGAGAATGTGATTCTGATATAAGGTCTGAATAGCATGCTGCTTGGAAAAAACAGTTCCCATCGGCAGGAACCTTATCCCGTTTAAGTCCTTCATCATTTAAGCATTGGTCTAAACGCCCTTCGTTTCCTGCTATTAACGTTTGTCTCATTATTTCTTCATTATAGCTCAATGTCTTCAAGCGCTCTACATCTGCCTCTCTATCAGAATGAGCATGAATGCTTGATACTGCCTTGCGCTGTTTTCTGGTTGTATAAGGCATTTTCTTTGAAGTTAATTTCTGAACAGTTTCATTCCATGATTTCTTCACCAGTTTTTCCTTTTTGTAACGTTTTTTGCTTGAATCTGACAACTTCCCTTATTAATCACAAAATGACTAAAAAATGTCATTCTTGAAAACAAAACATACACTCCTGAAATCTGATATACCATGTTATCAACACCAGTTAGCCCTTTTAGAGTTCAAAAGAGAGCTGTTAAAATGTATCATTGATAACTGAGACAATCTGGCATTTGAAAATTGCAGATACTGTCCTTAATCTCCCAAAACCAAAAACAATTAACCGTATGTATCACAGTCTGGCAGATAAAATATGGCAATATTTGACTAGTAAACATTTCGCATTTCCAGATGCTAGGTTGTGGCATATTGAGAAAATAATTATAATTCATTCTGATGAATGCCATAGGATACTACCACCAAATGATATGTTCTGGTTTAAATGTATGTTTCATATACTCAGATGTTAATGAAAACCAAACCCTTGTATGGGTGAATGATACAATCTGGCATGATAGTTTGCCACATAAGTTGAAAAAAATCATAGTATCTATGTATGCTTGGTTCTGGCTGAAGAAAAGATCGATATTTTGAGATACGACATTTGATCTCTGATCAATAACTCGAAAACGAATAAAGATCTAGAGCTCAAATTTTCACACAATACGTATTTTTGATGTAAGAAACAGAAAATACGAAAACCCAAATTTCAGAAAATTTGCTAGATACCACCCTCTGGTTTTTAACGGACGATATGTATTATTCTTCTTTGATACAAGTGTGCAGTTAGAATAGTTATAAAGTGTAATTACCTTAAGTAAATCTTGTTATATCCAAGTAAAGAAAATCTTCAGTCAATGATTTTTTATTTTCATAATCAATTTTAAATACCTTTCGTTTTCAAAAGAAAGCCGAGTTGCAACTATGTATAAGTACTAATATTCAATATAGTTCATATCCAATGTCCAAGCAAACGTCCCGAATCCGCAATACCTATACATTGCGTTTCAAAGATCTCTCTCATGTTCACATGCAAAGACTAAAAAGTCTAAAATAAAATCTAATTCTAACATGGCTCGATTTGATTGCCAGTTAAACAAAGAAGAAAGTCAAGCCCTGTATATTTAACAAATAATGTATAGAAAAACCGTGTTTTAACGTTATTAATGCACGAAAATAGGTTATATGTCCACGGAATAATTTCACGAGGGCATAGCCCGAGTGAATTATTCTGCCGACGTATAAGACGTAAAAAAAAAATTGTTTGTTTCCGGTATCCCGACCTATTCTAAATTTTTGGCCCGACCCTAAATGTTTTTATGGCCTTGGAGAATTTTTTTTCAACTTTTTAACAAAAAGTTGCAAAACTGCACTTTTTATGCTTTAAACATGGCCAGTGATGTTAGAAATCAACTTACTGATGCTCTAAAGGCATAACCCCCTTATTTGTATTCATTTTTTGACATAAAAATAATTTCCGAAAAGTCTCCCTTAATAAAAAAAATTTCCAAAAAAAATAATTTTTCCGACCTACCTACCCTAATTTTTTTGAGCATGTTACCGGAAACAAAGAATTTTTTTTTTAGGCCTAACAGATGTTGAATGTATTAATTTCAGTTTTCATTCTGACATGGTCATTGATATACTTTAATAAATATTTTACCGGACTTCATTTACGCGAGGAGTAATGTATCGGACGTCATGTGGCAATCTGACGTCATAATTGACGTCATAATACTCTCTTACCGGTCCGCGCGTCAACTGTTGTCTATCGCAGATTATACAGAGCTTCATTTTCTTCTTTGTTTAACTGGAAATCAAATCGAGCCATGTTAGAATCTGAGATAAACAACGGTTGGGGCGCGGACCGGTAAGAGAACATTATGACGTCAATTATGACGTCAAATTGTCACATGACGTCCTGTTATTTTCTACTCGAATAAATGAAGCCCAGCATAATTTGCACCAAAATATTTCAATGACCATGTATGAATGAAAACAATCAAGGCCTTCTTGTGATTTGTCGTCTAATTTACCACAGTTCATCCTTCATATGCTAAGATATCAAACCACTCGGAATAACGCTCTCGTGATTCAATTCCTGTGCATCTGAACTCTAAACCATGATAAATTTGTTAAATAAAAGCGTCGTTTTTTAAGACTATAATACATGTTCATGCATCTGCACTCCGGTTGATAAAAAAGAACTAAACCCTAGGAAAGGAACCCTCAGCCCAATCCTCAAGCTTTTTATTAGAAGACATTCACTCCAATTATCGCTCCTATGCGTAACGTTAAAATGAGCCCAGTCCCTAATGGCGAAACTTCCAAAATTACTCCCATTCCATAATTATGCACATTTGCAACGCATTTTTCCTCTACAAAAATTCGGCTACCAAGTTGCATTGCTATCATTTTAGCCATACAGCACTTAGCAATCTTTCAAGTTCGAAGTATTTCATAAAATTTCCTAGATCGAAAACAGCATTATATGATAGGTCATTCTCGGTTGGTGGTCCCAAGATGTAGAATGAACTCCGCATCGCGAAACTCCAACACCTTAAACTATATCTTTTAAATGAATCTAGATCTATGTATCAAACAATCTCGATTTTTTTTTCAATTCCCGTTACATGTTTTTTGCATATTTGCTGGTACAGATCTATAGGTATTGTAACCTCCACGGGATAGTGTGTAGTATTCTCTTTTTTAATAATAAGTAATGGCACCATTAACCAGGTGGTTTGAACCTCTATATGCAGCCCGTGTTAAGGAGAGCGGTGGTCTAGTGGATAAGGTGTCGGCCGCTCAATCCAGGGGTCGTGGGTTCGAGCCCCACTGGGGTCACGACCATGACTTCTCATATGACACCAGTACTGGTTTTTCCAGGAAGCGGACTTGAGAGTGGTAACAATAAGCTTAAAGCTTTCACCACAATCGAGCTAAAACAAATTAGTATAAACTAATATGCAGCCCGTGTGGGCGTACCATGTAAGGCTTTAAGCACTGATATCCGGATATAGGGGTAAGGGTGCTGTAATGGCTGTTCGTTTCCATATTTCCTGATTCGTGCATTCCATTTCTCTGCCACCACCATCCACAATATCATTTATAGGTGTATACTGTTCATTCTTCCTATATTCTCATGTGTTCTCAGACAATGTAAGTTTCACGAAAGTCATTCTTATATACATTTATAAATTCATTATTCTCTACACATCTTCTTTTGACTACTTTTTACTTAGTTTATTTAGTGGCATTGCTTTCGTTTTATTCCCTTCTTATCTAATCAATTATGTATAATTCATATGACAATTCTGTCACATTTTTTTCTTTCTTATTATTTTTTCTTTTTTTTTTTTTTCTTTCTTATATATTTTTTCTCTCTTTATGTCTTATCACAAAGTGCAATAGCCTTGCAATGTTCACATTTTTTATATCATTTTTTTCTTTAGACAATTTCTGTTATTACATGGGTGTAATAATAACAATATTATTTCTTTAAATGTAATCCGACGCTTTCGCGTACTTTTCTCACTTAAATTAACAGTTTTTAGAGTTTTGGTGTGCGGATTACAAATTACATTTATTTTTTCACCACTTGTACATAATTCTATCTTACTTTAACCTCTGTTCATTGTACTACATACTGTTTGTGCCACTAAGAATTAATTTGTTCATAATACGTTATTTTCACTTCACTGTCTATGTTACGTACTTGGGATGAATTTTTACATTATTATGCTAGAGGACCGTAATATGAGCTGTGCCATGAGAAACCAACGTTGTGGGTTTGCGACCAGCATGGATCCAGACCAGCCTGCGCATCCGCGCAGTCTGGTCATGATCCATTCTGTTCGCTTTTAAAGCCTACTGCAATTAGAGAAACTGTTAGCGAACAGCATGGATCCTGACCAGACTGCGCGGATGCGCAGGCTGGGTGGATCCATGCTGGTCGCAAAGCCACTATGTTGGTTTTTCCCATGGCACGGCTCATATTATGTTAGACTGGCTATAGCCATCTATGTTATCCACTTAAATAAATGTATTACTGTTATTATTATTATTATTATTATTATTATTATTTAGCCTTGTAAGATGAGCGTATGATATCTTTGGCCTCCCTACAAAGGATTTGAGAATATAATTTATTTACTGTTTAAATTATGTATATTTATTTTATAATTTCTGCGCGAAGATGTTTTCCCAACATGATGCGAGTACCGATATTTGTACAAATGCAACTATATTCATCTTACTCATTAATCATTTGTCTAGATCAAAGGCTCAATGATCGGACATTCTCACATTCGGATACCAGGGGTGAACAATTAATTACCTATTAGCAAATTTACTGCTTGCTGCTCATTGATAGGGACAGATTAAGATAACATTGTTGATTACTTATGTCACAGACATGTTTCGAGATGGAATGATTAACGGTATCAACTGCAGGGTGTTCACACACACGAGAAAAACGTGAAATGTGATTGATCTCCTCTCTATCGATGAGATGTATAAGTTATGACCACAGCAGTACAAAATGCTCAAATTACTCTCACCATTAAAGAGACTCAAGATATATTGGAATAGCATTGACGTAGCAATGTGTTATACAAGGATGTTACTAGGAATCACTTTTTTTATCAGTGTGTTCTCATTTGATCTTCAATCCTTTAATTTGGATAAAAAAAATAACATTAAAGGTAGCAGGTATAAAATATATTTGAAAATAAAATTATAGATTATATTGCCGTCGGTTACATGTAAACTTGAAGTAAAAGAATTGGGTGAATTTTCCAGTTTTGATAGAAAGAAATTTTACAGTCTAAGTATAACATAAAACCGTTCTGCCTTCTCCTCATTTTCCTCGTAGTTAAATTCCATTTATTAAGTGAAATCTTGGTATTATGCTTTTATGATAAAATATTAAACTTAATTAATACCTAATCTCTTGTAAATAAATAAAAAAAAACACATTTAAAACACTCATTTTACAAAGACAAGTTCAAAAGAAAAATGTAACAAGGTATGGAAAAGAAAAAGGTATCTACAACTAAACTGATCGAAACGGTGTATCAGCCAAAAGTTCAACAATGAACTAGTATATTAAATTTTACTGGCTAAATGTTAAAGTGACATAGGAGTAGGCAAAACTACCGAAATACGCCCTTGAGTTCCACGAAAAGTTTTTACTTCAGTTTCAGATTTATTGGCATATCGGCATATACAGTATACCTTTGGCCATTTACAAATATAAAAAGGATGGTCAAGATATCACAAAATATACAGTGTACTAATGTACGCGAATGCGTTTGTTTAGTACTCGCTCGCAGATGGGATTAAACGATAAATGTATCTATTTACTCAGAACTTGAAATATAAAGGGTATATCAAATTTTGAGAAGCAGCAAAAGTAGTGAAAATCGGTTACACCTTTTTCAGAGCCGACGGTACTTCTGGGCGTGGTACTAAAATCACGCATGTACGGATTGTTAGAATCAGAATATACTGTAAGATAATAATTCCACTTAAACACGGAGCTGCATTTATCAATTTTCGCGCTGGTGTCTCCCCTTTTACTACTGGAAACATGAATGTTTGTAAACGTAATGGCTGAGGACCGAATGTGTCATTTATGTAGCGTTCCCGAAGATGAAGCCCATGTTTTGCTAAACTTTCACCTGTATGAAGACTTGTGTAATGTTTGATATTGAAGTCAACGTTCCATATTTTAATTGCAAACCTCTTCATGAAAAATTAGCGTTTCTTTTTACACACCATTTAATACATGGTTGTGCTTTCATTGTTTTCAATGTTTTATTAAGATGCAACGTTTATTTAATATTTATCAAACTTTTTTTTGGTTTGTAACATTATATCTTATTATATATGAGTAGTAGTTGTTATAGTACATTCGATATGATAAATGTTGTTAGTGTTCAGCTCTCTCTGTTATTTTAAATTTGTGTATTTGTAGTAGCTTTTTACATATAAATCTTCTAACATTTCAAGTCACAGTTAACATTTGCTTCTCATTTTTTATCATGTTTATGTTCATTTGTATGCGTGATATGTGTGTTAGTTCTGTTATATGAGTCACTATGTACCTATTTTGAGTTCATATGTTTTAATAATATACATAGAAGAGACTAAATAAATAAATACATGATATTTGTGAGAAAAAAATCACACACGATAAACCTCGATTATAATTTCAACATTTCAGTAGCTTCTTAGATACGATACTCCTTTCGAACTATTTATTTTGTAATTTCAATTGTTGGGATCTATCTGCTTTGCAAAACTGACTTTTTGAGTTTACAATAACTTGGCAGATTTCATTTTTAGTCTGAAATTTTCTAACATTAATCCAGTGTCATAATATAGCGGCATTAATTTTCACCTTAGTACGAAAAAGACATTTTTTGAGAAAATAAGGGATGAGAACGCCAAGCCAGCATCATGGTCGACAGATATATGTAAATTTTAGTGTCGCTGAAAGATTAAAGTGTTGCCTCAATGTTCAGCATAATGAAAACTCTAATGAGTTCCAGACATCAAAAGAAGAGGAATGAAAATAAACACTTTTCTGTGAAATCCGCAACAGCCTCGCTGAATTCTCGACCAATCGTCAGAATTAACCTTACACAAGAAACGCCCAGGAAATATCATTGCGCTTTTAAGAGCCAATTACAGGATGAGTTCCATATGAAAGTAGTCCGTATGTCTGGTTTTATGTCATGCGCAGTGAAGCGCTAAGGAAAAAGTCTGGAAACGCAATTTTTCACTTTACTGATGATTTCTTTGAAATGATGGTTAAACCAAAGACGCAAATGGACTTAAAAGTAATTATTTCTGAAATTAATGACTTTAGGAGTTTTCAAAGCGCTCATTGGATATAATTAATCTACAATTCGAATTGGACTATTTGTGTAATTTATGGAATTTCGTTTTAAAAACAATTTGGTGATGTGAACTGTGTAATGGCCAATATCTTGGTCTAGATGCTTGTTTGGTCAAAAAAAGTCATTAAGCGGATTGAATTCATGTGTTGATAATTTAGAAACTGGTTGATATGCAAATGGATTTGGCAGTAACATATAATTTATTACTCCGCTAATTCAGGGTGTTCCAAGGTGTTCGGGAGACAATTAAACATTGAAAAGAGATCATCATTATCATACTCGTGTGTAAAACAGGTCTGAAGAATGGATCAGCATCACATCTACCGTATGAATGTATCTGCCTTGAATCAAGGTTCGAGCACTTTTCAGCCAAATTATGACATATCTACGTATTATTCGAGACACGATGATTTTACTGGGCAAGTTTGCGAGTCAAAACTTTTGCATCGTTCTCAGGCATACTCCTTTCCATACAATTACGGACATTTTTCGCAAATGTGGAACGCTCCGCCGTTTCATTCGAACTACCAGTTATCAAATCATATTCCAAGCTCAAAATTAAAGATGTATTCAGAGGGTGTAGACACATATTCAGCGCTAAACGGAACCGAGATATCCGGACAGTCGTCGAAATGGTACAAAAATCCAGGCTTTCATGATGAAAGCCATAACGTTTCTGGGAACAGTGACAGTATAAGCAGACCTGTAGGTGTGACCGAATGCTCGGGAGAAGAAGCTGACGTCAAGCAGACAGTAACAAGGGACGATAACTCCACACAAGAGACACGTAAGTTTGTGACGCAGTATGGTTAAAAGTCTAAAACTGCTTCCAGTAAAATTGTGGTACGTATGCGAAGCAGGCTTTGAATAGAAAGAGTATTAACTTCCTTTTATTTCTTATCCTTGGTAAAATGAATTTTGCCGTTTTTCAAAAATTTAACCTTAAGATTTAGCGTATACTTTTCCTAACTCAGTATACTGTTTTACCTCCATTTTACATTAAAGTTTGTTTTTTTGCATATTCAGTGAAGTAAATTGACGTTGATACTTATGTCCCTGACGTAATAACTTAAAAGTCTTATAAAATGCCCCTCGGTGATAAATTACTGTCTGACTTTCAGATTTTATTGAAGAAGTGAAAACGAATATGTGATAATGAGAATGCATATCTGAAGGATATTTTCTACAGAAAACATATCAGGGTGCTGTTACTAATTCAAAACCTGCTCACTACTTCGGCTGGTTCTTTCCAGTGGAACGAAATCGGCAATTTTGTCATATTTTGGCCACAAACTTTTTTCTTTACCTCGCATAAAGTTCCATAGGGTTTAAATACATATGTTAAAAATTGATGAAACAGCTGTTCAAATATATAGATGTTATGCAAAATTATATGGTTAGAAAAGCGTTACTTTTAATACTGTCCACGAGACTGTACAGTTAGAGCAACAAAGGGAGGTTATCAACGACAACAGATTCAATAAAACATTCTATTATATTCATCAATATTCAAACCATTGTCAAAAATAAAGAAAACAATTTATCATACATAGGATTTAACAAGAAATTAACATATTTTATGTTATATAACGAAAATTATGGCAGCCACATTTTAAACAAAGGCATACTGAGCCTTTAAATGGAGGACGACATTCACATCTATTTACTTACTCTTGTACATTAACACATAGACAAGGTCAGCTTTTTGTAAAAGCAAGTCAACGGATGTTTAATCCTTACCCTGCTAAATTTCTTTATTTCATCAGTTTGAACTTGTCCATCTTTCAATTTGGACAGTACCATTAACTGTTAAGGGGTGCTTACCAAAATAATACTGACTGAAAAGCGAACAGTGCAGACCATGATCAGACTGCACGGATCAGTCGTGTCCAGCATGGTAAGGGTTAACTTAACAGACACTGAAAGATCTGTCAAACACATATAGTGGTATTCTATCGACTAGTTGTGCAGAAAGGAAACAACTTCTGTTTAGAAAGAGCCGCTTTGTGTTAATATATTGCAAATGTTAGTTCTCAGCTTGCCAATGCATTTGCGATTGCTCGCACAGAAAGCATGGTAAAAAGTATCCATTGGATTCGAAAGCTTCGGTCTTTTTCGTTTTCTAAACGGTCATGACCTTTCCAGCCGAATGGTTTCTTTGTTTATAGTAGGGCAGTAGTTTGATAATATTCTGACGATCGCAATCATACTATCTTACCAACGCAATCATTTTGTCTTGCCAACGTAATCTTTCAATCTTACTAACACAACCCTACTGTCTTACTAACGCAACCCTACTGTCTTACTAACGCAACCCTACTGTATTACCAACACAATCCTACTGTCTTACCAACGCAATCATTTTGTCTTACTTACACAACCCTACTGTCTTACTAACACAACCCTACTGTATTACCAACACAATCCTACTGTCTTATCAACGCAATCATTCTGATTTACTTACACAATCCTACTGTCTTACCAACGCAATCATTTTGTCTTACTTACACAACCCTACTGTCTTACTAACGCAACCCTACTGTATTACCAACACAATCCTACTGTCTTACCAACGCAATCATTTTGTCTTACCTACAGAACCCTACTGTCTTACTAACGCAACCCTACTGTATTACCAACACAATCCTACTATCTTACCAACGCAATCATTTTGTCTTACTTACACAACCCTACTGTCTTACTAACGCAACCCTACTGTATTACCAACACAATCCTACTGTCTTACCAACGCAATCATTTTGTCTTACTTACACAACCCTACTGTCTTACTAACGCAACCCTACTGTATTACCAACACAATCCTACTGTCTTATCAACGCAATCATTTTGTCTTACTTACACAACCCTACTGTCTTACTAACGCAACCCTACTGTATTACCAACACAATCCTACTGTCTTACCAACGCAATCATTTTATCTTACTTACACAACCCTACTGTCTTACTAACGCAACCCTACTGTCTTACTAACGCAACCCTACTGTATTACCAACACAATCCTACTGTCTTACCAACGCAATCATTTTGTCTTACCTACACAACCCTACTGTCTTACTAACGCAACCCTACTGTATTACCAACACAATCCTACTGTCTTACCAACGCAATCATTTTGTCTTACTTACACAACCCTACTGTCTTACTAACACAACCCTACTGTATTACCAACACAATCCTACTGTCCTACCAACGTAATCATTTTGTCTTACTAACACAACCCTACTGTCTTACTTACGCAACCCTACTGTATTACCAACACAATCCTACTGTCTTATCAACGCAATCATTTTGTCTTACTTACACAACCCTACTGTCTTACTAACGCAACCCTACTGTATTACCAACACAATCCTACTGTCTTACCAACGCAATCATTTGTCTTACTTACACTACCCTACTGTCTTACTAACGCAACCCTACTGTATTACCAACACAATCCTACTGTCTTACCAACGCAATCATTTTCTCTTACTTACACAACCCTGCTGTCTTACTAACGCAACCCTACTGTATTACCAACACAATCCTACTGTCTTACCAACGCAATCATTTTGTCTTACTTACACAACCCTACTGTCTTACTAACGCAACCCTACTGTCTTACTAACGCAACCCTACTGTCTTACCAACGCAATCATTTTGTCTTACTCACACAATCCTACTGTCTTACCAACGCAATCATTTTGTCTTACTTACACAACCCTACTGTCTTACTAACGCAACCCTACTGTATTACCAACGCAATCCTACTGTCTTATCAACGCAATCTTTTTGTCTTACTTACACAATCCTACTGTCTTACCAACGCAATCATTTTGTCTTACTTACACAACCCTACTGTCTTACTTACACAACCCTACAGTCTTATCAACGCAATCATTTTGTCTTACTTACACAACCCTACTGTCTTACCAACGCAATCATTTTTTTCTTACTTACACAACCCTACTGTCTTACTTACACAACCCTACTGTCTTACTAACGCAATCATTTTTTCTTACTTACACAACCCTACTGTCTTACTTACACAACTCTACTGTCTTACCAACGCAATCATTTTTTCTTACTTACACAACCCTACTGTCTTACTTACACAACCCTACTGTCTTACTTACACAACCCTACTGTCTTACCAACACAACCCTACTGTCTTACCAACGCAATCATTTTGTCTTACTTACACAATCCTACTGTCTTACCAACGCAATCATTCAGTCTTACTTACACAATCCTACTATCTTACCAACGCAATAATTTTGTCTTACTTACACAACCCTACTGTCTTACTAACGCAACCCTACTGTATTACCAACACAAACCTACTGTCTTACCAACGCAATCATTTAGTCTTACTTACACAACCCTACTGTCTTACTAACGCAATCTTTCTGTTTTACCAATGCAATCTTTCTGTTTTACCAATGCAATCCTTCTGTTTTACCAACGCAGTCCTTTTGAAATCTTTCTCAGGTTTTACCAACGAAATCCTTCTGTTCAGTTACCAACGCAAGCCTTTTGTTTACCAACACAGCCCTTCTACTAAACCATCACGATATTACTATCCTACCATCGGCATTATACTAACACTCCCATCGCCTGTTTTCATTTGATTTCTATGCGTGGAATAAACGTCTGCTGTTGGAATGTAAGTTGGTGGGAAGCAAAGAGCACGTATAAATCTCAATTTAAGTTCAATCTTTCATTTCTTGGCCAGTATAATTGTGTTTAGGTGGGCCGGTGGTCTAGTGGTAACACGCTTGACTGCCAATCCAGAGGTCCGGGGTTCAAATCCCGGTCCAGGAACTGGAAATTTCTGAGATGCTCTTGAGTGTCTGCCACCTGACTAAGAGGCCTGTATTGGGTCTTCCCAGGAAAGACGGCTTCGTGTGTATCGGTGCTATACACCGGGCACGTTAAAGAACCAGACTGTCTATTCGCAAAGAGCTAGGCTAAGTTAGCCGGACAAGCCTGTATCTCTCTCTGTTCTCTCTGTCTGTTCTGTGGGCTTTATCTCACTCTGTCCCTCTGGTCGGATCGCTCTGTGTCTGCACTAGTAGAGGATGAATTTCGCGCCCTGTGTGGCTGCGTCTGCTATATGTAAAGCGCCTTTGAACGTGTTTATCATGAAAAGGGCGCTATATAAATCTGGTATAATAATAATAATAATAATAATAATAATACAGCCACGGTCAGAGCCCATACCGTATAAATACTATATTGACACCTGAATTGTTTTCTAATGTTTCTGACATGCTAATGCAGAATGCACGTGCAGATACTACATGTAGATATGCAAAACAAGATGCAATTATCTTAGAATTAGCAAGACGTGTGCTTTGGATTCAATCTAAATTAAATTACTAGACATTTTACAGTTAATTACATCTAAATGAGAATTGATTAAAGTAACAGAGGTTGTTTGAGATATGAGAACAGTTGCAGGAAATAGAAGATTCGTGATCTATATGTAAATTAAACGTGTTTTGTTTAATTTGTTATTTAGAAAAGATTATTGGTAAGTGACATATGAGCCGTGCCATGGGAAAATCAACATAGTGGCTTGGCGACCCGCATGGATCCAGACCAGCCTGCGCATTCGCGCAGTCTGGTCAGGATCCATGCTGTTCGCTAACGGTTTCTCTAATTGCTACAGGCTTTGAAAGCGAACAGCATGGATCCTGACCAGACTGCGCGGATGCGCAGGCTGGTCTGGATCCATGCTGGTCGCAAAGCCACTATGTTGGTTTTCTCATGGCGCGGCTCATATAATCACTAAGATTTGATTTAAGCTTTTAGAATAGTAACAGCAGAATTTTTGTTACTATAAAGCCAGAAATTCTGGAAAAAAAATGTAAAGTGTTATGAAAAGACAAATCACATATTTTAAAACCACTTTATATTACTAGAGTATTCTTACAAATATCCAATTCCATGGCCACCAACTGGTTGTACGTAAAAAAAGTATTACGTGTTTATTATTTTGCAACAGTATTTATTAATAAAATATAGCGGTGGTGATCATTTACCCAGATTCTGTACCAATATAAAGTCTTCACATGTGGCATAATTATAAATGCAGAAAATCTGAAAGAAGATCTTAATAATATCCTCATATGAATCAGATGGCTTTAACAGTGAAATAAGTATTATATGGTAGATAACCGTGTATACAACTATAAATATTATAATTTATACATTATAGAGGATATTTGTTTGTTTCAGTGTAAGCTCAAAACATATTTCACCGAGTGAATACTATATGCATTTATTTTTATGGTGTTCACGAGTGAAATATATTTTGATCTTACATTTAAAACAAACAAATTTTCTTTTTATTTCATAATATTGTCTAAATTTACCCATGTTTTAGTTTCTTACCAGTGAAAAATATATTTGATTTTTTGTGAAGATACAAGATATATTTCAATCTAATATTTCGATAATTCACTGAAAAACATGTAATAATATTATGTTATTATTCAAACAGGGACAAATGATACTGGCTTCATCAAGTTAGATCTATCTGTGAAACAGAGGAAGGAGAGAACAGCGTTCACCAAGCACCAGTTACGGGAACTAGAACGGGAGTTCTGTCAAAGAAACTACCTCTCGAGACTGCGTAGATATGAAATAGCCGTCGCCCTGGATCTGTCAGAGAGGCAGGTGAGAGATTCAAATATTTCAAGTTCAATATCGACACATTTAATTGTATTAAAGAAAACACTCTTCAAATAAATATGTATTTGCAAAAACAAAATACTTCATTTCAATTGTGCATTTTTACGTTTATTATATATATGACCTGAAATAATAAACATTACACTACTAAAAGTATTTTGTCCAAAGTTCGGCTTATACTGAGGATCCAGATTTACTTTATAAGACTTACGAAAATACTTTCCGAAAGCCATTTCTTTTGCATGCAGATTTTGTTGTTTGTTTTTTTTTTAAAGGGAATTCAAGAATTTTTATATAAATATTATATCAAATCAATGTTTCACTTTTATTAATAGCATTACATTTATTCTAGAATTCAAAAATACTGGTACTGTGAACAAGACCTGTAATGAAAGCAAAAGAATTACATTTGTTTCATAATTAACATTTCAATCATATAAAGACTTTTCGGTCGCTGTAAGTCGAAAATCTTTCAAAGTTAGCTGCTGGTTGAATATATGTATGTAAGTGGTATGGTATCCAGGGAAAGGCTCTTCAGTTTTATATTTTGAATCGGTATGTTTTCTGTATGAAAAGAACTAGTGTATATATATATTTTTAAAAAGGCATTTATATTCTATTAGTTAGATAATTTGTAGAATTAAGGAGTCCCTCGACTGAGTAATAAATTCCTAGAAATCAAATAGAGGATAAGGTTTTAAAATCGAAAGTCAGTCGAAACGTTTCAAATTTGCAAAATAAACAGATTATAAGAGGTACCTTTTTCACTACCGTTGTTTATGTCAAACCTCATGCCTCAAAAATCCACCATTGGTCAATACGGACTCTTCACTAGGTATAGGCAATTAAGGCCATTTTCTCAAATTTTAGTGTCATGAAACCGATTTCAACTCGTTTTTATTGTGTATAAACGACTGTGACAAGCTGAAAATGCTATGCGATGAAGTGCTATGCATCTACTCTCGTGTCCTTTCTCATCATTGCATTTTCATATTTTTCTTGCACTGGTATCAAATTAGTTTTGCAGAATTTTCGATTTAACTATTCCCTGCCTCCATCTAACTACAGCAGCAGCAACAACAACAACAACAACAATTACATTGTATTTGTTAGTCAAAATAGCATCGTTATGACGTATCTACAATAAGGGGATCGATTAGATGCAACATGTACAGCCAGTTAAATGCCATTCTGTGAATATGTGTTTTCGAGGGGTTTTTTTTATATAATTACATAATTTAGGAATGATTTTGTATTGTGCTTTTTATTTTAGGTAAAAGTGTGGTTCCAGAACAGAAGAATGAAATGGAAAAGAGTTAAAGGGACACAACTTGTAAAAGACAAAGTTTCAGGAGAACTGAAGCCTGTTACTGTTATTACTCCCCCTTCCGACGACATCTCCGGAGCATGCGCAGAAATTAAAATAACGCCACAAATGGAAGAAAATGACAATTCTGCTATACCCGTAGGGTATTCTAGGAAAGAATATGACATTTAAAAAAGACGTATTAAACTCTCATAATTGATAACTTTTTTTCTAACCATTCCACTGAGTTTCTTACAAAGCTTATCGTGCATTTTGAATAACATTGTATCATTGACGTTGGAAAATACAACTGCTTGTGTTTTAATGTCTGATTTTTCTCTTTCTGTTATCGAAGGGAGACCCGCCATCGGCTGACCACATGGGCGACCGATTTCTCCAACAGAATGGTAGTCGTTTAGGTTTTGGTGGATATTGCAAGAAACAGAAGATGCTCCATTTCCTGAAGGTTCCCCGTGGCACATTTACGTGCAAATTGTTGCACACCCTACACTGGAAATAGATTTTAATAAACCGAATGTATATGGCATATGAAGTGGCAAATATCAGGTGACGCAATAGTCTTTAGGGTTATTTTATGTCAATTTTTTTACACATTATGAAAGAATATTTTACATATATCATAAATATCGGTGATGATCCCCCAGGCGTACTGATCTTTCCTAAAAGTGCATGGAAGTAGGCTCTGTGAATATTACACTAGAAAGTAATGCCTTATCTACAGAAAATTTGTTCGACGCATTTAAAAACTAAAATAATAATAATAATAATAACAATTCTAACACTTTTAAGATTGTCTTTTATATAAACAAAGAAAGATTTTGGTTTAAACAATATTTTATTAATCACAAAATTTACAACATGTATATATATATCAAAAAAAGCATACAGGATTGAGTAGGAAGCTGAAAGCTTATTTGAAACTCTCTCCTTAAATATTTACGTTTAGCATGTTAAATCACGGTAACTTATAAAGTGATTGATAATATAAATTGCTTGCAGTTTATTCATCTACATTTGTTTTGTTCTTATTATAGGTTTTTAGGTTATAACCACGTTCAATCTGACTAAAGTACATCTCCTATTACGCTACGCATAGGATCTGAAAACGACCTATTCATTGCCTCGTTCTGACGGCCCTTTCACTAGCCAATCAGAGCCTAGCTTACAACATCTTGCAAATCTACCTCTAGCATTGACTTTTGATATTTACAATTCTTATGTCGTAATGTATCAGATAGCCGGTTAGCTCAGTCGGTAGGCCACTTGCTTTGTAAGCGAGGGGTCCCGGGTTCGAGTCCTGGAATAACTGCATATTTTTCTTACTCTTTGACAATCGAACAAGTCGCCTGATTGGATAACATAAAAATAGCAATAATGGAAATCCAAAATATACAGAAGACGAATGTGAATGGGTCGTTCTCAGATCTTCGTTTAGAAGATCAAGTACTTTAGTCAGATTGTAACCACGTTACGCGTATGAACGCAAAAACAAAATAGGAAATAATATAACATTAAAGTCATAGGTTGGCAATATATTAATTGTTATAAAATGTGTGTGTCTATGTGGCAAAGAAAAGAGGTAGGAGGCGAAAAGTAGGAAATTAGAGAAGAAATGAGTTGAGTGGTCGCTTTAGAGACTAGCTTGGATTTGAACTTTGTCTGTATACCGTGTGTAAATATATATGGGTTAGTATGGCAGTGCATAGTAATTATGTTTCGAATCTCCTTGTTTTTTGTATGTACTTTTGTATGTGCATGAATATTGTGCTGTTGTGTGTGTTTGTAATAGAGGTGTCACCATAAAGCAGTGTGTGTAAAGTAATAGTTGTTAGTGGTCTGATATTGTTTAAGAGTTCAGTGCGTTCCATGATATATTTTGGACAAAGAAAGAAATAATGATAGGTGTCTTCCGCTTCACCGCATGAGCATAGAGGACTGTTGACAATATTTTTGGAAAAGAGGTGTTCGTTAAGAGAGCTACAATGAGTCCGAAGCCTACAGTGCAGTATTTGATATTTGCGATCTCCAATATAGTAATGACAAGGAGGTTTGTGTATATCAGCAAATAGTCTTCTTTTGAAGGTTGACAAAGTTGGACAGTTTCGAATGTCTGTTGGTAATTGGTTCCAATCAGTTATAGTTGATGGAAGGAAAGAGTTAGCAAAAAGTTGGGTATTACATTGAAAGTTTCTGGTATTGCTTGCATTTCTAAGATTGTATGCAGAGGCCTGTCCAACAGTGTGAGGAACTAGTGTAGAGAGATACTCAGGAGATAGAAGATTATACATTTTATAGAATAGAATGAGTTTGTGTTTTTGTCTTCTGGTTTTAAGAAGCTCGAATCCAGTGTCTGTGTAGAGATTTTCAAATGAGACTAGCTTTGTTGCGCCGGTGATAATTCGACAGGCTTCTAACTGAATTTTCTCAAGTTCTGTCTCTTGTTGTTGAGTTATATTGCTCCACACAACGTCCGAATACTCCAGAAGTGGCCTTATGAATGATAGATAAATAGTTTCAAGTGCTTTTCTATCTAAAACGAATTTTAGGGATCTCATGACGTTTATTCGTTTCCAGGCCTTCTCTTTGATGTTTTCTATATGTTCGTGCCAGCTTCCATCGTTCGAAAATGTAACTCCAAGATGCTTATGGGAATCAACTTCGTTTATTTGGAAACCATTCATAGAGAGGGGAGGATGGATAGGTTTGTTATGTTTGCGTGATATAAGAAGAGTCTCTGTTTTTCTTGGATTGAAATCGACCAACCAATCATTCGCCCAGTTGGTGATTTTCAGAAGATCATAATTAAGAATATCCGCAGCTGCAGTTGGATTATCAACAATGATGTATAGGCTTGTGTCGTCAGCAAACAGTTTGATAGTAGAGTTAATGTCCTTGACAATGTCGTTGATGAAAACGATGAAGAGAAGAGGACCAAGAATAGAACCTTGAGGGACACCAGCAGAAATAGCAACTGTGTCGGAAGAGCCACCAGGAAGGACCACTTTCTGACTTCTATTTGATAGATAGTCTCGGAACCATTCCAGGAGACTTCCAGAAATTCCTGTAGACTCGAGCTTATGGAGAAGACCTCTATGCCAAACACGGTCAAAAGCTTTGGAGATATCGCAAAAGACTGCACGGACTTCTTTCCCTTCGTCTAGAGCTTGACAGAATGTATTGTATATGGATACTAATTGGTTTGTTGTTGAATCATTAGGTACAAATCCAGACTGAAGAGAAGAAATTGTGTTATTCTGTAAGAAGAAATTGAATACCCGCTTATGAATAATTTTTTCTAGTGCCTTGCTAATTGTGCTAAGTAATGATATTGGTCTGTAATTTGAAACTAATTGAGGGTCATTCTTTTTGAAAACAGCGCTGACATGTGCTAGTTTCCATTGTGATGGAACTCTGCCGTTGCTTAGTGATTTGTTGAAAAGTTTGCAAAGTGGTTGTGACAGTTGGTGCGATAGTTCCTTTAGAATTCTATTATTTACATTGTCCGGTCCAGAAGCCTTTCCAATTGATAATGATTTTAATGTAGTAGCTATTTCATCTTCTGTTATTGTGATTGATCTGAGTTGCGGATGATTTGATATGTTATGTATATGTGGCAGTGCTTTGTTAGTGTCATTTAAGATAGTTTGTGATTGGAAGAAGTTATTTAATATATTAGCCTTTTCTGTGTCAGAGGTGATAAGATTACCATTGTGGTTCAGAGTTTGTTCGTTTGTATTTGGCGTTGTTGGTGCAATGAATTTTTTTAAGATTTTCCAATAGTCTGATGTTTTAAGGTTTTCATTTTTTAGTTGATCTGACAGTTTTTGTGAGAGCTGTGATTTTGCGTTTCTGAGTAGCTGGGTTGTTTCATTACGTAGTTGTTTGTACTTGTGCCAATGTTGTTCATTTTGCGTTTGTTTTGCTTTGTCATATGCCCGTTTTCTTTTTCTGATGTATTTGCGTATGTCGTTGTGCATCCATGGCGGATCTGTTTGTCTTATTGTGGCTATTTTGTTAGGTATATGCTTTTTTGAAATAAATAGTATGTGTTCAGTCAGATTGTGTGCATGTGCATTAATGTCATGGTGTTCAAAGGAGTCCCAGTCAGTAGATGCAGCCTCTTGTCTCAGACTGTCATAGTCACCCTGGTCAAATTTCCATACCATTCGCTTATAAGACCGAGATTTAGGTTTAGAGCAGCTCAGACAACAGAATATAGGACAGTGAAATCTAACATGTTGATCAAGGAAGGGATCACCAACTCCAGATGTGTAAACACTACACGAAGAAGAGACAAGAAAAAGATCAATGAGAGAGTTAGAAGATTCAGTGTAATGAGTAGGTTCAGAAATCACTTGTGTCATATTATATTGTGCCGCGATGTCGCTGATTTTTTTTTGTGTATGGAGTTTTCTCATGTCTAGATTGAAGTCCCCTGCGATGACAATATTGTTTATGTTTGTGTCAAAGGCAAGTCCGATTGAGTTTTCTATACTAGACAAGACAAGAGGAGAGGAATTTGGAGGAGGATAGAACGTTCCATAAAGAAACTTTTTATTATTAATTCGAATTTCTACCCAAATGCACTCAACTCCGTCGGGTTCAAGATCATGTCTTCTCACAGCAGGAATATAGTTTTTCACGTAGACAAGAACACCGCCATGGTTATCTCCTGGTCTGTCTTTTCTAAACGGAGGGGCATAGTTGTCAAAGCAAATAGAGTCGGATTTGGTGTTGTGACCGAGCCATGTTTCAGTGAAAGAAATGACGTCAAAATGATTGAGTTCACCTTGTAAGGTGTCCTGTTTGTTAGTGAAGCTTTGAACATTATAGTGTACAAAAGATAGAGATTGACTGAAGTTTTCCATGATATCAGAAACCGAAGAGGCAGTTGATGTCGAGATGTGGGAATCAGGACCAGGATTTTCGTGAATATCTCCGGCTCTAAGCAGAAGCAATGCCATCCAGGTTAATAGTTCAAAGTAAGTGAAATAGCGCAAACCCTTTGTTTTCATTTGACAGATAGCAAAAAGTCCAATCCTCACCCGATACGTATCAATATCAGCTGACATAGGTTATTCCAGGATTGAAAATGTAATTGGGCGAGGATACCCAGAAAGAAAGATTTTACCGTGTATTGTCTTGTCGATTAAACACGTTTCGTAAAATATCCTTCGGCCTTCATGATAAGATCACTATGCATCTGAACTCAAAACCGTGTTTTATTTGCCAACAAAGCACAAAGAATTTAAAATTCAGTTCTAAATATGTGACACAGACGGTGAAATGAAATACACGAATAAAACAACATATTTGTAAACGAACTAATCCTTAGTGACATAAAATTATCGTTCAAAGAATATGTAGTACTATGAAAAGAATTTAATATACAGGATGCTCTGTTCAAGGTGTTAAGGAAGTAAAAAGGTTATAATCGGCGCATCAAAAACCGAAAAGCTTTACCGAGAATAAAATATGGGAAAACATTGGATTACCTTTAAAAAGAGACAATATTCTAATCATGTCAGCATGAAATTAAATATTTGTAATAACAGAAATAGACTGAAAAACAAACATAAAAACAAAATAAGTAAAATGTGATAAAATGTGAAGATTACAGACTATGGCTATATTCATTTGGCTACAGCCAAGACCTGCTTTCCATTGTCGTATATATTTATCACGTGACTGTTCTCTGCCTGCACCGGGTTTTATTTATAACAGCCCGAACATGTTCTAAACATTCCTGGCCCCAATTTCACGAAAAAAAAAATAACGAAAAAATAATTGCTCAGCTAAGTCTGCTATTTCAAATGTGTGTTTTTCGGCCCTTTTTATGTCTTCAATAATGACTGTTTCATCTATATCAGAACCGTATATGACCATTTCATAGATCAAAACACATCAATTCTGATTTTTACAGAAAACGAAGTATAGAAATAAGGAATATACTGAAGCAAATTCTTATGTTCGTTATATCGTGCTTAAATAGAAATATCATATTTGCGTGACTGAAATAGGTACTGCAGACACATACTACCATAATATAATTTAGCTATATATACATTGTTATAGAAAATATCAGCATTAAATAGCAATAACATAAGCAATAGCACGTTTTTATTATAACAGACTTAACTAAGTACTAGTAATTGCTTAATACTTTTTTGTGAAATTAGGGCCTGGACACTCCGTTGACTTTAGAGTATGGAAAAGGAATATGGAAAGGAAAATGATACTTGGTGAAAATCAATGAATGGGGAAAATATGTTGATAATTAAAGAAAAACAACAATAAAAACACGTGATGACAGAATTGAGAAACGAATCTTATAAAATTCAATAGATAAGAAGAGAATATTTCAAAGACCATGCCACTAAGTAACAGTTTAGTAAGAAACAGCTGAAAAGACAATGTGTAGATAATATATTCAATATTTTTCTTAAACATGTAAGTAAAAATGGGAACACCTTTTAACAGATAGAACGCATCTATTACGAGTATGAATAGTGAACAGTATACATGACAGAAATACTATGGTTGATGGAGGTGCACAGAAAAAAAAACATGAAATAAAAAAGAATGTTGAAATGAGCTGTGCCATGTGAAAACCAACATAGTGGCTTTGCGACCAGCATCGATCCAGACCAGCCTGCGCATCCGCGCAGTCTGGTCAGGATCCATGCTGTTCGCTAACGGTTTCTCTAATTGCAATAGGCTTTGAAAGCGAACAGCATGGATCCTGACCAGACTGCGCGGATGCGCAGGCTGGTCTGGATCCATGCTGGTCGCAAAGCCATTATGTTGGTTTTCTCATGGCGCGGCTCAAATGATAATTACGTTTTAAACAACCATGTGGACTCTGTGAAGAATTCATTAATATTTTATAAAATCAAAAATCACCAGTGCTAATTTTAAGAAATAATATATTTACACAACAAACAAAACGGAAACCCCTGTTACCTATTTGATGAATCAGACAGGTACTCTGAAATTATAGCAATAGGGCCGAGCCATAAGTTTTGACAACATTAGTAAACAACCCTTCTCATTAAAAGTTGTTCTTTATATCATAATATTATTTATTGAACAAAATGAATATCAAGCTGGTAGCCAGACTACTGGTGCTCAAGCAGTTCATGTTATTCCGGCCAGACCTGACAGGAAATGAAGTGCTGTCAGCAACAGAGGGCCTCACGGTTTATTGACTTGTTCAGATATATTCTCTAGTTAAATAAAATCTTTATTACTTATTCTGGTAGTAGTACTGCAATTACTGCTACTACTGCTAGTCTGCTACTACTGCTACTACTACTACTACCGCTGCTGCCGCTACAGCTACTGCTACAGCTACTGCTACAGCTACTGCTACTGCTACTGCTACTGCTGCTGCTACAGCTGCTGCTACTGCTACTGCTACTGCTACTGCTACTGCTACTGCTACTGCTACTGCTACTGCTACTGCTACTGCTATAGCTACTGCTACTGCTACTGCTACTGCTACTGCTACAGCTACTGCTACTGCTACTGCTACTGCTACTGCTACTGCTACTGCTACTGCTACAGCTACTGCTACTGCTACAGCTACTGCTACTGCTACTGCTACTGCTACTGCTACTGCTACAGCTACTGCTACTGCTACAGCTACTGCTACTGCTACAGCTACTGCTACTGCTACAGCTACTGCTACTGCTACTGCTACTGCTACAGCTACAGCTACTGCTACTGCTACTGCTACTGCTACTGCTACTGCTACAGCTACTGCTACTGCTACTGCTACTGCTACTGCTACTGCTACTGCTACTGCTACTGCTACTGCTACTGCTACTGCTACTGCTACTGCTACAGCTACTGCTACTGCTACAGCTACTGCTACTGCTACTGCTACTGCTACTGCTACTGCTACAGCTACTGCTACTGCTACTGCTACTGCTACTGCTACTGCTACAGCTGCTGCTGCTGCTACTGCTACTGCTACTGCTACTGCTACTGCTACTGCTACAGCTACTGCTACTGCTACTGCTACTGCTACTGAAAGTACTTAGCAGTATCTGCAATGTAAAAAAAAAGGTTCGAACAAAATAGCCAAAACACACAGGCAAACTTTAGAAATGACTTCAATATAAAAACAAAACAAAACAGGAAGGTTTTATCTAAATGGAAAAATGCTATTATGGCAGAAGTAATAACCTTATATATGATTAACAGACCCACTTCGTTTTATCTTTAGTCAAAGTGTTGGCCTATATGCTGACCGGAAGTTGTCAAATTTATATAAATAAATCATGCCACATGAAAAGCACGAGTTTTGCGTGACTTTTATTGCTGGCACTTGAAAGGACCTTCGTATTTCTTACGGATTTTTGACAAAGAGAAAAGGTATATTTAGTTCCTCTAAAATGTATTTGAATTTGTGGTAGTCGTCAATTCGTTTTTCATTAACTGCATAATAATTTTCAGTCATAATGTGTATTTCATGGGTGGTTTTGTCTAGTATCTTAGACCCTCACCTTTGAAAATATTATTTATAAATATTGTCCATTGACGCTTTAAGAGAAAAGAAGCAAATATTTTCTTCAAAAGCTATACTGTTACCAGATTACGGTGTTCCATTAGGGCCAGCGATGCCCTTGTATAAACCAGTGTAAACTAGTATCGGCGGAACAAAGAAAACTTTCAGTCCGCCGATTAAAACTGACAGAGCACCAATGTTTACCAGGTCCCAGAAAAGTCACAAATTAGCTATATAGCTAAATCAAGCTATATATAGCTAGAAGTAGCTACAAAACCAATACCAATAATGCAAAATATGTCAAAACAAGATGCAAAATGGTCATTATTACGTCCAAAAGGTTTATAAGATGAAAGACAATAACACAAAACCAAGATCTTTGTAGTCACATTTTCAATAACTGCCGCAATATTTTGTGATTAATTATCACTGAATTTTTCACTTGTGATAATTATGGTAGTATAAGACAAATTTATAAATGACTAATCGCAGAAATTCACAACATGTATTGAAATTGAAACTGCATTGACCTCCATTCTTTGTAATTTTCTTTTGTCTCATAAACCATTTGAATGGGATAACAATTATTTTATATTAAATATTCACATATTTTGAATGATTGTTATTAGTTTTATAGCTATTTCAAGCTATTTCAAGCTATATATAGTTAGATTCAGCTATATAGCTAATTTGTGACTTTTCTGGGACCTGTTTACTGACCAGCTGACAGCGGAACAATGTAAACTATCAGTAAGCCAATGTAAACTGTCAGTGCACTAATGTAAACTGACAATGAACCAATGTAAACTGACAGTGGACCAATGTCAACTGACAATGCATCAATGAAATCTGACAGTGAACCAATGAAAACTGACAGTGAACCAATATGAATTGACAGTGGACCAATGTAAAATGTCAGTAGACCAACGTAAACTGACAGTGGACCAATGAAAACTGGCAGTGTACCAATAAAAACTGACAGTGCGCCAATGAAAACTGATAGTGTACTTACTCTTTTTTTTCAGGAGAATGGAGTATATGACCGTGATCTCGTTTTTCTTCATACTTGTGGCACAGGCAGAATCTAGTAAGTGTTGACCGCTCATTTTCAATATTTTGTCCGTCCTCGCCTCAGTATGTATATCAACTATGACAATCTTTAAATTCAGGCAAAAACATTTTACAAATATAAAAAAACTGTATTTGTTTAAAGAGACAAACACTCGTGCTAGCTTTAGTCTATAACTTAACAGCCAATGTGTTCAACAGTTTTCAATATTCCTTAGATTTGTTTTGCATTATGAAATAGATTTTGATATGAAATAACAAGAGTGCCAGAATGTCACAATATACGCCCGTCACAGCAAATTTCTTTACACTGGCACCTGTATTTGCAAATGGAATTTTAATTTTTTGGTTGTTTAGTATTTATTGTATTTTTTTTTGTTTTTCTAAGTCCATAAAAAACTCCATACCAGGTAGAGATACCTTAAAATACACCTAAAACTATGTTGAACCACAGAAAAGTGGTCTTGGTTTTTCCCTACGGTCAGTTATAAAAAAAAGTTACAATATAAGTTATTTATAGTAACAACTAAAGGAAGTTAATCTTTTTAAAAAAAAAAAAAAAAAAAAAAAAACTTGTAAGTCAACACAAAAATCCTTACCAGGTAGAGATAGGTCAAAATACACCTCAAAATTGGATGTAACATGCATGTTGTACTACAGAAAAGCGGTCTAGATTTTTTACCTTAGACTAGTAATGAAAAAGTTACAATATAAGCTATCTATAGTAACAACAAAGGGACCTAATTCTAAAAATGGACCTGTGCATGACACTCCGTCTCATGATGGTGTACAATTGTGCAAAATTACATCAAAATCCCTCGATGCATGAAGAAGATATGCTCCGGACAAAGTCATTCTTGAATTTGACCTTTGACCTCTAAGTGTGACCTTGACCTTAAACCTAGGGACCTGCTTCATGCGCATGACACTCTTTCTCATGGTGGTGAACAATTGTGCCAAGTTTCATCAAAATCCCTCAATGCATGAAGAAGATATGCTCCGGACAAAGTCTGTAGACGCCGCCCGCCCGCCAGGGGCGTTCCCATAAATACGTCCCGTTTTTCAAACAGGCGTATAAAAAGTCGTATGTGAAACATACAACGCTCCAATGACTTTGGCGATTTCTCAAAATTTGGTTTAGATTCACGGAAAGAAGCTAGTCATAACGTTTCAAATGTTTACAGCAATTAAGTTTGAACGAAATTTTGCTGCAGATATATTTGCCATAGTGGCACATATCTTTATTCTTTTCATTTCAAGGATCTGAAGTTAAATGTTATGTGTAAGTCACACATATCAGTAATAAGACAATTAAACGTCAAAATATGCGATTACTACAGATATGAGACAGGAGCCATGACTGTGTGTGAGTTCGGATTTAACGTCTTTGTTTTGTATTTTTCAACAATTTTTCAGTCATATAAAGGAGCGATGACTGGTGTATGGAACTCCTATATTTTTCGTCCGGTTTAAATTAAACTTGGTATACATCAACATTAAGTGGAAGTCGGGTTCATGTCCAGTTGTTGTTGTTGTTTCTTATTTTTTGTTTTTTTTTTTTTTTTTTTTGTTCTGTTTTTTTTTTTTTGGTTATATCCTGTTTTTGGATAGATGAGACCAGATGCAGAATGCAAAGAACATCACTGTGTCTTGAATGATTCATGATTATCTCCCTTTATGTCCCCAAATCTATTTTTAGAGGCACTTAGATCTTCTATTTTGGAGGCACTTAGATCTGCGTTGTCCGTATGTCCGAGCTTACATTTTGGTCTTTTTTTTTCAATTCACTGAGACAAACACCAGTCTATTTAGGAGTTTTCCTTAGAGATCTGGGCCCGTATTCATAAAGCTCCTAAGGAGAAAACTTAGGAAAATCCTTAACTTTGTAAAAATTCCTATGCCAGAATCTATAAGACAATATTGTTAGACATGCCAACTACCATGACGATTGTTCACAAAATGCTTTGGAATTTTTCCCTTAGATAGTCCCTTAGGGAAAATTTTCCCTTATAGTCCCTTAGGGAAAATTTTCCCTTAGGAGCTTTATGAGTACGGGCCCTGGTGTTTATATTATGAGACTATGATATTGGACCAAGTATGTAGACTAGCTATATTCACAACATTAAGAATAAAAAATTAAAAACATTTATATCATAGTCTTGGAGCTAGTCTAGGTTCACCACAAGAACGAGTGTTCTTTGTTAATCCCCGGCCACATGAGTGGTCGGGGTTATAGGAATGGTCTCCGTCCGTCCATCCGTCCTTCCGTGCATCCGTAACATTTTGTGTCCGCTCTGTATCTCCTAAACCCCTTTAAGGATTTTAATGAAACTTGGGTCAAATGATCACCTCATGAAGACAATGTGCATAACTCACGATCCAGCCATGTCAGCTCAAGGTCAAGGTCACAACTCAAGGTCAAATGTTTGAGCCTTCCATTTCGCTCTGTATCTCCTAAACCCTTTGAAGGATAATCATGAAACTTGGGTCAAATGATCACCTCATCAAGACAATGTGCAGAACCTTTGAGACAGTCATGTCGGCTGAAGATCAAGATCACAACTCAAGGTCAAATGTTTGAGCCTTCCATTTCGCGTCCGCTCTGTATCTCCTAAACCCCTTAAAGGATAATCATGAAAATTGTGTTAAATGTTCACCTCATCAAAACGATGTGCAGAACTGAACTCATGAGTGTGTCGGCTTAAGGTCAAGGTCACAAGTCAAGGTCAAATGTTTTAGCCTTCCATTTTGTGTTCGCTCTGTATCTCCTAAACCCCTGGAAGGATTTTCATGAAACTTGGATCAAATGATCACCTTATAAAGACAATGTGCAGAGCTTATGAGTCAACCATGTCGGCTTATGGTCAAGGTCACAACTCGAGGTCAAACGTTTGAGCCTTCAGTTTTGTGTCCGATCTGTATCTCCTGAACCCCTTGAAGGATTTTCATGAAACATGGGTCAAATGATCACCTCATCAAGAAAAAGTGCAGAACTTATAAGTCAGTCATGTCGGCTCAGGGTCAAGGTCACACCTCAGGGTCAAATGTTTGAGCCTTCCATTTCGTGTCCGCTCTGTATCTCCTAAACCCCTTGAAGGAATTTCAAGAAACTTGGGTCAAAAGACCACCTCCTCAAGACAATGTGCAGAACTCACGAGTCAGCCATGTCGGCATAAGGTCAAGGTTACAACTCAGTGTCAAATGTTTGAGCCTTCCATTTTGTGTCCGCTCTGTATCTCCTAAACCCCTTGATGGATTTTCTTGAACTTGGGTCAATTGATCACCTCATCAAGACGATGTGCAGAACTTATAAGTCAGCCATGTTGGCACAGGGTCAAGGTCACATCTCAGGGTCAAATGTTTGAGCCTTCCATTTCGTGTCCGCTCTGTATCTCCTAAACCCCTTGAAGGAATTTCAAGAAACTTGGGTCAAAATGATCACCTCCTCAAGACAATGTGCAGAACACACGAGTCAGCCATGTCGGCTTAAGGTCAAGGTCACAACTCAGTGTCAAATGTTTGAGCCTTCCATTTTGTGTCCGCTCTGTATCTCCTAAACCCCTTGAAGGATTTTCTTGAAACTTGAGTCAATTGATCACCTCATCAAGACGATGTACAGAACTTATGAGTCAGCCATGTTGGCTCAAGGTCAAGGTCACAACTCTAGGTCAAATGTTTGAGCCTTCCATCTTATGTCTGTTCTGTATCTCCTAAACTTCTTGAAGGGCTTTAATATGACTTTGCTGTAATATTCCCCTTATCAAGACAATGTGCAGCATTCAAAATTCACCCCTGCCAGCTTAGGGTAAATGTCACAACTCGAATGTTTAATAGTTCCACACGATACCATCAACCTTTTCACTATCCATAACAGTGGTGGGATATAAAGCTGTCTTTCAGACTGCCTTGTTTATATTTACGCATGTCTGCATTACTATATGTTCGCTCAATTTACATATTCACAGCACCGTGTCCAGTACCAGACGACATTCCTAACGGCGAAAAAGTTTATACTGGGACAAGTGTCACCTACACATGCCGTAAAGGTTACGTTATTTCTAGCGGAAACGCAACTCGAACTTGCTCGGGCGGAACATGGAGTGGCACGTTACCAACTTGCACAGGTGATTTTCTTTTTTATTCAAAGAATAAGGGTGTCTATTGTAATCTCCCCGATGCCGCTATCAGCAAGCGTCTAAATTTCACTACAACTTCTTAACTACTGTCCTTATTATAGGCAAAAATCACATAAGGATTGGTATTGGTAATTTGGTTTAGGGTCTGTCAAGGTCACTGGGGTCAGATATTTTTGGCTAAAGTTTTATGGCAAACTTCCGAAATTCACATATAGTGTTTGAACTGTCTGTCCGTCCATTTGTCATTTCTTCCGTTACAATTTCAAGTGTAATCAATTTTTCCTACAGTTTAAACCTAATTCAAATGAATATTGGTATACGTCATCGGCATGGAGTTGACATGCGCATATTATCGAGATTTTCTAGTCCGATTATTTTTACCTGACTTATGCCCCCATGTCGATGACCGGGATGCGTATAGTGATTGTTCTGTCCGTCCGTCTGTCTGTGATTCCACTGGTCCGTCCATATGTTGCACTTTCTTTCACGCAACTTCTACAGATTTCATCCTATTCAAATGAAACGTAATATACATCATCATCATGAAGTTGATACACGTATATAATCAGGACTATTATGTCCGCTTAATATTTTGGACTTATACACCTTTTTGGACTTAACAAAATTACAGCTTCACCTGTACCTTGTGTACTCCTTCTACATTCTCCATCCAATTTAAATAAAACTCTTGTCTTCTTAGCTACTAATACTATTCAAGGGAACTGATCTTACCACCTGTCAATGTTACGATTGGCTCTCACATGGGCAATGATCATAGCACCTGACAATGTTACCGTTGGTTCTCACATGGGGAATGATCATAGCACCTGTTAATGTTACCATTGATCCACATATGGGAAAGATCATAGCACCTGCCAATGTTACCATTGGCTCTCACATCGGGGAATGATCATAGCACCTGTCAATGTTACCATCATAGCACCTGTCAATGTTACCATTGACCCTCACACGGGGAATGATCATAGCACCTGTCAATATTACCATTGGCCCTCACATGGGGAATGATCATAGCACCTGTCAATATTACCATTGGCCCTCACATGGGAATGATCATAGCACCTGTCAATGTTACCATCATAGCACCTGTCAATGTTACCATTGACCCTCACACGGGGAATGATCATAGCACCTGTCAATATTACCATTGGCCCTCACATGGGGAATGATCATAGCACCTGTCAATATTACCATTGGCCCTCACATGGGGAATGATCATAGCACCTGTCAATGTTACCATCATAGCACCTGTCAATGTTACCATTGACCCTAACACGGGGAATGATCATAGCACCTGTCAATATTACCATTGGCCCTCACATGGGGAATGATCATAGCACCGGTCAATATTACCATTGGCCCTCACATGGGGAATGATCATAGCACCTGTCAATGTTACCATCATAGCACCTGTCAATGTTACCATTGACCCTCACACGGGGAATGATCATAGCACCTGTCAATATTACCATTGGCCCTCACAGGGAGAATGATCATAGCACCTGTCAATGTTACCATTGACCCTCACACGGGGAATGATCATAGCACCTGTCAATATTACCATTGACCCTCACACGGGGAATGATCATAGCACCTGTCAATGTTACCATTGACCCTCGCACGGGGAATGATCATAGCACCTGTCAATGTTACCATTGGCCCTCGCACGGGGAAGGATCATAGCACCTGTCAATGTTACCATTGGCCCTCGCACGGGTAAGGATCATAGCACCTGTCAATGTTACCATTGGCCCTCGCACGGGGAATGATCATAGCACCTGTCAATGTTACCATTGACCCTCGCACGGGGAATGATCATAGCACCTGTCAATGTTGCCATTGACCCTCGCACGGGGAATGATCATAGCACCTGTCAATGTTGCCATTGGCCCTCGCACGGGGAATGATCATAGCACCTGTCAATGTTACCATTGGACCTCGCACGGGGAATGTAACCATTGGCCCTCGCATGGGGAATGATCATAGCACCTGTCAATGTTATCATTGGCCCTCGCATGGGGAATGATCATAGCACCTGTCAATGTTATCATTGACCCTCACATGATCATAACACCTGTCAGTGTTACTATTTAACCTAACTTGCCTGCAAATGTCGTTATTATTGAGCGTTATTGCCCTTGATAATGTAAAAATGATCATTCTTTGCTGATTTTTTGTGGTGGCTTTAGTTGATATTATATGTTAATGTTTACATTAACTGAAGAGTGCTTTTCAGCGAATATATTAAGAATCGGTACAATTACACCAGAGTTACTACTAAAAATTATCTTTTGCACTAGCTCACCGAGTTCTGAAATTTCTGACGCCTACCGATTCATTGACATTGTTTGTGTATTTCAGACATGGACGACATTTTCAGTTTCGGTAAGTTTCTCATTAAATCTGTATTTATTATTTCTTATAATTACTTATATAATGCTTACAGTTTTGTTCTGTTCGCATTTTACTAAAATCCTCGGGCGGGGCGTATGTTCTCCGTGACTATTTGATAAACGACATTGTGTCTGAAATCATTAGTCCTCCACCTCTCATGTGGGGAAGTTGGCAGTTACTTGCGGAGAACAGGTTTGTACTGGTACAGAATCCAGGAACACTGGTTAGGTTAACTGCCCGCCGTTACATGACTGAAATACTGTTGAAAAACGGCGTTAAACCCAAAACAAACAAACAAAGCATTTTACTAAATGAAAATTTTATGCCTCCCGCCCACCTCTCACACATTTATGTGAGTGGCATATAGCGTTACTGCTGTCCGTATGGCCGTGTGTCCGTCCGTCCGTCCCGAAAGCTAGTATGTCCAACCTCTATCACACTATTAGCCTGATTTGCTTCAAACTTTCACAGATGAAAACCCTATATGTGCAGATGACCATAGAGGAAGGATTTTTTTTTTTCTGTGACTACTTTTTTCACAGTTATGGCCCTTTGATAATTTTGCTGTATAGAATATAGAGAAAAATCTTGTGTGTCCAACACTTTCCACACTATTAGCCTGATTTGTTTCAAACTTCCACAGATAAACAAGCTTGTTGTGCAGATGACCATAAAGGAAGGAATTTGTTCTGTGACTATTTTGAGACAGTTATGGCGATTTGATAGTTTTGCTATATGGAATATAGAGAAAAGACTTTTGTGCCCAAGTCTTCCAACACTGTTTGCCTGCTTTGCTTCAAACTTTCATAGATGAACAAGCTTGACGTACAGATGACCATAAAGAAAGGAAATTTTTCTGTGAATATTTTACTGCAGTTATTGTCCTGTGATAGTTTTTGCTATATAAAGGATGGTACAGTATGTGGGGGCATCCGTGTACTATGGACACAATTCTAGTTCAGATAGTAGAGCTATTGTAATCACCCTTTTGTCAGCGTCGGCGTCGGTGCCGGCGTCAGCGTCAGCGTCCGCGAAACAAAAGGTTAAAGTTTTGCATGTAAGCAGGTTTCTTAGAAACCACTAGACCAAAATGCTTTTAAACTTCACACATTTCTTCGACATCATGAGATAATCTCCCAGGACAAGTTACAAAACTCTATCTTATATGTTGTCAAAATAATGCCCCTTTTTAACTTAGATTTTCAGGTTAAAGTTTTGCATGTATGCAGGTTTCCCAGGAACTGCTCAGCCAAATGCTTTCAAACTTCGCACGTCTTCTTCATTATGAAATGACTTCGTATGGCAAGTTACATAACTTCAGTTTTTATTTTGTCAAAATTATGCCCCATTTTAACATAGAAATTTTCTGACATTTGTGCAGGTAAGCATGTTTCTCAGAAATTACTTGACCATATGTTTTCAGATTTACCACACATCTTTGACATCATAGGTTGACCTCACGTGGCAAGTTTCATAACTCTGGCTTTCATTTTAGCAAAATTATGCCCTTTTTCTACAAAAGCTTTCGTATATAAGCTGGTATTAGGTGGAAGGGTTTCAGATTGTCGAGCGCGCTGTCATCCGATAGCTCTTGTTTATGTAGTAGGCGTCTTACTGTTGTTCGGGATCCGCCGTGGGCGAGTGGTTAAGGTCATTGACTTGAAACAACTTGCCCCTCACCAATGCGGGTTCGAGTCTCACTTGAGGCGTAGAACTCTTCGTGTGAGGAAGCCATCCAGCTGGCGGATGGTTGGTGGTTCCCGCCCGTGATGAAATAATAACCAGATGGGCACCTGAAGCTTTTATTAACTATCTAAAAAGGTTAAAAGTCGAGATATGACCTATAATTGTGTCGGTGTAACGTTACACCCAACAAAACAAAATACTGTCGTTCATCACAGGCAGATCAATTTGATTTAGCGTTTTTAGCTCGACTATTAGAGGGAAAGGTAGCGCTGTTGGACTCGTCCATTTCCTCAGCGTCGGCGTCCCAATTAGGTTAAGTTTTTGTAAGTTGGTATTTCAGTAACCACGTGTGGGAATGGATTAAAATTTCATACATTTATTCACTGTAATGAGCTGATATGCACTGTACATATCCCTGTTTCGCATTTTATAAAATTATGCCCCTTTTTCGACTTTTATATTTATTTATTTGACACGGATGTCCTCCGACAGCTTAATGCTTAAACTGTTGCTGACTTTTTAAGTACAATATCTTGCTCAGTGTTGAATCTAATCTGGCATACGTTAGCACTGATACAAACTTCGTGTATGGAAACCAATTAACCGTGGCAAGATATTCCTGATCACGTACCACAACTCAGAACTGAAAAAAGATGAAATTAGTAATCCTTTAAATGAGCCGCGCCATGAGAAAACCAACATAGTGCATTTGCGACCAGCATGGATCCAGACCAGCCTGCGCATCCGCGCAGTCTGGTCAGGATCCATGCTGTTCGTTTTCAAAGCCTATTGCAATTAGAGAAACCGTTAGCTAACAGCATGGATCCTGACTAGACTGTGCGGATGCGCAGGCTGGTCTGGATCCATGCTGGTCGCAAATGTACTCTGTTGGTTTTCACATGGCGCGGCTCAAATGACCCTCAAAGAGGTAAACACCGTTGCATGCGTTGGCGGGTTGTAAGTTCCGAAGTATCTGTCACGAAATAACAAGCGTTTCCCAACCATGCCGGAACAAGCGTTTCCCAACCTTGCCAAAAACAAGCGTTTTCCAACATGAATCTAATTCGTTGCGAATGAAATAGGGTGGAAGGTCTGTGGTTCTTCCGAAATCCCCCTCCACTTTCTCTTATTCATGTTGAATCTAAAATATGATCATATAACCGTAATAGCTTTCAACAACACGAAAGAACTGAAATTTGATAGTTTTACTATATAGAATATAGAGAAAATTATTGTGTTTCCAACTCCTCAAACACTGTTGAAATGATATGCTTGAAAGTTTCACAGATGAAGAACATTCAAGTGAAGATGACCATAAATAATGGACATTTTCTGTGGCTATTTTATCTAGAATTATGGTCTTTTCTTAATGTCATAAAATAGGCTATAGTGAAGACATTTGGTGTGTACAACTCATAGTACACTTTTTGAAGGAATGGGTTCAAAGTTGTACGGCTGCACAACTTATCTGAATACAGTTTGCTTGAAAGGATATGCCTGAAAGTTGCAGATATCTTGATGTGAAGATGACCATATATAATGAACTTTTTTTCTGTGTCTATTTTGTCTAGAATTATGGCCCTTTCTTAATTTCTCAAAATGTTCTATAATGAAGAAATTTGGTGTGTTCAACTCCTAAACGTTTTGAAAGAATGGATTCAAAGTTGCTCAGATGCACAACTTTGTCTGAATACAATTTCCTTCAAACTTTTAGTCGAACATCCTTCATGTGAAGATGGTCTGTACTAAACCATTGCTATTTAGAGGTTTGCGTATTATGTGGGGACATTCTTGTCCAACAGACACAATTCTAGTTTCAAATTTAAATAAATATAAAGTAAAAAAGATGATATATAAAGATAGGTATGAAAAGCAATCATTAAAGTTGTCGATTTCAAGAATGCAAACCTTAAAATATGTTCTTGAAAAAATAAACATTTCTGAAAAGATTATCTCAATAGTCGAACATTTCTTGGACATATTATTGCGATAATTAACATATTTATCTCGATACTTTTTTTGCGCAAGTACACACAGCTGCCATTTATTTGCTGGATAGCTATCTCGATACCTTTAAAAATTATCTTTCAAACGTTTTCAGGAAAGTTTATATCAGTAGCCTAAAGTTTCTTGGAAATGAAAGATGTATCTAGAAAAAAAATATTGCTTCAATATTTTTAAAAAAATGCATAACTTTGCTGGAAAGTTTAAAATATTATCGTGGTAGCTACCGGGCATCTCGTGACAGTTTCGAGCATTAGTGCGAAATTTTCGGCTAAAGCATTTTTAGAAAAATAAATAAAATATCTAGAATATATAAATTATAGCTGACAGGTTTCAGTCAGAAAAATGCACACATTTCCTGGAAAGTTTACAATATTATCGAGCTAACTGGCTAACCGCGCCATGATAAAACCAACATAGTGGCTTTGCGACCAGCATGGATCCAGACCAGCCTGTCGCATTTGCGCAGTCTGGTCTGGATCCATGCTGTTCGCTAACGGTTTCTCTAATTGCTATAGGCTTTGAAAGCGAACAGCATGGATGCGCAGGCTGGTCTGGATCCATGCTGGTCGCAAAGCCACTATGTTGGTTTTCACATGGCGCGGCTCAAGTATGTTTCTATAAGCACTTCTCTTCTTTAAATAGAGTGTGATATGGCCGGTACAGTCACGGCAGTCAATCCGGACCCTTCAAGTCTGATATGGGCTCAAGCCTCTAATGAAGACGGACCGTGTGATACTGAATTTGCTGCCGGAAATGCGTCTGTTATTATCAGTGGTTGTTCAGCGGTAAGTCCAAATAGTACTGCTTCCATGGTCAGTATTTTTTTCTTGTAAGTTTATGAAGACCAAAATTACTAAATTTTGACTTTCATATTGTAATTTAACAGTTGTTGGCGGGAAAAACGCCGATTTTGCAGTGACATGGCAAATTCCGGAAATCTTTTGTTCCAAATGGATGAACTCATATTTATTATTCAACAATGAAATATTGGACACGATATTACGTGATTATGCAAGTCATATGAAACAGATTGAGCTAATACAAAACTCAACTGAGCCAATATGAGAAAATCAGGGCCAATACTAAAAAACAGAGCCAATACGGGATTCAAGCATTTTGATTGGCTCTGGCGAGAGGGCCAATACGGAGATGTTACTTCTGTTAGTTTTACCTAAAAACACACATTTGTAACATTTTTCACATTAGGCACAAAATTATATCATAAATATACTGATGCATGTAATGACCAACTGTGACTGAGCGGACGTACGCCCTCGTGAAATTATTACGCCCGACGTAAAACCGCCCGAGTGTATAAATAAAGTTATAACACGGTTTTGCTATGAATTATTTCTTATAGAAATTCACTGAAAAAGCACGTTATACGGTTAGCTTTCTGGTTACTACATACATCTAACTTACCTGTTTAATTTTTACTTGTTTGCCTTTTGTGCAGACTGATTTTATCTTATATTATACTGTTTTCAGGACAAAGTGATATCGTTGGTACTTAGCCCATACAGCACAGTAATACCTACGCTTATTATGAACGACGTAAAATTCTACAACGTCACGTGTAAATCGATACCCCATGACGGCATTCTCGTCGTTGTCACTGACAGCACGTGGATAAAAAATAAGTGAGTTATTCATAAATTAATTCTATTCCTATTATCCGTTGATTATTTTGAAATAATTATATTTATACAGATTTGACAAAGCTGCCTCCTGTTTTGCGGAGTTTTAATATGGCGGTCTGTGAACTATTTTAAAGTTGTGCGTCATGAGACAGGCGCATGCGCGTTAACATTGAGTATATAGAGAGCATTCTGCGATCAAATCAACTCCAAAATGTCTTTTTTGTCGGGAGATGTTATTAAATAAAGTAACATTTTCTATGGTTATGTGAAATAAACATCACAATTAAGTTAGTGTATTCTTAATATGCGATTTTGGGCATTCTCCAGATTTTACAAAAAATCATATCCGTATTTACGTCGAAGAAAGCCAAACGGCCATATGATAATACTTAATCACACGGGCATTGCCGATGTCATAACAGGTCCAATACCTTAAGGTAGTTCTGCACGTTTGATATGGGCTCAAATTGCGTACTGAAATGAAAATCATTTTATCAATTAAAGGCAACCGGTGAATAAATAATTACAACAACAGCGTTACTATCTTTCTAAAGTTACAATATAATATCTTGATATGCGCGGATTTTATTCCACCATATGATACACCTATATGCTTATTTACGACAGTGAAAAGTTTCATGAAAATCTACATTGTAAAAAAAAAATCTATTCGCGAAAACGTTATCAAAATTGTGATTTTCCCATAGACTCCCATTATGAAAACTTGCATGAGGTCCAAATTTTTCAGATCATTCTAGCAAAAAAAATCAAGCACAAGATCCTGTCTTTTTTTATTGGTGCATTTTCAAAGTATCTTCTGTAGTTTAACCCGCCTGCTTAGCTCAGTAGGTAAGAGCGTTGGTCTATGGATCGCGGGGTCGTGAGTTCGATCCTCGGGCGGGGTGTATGTTCTCCGTGACTATTTGATAAACGACATTGTGTCTGAAATCATTAGTCCTCCACCTGTGATTCATGTGGGAAAGTTGGCAGTTACTTGCGGAGAACAGGTTTGTACTGGTACAGAATCCAGGAAGACTGGTTAGGTTAACTGCCCGCCGTTATATGACTGAAATACTGTTGAAAAACGGCGTTAAACCCAAAACAAACAAACAAATCTTCTGTAGTTTTGAAAAACCGGTGTTTACTCAAATTCTACATTGTAGAAAAAAATTTGATCCGAACATGCAGAATTACCTTAAATAGATATCTTGTGACTAGCGTAGCGTGAAATCATGAATAAACATAACTACTGAAATGTTTATGCGTGATAAAAAAAGACATAATACTCTATGAGGCATTACTTAAATGGCACTTTACACGCAAAAAAAAATCTGTAAATAGTTTCAAACTGAAAAAAAGAACCGAAATACCGCTCAGCTTTTATATTTCCCTTGAACATGAATCAAATGATATTATATCTGACATTCAGTTTTCATTTAGACAAAAAAATGTACGTAAAAATAGTTATCAGCAACGCTTAAGCAGAAAATGTAAAGCACTGCATATTATATATACAATAAAAAATACGTATCATATAAAAAGGATACAAGTAATTGAAACAGAAAGCAAGACCTCATTTCAGTATCCAGAACTAACAGTGCAGGTGCTATACACTAACTGGGTTCTTGCCTGAAATAGTGTGTTTGGTATTTTGAACACCGCAAAGAGCAGCAACCGTAACTTACCGTTGGTATGTCCAGCATGGCTCTTGTTTAAATGTGTACTATCTTTTCATGTTGCTTTCTTTCCCAGTTGCACGTGTTTCTCCGTAATGTTTCCTTAAAACATTTCCATACTGTATTATAGCCATGTTGTCCCCGCTTAGCTCAATATGGAGAGCGCAGATCTACGGATCTCGGGGTCGTGAGTTCGAGCCTTGGGCGAGGCGTATGTTTTCCGTGACGATTTGATAAAAGAAATTGCGTCTGAAATTATTCGTCCTCCACCTCTGATTCATGTGGGGAAGTTGGCAGTTACTTGTGGAGAACAGGTTTGTACTGGTACATAATCCAGGAACACTGGTTAGGTTAACTGCCCGCCGTTACATAACTGAAATACTGTTGAAAAACGGCGTTAAACCCAAAACAAACAAACAAACAGTCATGTTGCCCCCTCACAAGCACCTACATATACAGCTTAACATAATCTGTACACATTTTGTGCCTCGGGATTTCTGTAAGTCAGACTAGAGTTATGACCCTTGATTATGTCCAAAATATGCATAAAGGGCAGACAAGTGTGTGTCGCATGTATGTTAAAAAGTGAGCCGCACCATGAGAAAACAACATTGTGGATCCATGTTGTTCGCTAACAAGTTCTCTAATTGCAATAGGCTTTGCAAGCGAACAGCATGGATCCTGGCCAGACTGCGCGGATGCTATGTTGGTTTTCTCATGGCGCGGCTCAAGTATTTGATATAGTTGGAGACTGTTGTACAGCATCTGAAGTTGTGTACGTGTTTTTCTGTCTGGGATTTCCCTCGGCCAGACTAGAGTTATGGTCACTGACAAAGTGAAAAGTACGCATCAAGGGTTCAGTTAAAAGTTTGTGTTGCATATATCTTAAAAATATTTCAGCTAGAGCCATGAAACCATGCACAGGAGTTCGGGGCGTCTGTGTCCTATGGCCACATGTCGTTTCCTGTCGTATTCACTGTTTTCTGTCATTTCACTTCTATATTGGCAATCATTTTTCGAAAAGTTGATCGCACTTTTCTTCCCATAGCTCTTGTTTGTATATGTAGCCCTGTTAATGATCTTCGTAGCTTACAAACTCACATATGAGCCGTGCCATGAGAAAACCAACATAGTGGGTTTGCGACCAGCATATATCCAGACCAGCCTGCGCATCCGCGCAATCTGGTCAGGATCCATGCTGTTCGCTTTTAAAGCCGACTGCAATTAGAGAAACCGTTAGCGAACAGCATGGATCCTGACCAGACTGCGCGGATGCGCAGGCTGGTCTGGATCCATGCTGGTCGCAAAGCCACTATGTTGGTTTTCCTATGGCACGGCACATATCTAGATTTAAATAAAGTAAAGATACCCACAAAAATCATGCACTCTTACATATTTCGATGATACGTCTTTAATATTTTTCGAAACTGACCGTAACCATTTTATTAAAAGTAAAAGACAGTTGGATACTGACATAAAAATACACTTGAAAAACAACAGAAGAAAACCAGATAGTGTTTTGTTGTGTGTGTGTTTTTTTTTCTAATATAATTTCATGTTGTTTTCATTTTTAAGCTCACCTGCGCAGGAAATGCTGATGCTGAGATTAAAGGATCTTTGGATGTCCGTCGTGCGTCCACAATTTTTCAGTCTCTTAAACCACCAAGTCATTCAAGCCAAACTTCACAGAAATTTTCCTTTGGTGGTCCCTTTTCAGATACCTTCGGATACCTTCGGATAAAAGCCACGTATGCAAATTTCTGGATGACATGGCTAACAAAATTAAAGAAAAAATTCTTTACATCAGAAAATGATTCTTACGTGACGCTCTGGCAAATTCCTGTAAAACATTCTGTTTCGTTCAAAAAAATGGCCGCTAGGGACGGGGATGGTTTTCCCTACATGGCTGTACAGGAAAATTTGGAACTCTCGCCGTCTTGATCTTCCTTAGAAGACTTTCTACCAAATTCCTTTTAGACTCCGCCCACATTTCCCGACCCCTTACTCGTCCCGACATTTTTTTTACTCTTAGGCTTGGTAATGTCCTTTAGTATCACATCGTCCTCCATCCGCCCGTCCACATTACTCCGACCATCCACGTTACCGCCTTCCTCCTCTCGCTACTATTTCTGGATAATTATTGTACCTTAGTATCTTTTATCATTACCCCACCCCCAATCCTCCCCCGTCACACAAACACACTACCAACCCATACTTAGTTGATATTTTCTTTGTGGCCCTCTATCAAAACTATTCAATTAGAACCGTTCAGGTGAGCACTCTTGGGCCATCATTGATCGACTTTTCTTTTAGGGGTTTGGTTGCTGGTCATATATATAATCATTGTCAATACTCCTGATAAATTCAACCTCTGACAACAATATTTGTCTTATACCACCCTGTATAAGAAAACCTTATTCCTGTTATAATAAAATGTATTTCAGAGTGAGAACATCCCATGAACCGTATGCACAACCCGGGGTTATCATCAATTCGGGCATAGAAGGAGTTAGAGCCTATGCCGTTAATGAAACTGTGCAGAATCAGACAGTACTAATCAACGAGCTGATCCATTGGAAGTTGTTTGTACCAGGTAATTAGGTTTCACAATCTATTGGAAGTTGTTTGTACCGGGTTATTGGGTTTCACAATCTATTGGAAGTTGTTTGTACCGGGTAATTGGGTTTCACAATCTATTGGAAGTTGTTTGTACCGGGTAATTGGGTTTCACAATCTATTGGAAGTTGTTTGTACCGGGTAATTGGGTTTCACAATCTATTGGAAGTTGTTTGTACCGGGTAATTAGGTTTCACAATCAATTGGAAGTTGTTTGTACCAGGTAATTAGGTTTCACAATCAATTGGAAGTTGTTTGTACCGGGTAATTAGGTTTTACAATCTATTGGAAGTTGTACCGGATAATTAGATTTACACAATCTATTGGAAGTTGTACCGGGTAATTAGATTTTACAATCTATTGGAAGTTGTTTGTACCGTGTTTGTACCGGGTAATTAGGTTTTACAATCTATTGGAAGTTATTTGTACCGGGTAATTAGGTTTTACAAATTATTGGAAGTTGTTTGTACCGGGTAATTAGGTTTTACAATCTATTGGAAGTTGTACCGGGTAATTAGATTTCACAATCTATTGGAAGTTGTACCGGGTAATTAGATTTTACAATTTGTTGGAAGTTGTACCGGGTAATTAGGTTTCACAATCAATTGGAAGTTGTTTGTACCGTGTTTGTACCGGGTAATTACGTTCCATAATCTATTGGTAGTTGTTTGTACCGGGTAATTAGGTTTCACAATCTATTGGTAGTTTGTACCGGGTAATTATATTTTACAATTACATTTAAAACTCGACATCTCGAATTCGCTTATCTGAAAACCCCGGCTACCTCGAACACATTGTGAAATCCCGTTCCGAAAACACGTGCACAGAATATCATTCAAGCCGAATTTCGGCTATCTCGAAGTAAAATGCTTGATCCCTTAGAATTCGAGATACCGTGTTTCAGCTGTACTTTATCATGCAACGAAAAAGTGTAATTATGGTGGCTGAAACTTAGAAATACACTGATGTGCCATGTTTTACAATGCAACTCCCCTAAATATGTATCATCACTCGTAAATAATTGTTTGTGAAAATATGGAGTATGTTACAGTGTCATCTCAGAGCCCAGTTTAGCAGAACTGGTACTTTGATATAAGCAGTTTGTCAAAACTAGATATTATGTAAATTTGAACCATATCTTGATATCGTAGAAAATGGCTCTGACAGATGCTTTTGTTATTCAATACATACACCATGGCGTTGTTATTGAAAACGAAAGTTGATAGAATTTGTAGAAATGAGGATTCTCAGCAAGCTCGTGTCTCGGTTGTGACTCATCATAACTGAATGAAACTTCATACATGAGCCGCGCCATGAGAAAACCAACATAGTGCATTTGCGACCAGCATGGATCTGTACACGTTTGCCCAACCCACTGCCTATGTTGGAATACATTTTATAAACAGTGACCGAAAAGACCTCCACTCTTGTGATATCAACAAGTTTATTCGGCCAGCCCTTTATTAGGTTAAAAAGCGAAATAAGCACCAGATGAAAAATAAACCATTAAAGATCTGGTCACCACGTGGAAACTGAGTTTATTAGCTTGTAGCAGAGATTTGTTTTACTTTCAGAACCGTATCTTATCCAGCCACTTAATTGTACAGCCTATTCCGGTGAAATAGACGCCGCTGGTTCGAAAAAGTCTTTAGATATTATCGAGCTTGGGTAAGATTCATAGATGTTGCAGGTGTATTGCCATAGTTTTTATCAAATCATTGCAAAAATACATGCAACCAACCTGAAGACGTTAATATATGCATACCGAAACCATTGTTCTCCGAAATACAACAGGATGATTCGGATAAGAATTTAACGAATGCTTTTAAGCTGGATTATTTGAAATGTTCAAAAAGTAGAGTTTTAGTAAGCACCATTTCGTACGGTTTTTCCTCTGGAACATCGATTTTTCTATTTCTGAACCCCATATCTCGAAAGTCGAAATCACGAAACTACTTTGATGAAATTCGAAAATACGATGGTGAACGTTGAAATCACGATGGTGAAACTCGGAACTACGATGGCGGAAGTCGAAATCGCGAAACCATGATAATGAAAACGCGATATAATTTCGCGTTTTCACCATGGCGGTTTCATGTTTTCAAAACTGAGGCTTCTGACTTTCGACTTTTGTCATCGCAGTTTTGACTTTCAACATCGTGGTTTCGACTTTCACCATCGTGGTTTTGACTTTCACCATCGAAAGTTGAAAGTAAAAAGCACGATAATGAAAGTCGAAACTACGATAATGAAAGTCGAAACTACGATAATGGAAGTCGAAACCACGATAATGAAAACAAGAAACCGCGATGCTGAAAATGCGAAATGATATCACTTTTTTATCATCGTGGTTTCGTGATTAATACTTTTACCACCGTGTTTTCGACTTTCAAGATATGGGGTTTAGGAATAGAAATCTTGATGGTCCAAACGGAACACCGTACTTTCGTCACTAGTCAGGCAGGAAAAAAACTTTAATAAGAAATAAAGTGAAATTAGTTGTAGTTTATAATTTACTCCTAAATTTCAACTATAATAATACTGATTTCTTGTCTAGTTACGAAAAAATACCATGCACATTTTTGGACATGCAACTGAACTTTACCGTTTGAAATTATAGAAGAGTAGGGATAGTTCGAGTGGTGATACATTCATTCTGCAGGTTTTAATATTTCCATTAATGAGGCCTTACTTAATCGGATATTTATCATTCGGGTAAAAGACAATGAAATAAAGGGTGATTTTGTCTTATGTGTGAGTGGTGAAACAGGAGAACTGTTTGATGCCATTCATTATCGTTTTATTTCATTTAGTTGCACACTGGACCCCAGTCTTGTCTCAGACTTCCGGATTGGGAATACGCAGTCAGAGGTAATATCGGATTTGTATGCATTCCGATTTGCTGGAAGCGAAAAGGTGGATATAGTGTGCAGCGTCAAGGTCTGCCCTAATGGAAGTTCGGCATGTGACTTTGTAAGTATAAGATTAATATTGAGACAAATTGCTTTGGAAGAGTTTTTGATCCCCGGCGAAGAAAGATTTGACTGAATACAGTGCGCATGCGCATGAACATCTTTGATTCATGTTGGGAAGTTGTCAGTTGCTTGTGGAGAAAAAGTTAGTTCTAACGCGGAGTCCAGCAACTGACCCTCGTTACAAAACTGATAGGTAGTAGCCGTCAACGTAATCTAGATCGGCTGTAATGTATGGCGACTGATTAAGGCATGTCGTTATGTCGCGTTGACGGGCGAGCTCTTTTTGTAAGTTACATTGTAGCACATTTTGTTGTGTCATCCTAGTATGCCAAAAAAAAAAAGAAAAAGTTTTGTGTGTCGTTTTATCCACGCACCAATGCAACAAAGTGAAACGCGACATACCAAAACATAGAACTAACAGAAACAGGAAAAAACATTTCGTGTTAGCGTGCGGGCCGTCAACAAAGATTTCGCTTTAACGTTTGGCCTGCGGGCAAAGACGAAATAAAAATTTTCGTTAATTTGCATTGGGCGTGGGTACGGCTATGTTGCACATATAGTTTTGTCCTGGCACACGGCATCGCCAGAAAACAATACAATCTATTTTGTCTTTGCACGCACCAACGGGCCAAAACGAAATTTTTGTTATTGGCGTGCACGCCAACGCAAAAAAAAAATCATCTTGGCGTCAACATGAAGTTTCTGCTGATAGCGCACGACTGCACGAAATATAGATATCTATGTGTAGAGGATGGATTTCTCGTTATGCCGGTACACTTTTTATGTGAATCCCGTGCAAAGCAAGGCGGCACGATAATCAGTTGCATTATTTTTGAAATGTCTCTCGTATATTTCGTGCAGTCGCGCGCTATCAGCAGAAAGTTCATGTTGACACATAAATACCAAATTTACTGGTATACATGCTGTATTATCGCTAATACTTTGACAAACGCAACCGGGTTTAAGCACCTATCCCTGATGCACGACAACGCCCCTGCGCATAAGTCTGCTGTTGTGACCTCGTTTTTGAATAAGAAAAGGGCTCGAGTTCTTCCACATGCACCATATTCCACAGACCTAGCCCCGTGTGACTATTTCTTGTTCCCTAGACTGAAAAAAACATTTAGCTGGTAGACATTACAGGTCCTGACAGAACCTGGGATCAGCTGTTTTATCGGTGTTTGTTGGGAATACCTGAAAATGAGTATGAAAATGCTTTTAGAAATTTAAACGTTTGAAACTTTGTGTTCGTAGCAAGGGTGATTACTTTAAGGGTATGACGCATCAATAAATTAAAATCTATCAAACGCGCGCTTTTTATTACCCCAGTTGCATCACTTTTGAAATGTCACTCGTAATTTTAATTATCCGCTATTTGGCGTTGTTTGTTTCGTTTAGTTAGCACTCGAGCCAAAACAACACACAAAACTTTCTAAAATTCTTTATGGTAAGTTGGCGCGCGGTCCAGGACAACACAACGAAATGCGCTGCATAAGATGTTGCCTGCCAACGGCACATAATGAAATGACCTAAATTGAACACCATTAAGATCAATTTGATAACGGTGTCGGCGTTACACCTTGGTTAACCCTTATCGTGCTGGACACGATTGATTCTGCCTTTGCGACCAGTGCAGATCATGATCAGCCTGCACTGTTCGCCATTCAGTCCGTATCTTTTTGGTACGCACCCCTTTTAACAGTTAATGGTACTGTCCAAATTGAAAGATGAACAAGTTCGTTATAGAAATTTAGCAGGGTAAGGGTCAAGGTTTTGCATGCAAGTACGTATAGCTGTCATTTCAGGCCTTATGGCTTTGAAACTTAATGTTTCTTTTTCTAGGTCAATTACTAACCTCACAGGACCATGTCCAATAACTGTGACATGTATTCTAGGCAAATTATGCCCCTTTTTTGACTTAGAAAATCTTGGTTAAAGTTTTTCATGCAAGTTACTATCTCCAAAACTAATGCAAATATTGAATTGTAACTGCTCACATTTCTTCTGATTTATAAAACTATGTCATAGCATCAAGTCCGTCCTATAACTCTGACATGTATTTTGCAAAATTATGTCCCATTTTGAACTTAAAAACGTCTGGTTAAAGTTTTACATGCAAGTTACTATCTACTCACGTCTAATGGTTACAATTGCTACGTTACTTAAGGTAACAGAAAAACAAACCAGCAACTACAGTATTAACAATAACAAAGTTTATTATGAAAATTAACAATGCATGACTAGTCCAAATTCTGTCCTGGTCAAATTTAAATCCAATCAGTATAAATTCAAAAATATTTCACGCAGTCCAAACTGAATTTAGTATATTCAAAGAAAATAGATACTCTCTTCAAAGATATACTTTTAAATCCACAATGTAAAATTAATGTAAATCCTTCAAATGTTAAATGTCCAAACTGGTGATATTTTGTTATTAAACCATGCAGGAAAGTTTTTCAATAAGATCTTACTGTAGGTTCTGTCCTGTCCTCAGATAGCTTCCTATTTAAAATATCATGGAAGGTTCCAGAACGTCCATGTATCACTAAGAATAAAAAGAAGATTCTGGAAAAACAAGAACAATCCAGACTTTAAAAATAATTGCAACATCCTGTTAATCAGTATTGTGGAACACCATAGATAGATAGATAGTATAAGATTCTTTCACTGGTTGTAGGTGCAGATAGGAATATCCGGCCTCGAGGGTAACTGTTTAGGCGGTAACGAGGCTCTCTGCCGAGTTACCGCCTAAACAGTTACCCGAGAGCCGGATATTTCCATCTGCACCTATAACCAGTGGTAGAATCTTTTTCTTGCATACCGGTTTCAAGAAATAATAATAAAAATGAAATCAATTGAACAGCTTTCTTTTTTAGAACTATTTCTTATGGCAGTGTATTTAAACAAAGCGCGGGAAACCAACGTCCGTAAACAGGAAAGACGTCATGACGTTTCAAAACAAACAACAATGTTTAGTTCCGGTTTTGTTTTACCAGTTGCAGCGTAACGTTATGAATTTATGATAAAATAACGTGATTTGAATCGAGAAATATACTATCAGGAACCAATAGGAACTGTCAAGGTATTGAATTTTCATTCCGTTTTTTAAATAGAATATAAATAACTACACAGATCTTTTACATATATGTAGTTCTTATACGTCATTTACAGCACGAGAGTCATTTTACACCCCGGGGTGTAAGATGGACTTTTCCAGCACCGGTAAAGATACCGGAAATCCCCGTCTGGTTTACAAGAAATATATTTCTTGCATACCAGACGGGGATTTCGGTATTTTTACCGGTGCTGGAAAAATCCATCTTATACCCCACACACCCTATTACCTGATGTCCACCACGCCGAGGGATGCGGCTGCCACAGAGGTAGGAAATCAATAACGGTGAATAGTGGTGTTAGTTTTTTTAGCTGTGTTTTTTCATTTCGACTTTCCATGAAGATATTCTGGTGCAGGCATACGTGTAAATGCCTAAACATATTATATGATTAATCCTGGTCGCCAACTTTGCGAAATAAAGAAGTATTCACTGTTTAAATTGGACGTTTATTAAAATTGATGCGAAAATCATATTCAATGGCCCAATTCGAAGTGTTTACAAAATAATTGATCGGGTTTACCTCACACGTCAAACGATCAATCATCTGGGGATAATCCTGCAAGTTTCAAGTCTGTCCGTACGTCTACACCGACGTTATTACCCTCCAAAGGGACCCGGGTACAGTCACGTATGATAAACTTTACCGCAGAGGGCATTTTTAAATGATGCCCATTCCGCCGAGGAGTCAAAATATAGGATATCGTTTACGACAGAGGGAAATTTTTTGTAAAAATGTCTATTTTGGCAGTTTGTTTTGCTTTTGAGACCTGGGAGGTCATGGAATTATTTGCAGTATGCATTGTTTATACTTGTGTTTAATAATGGGCGATTTTCAATGGCGAAACTGCTGTAACACGGTGGTAATCAGTCTGGATTGAACTTCTATCTATCTCCGACGTTGTTTTGCTACTATAAGTCTTCGTTTTGTAAACTCAACTCAATTTTGTTTCAATTTCTTTTATCATGAAATATACAGAAATAATGATATCGTAAGTCCTGATGGTATCGGTACTTGCGTTCTTGCTGGATTCAGTGTTGAATTTACGGTTTATATTAAATGATAAATCGTTTTGCAATCAGTCTAGATTGTATATATATATATATATATATATATATATATATATATTATATATTATATATATATATATATATCCTACATTGCATCAATCTGATACTGTACATGTAAGAGTTGTTCTGCCACTGAAAGTCTTCCTTTTGTAAAATCATTTTTGTTTCTTTTTATCATAATATACAGACATTTGCTGCTAGCAATGAAATCCTAATAAAATCTGAAAAGTAGATCCCTCGGAAGCACGGAAAACAATGCAAACAGTGAAAATTGCAGACTCGGTTTGATTGAGTCTGTTCATGAGCAGTAATGGAAAATGCAACACTGCCCACACCCCCTAGCACCGGCTTAAGCAGTATTCAATCTTCAAATCTAAATGAGTTGAAATCAATGATCCCGAAGGACCAGAAAATATAACAACACTGAAATAAGTCCTGGAACTTGCGTTCTTGCTGGATTCAGTGTTGAATATAGGTTAATATTAAATATCAAATTGTTTTGCATTATCAAGCTTCATACTAAGAGGCTACTGATAGTAACATAGTTCTACATAAAAGATCCGTTAGGTTAGAAAATTTAAATATATTGTTGTCAGTGGCATAAGTCAAGTGATCGGTTCTAATAAGCTGTTATTCATTAATCGTTTACAGAAATGTTCTAAACAATTTATTTTGTATTCAATTTCAGAACCAAAGATGAAGGCATACACGTGTTATTACTATAACAATGATTTTGAAGTAAACACTGGAGTGATTGACCATTTAATTAATTGTCATGTCAAGAGAGATCTATCAAAATGCAATGGAAATAACTAAACCATCAGTTATTACCGAGTTACTATCTGAATGAAGATTTCATTCTGATCGATCTCTCTTGAAAACTTTAAAGATGTATTCAATTTTGATATTTTGCCCTGTAACTTCGATACATGCCCACTCGCTGGTCACTAGAAATGAATATTTCACCTTCATTTGGAATCACGTCGGTATATGTTTTCTGTCCTATACCAGCATTCCAAATGGTTTCATCTTATTCCAGTTCCATGTACTTAAATGGTCAATCACTCTAGCGTAAGCTGCAAATTAGTGTCGCAGCTTTTTTTTAAACAATTCTCATGCATTTCAAATATATATGCTTAAATATACTACTCGAACAAACTGTGTTTAACTATATGATCTGATGTGTATTTAAATGAAAGCTGTATATAATAAATGCAAACGATTTAATGCCTAATATTAACCGTAACTTCAACACAGAATCCTGCAAGAACGAAGGTATCAGGACTTAAGATATCATTATTTCTGTATATTTCATCATAAAAGAAATTGAAACAAAAATGAATTACAAAATGAACATTTACAGTCAGCAGCAGAACCAATCTATACATGTAGCAGATAGTATGCAATGTCGGAGATAGAAATACAATCTAGACTGATTAACACTGTGTTACAGCGGTGTTCGCCATTGAAAATCGCCCATTATTAAACATAAGTATATAAACAATGCATACTGCAAATGATTCCATGACCTCCCAAGACTTAAAACCGAAACAATCAGCCAAAATAGACGTTTTTACACCAAATTCCCCTCTGTCGTAAACGGTATCCTATATTTTGACTCCTCGGTGGGATGGGCATCATTTAAAAATGCCCTCTGCGGTAAAGTTTATCATACGTGACTACACCCGGGTCCCTTTTGAGGGTCATAACGTCGGTGTAGACGTACGGACAGACTTGAAACTTGCCAGGATTATCCCCAGATGATTGGTCGTTTGACTTATGAGGTAAATTCGATCAAAATATTTTGTGAACACTTCGAATTGGGCCATTGAATATGATTTTCGCATCAATTTTAATAAACGTCCAATTTAAACAGCTGAATACTTCTTTATTTCGCAAAGTTGGCGGCCAGGATTAATTATATAATATGTTAAGGCATTTACACGTATGCTTGCACCAGAATATTTTCATGGAAAGTCGAAATGAAAAAATACAGCTCAAAAGACTAACACCACTTCTCATCGTTATTGATTTCTGACCTCTGTGGCAGCCGCATCCCTCGGCGTGGTGGACATCAGGTAATAGGGTGTGCCCCAGGGTGTAAGATGACTCTCGTGCTTTAAATGACGTATTACGAACTACATATATGTAGAAGATTTATGTAGTTATTTATATTTTATTTCGAAAAACGGGAAAAAAATCCAATACCTTGACAGATCCTCTTTTTCCTGATAGTATATTTCTCGATTCAAAACACGTTATTTTATCAAAAATTCATAACGTTACGCTGCAACTGATAAAACAAAACCGGAACTTAACATTGTTATTTGTCTTTGAAACGTCATGGCGTCTTTCCTGTTTATGGTCCGTGGGCCAAGGCCAAAAAATTTGAAAGTCGTAACCCTGAAATTAGGCAAAGGTTGAGCTATACCATGATGTTATACTATCATTCAGGAAACTTCTAAGGGTGGATGTCGGTCTGAGCGACATGTCAGTAAGATTAAATGACGATTTTAAAAACGTTGGTGTCTAATAAATACGATTTAGCATTGCATAGGGATATCGCCGATTTGGATGGTAAAAGAGACATTTATGCGACATTTCTTATAACAAATCTTATCTTTTAATGTCTGAAATAATCAATAATTTACTTTTGTTGTCAAAGAATGCTACGATATGTATTATATACTGAATAAAATGTAAAAAGTAGGGGTTGATGTACCCCACCCACCACATTAGTACATATATTTAAGCGGGAAATCTTTAGAACTTTTAATCCTTTATAAAGGAACAGAATCCTAATGTTTACAGTAATGAAAACGAAATGAATGAATAATTAACATAAATTTCAGACACCTTTACACTTTAATATCAGTTGGCTAAACCTATGGTTACCTATGTTTATGTTTTATTTCTGAGCGAATTGCATACTGACAGACCTATTCTTTGCTAGTGCAGTAAAAATAATGAAAGTATTGCAAAAACTAAAACGACCGCAAACGTTTTATGGCAGTTCCCTATGGAGAACATCAAAATGGAAGCAGATCCAGCAATATAAGTCTTTATTCAAGATGACAGCTATTTCAAATTAATCCAAAATTATTATACATATGAGTTAATGCAACAAAAGTTTTTATATTTTGATGACTTTAGTTCTCTTCTAGCTTAGGTCTTCTTAGTAGTCATTTTGTACGTAGTTATTAAATCACCCAAAATTTATGTTTGTTAAACTACCAACAAATTAGGTTATTTAGTTACGCAGACTATACAAATTTAGACGGCCACCACTTTCCAAATTTCCAAATAACTGCTTTAAATTTGATCACACATGCACATATGAAAGAGGCGTAGCTCTTTAAAAGTCAAAACTATAACACGAATCACTTGATATTGATTGAAACATGTTACAGAGGATTTTACCGCTCACAAAATGACCACCTGAAATCGGCTGCATGTACAAATATTGATGAGCTACTACTGTTTAGATATTCAGTATTATAAAACAAACCAAATAAGTTTCCAAGGATTGAAGTTTGGTTATCCAGATCAATCTAATAAAGATACTGTCCTGTCATTTTCAAACTGGTCGCCAAAAGTAAGTTTGCAAACATACATATGGATAAGATTTAAGTAATCATTGCTGTAATAGAAGTTAAAATAATTTCAATTGAAAACTTCGCAGCTATAAATTGAGCAAGTCCTGGAATCAAAAAGTCGTGTATCGTATCTGTTTTTTTTTTTTTTTGTTGTTGTATTAGCAATAATTATTGGTATTGTTGTAATTAATATTTAAAGTAACGTATGTTTCAATCCCTTTTAGGATGTAGCTTAATGATTTTACTACGGAATAAAGCACTTAACTAAAAGAGTTTTTACAGATATGTCATGAAGATATCAAATTACCACTGGCGTTTTCCAAGCAAATAGTACAGACTCTGTATGTACATATGCATTTATATGTGTATGATGAACTTATTCTGATACTGATACCGAAAAGTGACTTCCACGCAACCTCTCATATCAAAATTTAGAGTATATTTCTGTCATATGGTGTACATAGGTGTTATAATGTGTCCTCTTGTGTAGTTCTGAAACATACGTTTACCGAAATTAGATTAAGGTAGTTACTAGACTTAATGGTTGAAACACATTTACATACCAAGGTAATCTAAATGTAACAGTTGAAATACACCAATTTTTGAACGAACTAGTTTCTTTGTATTTGTTAATAGTTTTGAAAATAGAATATTGAATTTTAGTAAGAACGCAGAACTGACAATAATGATACCACAATCAGGATATGAACAAGGAGTCTTATTTATGTTTCCGTTAAGGGAATGTAATATGATTTCGTAGTTCAGTAATTCCGTCCCACATTTTAAGTGATATTTGAAAATCATCATGGTCAGAAACAGAACTATTTTAAAAAGAATGTTTTACAAAAAGTGTCATTTGTTTCACTACATGTACCCATGTTGTACTGTATATGTATGATGCTCCATAAGTTCAAAATGTGCCGTGTTTATTTACTTCAGGAATTATATCAGCAACTTTGAACACATAATGCATATAAACCGATAATTTCAGTGATGAATACAATCTTACCTTCCGTGAATATCAAAACAACGCATTAAAATATAAAATCCTCTGTCTTGAAACCGCCTAAGTCCATCGAAACCCCAAAACTATAATAGCTTTAATGTTACTTAATGTAGCTTTAATATTACTTAATGTTCTGTGTAATCTGTATATTATTCATTTCATCTTTGTAATGCTGTAAAAACTGACTGAGTTGGTGCTTTGCGATGCCAGTAAGCATGATTTATGTATTAGCCTAGAATAAGTATATACGAAATATAAAATTGAATAGGTGACCTTTAAAACCTAGGTAGGAGAGGTGGTCTAGTGGATAAGGTGCCGGCCGCCGCTCAGTCAAGTGGTTCTGGTTTCGAGCCTCACTAGGATCACGACCATGACCTCTCATATGGCACCAGTATTGGTTTCTCCAGGAAGCGGACTCAAAGAGTGGTTTCAAAAGGCTTAAAGCTTTCATTACAATAGAGCTATAACAAATAAGTATAAACTAAAACCTAGGTAACGTACATTTGATTCTTAGATACCCTCGCATTCTGTATTAATTTTGAATGAAAGACAAAAATATTCAGACTACGTACAAACTGTAACCAAGTCTATTGTTAATTATCAATATGCTTTCTTTTGAAGCAGAATCCATAAAATGCTATTAAATCTATGCTATCTTTACAGTGATGCTGAAAGAGGCACCGTTGTTTTACTGTAGTTTGTCGACATCCTATAATTGAGAATAGTTACAGGGTTAAGTCCAACAAAATTATAACGGTCATGTGTGCATAGTTTATTTTAATTAAAAGCATACAAATGCAATTGCTGGAGTATTTTCAATGTTGCTAATTCTTCAAGGTGGAAAATTTGAGTGGCGGCTGTTACGTATGTTACATTTTAAAGTATCTTTATCAAATAAAGGTTAAAATTATACATGTAAGCTTACTTTGACATCTAAAATAGAAGAAAATTATTGGTACCCAAAACCTTTCTGAATGAAACACAAATAGGCTTGATTTATTGAGAAACAGCATGTGATTTATATGTATTACATTTGCATGCACGTTGTCTATAACCTAAAGTGATTGCAATATTTCATATTTTCTCATGAAAATATATAAAATTGTGAATCTTAACACAATTATTTGATGATGTCTTATTAAAAAATATAGTAATTTTGATAATTTTATGAGTTATTTAAAATGGCAAAAATGTAGCTCGGGTGGGTGGGGTATTTTGACCCCTAAATTTTGGTAGAAATCGTCAAAATTTGGAAAACTTTGTTACAGTGAAGCTTTAATTGATTTAGAACGGTTACATAAGCAAAACTCTAATATCTGAAAGTCAGTATTGAAACAATCTGTTAATAATTCGTGTGTAGCCAACAATACTTTCAAAGAGAGAGAATTCCGCATTTTTCATACACAGGGTTTACTAAAATGGGTATAATTTTTATTTGACATACGGTAGAAAGCGACATCCGGTCTTAAACAATCCCGGAATGAATGTATTAATGGCTGAAGTGGATGAACCTTTGCCTAATTTCTGGGTTACGAAATCGAAAAACTAGAGGACTTTCAGAAACTGGCCCACAGACCATTACGGACGTTGGTTTCCCGCGCTTTGTTTAAATACGCTGCTATAAGAAATAGTTCTAAAAAGAAAGCCGTTCGACTGACTTTATTTTTATTATTATATCTTGATATCGGTATGCAAGAAAAAGATTCTGTCACTGGTTATAGGTGCAGATCGGAATATCCGGCTCTCAAGTAACTGTTTAGGCGGTAACTCGGTAGGAACCTCGTTACCGCCTAAACAGTTACCCTCGAGGCCGGAAATTCCCATCTGCACCTATAACCAGTGAAAGAATCTTATAATAACACATTGACATAATGATGTCTCAAAACTAGGTCAGTAAACAATGAGTTATCAATAAAGTAAAGCCTATAGTTTGATTTTGACGTTTTGAGAGTTCAATATATAGACTCGTATGCCGATAAGGGAAATCAGTATGCCTTACTTTGCCTTATTTAGGTATGAACCACTATCGTACTGATTAACATTACCTAAATAACGGGTCGTTCCATTATTAAAAGTACAAAAACATAAACTATAAGGGGAAATGACGTGTACAAAACATTCTCGAAAACTAATGCAGATGCTGGATTGAAACTCTGTAGACATTTTAACATTTAGGGTAATATTCCTGCTTCTGGGACAACAATTCGGATAGTCGAGCATTTGCAGTCTTAAAGACAGCTTTTGTTTTTTTTTACGGATTTGCAAACACAAGAGAAGTTTTCACATTTCGTGTAGACGATGGATCCATTTCCCTTGAATAGCAAGACAAACGGGTTCATCAATCTCTTCCACAGAGTATAATAATTTATCACTGGTTGTAGCTGCAGATGGGAATATCCAGTTCGATGGTAACTGTTTTGGCGGTACTTCGTTGCGAATTACCGCCAAAACATTACTCGAAAATCAAATATTCCCTTCAGCATCTACAATAAGTGGTAGATACTTGTTTTGCATACCGTATTTTATAAATTGAAGAATAACAAATACTTCCTTTTTAGCACTTTTTCGTATAGTATCACTTAAACAAAAAGCGGGAAGCCTAATTACATACTTACTTACTTACTATAAGGAAGAAAGAGAAACTGTCAATGTATTTTCAAGAAAATGAAATATTTTCACTGGTTGTAGAGATATAAGGGAATAACCGGTTCAAATGTAACTGTTTTGGAGCCGCAATGTCTGTTATACTTTTTTTCAGAATAAACGCAGAACCTGGAAATTTCACACAAATGATCATATATTACATAGCCATAGGAGCAAGGGGGGGAGGGCGCGGCAGCGCCCCCCCCCCCCCCCCCCCCCAAAAAAAAAAAAAAGCTAGGAGAAGGGGGGGGGGGCAAACTCCAATATTTTATAAAAGAGATATAACTTGCAGTCTAATATAACATTTACGTAGCATCATATACATGTAATTCTTTTCAACCTGATTTCTGATTTGCATTTGGCCTCCCGTGTATTCTGACTTTTCAATTCCCGTAGTGTCAGTACTGAAGTCTGTACGCGCCACGCCAAGGATCATGAAGGATGGTTTGATTACATTTTATAAAAATAATATATCATTGAGCGCAACCACTGCAGTTCCGGTTTGAGCGTCTGCAAAATCTATGTAGGCCTAACTATTAAGCCTGTTAACGCATGTAAATGTTATGGGTTTTTTTCATTGTCCATTCAAGGGAAATGATATTTCCACAACTTTATATCACAATTAGACAAATGCAGCGCTAATTGATTGTATGTCCAGGGCTTCAACAGAAGAATGTAAAAAAATGGCACACTTAATTAGAACAATACATAATATGACTGATTAAGAAAGTTCAGTGCCTAGTCGTATGTGTATCATCAGAAGAACTCAATGGTTGCTAAAACATAGAGGCTTTTGCATCAGACTTCGGATTTCAGTTCGAGTTTTCAGAAGGAAGGAGTTGTTATGCAATTACTAGATGTAAGCCGCATGGCCATTCCTTAACACAACTGTCAATTTGATTTGCAAGGATTGGCTTCGTATCGATAGAAATAAGTGATGAAATCAACATACCCATTTACATCGGGTAATTTTTAGCTCATCTGATTTTTGGAAAAAAAAGTGATGAGTTATTGTCATCACTTGAACGGCGCCGGCGTCGGCGTTGCCTGATTAAGTTTTATGTTTAGGTCAGCTTTTCTCCTAAACTATCAAAGTTATTGCTTTGAAACTTGCAACACATTTTCAACATCAAAAGCTGACTCTGTACAGCAAGAAACATAACTCTATCCTGCTTTTTGCAAAAATTATGGCCCTTTTGGACTTAGGAAATCAGATTTCTTGGTTAACTTTTGTGTTTAGGTCAGCTTTTCTCCTAAACTATCAAAGCTATTGCTTTAAAACTTGCAACACTTGTTCACCATCAAAAGCTGACTCTGTACAGAAAGAAACATAACCCCATCCTGCTTTTTGCAAGACTTATGGCCCTTTTGGACTTATAAAATCATGGCTAGGACAATATTTCTATTATACAGAGACAAAAAAATCAGATGAGCGTCTGCACCCGCAAGGCGGTGCTCTTGTTTCAAGCAAGTTATTTGTCCATCAGACGACGGGATAGCCGGTTATCCAGTGTAAGAGTTAACATTCGTTTTCTTGGCTAGACCGTTTCCTTTCCGACAATTATGGTTTATATTCAAAGTTTGGTAACAAGCTGCTTTTTTAGCTCACATGTCACGTAGTGACAGGGTGAGCTTTTGTGATCACCCTTCATCCGTCCGTCTGTCCACAATTTCCTTGTGAACAGGATAGAGACCACATTTTGTATTTGATTTTAATCAAACTTGCACTCAACTTGTATGGCCATTATATCTCGGTTCCTTTCGAAAACTGGCCAGGTCCCATCATGTGTTCCAGAGTTATGGCCCCTTAAAGGGCAAAATTTGTAATTGTTGGCTTGTGAACACGATAGAGACCACATTTTGCAATCAACTTTAATCAAACTTGCACACAACTTGTATTGGCATATCTCAGTTCCATTCGAAAACTGGCCAGATCCCATCATAGGTTCTAGAGTTATGACCCCTTAAAGGTCCAAAATTTGCTATTTTGGCTTTTGCCGCCATATAGAGACTTCATTTATGGTTTGATTTCATAAAAACTTGCAAAATATCTTCAACAACAATAAATCTTGGATTCCATGATGGATCTGTCATATCAAATCATAGGTTCTGGAGTTATTTATAGATGATTACCTCCCCCGATTTTAATCAAAATGGATTTATATTAGTAAGTACTTATAGGACTCATTTGAAATTTCATTATTGTCATTAGTTGGACTCAGACCATCAGAGTAGATAATTATGGACTGATTTTATGTCAAATTACCTCCCTTTATTTCAAAGTAAAATGTGTATTTCTCGGTAACTAATAAAGATACTGATCTGAAATTTCATTTATGCCATCAGATGGACTTGGACAATCAGTAAAGATACATATTGACTGAATTTATAACAAATTACCTCCCTTTATTTTTTATGTAAATGAATATACCTAGCAGCTTCTAATGAGATTGGTTTGAAACGTAATTTATGTCTTCCATGGTTAGAAATTTCTACTTTTACTTAACTTTTCTAATATATTGTTGTACGGCTTGTACTCTGTATCTTCTACATGCATATACCAATGCATGATTACCTCCCCTGATTTTAATAAAAATGGATTTATCTCAGTACGTATTTATAGGACTCATTTGAAATTTCATTATTGTCATTAGTTGGACTGAGACAATCAGGGTAGATAATTGTGTCTCTCCCCTGGGGGAGACATATTGTTTTTGCCCTGTCCGTCCGTACGTCACACATCATTTCCGACAAATAACTGGAGAACCATTTGATCTAGAACCTTCAAACTTCAGAGGGTTGTAGGGCTCCTGGAGTAGACGACCCCTATTATTTTTGGGGTCACTCCATCAAAGGTCAAGGTCACAGGGGCCTGAACATTGAAAACCATTTCCGATCAATAACTAGAGAACCTCTTGATTCAGAATGTTGAAACTTCATAGGATGATTGGTCATGTAGAGTAGATGATCCCTATTGTTTTTGTGGTCACTCCGTTAAAGGTCAAGGTCACAGGGGTCTGAACATTGAAAACCATTTCCGATCAATAACTTGAGTACCACTTGATCCAGAATGTTGAAACTTCATAGGATGAATGTACATGCAAAGTAGATGACTCCTATTGATTTTGGGGTTACTCTGTTAAGAGTAAAGGTCACAGGGGCATGAACATTGAAAACCATTTCCGGTCAGTAACTTGAGAACCACTTGATCCAGAATGTTGCAACTTAATAAAATGATTGATCATGCAGAGTAGATGACTTCTATCGATTTTGGGGTCACTCTGTTAAAGGTCAAGGTCACAGGGGCCTGAACATGGAAAACCGTTTCCGATCAATAACTTGAGAACCTCTTGACCCAGAATGTTAAAACTTCATAGATAAATTGGACATGCAGAGTAAATGACCCCAATTTATTTTGGGGTCACTCTATTAAAGGTCAAGGACACAGGGGCCTGAACATGGAAAACCGTTTCCGGTCAGTAACTTGAGAACCACTTGACCCAGAATGTTGAAACTTCATAGGATGATTGGTCATTCAGAGTAAATGACCCCTATTGTTTTTGGGGTCACTCCGTTAAAGTTCAAGGTCACAGGGGCCTGAACATTGATAACCATTTCCGATCAATAACCTTAGAACCTCTTGATCCAGAATGTTGAAACTTCATAGGGTGATTGAACATGCAGAGCAGATGACCCCTATCGATTTTGGGGTCACTCTGTTAAAGGTCAAGATCACAGGAGCCTGAACATGGAAAACAATTTCCGATCAATAACTTGAGAACCACTTCACCCAGAATGTTGAAACTTTGTAGGATGATTGAACATGAAGAGTAGATGACCCCTATTGATTTTTGGGTCAGTCTATTAAAGGTCAATGTCACAGGGGCCTGGTCATGTAAAATCATTTCCGGAAAATAACTTGAGAACCACTTGACCTAGAATGTTGGACATGCCAAGTAGATGATCCATTTTGCAGCCATCCATCAGTGTCTCTTTGACTTTCGCTCCTGACCCCTATTGACTTCTTGCCTATACGACTTTGCATTGGGGGAGATATGCGTTTTTTTACAAAAGCATCTTCTAGTTATGGACTGATTTTATGTAAAATTACCTCCTTTTGTTGTGCGCCCCCCCCAATGAGTGGTGGGGGCATATAGATTTGCTCTTGTCCGTGCGTCCGTCTGTCCTTCCGTCCGTGTGTCCGTGCGTCCGTCCGAAGTTCGTGACACGCCTAGCTCAAAAAGTGTTTGATATAAATTAATGACACGTTGCATGAGTCTTTATCATAATATGAACTTGCGCACCTCCTATTTTTTGTCTGGCTCCGCCCCCTAATTTTAGAGTTATGGCCCCTGAAATAGTCAAAAATGCACATGTTCACCTTGTGACACGCCTAGCTCAAAAAATATTTGATATAGATTCATGAAACCTTGCATGAGTCTTAATCATGACATGACCTTGCGCACCTCCTATTTTTTGTCTGGATCCGCCCCCTATTTCTAGAGTATGGCCCCTAAAATAGTCAAAAATGCACATTTTCACCTTGTGACACGCCTAGCTCAAAAGTATTTGATATAAATTAATGAAACCTTGCATGAGTCTTAATCATGGTATGTACTTGCGTATCTCTAATATTTCGTCTGATTCGTCCCCTATTTTTAGAGTTATGGCCCCTGAAATAGTCAAAAATGCACATTTTCACTTTGTGACACGCCTAGCTCAAGAAGTATTTGATATAGATTCATGAAACCTTGCATGAGTCTTAATCATGATATGAACTTGCGTACCTCCTATATTTCATCTGGGTCCGCCCCCTATTTCTAGAGATATGGCCCCTGAAATAATCAAAAATGCACATTTTCACTTTGTGACACGCCTAGCTCAAAAAGTATTTGATATAAATTGATGAAACCTTGCATAAGTCTTAATCATGGTATGAACTTGCGTACCTCCTATATTTCGTCTGGCTCCGCCCCCTATTTTAAGAGTTATGGCCCCTGAAGTAGTCAAAAATGCACATTTTCACCTTGTGACACGCCTAGCTTAAAAGTATTTGATATAGATTCATGAAACCTTGCATGAGTCTTAATCATGATATGAACTTGCGCACCTCCTATTTTTCATCTGGGTCCGCACCCTATTTCTACAGTTATGGCCCCTAGAATAGTCAAAAAATGCACATTTTCACCTTGTGACACGCCTAGCTCAAAAAGTATTTGATATAAATTGATGAAACCTTGCATAAATCTTTATCATGATATGAACTTGCGCACCTCCTACATTTCATCTGGGTCCGCCCCCTATTTAAAGGGTTATGGCCCCTGAAATAGTAAAAAAATGCACATTTTCATCTAATCATGTGCCTCACTCAAAAAGTATTTAATGTAAATTCATGAAACCTTGCTTGAGTCTTTATCATAATGTCACCTTGCACACTTGGCATTCTTCATGAGAATTTTAGCGTTTATTACAGAGTTATGGCACTTAAAATAGCCAAAATAGTGGACTTTTTGTTTGTGATGCTCATAGCTCAAAAAGTATATGGTATAGAATAATGAATCAATTTCATAAATTTTTTTTGAGGCTATACCCCTGCAAACATTTGAATGATTTCCCCTTATTTGTGACAAATGTACCAGTGGGGGGGCACACCCTGTCTCCTACAGACACAATCTAGTTTCAAATTAAAATGGGTGTATCTCAGTAACCAATGAAAATACTTTGAAATGTTATTTATGCCATCAGATGGACTTGGACAATCAGGGTAGATAACTTTTGACTGAATTTATGACAAATTACCTCCCTTTATTTTATGTAAATGAATATACCTCAGCAGCATCATATGAGATTGTTTTTAAATGTTATTTAGGCATTTGAGCCTAGGACCTTCAAACTTGGTAGGAGATTTGCCCTGACTAGTATGTGACCCATAGGTCAAAAGGGACTGTTACAAGAAAATATGTATCCTGATGATATTTAATGTGTATGCCTTTGTGGTCTATGTCAAAACTTGATCATATCATTAAGAGCATTGGTACTCAGGTGAGCGATATAGGGCCATCATGGCCCTCTTGTTAATATTTTATAAGAAGTGGAGAATCTTTAGAAAATGAAAAATTGCTGCGGAAACACGTTCGCTTGGTATTGTAAGGGTGAAATGATTATTTTTGGTGTCCATGCATGTGTTAACCCTGCCGAATAACGCACACAATTAACATAAAGCCCTTTAACGTAGAACTGTATACACAGGCCTCGGGTATTTGACAGGATTTACAAATGCATGAACACCAGAAAAAGTAAGTTAGGCCTTCTCTTATACTGACGGTCAATACGGGAAGATTTCGCTTGATGTTGTTCGGACTGACGGGACCGATGGCATCACTGGGAATTTCTGAAACATGATTACACTTGAATTTCAGAAAAGTTATTGATAATAAAAGTGATGAAAATAATGATTATTACTATGTAAAGCCTACACGTGTTTAATAATTATACATTTAAAAAATAAATATCGCTATATAAAACGTAACAGATGTAGTTTTCCAAATCACCATTACCATCATTATGATCATCATCATCAGCAGCAGCAGCAGCATCACCATCATCATCGTCGTCGTCGTCGTAATCATCATCATCATCATAATCATCATCATAATCATCATCATCATCATCATCATCATCATTATAACCATCATCATCAGCAGCATCAACACCATCATCGTCGTCGTCGTCGTCGTCATCATCATCGTCACCACCATCATCATCATTATAATCATCATCAGCAGCAGCATCACCACCACCATCATCATCATCGTCGTCGTCGTCAGCATCACCACCATCATCATCATCAACAACAACAAAAACAACAACAACAACTACTACTCTTCATTTATATTTAGACATGTGACGACAGAAAAAGAAGGAGCGTCCCATACATATCTTCTGCAAATGACTATAACGAAGCTGTGACCGCGGCTGAGGAATCAGTAAAGGGGAGATATGCTCGAGATGCCGACGTGACTGGCACTAGGACCGCTAGACTTAGCTTGAGAGTTATTGGGCCGCCGAACGTTGGACTTGAAAACATGAACTTCTTTAGCGGTAAGTATAATTTGATTGATCAGTGGATTCGACAATATACATGTACATTTATTGAATGAGTAAAAGCTATTGCTCGATGTACGAAGAACCGAGGTTCAGTAGATTTTACTATTACCCGGCAACTGTTCAATAGTGTTTTATAACATGGCATCAGAAACAGATTTCAAATTATTATTATAGCTTTTTTCATGTTTTACACGTGCTCAGCAAAACATGGTTTTGATCTTTAGACCTGTCATATAGCACAAATTATGGACAGGCGATTTGAAGAAGGAATTCCTGTAATTAACACAGAATGCGTCAGAGCATAAGTTTTATTTATAAAAAGCAGAAGGATATAGTTTTGGCGTTGTCAGTCCTTAAGTCCGTCCGTACTTCGCCAGTCTTACCTTGGTAACTATTTGCCACACTGAGTCGATACTAGATTTGAATTTGTGTATCAGGTTTTCAGACTTTACACAATGACTAAGTACCACTAGTGGAAGATCCCTATTGATTGAGTGGTCAGTGACTCACAGGTCAAGGTCACAGGGATAACCATTCACGCTATTTTTGTGCCCCCCCCCCATCCCAATTATTTTTTGACGGGTAGCGTCACTTAGAATTGCCCTTTCCTGTCCGTCTTTCTTTTCGTTCGTCCGTCCATTCGTCCGTCCGAATTAGTGTCGTGCTGCCTAAAAAAGTATTTGACCCAGTAATCAGAAACAGATTTCAAATTATTATTATAGCTTTTTTCATGTTTCCACAATCACTTACTGCATCACCCCTACCCACCCCCGCAACAACTCCGTCCTCCACCCAATCTGCGCCCCAGTAGCCCCGGCTTCTGGGTATTGTTTTAGAGTATCCCTGATGAAGCTCCTCCCACCAGCCCTCCCGCCACACACACGCACTGCACACAGATATACCTTCTATTGTCGCACCCGTATACATTTACTTTCCGATCACTTTCTTGACATTGTATCCTACTAACCCTCGTCCACAGTGCACCCTCCCCACATACTCTATTCCCCCTTACTGCCCCTATATTTTTACCTGTAGTTTCTTGTGTGTGTGTTTTTTTTAACGTTTTAGGGTCCTCCTCCATCCCCTACTACTAACATAAACAAAGTACTAGTAATTATGCCCCTTTTACTGCCTTTCGAACGGGCGTACTATACACCGTTAGGAGGAGCTCTTCTTGTCCATCCCGTGCCATTTCTTTAAGATGGTTAGTCACATTAAGTTTATGCTAATATTTTGCCTAGGTGTTTGTATTTACTCATAACTTCGTTCCTCATAATGTTATTTCTATTTAGCTTTGTCAGTTATTTTCCTTGATCTGGTCAAAATGATCATTTTTCTGGTATCTCTGCCACAGTGTAAATTAATTTTTAATAAGTTAATTTTATATGTTAATGTTTGTATTAACTGCAGGCTGCTTTTCAGCCTATCAAGTCAGAATTTAAATATAGCACCAGAATCAATGTAACTTGATTAATGAAAAACTTGCATTTTTTTTGTCGTAAACCTTGATTTTCTGGGACACCAGTCCCTGGAGGACACCAATTCATTAAATTTGCTGATTTGTTATAAAATGTCTCAAAATGTTTACATATTTAGGTGGGTGGTTATTTTATATAAATTCTTAGATGTTATGAAGGTTGAACTTAAGATATTTACCATCCATCAGGCATTACTGATTCATCTACAGTTAACACGGGTGGTAAACGCGCAATCCAATTCCCGCCGGGAATACGCTTAAAATGGGTTGCGCAACGTCCGGTGCTAATGTTGCGCGTAAAAAAAGACGAAACTGAGGTATGTGAAGTTATGATTTTGCTTAGTATGAGACAAGAATAAATTTTCTTGAAAAAAGCAAAATGCTATTCGACACAGATATGATAATACATCATATGTGTAAAATATCTGGTTTGTAATTTATGATTCGGCTCTATTATCACAAAAACCGTCTGGCGACACGAAACGTGAAAAAAACTATGAAATCAACAAAAATGGAAGTTTCTGACCTCATATGCCTAATCTGAGGACACTCTGATGCTTTTTATGATAACTCAAGTGTTATAAAGTAATGAATATCAAAATTATTTGTTTCAAATCCTGCTTACGGGGACTTAATTGACAAAATAATAATCGGGAATGGGGTTGCGCACCGGGAATGGAGTTGCTCATATACATCATAATGTATATAATGTATACGCGCAACTCCATTCCCGGGGCGCAACCCTATTCCCGATTAATTTTTTGCTAATCTTTCCCCCAAAAGCAACATTTCATTCAAGTGTATGTAATATTCATGACTGTTTTACACGTGTTTTATCATTCGAAGCGTCACATTTCCAGAAAGAAGGCACAAGAGTTAAAAATTGCATTTTTCATGATTCCATGCTTTTTGACAGCTCGAGCCAGCAGAGTTTTCGTGAAAACAGAGCTGATTCTTAAATTAATAAGTTGGTATTTCACACATATGATCCTTACTCATTTTTGTGGCGAATAGCATTTTGCTTTTTTTTTTTCGAAAAACTCGTAAATGTGTAATTATTTACAAAAACAAAAACCCACCTACCTCGATTTTGTATATATTGATGCGCAACACCAGCACCGGAAGTCGCGCAACCCATTTTTAGCGTATTCCCAGTGGGAATTGGATTGCGCGTTTACCACCCGTGTCTATATCAAGGCTGTATTACCACTCTGAGATTTTTTTTTAAATAACTCCTTTTCAGTCGATCAAGTACTTTAATTAGATTTCATGTAATAAATACATCACTTGTTCTCACCTTTTGATATTTTTTTGCCCCCCCACACACACACTCACCCATTTTATTTTGGTGGGGGGCACTTCCGTCCGTCTGTTCGTCCGTCCATCCGTCCGAATTTGCATCATTCATATCGCAAAATGTATTTGACCCAAAGTCATCAAACCTCACAAGATTGTTATTAAACAAGGGAAGCAGTGCACAAGGGTTTCTTTTTTGGATCTCACAAGTCAAACCAGAGTTATGGCCCTTGACTTAGTCTAAAATAGGCATAAAAGGGCCTAAGTTTGCGTCGCATGTATCTCAAAAAGAATTTGACCCAGTATTATGAAACATTACAGGAATATTATCTAGCATATGAAGTTGTGCTGGGTTTTGTTAAAGATATCACTCAGTCAGACCAGAGTTATGACCCTTAACTTAGTAAAAAATGTATGCTTAAAAAAGGCATAAAAGTTATGTCTAAAAATAATATTATATAGGGTCATGAAACATCATAGGAATATTATTCAGCATGTGAAGTTGTGAAGTTATGGGATTTTGTTCTGGAATTTTATCAGTCAGATCACATTTATGGCCCTTGGTTGTCAAAAATATGCATAAATGGTATACAAGTTTGTGTCACTGGTATCTCAAAAAGTATTTGACTTAAGAGTCATAAATATTAGGGGATTGTCATATAGCATGTGAAGTTGAACACCTAGTGTTCTGCTTAGGATTTCACTCAGCCAGACTGGAGTTATAGTCCTTGACTTAGTGAAAAATACACATAAAGTGCTTGTGTTGCATATATCTTAAAACAATCTCCTAGAGTCATGAAATCATGTAGGGATATTATCCAGCATGTGAATTTTTGCACCCGAGTTTTTTTAAGTTTGCTTGACCAGAGTTATGGCCCTTGACAGTCAAAAAATAAAAGTTTGTGCTGCATGTATGTCGAAATGTACTTGACCTCTAGAGACATAAAACAATAGAGGATTGTTTTATAGCCTATGAAGTTTTGCATCAGATGTTCTCTTTGGGGTTTTATTCGGCTAGGCTGGAGTTTTGGTCCTTCACTAAGTGAAAAATATACTTGCAAACTTCTTAAGAAATATTAAATCTTGAGTCATGAAACCATGTACAGTGACAGGAATGTGTGTGTGCGGGTGTGGGGGTGTGGGTGGGGGGGGGGGGCACATCTAGTTTTTATAAGATTCCGTATTGTAAAGAAATATCCTATACGGTTCATTTTGTTTAGATGTTGTAATGGCATACAGTTCTCTCGTATTCTCATCGGCGCTATCGAGAGTTTTGCTGAGGCTAAATGCCATATTGTGATGGCAATGAAACGTGCATTTATTCTATGACCTTGCATGTACCATACCTATTTTAGAATACTTTGGTAAGATTCCCTATAATGAAGACATAGAAACATATATAATTCTATTCCCTGGTGTATTCCTTGACTACTATTAAAAGAATGTTGCTGAGATTTCAAATTAACATACTGTATTCGATTCGATTATCTTACATATTCCAACACTTATATCCCAAAATTACAAAGACATACATACATAATTTATTCTTTTTCAGGTTCCACACCGCGAGTCACCTACCGGACAGCTACATTGATCTTAGCTGCACTTAGCCGATTAATACGCGTCTAAAGCCAAAGCCATGAAACTTCTTTATTTCATTACAGTCTTTTGGTTTTACAAATAAATTAATACAAATCAGTTTGGTTGTTTATTTGTATTTACTTTACAGGAAAAAAATAACCTCAGTGCATTTTCAACAATAAATAACACTCAATGTAGTACTTAAGAAACAATTTTATCCAAAACAGTGATTTGTCATTGAATAAACTCGTTGTATGGAGTTCAGATATGAAGGAACTATAAGTTAACGGCATCAAGCCCGGTAGCTCTTACAAGAATCTTATCAAAATTACCCCCCTTCTTGGACTTAAGAATCTATCTAGGTTTAAGTTTTGCATACAAGTCAATGCAGATATTAATAAATATGTCTCACCAAAGCCCACATATTATGCATGATGTCCGACTGACAACTCCATAAAGCATGGGGAGATAAATTTTGTACTTCTCTCTGTCTTTAGATAGAGGTCAGCTGTCACAAACTTGGTTTGAAGTTGCACCTGCCCAGTTCGTACCATTTTGGGGGACTTTTCTGTTTTTGAAATCGAGAAGCCGTGGGTGCTTCTCAGTGGAATATTTCAACAAGGGCAGTAACCTAAATAGGGATTCTAATAAGGTGTCCGTCTGGCCTGAAAATTTTCCAGAGGACAGTTGAAGTATTCTCCAGCAGTCAAAAGCTGAAAATTCACCAAATAACCTAAACTATACCAAATCAAAAAACAACGAACATTGGTAGAACCACCGATCTTATAAGGCCAGACGAAGGACTTCTTTTGATCAAAGAAAAGTACGTCTCTTTGATGAGTTTCGAACACTTGATCGCGAGCAGCAAGTGATTCACTGTCATTGAGAGGCCCCCGTCACGTATCTTTTTATGACGAATTAACTATAACAAATTCAACGTTCAGCGATCAAATGTACAAGTCATTTGACTTTTTAAATGCAATATTATACTTGACCATTTTATGAGCACGTATTCTTATTAAAATAAGGTTATCATGCTGAATACTTGTACTACATTTTACCAGACTTATTTAACTTTGAACAAAGAAAGCAGGAACTCGTGAAACTGTACGTTGTCGTGCAACAATCCATTCGGCGTGAAAGTTATTAGCCTACGCCATAGCGTCAAACGTCATTGCAGTGCGTTGGAAAAGAAACCTATTTGGTGGATGTTGTCAAAGTTGTACATAATAGTCCTTAGTATCGTGTTAAAGTTGAAATAATATATCTCAAACAGAGATTTCCTCTTGAAAAAAGTCATTGTGTGTCGTACAGATGTGTATTCTTAGAGCTCTATCACTCAGGCTGCGCCCTCGTGATATAATTTTTTCGCATCTGAATTCCAGACAATGTTTGTTTTTTGTAAACGTCGCACCGACACAATTATAGGTCATACGGCGACTTTCCAGCTTTGTTGATGGAAGAAGACCCCAGGTGCCCCTCCGTGCATTATTTCATCACCGGCGGTCACCGGGTAGAACCACCGACCTTCCATAAGCCAGCTTGAAATCCAGACAATGATTTTACCAACGACAAATCACTGTTTGGGATATATTATTTCTTAAACAAAGAAGATTGAAACTGTGTGTTATTATGCAGGCCTACAGTATATACGTCACAATTACGTCAGAGCGTCAAGCGTCATATAGAGACGCGCTGGAAAAGAAATCTGTGCAGAAAATGCAACTACCTGGTTGATGTCGTTATGGATTTAGATAAAAATACTTGATATTGTGTTTGAATAAAAAATATATCTCCGTGCAGACAGTTATTTTTTTCTTATCATCGTTTGCCATTCAGCTGTGCCCTCGTGAATACTGATATAGATCTTATTACCTGAAAGATGAGTGTTTTAAGTTTTAACCCAGTATCTGCAATGATTAAAAAGACGCTACTGTACTCTTTGGCAAAAAACTTCAAAAAATCAGTTTAAAAGGGGCATAATTCTAAAAAATATTGTAGGCACTGATGCACAACTTGACACACTAATGTATATTGCCACTATGAACAAGTACAACAAGATTCAGTTGAATCTCAGTAGTAATGAAGAAGATATGGGATATGCATGTATATACAACAGGAACAATCTCATCACAGCATGGTCGACTATATGAAACCTTGTAAGTAAAATAGAAATTCTATCATAAAATATATTTACTCAACAACTTTTCTAACTACACACGTGATTTTTCAAGTTTTCTTATTTTGATTTGAATGAAATTTGTAAATAGATGGATAAATAGATTTATTTCTGTATGCATGTTAAATAAAGCCATGTCATATACATTATAGCACAAAGGATTACACTGTTGATTTTGTGATTGTTTTACTAATAATTTTTATAAGTATGCTCTTTTGCGTTTATTTATGTATTTTACGAATTGATTTTGCACCTAAGATATTCCAGACTGTCGTACGTTCTTGTTTCTTAATTGTGGTATGTGTTTATATCGAAATGAACCAACAACTGAAAATAAGCAAAATGATAACCAAAACGCACCGAAATGGTTCGGATTTAAATGCAAAAAGGCTAGAAGAGATTTCTATCGAGCCAAATACCTATATAAACTAAGAAAATCAGAAGTAAACAAAACTAATCTGAAAACAAAAAGCAAAACATATAAAGATACATTAAAATTATTTCATAACAAATCAAAATCTAAAAATATTAGAAAACTGAAACGACTTAAAACTAATGATCCCAGACAATTTTGGAAAATATTGAATGAGAAGAAAGCAACTGCTACTGAAGCACCCATCGACGATTTATATAATTTCTTTAGAGATGTGAATTACGCTGACAATATTGAAAATAATGATTTAAATATGCATTCAGATAATACAAATAACCATGAAACTGAAGAGATATTAAATGTAGATATAATTAGAATAATTACAGAAGATGAAATTGAAAAATCAATAAAGACTCTTAAATCAAACAAAGCTAGCGGATATGATAAAATAGTCAATGAACACATTAAACATACGTATTCCCAAATGAAACATATTTATGTAAAATTATTTAATCTCGTTTTAGATACCGGTGTTATTCCAGAATCATGGACCATTGGAATTATCAATCCTATTTACAAAAATAAAGGTGATATAAGTAAACCGGAAAATTACAGACCCATTACATTACTGAGTTGTTTAGGAAAACTTTTTACGTGTATATTGAACGAAAGAATCACGAAATATGTTGAAAGCAATAATCTTTTGCATAACACTCACGCAGGATTCCGGAAAGGCTACTCTACATCAGATAACATGTTTATTCTACATCAACTCATACAATCACTAAATAATAACAAAAAGAAACTGTTTTGTGCTTTTATAGACCTAAAACAAGCTTTTGATACAGTTTGGAGAGATGGATTATGGTTCAAAATTGCAAATTTAAATATAAATGGAAAATGTCTTAACTTAATTAAAAATTTGTATAAGAATATAAAGTCTTGCGTAAGGGTAAATTCTGAACTATCAATTTTTTTCCCAAGTAACATCGGCGTACGTCAAGGCGAAAATTTATCGCCCTTATTATTTTCTATGTTTTTAAACGACTTACATGAATACTTTAGTACTAATGGAAGTATTAACGGCGTAAATATACCAATTGCACATGAAGATGGAACAATAGATCTAATAAAATTATTTATACTTTTATACGCCGATGACACAGTCATTATGTCTGATTCAGAAACTGAACTGCAAAATGCACTTAACACATATGCAGAATACTGTAACCATTGGAAACTTACTGTAAATACTTCGAAGTCAAAAGTTCTTATATTCTCAAAAGGTCGACAGCGAAACTTTAATTTTACTTATCATAATCAACCAATTGAAATCGTTAATGAATATAAATACCTAGGTATATATTTCAGTAGAAGCGGGTCTTTCTATAAATGTAAGAAACATATTGCATCGCAAGCAACAAGAGCTATGTACAGTCTAATGAGAAATTCAAATCGTTTACAACTGCCAATAGATATGCAAATTGAACTATTCCAAAAAACAATCAAGCCAGTTTTACTGTATGGTTCTGAAATTTGGGGATTTGGGAACATAGATGTTATAGAAAGGGTTCAGTTAAAATTTTTGAAACACATTCTTAAAATGAAACAGTCAACTCCGAGTTATATGGTCTATGGTGAAACTGGATGCCCCCCGTTACGATTAGATATTGAAGAACGAATAATTAGTTTTTGGGCGCGAATATGTAACAGTGACAATAATAATCCAATGTCCAAGTTATCTTCAAAAGTATACCAAGGTATTATATCAACATCAAGAACACTAAATGGTGACAATTTCAAAAAACAATACCCATGGTTATATAATATTAAGCAAATCTTTATAAAGTGTGGTACATTTAATATATGGAACGATCACACATTCCCGAACATTAAATGGCTTAAGTTGACAATAAGACAAAAGCTTAAAGACCTTTTTATAAACGAATGGCACTCCAGCATTGAAAATTCATCCAAAAGTTCATTTTATAGAATATTCAAAACAAAATTTGGATTTGAAAAGTACCTAGCAAAATACTCAAGTTCTTTATGTTTAACCTTTGCAAAGTTTAGAACTAGGAACCACCGAATGCCAATAGAAACAGGTAACTGGGCAAGAATTCCCTTAAGTGACAGAAAGTGTATATCATGTGATAAAATAGGAGATGAATTTCATTATTTGCTAGAATGCCAAGATCTTAGACAAGAACGAATTAGATATATTAAACCTTACTATTACAGAAGACCAAATACTCTTAAACTGTCCCAATTAATGACATCTGAAAACAAAACTGAACAAACGAAACTGAGTAAGTTCATGAAATACATCCTTTCTAAGTTTGTACGTTGATTAAATTATATCTTCTATGTAAGTTATAGACTATACTTTTACTTGTGTCTAATTTTATTGCTCTTCACTGCTATACATATTCGAAACAAAAGTATCTTAATCAAGATGTGAATATGATCACTATTGTGCCATATTCCAATACCATAATAACACATGTCGACTACTTAGAAGTAAGTCTATAGAACTTGTATAGCAGTTACGACTTATACTTCAAACGCATTTTTGTACCTTGACAAGTATTGAATTGTTTTCATTTGACGTGTTTTTGTCCATTAATTTAATGAATTGCATTTGATTCAGTCTTCTGTTTCGTTTCGTGGGCTTTTAAATAATGATCTATCTGAAATTCCACTTTATTTCCCAATTTCAATCCGAATCATGTTACAAATAGTTTGACCACACATGTCACCTATATCAATTAATTTGACTTACCTATACCCTACTGTCAAACTTAACAGACTATCAAATGCTCACAGATGTTTTGTTTGTTTATTTTTCTGTGTGGCCCTCCACAATTATATTATATTTTACTATTTTATTTAAAAACAAAAATATCAAGGTATTTCATCATGTCTGATATAAATTATACTTCGATAAAGTAGATTGTTGGAAACCAATTTATAGATGTAGATTTTGCTTAGTGAGTATAATCATTGTTGTAGTGTACATTTTCTTTACTTAAATACACATTAATATAACTGTTCATATAAAGAGCCTCGATTATAAAATGGTACATGTTTTACCTCATGTTTTCATGTATGCCATGAATTGAGAGAATAAAAGAGTTTGAGTTTGAGTTTGAGTTTATAAACTAGGGTTTTTACCTTATTCTCCATTCTCGCTCATCTTGTTTTTTGGAATGCCTTTATAATGGCTGTTGGTGTGGAAATAGATGAGCATTATATAACACTAGGATAAGAAAGGTCTTAACAACGTGATTGTGCACAGGGGAGCAATAACGATTGAAATGTTTGACAATGTAGTTAACCCTTGGCCTGCTGCAGGAGAATTTAACAGCCTTTGCAAACAGCTTGGAACCAGATCAGACGCCGATTAAATCGGCGTCTGATCAGGTTCCAAGCTGTTTGCTACTCTGACAATATTTCTTCCAATTTTGGAGCAAATTGAATGAACTTTACAATTTTAGCAGACGACATTTCCAGCAGACGACAATTTATCTAGCATGCTAAGGGTTAAAAATGGAAAAACGAAGAAATAAGAGCGTTTGCGGAAAACGTTTAAATGATTTTGGTATTTTATTTAGAGACTGTGTATACTTAAACTATTATATAGAGGATAATCGTTGGTTTCGGTGTAATATCACGTTATAATTTCACCGAGTGGGCACCAAAAGTGATATTTTCACGAGTGGCGCAGCCACGAGTGAAAATAACAACTTTTGGTGTTCACGAGTGAAATTACCGTGATATTACATCGATACCAACAATTTTTCTGTTTATTTTATGTCTAAAACTCTACTTTTGTTGTGTTTATTTTATTAAAATGTCGAAATTTGCCGGAAATTTTATCAGGAAGCATCGCAAAGATGACGTCATTTTAACGACGTCATCGTCATATTGTTTCCGGCTTTCAGTGCGCTCGGTAAACTTTTTGACATTAATCCGGGTATCAGATTTGATAATTTTCACTGAGTGGCCAGTGAGTTTATCAGGATATAATTCACCGTTATATTTCGATAAACCACCGAAAAACATAAAATAAAAGTCTTTCATTACTTTATTGTATTAGTCTTGTTTTACTAGTCTTTCATTTTTATGTGATTAACTTATACGTGATCACAGCGATGACTATTTTGATCGTGTGTTACTTGCTGAATTTCTTTTACTTTGCAGTTATGTTTCTTAGTCTTTCTTTCGTATTAATCTTTGAGAAAATGTCTACATACGCGTAATTGCTAAACGTCTATTTTACTGGAAGCATTTTTAGAGGTTGATGTTTTTCAGAACAGATTTCTTTTTCTTATATGTAGTATAACATGGCGATATTTTTCTATTTTTGATAAGAAGACATGTCATACTAAATGATCATATATGGTTTTCATATCGTTGAAATGTTCTAAAGTACTGAAAATGAGGTCTCAATATTTCATTGTTTATATGACTTTTAAATAAAGAAGGATCTGAATGGTAGTATGTAACCTAGAATCGGTAAAAATGCTCATAACATAGTTCTGATGGTACACGGTGAGGATATGTTCTAATCAAGCTCGCCGAATTACTCTTCCGGCGGGATTCACGTTTTTGGGGGAAATTAGATTTAGATAACTTTTTAATTACACAATCATTAAATCTGGACAATCTATCAAAAATGACGAGGTAAAGATTGCTTCAAGCATGTCACTTAATGTTTATACTTTTATATCTGTATTCGGGCCGCAATTGTAGATGACATTTCGGATGGTACAATCCGGACAAAGTATTTTGTATGCTTTCAGCATCATCATCATCTTTGATAATGGCAAGCAGTCCTTTTGGACTATAATGGCCATGCGTTGGGGTTAGTAAAGTGAAAGATTATCAAGCCTCCCAAGCTACTCAATCCACCCAGGAGGACATGGACATTATGTGATAAAAAATATTTCAAAAACCTACTCAAGCCCTTAAAGCCTATACATAGCATAATCTACTATGTACATGGTGAAGAAACAAGAGAGTTAGTACTGTTAAAAGATAAAAGCATATATGTACTGTCTAGGGGATGTGTGGTAACCCAGTCAGTCCCGACTTAAACACAGCGTTTGAGTCAGCACTGACTAAGTGCACCGGCAGTGAGTTCCATTCAACTATTCATAATTTTAACATGTCCGAAACATTGCGGAATGATACTAATATCACTTGGGTAATGATTACATTTTACTCGGACTTTATCATAGACTCCCAGTGTAAAATCTTAAACTTAAAACTAAAATAAAGGTATTAAATCCATATAATTTTTCAACGAAACTTCAAATATGTGTAGTTTGTAGCATCATCTGGGGCATGTGCAGTCAACACTCTAATTTGATTTCAGAAATAGTGTGATATGTATTTCTACTAAAGTCACTATGTGTTCATTGTAAAAGAACTTCGTTTACCCAAGTGGAAACTGGCAGGTGCTTGAAAATGCAGCTGTCTGATTGGTCAGTGACTCAGTTAAAACTCCTGATGTCATGATAAATTTATGAATTGTCCTAGGGAAAAATGAGTACTTTATGTAGTCAACTGATGAGTGTGGTATATTATATGCTAGTTGATGGTGATGTCTGGATGTTCTTAATAGTGGATCCATATATTGTAAAGGTATTATGTCAACAAGCCCATAATGTATTTTATGGAAGAGGCTAAGACGGATGTTCTGTCTTCTGCGCTCTAAGGACTCCCATTTTAATTGCTGTAGTAATTGTGTTACAGTACCTGGCGACTTTGAATAGTTGTTGGTAACAAACCTAGCGGCCCTCTTTGGTACATTTTCTAATTTCTGCTTGTCATTTAATTGATAAGGGTCCCAAACAGAAGCACAGTATTCCAAGGAAGGTCTGACTATTGATTTGTAGGCTGCTGCTTTAGTTTCAGGTTTGGCAGAATGTAGATTTCGTTTTAAGAATCCAAGATTTTGACTGGCCTTGTTTGTTATTTTGCTAATGTGTGGAGACCGAGAGAGATTAGATGAAAGTTCCACACCGAGATAGGTAGCTTGTTTGACCTCAGACAAGGGTTGGTTGTGTAGAAAGCTTTAATATAAAGATCAGATGTTACAACCTGTGAAAATATGTACATTTTTAATGATGTAAATATAAATAACTGTATCCTTGTAAATAAAGCCTGCCTATCTCAGTTTTTTAATTCAACATTGCAATTACTTTTATTTGGTTTACTCTTGAAACCAGTTTTCAGTGATGAGATTAAATAGATACAAAGATAGCCGATAGACAGTGCAGTAGACAGCTGCTTTTCAGATATTATACCTCCCCTAGCTGGAATTATCCAAAATTCTGTTTTTGGCCCTTGTCACTTCCGCACATACTTTAATTATCTTTCTGAATCCTTAAAAAAAAAATATTAAGACATCAGGGGCAACCATACTAGCTGACTCGCCAAATAAGGAAGAGGTTTTATGATTAAGCCCTGGACTGACTGCACATTTTTCTTGCCCCTGTTACATTTGGCACCCAACACAGGACCATGGCATGCTTGCTTAGTCAGTCTTGCAATGTTTACAATATTTTGTATCCTAGAATTGGAGGATGAATTTCCAGTTTGTGTGGGTGTATGTCACATTAGGGGAGAATATGTGCCAGGCAGCTGGTCAGCTCAGTCAGTAGAGCGCACACCCTATAAGCGAGAGGTCCCGCGTTCAAGCCCCAGCTGACTGTACATTTTTCTCACCCTGTGACATTAACAGTATTACAGGGAAGACCCGTTACTAATGTTGCGAAAACTGAAATAAAATTGGAATGAATAATAGGTCAGAAGCATGATAAATACCAAACATTGGCAAAGCCTAGTAGAACATAGCTGTCACCAAACTTCCCTGATCTTAATTTACAAATCATCACCTTACTCCTATCAGGAAGGTTAACTACTTAATTCCTCCTTCATGTGCACAATACTTTCCAAATTCTTTCTTTTTAAGAACCCTAACAAAGCAAGATACAAACCAGCCCCAGCCTTAGTCTTTTTTTCTGAGTGTCTGGCTTCTGTATCCCAAATTTAATCATAGCACTGTAGTATTCATTCTTTTAACGTTGCACTTCATGTCAGACAATGTCATGAGATCTTCCTCACTTTTAACAACTGTTCACAGGAGTTACACCTCTGCTATGTTTCACATGACTTGCACCTCTTCTATGTAACCATCCATCAGTTGTGCAGAATACAACATAGATCATGGTAGCCAGTGATTTCTTACAGACACGTCTGCTGTGAGAAAGTATATTTACGACACATTGGCCATGTAAATAAAATCAGAACAACATGGCTAAAACAAATCTTCTTTTCATTTCTCTGAACGTTCACATAACTTCACTTCATCACCTTACAGTTTTATATTGAATGAAGTTCTGTTGTTTACATTGTATTTATTAATGCCAAGTAAACTTTGATAAGTAAACCTTTTTCTCAGTTTGTGGCTACAATTTGAAGGCAAAATCATATTTGTTGACATGATGACTGTTGAATATAAAAGTTTCTTTGTCATTCATTTGATTTATTGATTTAAAGTTCTGCATTTAAGAAAATATTTTTTTTTAAATTCAGCTTAATTATTCCTTGCACTTTCTACAATACAATTTCATGAAGTCAGAAAATGTCATTTTGTATGGACACTTTAGCAAGTCTACAGTTCAGCCACCACTTATCAACTTCTAGTATATATAAGGTTCTGTCTTTGTTTGGAAGAAAGATGTATTCTACCAAGACCTAACTGTAAGATGGCAGATAAATACAGAATCTACTTTGAAGGCATGGCCCTTTAAATGGGCCTCGTCAAATGCAAATGGGCCACACTGAGTGATTTAACCTTTACCCTGCTAAATTTCTATTATGAACTTGTCCATCATTCAATTTGGGCAATACCATTTATTATTCGAAGGGGTGTTCACTGAATATTTATTGACTGAATAGCAAACAGTGCAGACCATGATCAGCCTGCAGGCTGATCTTGGTCTGCACTGGTCGAAAAGGCAGAATCATTTGCCGCCAGCAGGCTAAAAGTGAATAAGATCCATAATGCTTTTGATTTTATGTTAAAAATAGATAAAGCCCAAATAGAAAATATTACAAGGGTAGAAAAAAACACTGCATTGTATTTTTAAAGTTTCACATGACCTTATACTGTCAGAGGCATAAAGGGATGTGATAAAAAATAATGGAATCAGTAATACGTTATACTGAATTATTAATTATTATTAATCAGATATTTAATATGCGCACCCTCTTAGCTCAGTAGGGAGAGGTCAGTTCTGCGATTCTTGAGGTTGTGTGTTTGATCCCCGGGCGGGGCGTATGTTCTCTATGAGTTGATGATTTGATAAATGACATTGTGTCTGATATCATTCGTCCTCCACCTCTGATTTATGTGGGGAAGTTGGCAGTTACTTGCGGAGAACAGGTTTGTACTCGTACAGAATCTAGGAACACTGGTTAAGTTAACTGCCCGCTGTTACATAACTGAAATACTGTTGAAAAATGGCGTTAAACCCAAAACAAAGTTATAATTTCGACAGAAAAATGAGATACTAGTAGCAGTTTCCGAAAATAGGAAATAACAAGAAATTCATATATTTTGTGTCAACAAGGTAAGTGGTAGGCACATAATAACCAAAGTCACTATGACCCTTTAAGAGGGTCAGTTTAGCCCACATAATTTTATATCACCCCTTGCACTGGTATTAAATTGCTTCCTTTATTGAAAGTTAATCATAGCCAGGATTTTCATTTTATTCATTGCAGAGGAGGTAGAACAGAACTAGGGGACATCACTCCACATAACATCAAACAGTTGAAGAGATTAAATCAGGTTGTCTTTCCTGTTACATACAATGACAAGTTCTACAAAGATGTACTTGAAGTAGGAGAATTAGCTAAATTAGGTAAAGTACACATTATTTATAATCACTAAAACTTGAACTGCTTACTGTATTTTTATGCCATTAAAAGTGGGGGGCTGGCGCTGGGGAGAGCATATAGTGTTACTCCTGTTCAGTGTGTGTCTTGGTCCTGTCATGTCCATGCCACAGTGGAATGATTTTTTTTGCTTTGCACCTGCACTTCAAGAGTGTAGGCTGGCAGACATATATTTTACAATGTCATGCACTGTAACTCAGCTTACTTATATAAAAGCTGAAAAGTCCACGAATCTCTTGTTTGAAAAATACCAAATTGTCTCTGTTACTTCTAAAGTTATGTCCCTTTTTCATCTTAGCAATTTTTTGGTTTAGTTTTATATGTAACATGGTATCTCAGGATCCACTAAATGAAAAGGATTGAAACTTAGCACACATGCCTACTTGGATAAACTTACTTGAAATGCACAGGTTCTTTACAAATGTGTACTCTGCTGGCTATTCAAATAACTAGGCATAAATGTCCAGTATTAAACTAGGTGATATATTTCTTACAAGACAAAGAACCTTTGCTCAAAAGTCAAGGTCACACTTAAGAGTTAATTGTTAACATTTTGTTGTCAAATTACCTTTATTCTTAGAAAACAAACATCTCTGTTCCAGAGTCACATAGCAGGGGTATCGATGTTGGGCACATTTCTGTCATTCAGAAATTTTCAGACTGATGCAAACCAGTTTTAGCTGGCCTTTTGCTGCCTTTTCTTGTCTCATTGAAAATTTTGTTGATTTGCCACCTATCCTAGCTTACTGGTATTACCAATAAATGATAACTTTCAGAAGTAACTAAGTGTATTCATTTTATGTCCTGGGTGTTGAAGACTTTTAGTTTCGATACTTAGTTGAAACAAAATTTATATGAGCCGTGCCATGAGAAAACCAACATAGTGGGTATGCGACCAGCATGGATCCAGACCAGCCTGCGCATCCGCGCAGTCTGGTCAGGCTCCATGCTGTTCGCTTTTAAAGCCTATTGGAATTGGAGAAACTGTTAGCGAACAGCATGGATCCTGACCAGACTGCGCGGATGCGCAGGCTGGTCTGGATCCATGCTGGTCGCATACCCACTATGTTGGTTTTCCCATGGCATGGCTCATATAACATCATATACATCGAAATTCTTTTATGTTTGGTATATTTCAGCGTATTATAATGATATAGTGGTAGGAGCAGTATGTTGTAGAGTAGACACCTCAGAGAATCAACGTCGCCTTTATATAATGACACTTGGTGCACTTGCTCCTTATCGTAGACTAGGAATAGGTAAGTCTCTTATATTTTTGAAAAAACTAATGGAATCTGCATTATCAGATGTTCATATTTTATGGACACCTATTATGTACAGACTCAAGGTTAACACAGTTTAGCTGGATTATCTCATTCACCAGGAAGTCAGTATCACACCTTGGTTGAAATTGTGTGTACTTTACAAGGCCATATCTCAGTAATGATTGCATGTTTGAAACTTCAACAACTCTTTCTACTTTTACCAAACATAATAATAATAATAATAATAGTAATAATTATAAATTCTTTATTTTCAGAAGGTAACATGTACAGACATGCAAATAAAACATTTACAACATCTTAGTTCAAACATGGCCTTCTATAACATAATATACAAATGTTAAATTACTCGACAATCACTCAGAAAACATAATCTAAAATTGCATTCATTCTTAAACATTAAACATAAAACAGAGTAAGTTTTAGTCAAAGACTTCATATAATCTCGAACCTTAGTTGGTACATTCATGTAACAAATAAGATTTCAGTGACTTTTTAAATGTGTTAGAGATGTTAGGGAACGAATATTTGTAGGAGTAGTATTCCAGTAATATGCAGAGATATATGAAAAAGAAGCTTTCATGTAACTAGTTTGTTGTTTAGGTGTTACTAAATTGTATTTGAAATTGATCTAAGGCTATATGTGTTATTACTGGAAAAGTTGAGCAATTCTTTTATAATTAGATGATAGGTTTTTCTGAGCTTTATACACCAAGACCGCTGTGTGCTAATTACACCTGTTTCTAAATGATACCAACTTATATAACCGGTCACCGTGGCCCAGTGGTTAAGGCGTCCGCCTCGGGATCGGCAGGTCAAAGGTTCGAGCCCCATGGGGAGCGTTCGTCCGGGGAATGTTTGTCATGGGACTCGTTCCGAAAAGGCCGGTTCGTGAGCCGCGAGCTAGTTAAATGAATGGTTACCGACTTCTATCCACCTGGCGCCTGGTATAGTGGTAGGAGTTGGGAGGTAATTGGTACGCACAATAAAGGTGTCTCATAAGCCAAATTGGCTGGCCCTTTCAAAAGGGGTGACACTATAATAAACAAGACCTTTACCTTTTATATTATCAAATTGGATAACTCCAGGTTGAATGCATAAGGTAAAATATTGCCCTTTTTTGCATGCAACAATAAGCTGTATCTCAGTGACAGTGACTAAAACTTTATATAATGCTTTCTAGTTATCAAATTTAGTTACATACCGGTAACCAATTTAGATAACCCTTGGTTGAATGCAATATAAGTTAATGCCCTTGTCAATTCTGAAAATTTGCTTCAAGTTATTAAGCTGTATCTCAGCAAAAATAAATAGATTGGCAACTTGAAAGGCATATAGAGCAAATCTCGCCAACCTCCCGTGACAAAAAAAAACGAGATCTCGTTTACCGGAAGTGGCGCTTTCTCCACGCGCCATTTTGTATACGATAGCAATTATTCATCGGTAAAATAATTATCACCGTATGGCCACGCTTCTTTCGATGGCAAAAAAAACGTGTACTTCGTGTCTTAAGACCATTTCAAATTAAACTAATTTTGTTTTAGAAGCTAACATGTATTTTAAATGTAGTTTTAAAGGTACAAATTGTAACTCCATGCTCGCCGATGTTTGTTTTTAGTAAGATAACGCCGAATCACGCTCTGACACGAGCTCACGCGAGATTACAGCCAGTTGCCATTCTGTGTATTTTATACTTCTTTGATCTCAGTAACAATTAGAGATACATGTATTGGATTGAAACTTCATGCATGGCTTCCTTCCTTTGTGGTTCTACATGGGATCTCACCAGCTGCTTGCAGAAGGTTGGTACTTCTGCCTCGGTGCCCAAGTTTGTCTGAAATGAAATATACTGAAGGGCACCTGGGATAATCTTCACCATTAAGAGCAGGAAAGTAGTTGTATGGCCTAAGTTGTGTGACTGTGTGCCTTAAAAACAAAAAGCAAACTTTAGTTAGTGTAAGAGTTACTTCCCTTAGACTACAAAGAATACATGGCTGTTTTATGTTTCAGGAACTGTGATGTTGGAACATGTACTCAATATTTGTGAGAAGGATGGCAACTATGATAATGTCTTTCTGTAAGTAGGCTTAGAGTTACATAATAGAAATGTGGTCTTCTCTTTCCAGAAGTTGCCGACCATCTCGGTTCAGTAGGAAGAATGCAGATCTATAGGTCACAAATTCAATTCTTTGGCAAGGCATTTGTTCTCTGTAACGATCTGATAAAAGATGTAGTGCACAGAATATTCTCCACTTTCAATAATTTTTTGAAAGTTTTACGAGCTCACCTGAAATGCCAGTTACTGCCAACTTCTGCACAAGAAGCTGCTAACTTCTGCACAAGTATCTGCCAATTTCTCCACAAGAATCTGCCAACTTCTTCACATAAAACACATCATTACTAACCTGTTCTCTACAAGTAACTGCCAACTTCTGCACAAGTATCTGCCAACTTCTCCACAAGAATCTGCCAATTTCTCCACAAGAATCTGCCAACTTCTTCACATAAAACACATCAGAACTAACCTGTTCCCCACCAGTAACTGCCAACTTCTCCACAAATAACTGCTAACTTTTCCACATGAATCACACCAGTACTAACCTGTTCTCCGCAAGTAACTGCCAACTTCTCCACATGAAAAACGCCAGTACTAACCTGTTCTGTACAAGTAACTGCCAGCTTCTCCACAAATAACAGCTAACTTCTCCACATAAAACACACCAGTACTAACCTGTTCTTCACAAGTAACTGCCAACTTATCCACATGAAAAACGCCAGTACTAACCTGTTCTCTACAAGTAACTGTCAACTTCTTCACAAATAACTGCTAACTTCTCCCCATGAATCACACCAGTACTAACCTGTTCTTCACAAGTAACTGCCAACTTCACCACATGAACTTAGATGGAGAAAGAATGATTTCAGACAAAAATTGCAGATAATTTTTTGTCTGAATAATGTTATATATGTACTTATATTTCAGACATGTACAGGTGAACAATGAAGGTGCAATCAAATTTTACGAGAAGCATGGTTTTGAGATTGTAGAAGAAAAGAAGAACTATTACAAGAGAATTGAACCTGCAGATGCATACGTATTGCAGAAGACGTTTCGAGAGAAATCCCAAACTAAACAAGCAGACAGTAAACAGTCTTGAAGCAGACCTCACTATAGTGCTACTAACAAATTGACTGTGTCTTGTCCTGAATATATGAACAAAATTTAAATTGTCATTTTTGAGGAAGGACTTTATTTATGGCAACATTTGAATATGGTTTTCTATGATCTGTTGAATATACAACTTGTAGGGTCCAACTTACTATTTTTGGTAAACTGCCATTTTTACTTGGACCTGTATACTTGACTACAACACACATTTACAGGGCCTCCTCTGGGTTTTTCATACTTGTCGCCAACCTTTTCGCCAATTTGAAAAAGTTGGAGCCACTTTAGAGCCATTTTTGAGCCAAAGTTCTGAGCCACTTTTATTTCTTTTAGTTGGCTGTCATAGTGTGCATAGAGAAATAAAATATTGTAAATAATTTCATTAGGAATAATAACAACTTTTGAAGGTGTATTAGTTTATTGTAGAATTAAATTCAATTTGTAGTTGGATAAAAAATGACACAAATCATTCTCTAATTTAAGAATCATATCTATCCATGTCAGAATTACCAATATTTCAGGACTCATTTATTTTCGGAAAGGAAAATTCGGATTTTTTTCTATTCTAAAAGGTCGAGTTGAACACTCTTCTAATGATTTTTAAGAAGCCACGGTAGCAAGTGATATCTTCCAGTTTCTGAACATTTCAATTTCAAAGAAATTAACCAGGTCCAGGATGCAAATTGATGGATTTTCGGATCCATCGTTAAAATCTTTTATGAAAACTAAGGAATCAAAAATTATCTTGCAAAAAGTAACAAATTAAATGTATCTTTCGAACTTATTTAAAATTCGTCAGTCATACAACTGCATGCCACAAACATGACAATCTTTTTTTTTGTAAAAAATCGCAACACATAAAGTACACCGTAATCGGCGTTAATTTTGGTGAATTCTCGGCAGAGGTCAAACATACAAGCTGGCAGATGTTTTGATTACTGATTAATCTTCAATTCACACATTATTACGCAATTATCTTCTCAAAGTGTCAACCAACTTCAATAGTCGAATTGTCAAATACACCGCCTAGACTGGTTATCGATTTTATTCACTACCAACGTCTAGGTAAACATGTGTATCGGGAACCAATTCTTGGGCCGCTTATATCACTACGGAAAAAAAAATGCCGAGGAAAAAAAACTATGCGCCACTTATTTTCGCCAGTTCGCAAAATTTAGCGCCAAATTCTTAAAATTATCGCAAATGGCGACATTGGCGATCGGCAGCGGAGGCCCTGCATTTAGTACCCTATAAAATAAAGTATATTTTTTTTAGCTAAGGGCAAGTCCTTTATTTCAAGTTTTACTTTGTTCTCGCATTGTGATGTCAGTATTTTGGTTGTTACACTCTGACGTACACACTATGTTCATAAAATCCTGTACACGTTTGATCTTTGTGTTGTGTAAAGGTTTAAAGTTAAGCAAAATGTGTATTTTTACAAGAGTTAAGTAGTAAAGTTTAAAATTTGTGATAATAGATTTTAAATTGAGTAGAGCCTTCTATTTAAATCAAATGAAAAAATGTTTTCAAGTTTTTTCTCTTCAGTTATTTAGGATCTAAGTAACGAAATTAAATGATTATGAAAGAACAATAACTTTATGAAATGTTATAGTGATAAAAAAGTGCTATTTTCAGTAATAAAGTTTCTGTAGAATTTCATGAAATATAATTGCAGTAAGGCCTTTATCAAGTACATGTTGATTTTTCTACTTTGTACATTTACAGTGTAAATAAAGTATTTTGTAAAGTAGCTCAAAATCGTTGCTATTGATGTCCAGAATACCGTCATGTGTCTGGAAAATGCATTTTTCAGGCCTGGTATTTCGCATATTTCTGGGAGCTTCTGGGGGCCTCCGGCCCTCTGGACCCCGAGCCAGGGCTTTGCCCTGGACCCACCAGGGGCCCAAGGTGGCCCCTGGCCCCCAGCAGAAATTTTCAAGTTTTTCTGAATTTTTAACTTTCACCCATGTGGATATCATACCAAACAATACCATTACAATAGAAGTGTTTTTTTTTTCAGGGGTGTAAAACCTAAATTTTTCAACATTATTAACCCTCTGCTGCGCGCAACATTTCCTTTAAAAATTTAAGTGGCGGGGGGAAAAAATGTGCCCAGTGGAAACCCAGCCATGTATTTGAGAGCAGTCGCAGTGGTCCAGTCGTAACACTGACTACGAAACCAGGGCTCACGAGTCGGAGCCCCCGCTCCTCCAACTAAAAAATTACTAACATTGGGATAAGAGTTTGTTTCGGTGCTTTACACCTGGCATGTTAAAGAACCAGGGAAGCTTCTGGAATTTGAGCGTCTTCTGTATCTTGCACTATCCTCCTACTAACATTACTTACAGTCTTCTTGAGGAGTCGCCTATATTGGTTACAGATGGTAACTATAAATAAACTTGCATACAAACAAACCATGTATTTGTCAACTTTTGTCTTAGATCTTTCTGATGAGGTGTTTAAATGTTGATGTCTTTTAAACAGGATGAGCTTAGGATAAGCTTGGTGAGGCACTTGGGATCTTCCTCTGTCATCAAAAGCTGGAATCACACTGCAGTAGGGCTATATCTAAGTACGCTCATATTTTGGGCTAACTTTAGCAGGCTCGTGTATCTGTAGGCTTGTATTTTAAGCAGACTCATACAAGTTATTTAGTGGTAAGATCATATTTCATTGGCTTCATATTTTAGTAGGCTCATATTTTATTAGGCTTATATTTCAGAAAGCTCATATTTCCGTAGGCACATTTTTCAATTGGCTCATATTTTAGTATGCTCAAATTTCAGTAGGCTCATATTTGAGAAAGCTCGTTTTTCAGTTGGCTCATATTTCAGTTGATTCATATTTCAGTAGGCTTATATTTGAGAAATCTTATATATCAGTAGGCTCATGTTTCAGCAGGTTAATTTCAGTAGGCTGGTTTTACGGTTGGTTCATATTTCAATATGCTAATTTCATTAGGCTCCTATTTGATAGAGCTCATATTTCAGTAGGCTCATTTTTCAGTAGGCTCATATTTCAGTAGGGTAGTATTTCAGTAGGCTCATATTTCAATATGCTCATATTTCAGTAGGCTAATATTTCAGTAGGCTAATCATTTTTCAGCAGGCTTATATTTCAGTAGGCCCATTAAGCTTATATCTCTGTAGGCTCATATTTCAGTAGGCTCATATTTCAGTCGGCTCATATTTCATTAAGCTTATATTTCAGTAGGCTCATATTTCAGTATGTTCATATTTCAGTAGGTTCATATTTCAGTAGGCTTATATTTCAGTAGGCTCATATTTCAGTTGGCTAATATTTCAGTAGGCTAATCATATTTCAGTAGGCTAATCATATTTCAGTCGGCTCATATTTCATTAAGCTTATTTTTCAGTAGGCTCATATTTCAGTAGGCTCATATTTCAGTAGGTTCATATTTCAGTAGGCTCATATTTCAGTAGGCTTATATTTCAGTAGGCTCATATTTCAGTAGGCTTATATTTTAGTAGGCTTATATTTCAGTAGGCTCATATTTCAGTAGGCTAATCATATTTCAGTAGACTAATATTTCAGTAGGCTAATATTTCAGTAGGCTCATATTTCAGTAGACTCGCCCCATGTGGTTCTGGGACGATCTATGTATGAAAAGAATTGGAACCACTGCCTTACCCTTGCATGATCGTAAGAGGCGACTAATAGGGTCTTAACACTTGATTTTGCTGTAACTCTGTGATTCCAGCAGGTACACAAATTTTGATTCCATACCTCATGTTTTTATTTCGATGTAAATGAGATGTGAAACCAAAATTTGTAGTCCTGTTTGGCACCATATAACCTATACTGTGTTGGTGCGACGTAAAACCCAAATAAATAAATATATTACAGTAGGCTCATATTTCAGTAGGCTGGTATTTCATTAGGCTCGTATTTCAGTAGGCTCATATTTCAGTAGGTAGGCTAATATTTCAGTAGGCTCATATTTCAGTAGCCTAATATTTCAATAGGCTCATATTTCATTTAGCTTATATTTCAGTAGGCTCATATTTCAGTGGGGTAATATTTCAATAGGCTCATATTTCAGTAGGCTCATATTTCAGTAGGCTTATATTTCAGTAGGCTTATATTTCAATAGGCTCATATTTCACTAGCCTAATATTTCAGTAGACTCGTATTTCATTAAACTTATATTTCAGTAGGCTTATATTTCAGTAGGCTTATATTTCATTGAGGCTTATATTTCAGTAGGCTTATATTTCAGAAGGCTCATTTTTCAGTAGACTAATATTTCAGTAGGCTTGCATTTCAGTAGGCTATATTTCAGTAGGCTTATGTTTCATTAAACTTATATTTCAGTAGGCTCATATTTCACTAGCCTAATATTTCAGTAGACTCATATTTCAATAGGCTAATCATATTTCAGTAGGCTCATATTTCAGTAGGCTTATGTTTCAGTAGGCTTATATTTCAGTAGGCTCGTATTTCACTAGCCTAATATTTCAGTAGACTCGTATTTCATTAAGCATATATTTCAGTAGGCTCATAGTTCAGTTGGCTTATATTTCAGTAGGCTCATATTTCATTAAGCTTATATTTCAGTAGGCTATATTTCAGTAGGCTTATATTTCATTGAAGCTGATATTTCAGTAGGCTCATATTTCAGTAGGCTCATTTTTCAGTAGACTAATATTTCATTAGGCTCATATTTAAATAGGCTAATCATATTTCAGTAGGCTCATATTTCATTAAGCTTATATTTCAGTAGGCTTGCATTTCAGTAGGCTATATTTCAGTAGGCTTATATTTCAGTAGGCTCATATTTCATTAAGCTTATATTTCAGTAGGCTATATTTCAGTAGGCTTATATTTCATTGAAGCTTATATTTCAGTAGGCTCATATTTCAGTAGGCTCATTTTTCAGTAGACTAATATTTCATTAGGTTCATATTTAAATAGGCTAATCATATTTCAGTAGGCTCATATTTCATTAAGCTTATATTTCAGTAGGCTTGCATTTCAGTAGGCTATATTTCAGTAGGCTATATTTCAGTAGGCTTATATTTCAGTAGGCTATATTTCAGTAGGCTTATATTTCATTGAAGCTTATATTTCAGTAGGCTCATATTTCAGTAGGCTCATTTTTCAGTAGACTAATATTTCATTAGGCTCATATTTAAATAGGCTAATCATATTTCAGTAGGCTCATATTTCATTAAGCTTATATTTCAGTAGGCTTGCATTTCAGTAGGCTGTATTTCAATAGGCTTATATTTCAGTAGGCTATATTTCAGTAGGCTTATATTTCAGTAGGCTATATTTCAGTAGGCTTATATTTCATTGAAGCTTATATTTCAGTAGGCTCATATTTCAGTAGGCTCATTTTTCAGTAGACTAATATTTCATTAGGCTCATATTTAAATAGGCTAATCATATTTCAGTAGGCTCATATTTCATTAAGCTTATATTTCAGTAGGCTTGCATTTCAGTAGGCTATATTTCAGTAGGCTTATATTTCAGTAGGCTCATATTTCATTAAGCTTATATTTCGGTAGGCTATATTTCAGTAGGCTTATATTTCAGTAGGCTATATTTCAGTAGGCTTATGTTTCAGTAGGCCTATGTTTCAGTAGGCTATATTTCAGTAGGCTATATTTCAGTAGGCTTATATTTCAGTAGGCTATATTTCAGTAGGCTTATGTTTCATTAAGCTTATATTTCAGTAGGGTCATATTTCACTAGCCTAATATTTCAGTAGACTCATATTTCAATAGGCTAATCATATTTCAGTAGGCTCATATTTAAGTAGGCTTGTATTTCATTTAAGCTCATATTTCAGTAGACTCGTATTTCAGTAAGCTCATAGTTTAGGAGGCTAATATTTAAGAAACGTCATACTTCAGTAAGCTTGTATTTCAGTAGGCTTGCATTTCAGTAGGCACGTATTTCAATTAAGCTCATAGTTTACGAGGCTCATATTTAAGAAACGTCATACTTCAGTAAGCTTGTATTTCAAGAAGAGCCGTAACCGTAACACACTTCATTCAGTAGGCTCATAGTTCATGTAATATTTCAATAGGGTTATAATCTTTATCTCAGCTCAAGTCATACTTCAGTGGGCATACACCATATTTTAGCAAGCTTGTATGTCCGAAGACTCTTAGATAAGTCAGCCAATATATTAAGCTCTTAGTACAGGAAGCTTATAGTTCAGTAGGATCTTACTGGTGGGTAGTTAAAATAAGACTTTGTGCTGTTCACTGGCCGCCAAGTCATATTTGGTTTCCAGCATTCTGGGTGCCATCTGGACATTATTTCAGGTATGGGTGGGTACCAGGGTAGAACCATTGACCTAGAAGTCAGCTAGGTAGCTTATTGTTATGTTCCAAGCAGAGTTCGAATCAACACATGTTAAGGCAGCGACTTAACCAGTTGGACACAAAAGCAGCACACAAGTTGATGAAGCATGGTTTATAAATATACAAAAGAAAAGAAAACTCAGTTTATAATGTTTTTGGTCATGTTTTATTTTTTCATCATTTATTATAAATTACTTTATATACAATTTAGTTTGTGTGATGATGTACAACAGTTTTACTACACAAGATTTATACTCACATCTTTCAAACCTGCAGGCACAAACACACATACAAGCCTAGCCATGGGAAAACCAACATAGTGGCTTTGCGACCAGCATGGATACAGACCAGCCTGCGCATCCGCGCAGTCTGGTCAGGATCCATGCTGTTCGCTTTCAAAGCCTATTACAATTAGAGAAACGGTTAGTGAACAGCATGGATCCTGACCAGACTGCGCGGATGCGCTGGCTGGTCTGAATCCATGCTGGTCACAAAGCCACTATGTTGGTTTTCCCATGGCACGGCTCAATTACAGTTTTCTTTACTTTATCAAATTTAATAATTTACAGATTTTTTTGCCAAATAAAATTTCGATGCATTCTCAGTCCACAGGAAATATTATTTATATATTAAAATCAATAAAAGTAATATTAATATCAACTTTAGAAAAATCAATACAACGTATGAGATTCTTGATATAAAATTTAACACTTCTACACAATGTACTTTGTGATAGAAAGAAGAATGAAGAGTACTGGCCAATGTGATTTGTTTAAAAGTTATGAATTCACCTATATACATAATCAAGCACAGACTCTAGGCATATAAAGCTACTTGCAAAATTTAATTTTCTCTTGTCACAAAAAAAATCTGAAATGAATTAAATCAAATAATCTTTTTGTTCCGTTTTAAAAAAAAAGGAAATATCTATTATTTTCAAACAGGTTAAAAGCTTGAAGGTAAACCAAATCTAAAGAAACGGAACCGCTTGATTTGCTGGATATCTAGTTGTTAGAGCCTGTCCCATGGCATATAATTATGTCAAAATATTATGCAAGAGTGTACCTAGGATGTAATATAATGATCATGAATGTAACTGCATATTCAATGGACACGATTCTCCTATTATAACAGATTTTGATGACCTAACGAAAGTTGAGTTTTCCAATAGAACGTGTACACTTTCATATGTTTAGTAAATACAAAGCGTCTGCTGTAAAATGGCCGAAAATCAATCTAATGACACAATACACAGTAAATATACACATTTTTGAACGCCAAAATTAGATTTTACCAGTGTTTTATAAATGTGTATGCGTAAATTTGTTTAAAAATTCGATATACTGAATTTGTTTACCATAGGTATATAACAAAATATATTATACATGTACATGTGGTGTACTCATACATGTAAGAAATCTCAACTTCTAGAGAATGAACATTTTGAAGGTGAGCTGTAAAGAAATTCCAACACTCTGGGAGATGTTCTCATTCATTCCTACTCGCATACCCTCGATCGCACACGCACATACACAATACAAATCTAAAATATCACATTTTTCATTTAAATCATATACAAATAGTCTGTATGACCACACATATGTTAACATTTGATGATGCAATGATCACATATATTCTCTGAAAATGACAGAATGATCATACATATGTTTTGGAAACACTGAAGAATATGCGTAAATTCACATAGAAATGACTCCCCCGTGCAAGACATGGTAATTCTAGAAATAAAACTGTAATTGTATCCATTTAAAAAATAACAAAACTAATATAATTTTTAACAAAAATTTTGACGAATTCATTCACCTGCTTGGTTTTATAAACAAGATTTTCCAAATTATAACAATAGAACATTTCAATATTATTCTAAGAAATTTTGATATGTGCATTTAGTATGTTAATATAACATAATTATATAATGTTTCATTTAAACAATACGTATGATCAAACTTCATTTACATTCAACATTGAATGATCACACTTCTGTACACACAATAAATGTGTGGTGTGGTGAAAAAAAAAGTTTTGTTGCTATGGTAACAAATTTCCCTACTTTCTTAAGATATTTTTAACTACAATTACTTAGCCTGCTAGCGGCAAGGGATTCTGCCTTTGCGACCAGTGCAGACCAAGATCAGCCTGCACATCTATGCAGGCTGATCATGATCTGCACTGTTCGCTATTCACTCAGTAAATTTTTAGTGAACGCCCCTTTGAATCAAAAGTGGTACTGCCCAATCTGAATGATTAGAAATACAGCAGGGTAAAGGTTAAATATTTCTTCCAGATTTGGGTAAAAGTAAAATCACAAGGCTTTCTTGAAGTGTTTCCATAGCAACCAAACATTTCGTATGAACATATAATACTGAATATCAGGTTTATACAATATACACTTTAAGCTTGTAAACTAAGAAAACATTTTTTGTCAGTCTGTTAACAAGCATTTTTAACATTTTTTTCTACTTTATCAACTGATTTGCCAGAAGATTTCTCTGGAATGATCAGAAAATAAGTAATTTAAGAATATTTAGTCTAAAGTGAAACCAAACAAAAAAGAAGACACTAAATATGAGATCAAAATGCCTTTTCAAGCTGACTGTTCTCAGAAACAAAATTTAAAAACTTTTTTTAGTATCCCCGATATTAATTAATTCTAAATACTTTCAAATGATCAGTTGTTTTTTAATGATTTTGAATTCAATAATGAACGAAAATACGTAACTGACACCATTTATAGTTAAAATATAAAAGATTTGTACAAAAATCTGATCTTGGCTATTTCTTAGATTTTCAACATCATTACAAAATTTCTTTATTTTGACCAGCTATTTTTTTGAAAAATCTTTATGAAGAAAAAAAACATGAAGGAACGTACTATGTTCCCACAAACTTTAATACTATTAAGAAGTAGTTTATGACTTTTTATTACAAAATCTACACCACTGTCAATATTATGGAACTCTGAACAAGAACACAGACAAATACAACAATATATAATTTAATGATTAACAGAAACACAAAGTTAATTCTCGTTATAGTTCATTATAAACGTACCATCAAATACCCAGGTTGCATTGCGCAACTTTACCCTTTAATCACTAAATCTACTCACTGATTTTCTGACCAGACTACTTTCTATGAACGTTTTATAAGTGACGTGTTACTCAGAGCGTTTTATTTTCAGAGGTAAAGATTATACACCAGTATGCAAGTGCTCCAGCAAAAAACAGAACCACCTTGCGGTTTAAGTAACTTCATTATTAGTGCGTTACCATTTTTCCATATATTTCGGGCTTTCTGAATAATCGTTTGAAAAGAAGTCCCGTCAATATACAGATATTTATACTCGATGCATTTTCATCTGAAAAAGGATTTTCAGCCTATATCTACAACAGCATATTTTAAAATAATTTAAGTAGTTCCTGGCCTCAAAATCAGTGCGTAATTCAACACATAAATCGTATACATAAATACAAATTACACTGTAAAGAAATGCCCCTATCTTTGTAAAACAGAGGCATGAAGAACGGTGTCTACCTCAAGAAAAACACACACTGCTTTATAAGAAATTACTACTCTTTAACAGTATACAAAACAAAATGTCTTTAAACTTTTTAACACACTTAATTTATGTCAATCTTTAAACCATGATGTCTATATAATCCAGCATAATGTTCTGAATGGTTTATACAAAATATGCAAATAAGTATAAAACAGATATTTTCAATAAAAAAAACTCTTAAGACTATTAATTTTGTCTTTTCATGTCAGATCTGGTTCCAAGGTTGTAAAATGAGTTTGGGAACCAGTCCCAGAATGTTGCTTTGTGATTGGTCAATTTCCAACTTGAGGTCAGAATCAGCCAATCAGAATCCAAAGTTTTGAGTCTGGTTTACAAACTTGAAACTAAGTTTTTATATGATTAATAATAGAACAAAAAGTAACTGTAATGAAGTATACTAAAGTCAAATGCAAGAATGTCTTTTCCTTCAGATAAAATACCATAAGAAACAAGGATTTCAAAAGTAAGTGGTGTACATAATTATACCTTAAATACTGCACAGGAGGTAAAATTCACAACACTAACAAGTATCAACAATTGTGAAAATTTCTAGCTGTAAGTCAAAGACCAAACTATTCTGCCTTTACTTTATATAAATACTAGTAATTTAGTTAATTTTTATGGATGCTTTTGTTAACTTCTTAATTCAGAGTTGTTGACAGAAATCAAAGATTTGAAAATAATATACTTAATCTACTGTACAATATACAATCTTATATTTGTGAGATTCGTCAACAGCTGCCATTTATCATGAGTATTTTTATTTTAATTTAAGTTATACCTTGTAAACAATTTCTTGTGATAAATCTTCAAAGAAGCTATATACGTATTTCATCAAAATTTGAACTCAAAGTCTGCAGTTTATGTAACAACAGAATATATAATTGTACTAATTACTGGTAATTTTCATTGTAATTTTTCTTGTAGTTCAAAACACTTTTTTTCCAAAATAAATACTAACCATACAAAAGATTCTGTTTAGTACAGATTCAAACAAAAAGGTCATGTCCAATTTTAAAGACATGTCAACGAAAAATATGTATGTACTCAATGGTCAGAAATGCACATGTTTATTTAAAAAATGGAGATTTGATTTTTTTTATTTCCCAATTAAATGGTTTCTTTGGTATAACCCTAATAAATACTATATAAATAACTTGCATATCTTCATAACAGAAAGAAAGACACGAGGCTGAATTCCTCGAGTAAACTAATGTCATTTGATGCACTGAATTTTTCTAATCACTATAGTTTCTCTATTTGACTTTCAGATGACAAAATGGAATTAGGTTTGCTAGTTAACTGAAAATGTACACCGAATAATGAAAGTTAGTCAAAGATTTAGTCAGCTATTTCTCTGATGAGAATTTTTATTGTTCCGTCTTTGGCTAAATTTTCACCCGCAGAGCCTTTGATTTATCTCTCCCCGCTTGGTAAACCACTTCACTGATTATCAAACGGCAGCCTCCTTCTGTAGAAAGTGTTTTGTGTCAACACAAAATGCATTATTTGGTATTCAACATTATCACATGATTAAGCACCAATCAGATTGCAGCAGTCCGTTTTCTGCTGAATATTTCACTTGATGCACAAAATGCATTTTTTAATTCAGTTTATTTTGAAAAAAAAAATTCCTGAGGGATTTGAAAACTCAATGCACAACTCCATTGCATAAATCCATCAAGAAGTCTGCCATTCTTGAAAAAGAAATTCTCGTTAGAATCTCAGGTGAAATAAAATATTGCAGATTGCGTAAGTAGAATGTCCGTACAGCTGAGGTCATACAGCATTAGAACACGGAACTAAGTCTTCACTTTCAGAGTTTGTCTTAACAATTTGAGTATTATCAGCAAGCTGACCAGACTCCTGTGATGATGATATCGCTTTGTTACTCTCCGACAACTCCATCGTGCCGTCTGCAAAAAAGGAGACGAAAAATGAAAACGGTGCGTCATTTTTTTGAAGCTAAACAAAGTACATTTATTTAGAATTACAAAACAGAAAATAACTGACTGAGAGGTAATCAGACAGTTAATTTAAGGTGGCGTTGGCTTTGTGCTTCATCGAGGCGGCTTTCATTATAAGCCTATCTTCAATATTACATTGGAAGTAAATCACAAAACCATGCCATGCACAATGTGGTCCAAAAAGATTTTTAATCGTCTTTTCATATATAATTTAAGTAGAGTTTGATACGTGTAGGGATATACCATTTTAAATGCTTCTTCAAAGATTACTTACCGTTACTGCTTAAATCCGTGTTTGTAGCTTGATCTTTAGTCGTTTGTTCTTTACACTGTCCTCGCCGCCGCCGTTTCCGATGACGACCACTACTATATACACCACCCGTATCATCGTAAGATAAAGAACTGTCACAGGGATCACATGACCCATGGTCACATGACCTATTTGATAAAGAGCGTCTATCAAGCGCATCACTATTATGACCTATTGGCACATTTTTACACATCGGCGATGGGGGATTCGCCATTGATTCCCCGCTGCCTAAAGTCTCCCCTTCCCCAGAACTAGGGGTATTATGGTGGTTTAAATGCTGCAGAGAATTCTGCAGGCTTTTTGATTGGTTAATATTATTGCAATTATTGTCACTTGTCCGATGATGGGAGGGGAGGGTCCCATTTGGACGAAAACTTGAGGGCTGAAACAGAGAAAGAAAAGATATTGTTTATAAATTACAAAATATATTTATGCAACAGTTTTAACTATAGTTATGCAAGTTCACATAAGACTGCAAATTAATTTTTTACCTTTATAAACAAGTCTGACAATTTATTCACATGTTTTTTCTCAAGTTTTACATCACACCCAATAATTATTATAAGGTGACAGTAACATTCTAACTTTAAAGATGGGGGAAAACATAAAATGCTCATTTGGGCTTCATTTCATGTACACATAAGCACCTACACAGAAATCTGTAAGGTTGATATACACACATTTGTTCTTTTGAAATGCCGTACAAAAATATCCTGCCAGCCAGCTCTGTACCTAACTGAAACATTTTTAAACAGTTAATAAAAACACATGAAAAATATTTTAGGAACAGTTTTTACTTACAGAATAATGATTAGATCCATCCGTAGAGTTCAGGGGCTCTAACTCCGATAATGGATTTACATTAATGTTCATGTTATGATAATTACGAGGTATATGGCCATTCGCTATCGTCCCGTTAATACCGTTAATTGCAAGACCTCCGTTTAACATCTTCTTGCGTAAACTATCCGCATATATTCTCTGTGACGGGTCCTGGAATTTGTTACGCACTGCGTCATTCATAGCATCTGATAAAGAAAACAAGAAAATATATATTTTTCCCTTCATTCTGTGTTAGGTTGTGTATTAATATATTGTTACATGTATTACAATTTTTCGCAAGTAACATTTATATTTATTATGTTCTACTGCAATAAATATTACTATTTCTATTACTGAAGAGATTTTAGAAACACTAACTACCCACTGAATTTAATTTCAAACTGAGTATGAACAATTCTAGACTTGAAAGTGCTCTTGTATACCAAGTCTGGATGAAATTCAGAAAAGTAGTCCAGATAAAATTAACATTTATCATAAACCTCTAACGCCTATATGACCACAAAATACATATTAAACCCGTAAGTGCAAATGATAGGTAATTTACTTAGTATGTGTCATTCCAAATCTTCCAAGTGGTAAAGAAAAAAAGAACCGTCAATTTTTTTTTTAAAATCATGAAACTACTTACCCAGCTGTCTTCGCTGCTGCCGCTGTTTCCACCAACACATGAACATGAATACGATCAACAGCAGCATCATTACACCTAGAACTATTCCGAGAATCATGTACAAATTTTCACTGCTTGCTTGTGTTCCTGTACGAGTGCTACGATTTGTATCATCGTCTTTTACCTCAGGATCATTGCTTGTGGGTGGAACTGGTGAAGGATTCTTTGTCGGTTCTTCAGGCTTAATTTGTGGGAATTGTGGATTGTCATAGGGCCCACCAGAACCTGTTAATATACAAATCATTTAAATGATTTTTTTAATTGTGATCTCAACTCAATCATTCCTACAGTCCAAACAGGCAACAGATACAATATACTGGATCACAAAGAGAAACAATTTTATCCTTTTCTTCACAGGTATGCATGTTAAAGTTCGAGTTTTCGGATTTACAAAGATCAATTTTTCAATTATTTTTAACACTTTTGTTGTGTAAATGATAAAATAAGGAAATCTTTTATCCATACAAAGTGCCTCATTATTTAGTTTATACAGTGGCTACTGGCTTTTGAAAGCAGTACAGTCTACGCCATGTTTACATCCACACAGGACAAAGATTTGAATGTGGACGGATACAGAACTACTAAGCTTAGCTTTTTGTTACTGTATTGATGTCACACATTCTAAGATGGTAGTAAAGTTTACCTTTAGTTCGTTCAACAACTTCGTTACTGTATGGACTGTCTCCCACTCCATTAAAGGACTGCATTCTGATGAGGTATTCTGTGCCGGGAAACAGGTTAGTGAGGAGATGGGATCGCACGCTGGGCTCAAGCAAGGTAACATTCTGGAATGGGTCCTTTTCTGCATGAAATGGCTTGTAGTAGATATAGAAACCTTCTATAGGAGTCAACGTCACAACGTTGTGCTGTAAATAAAATAAAATCTAAATCAGTGATGTTTTTAAGCCAGGAATATTGTCACTAATTGTAAGTACTTCTGAACAATTAAGCTAATAAATTTAAGATGTTGTAGTTGTTTTTACTAGAAATCAAAGAATCAGTTACTTGATCACTTGTCCGTCATACAAGAGCTCTGCAACTCCAGTTGTCTGTTGGTCATTTGCAAAATTAAATAAAACAACATCACAAGATTTATAACATTTCAATTATCAAGTGCATCTTTACAAATCTACCATAAATCTACGAAAATTATCTAATCATTCACTGTATTTAACAAGGAAATAAAGGAAAGTTTAATAAACAGAATACAAGTATGAAACTTTGTAACTTGCGTACCTGCCAGTGTACGTTGAGACCATGATTCTCTTTATAGTCTATCGGAATCACTTGTACAATGTTCGGTGCCTTGCTCGGTGGCTTTGCTTCAGGAACCGGATCAACTTTCATCTCAAACTTGTCCGAATTTTCTCCTATTTCATTATCGTCATTTGTATAAACAGCCGCTATACGAAACTTGTATGTGGATCCTAAACATAAATAGCAAAATTTTTTCATCAATTATCACTTTAAATTCTGAAAATAAAAGCTGACTAGTTAACCTTTAGCCAGCTGGCGGCGAGTTATCCTGCCTTTGCGACCAGTGCAGACCAAGATTAGCCTGCACATCTGTGCAGGCTAATCATGGTCTGCACTGTTCGCTATTCAGTCAGTAAATTTTCAGTGAAAACCCCTTTGAATAGTAAGTGGTACTGTCCAAATTGAAAGATGGACCAGTCTATTATAGAAACTTGTATGTGGATCCTAAACATAAATAGCAAAATTTTTTCATCAATTGCTTTTTTTTTAGCCGCTTCTGCATATATTTTTACCGCTATTAAACTGTCCTCTGCAAGTAACTAGTAATTTTCTCACATGAATTGGTTGTAGGATACATGGCAGATGTACTGTCTTTAGTGAAGCATCATGCAGAACATACGCCTCGTAAGCATTTGGAACCTATTTCAGACTGAATGTTTTACATTCCAAGCATTCCGAACCCGTATTTATCATTTCTGAGCTTCTAAATGTATATCGGAAAATGTGTAACTTGCAATACAGTACATATAAATTAACTACACAATAAATTGTAAATTGAAATAAAGTAAACTAACTCTTATCATATAAACACAACCATTAAGCACGACAGTTAACAGAAGCTAATAAACAAGAACTTACTAGGTTTTAGACCTCTAACTTCGAAGGTTCGTACTTGACTGTCAATTTTAATATCATCAGTGACCCAGCTTCCTTTCTTTGGAGCGACTTTCTTGTACTGTACTTTGAAGAATGTAATTGGTAAACCATCATTTTCCGGTACTGTCCAGTTCAACATGACAGACGTGTCTGATAACTGGTTCACTTCTGGCTTGCTTGGTGGAACTAATTTTACTGCGGAAATAAAAAAAGCAAATAACAGTGGTACAAAGCTACTGAAAATATTCTTGCAAGGAATCCTAATAAACTACAAAAAATATTGTCTAGAAGACAATAAACTGTTTCAGTGCTCTTGGAATCATGGAAAATATCAACATTCTTCTTGTCTTTTACCAGTATCTTACACCTGTTTTTACTTATTTCAACATTTTTCAGTGTAATATATACATTCTATGCCAAACTTGGTAGAAATGAACGTACTGAAAAATTTCACTTCAACTGTGGGCGGGAAGCTTAAAGACTAGTTGAGGGGATTTTGTCTACAATTGTTGATATAAAAAATTGACGTACAAACTAACCTAGAAACAAATAAGAAAAACATCAAAAATGGGAAGAAAAACTTACCTGGTTCTAAATTTCTGGCTTTATTTCTATGCCTCTGTTTTTTCTTTCTATTTTTTCTTCGTTTGGACTTTCGTTTTGAATCTTTTCGACGTTTGGACTCCCGACCAGCAGAAGTTTCATTTTTGTCCAGCAGTTCATCACTAGATGGCACTTTAGTAACATTTTGATCTGACAGTGTTAATGAACCTGCAATAGAACTTGGTATGTATTCTTGTACATGTATTTCATAACTGCACAACCAACATGGATATAAGAAACATTAAATTTTGAAGGCTGCTTGTGGATTTTTCTAAAGTTTACAGGATGTACCTGTAGTAAATTTTGTATATATGGAAAATTAAATGTCAATACCTGAAAAGTACTAATGAAAATGGTAAAACATATTCATAACATTCAGCAAACAATCCACAGGCTACAAATTCGATCACCAGGTGACTGAACAGTCTCTGTGATGGTCAGTTATAGAACATTTGGTCTGAAGTAATTCCAAATCAACCTCCCAACTCTGGTGGGTAATTGGCAAGTTATTCGTGTAGAGCAAATTACTACTGGTATGTTTACAATCAAATAGAACCTAGCAAAACTGATCTACTCTTGATACATAACATATAAGCCCGCCCACTTAGCTCAATAGGGAGAGCGCAGATCTATGGATCACCGGGTCAGGAGTTCGATCCCCGGGCGGGGCATATGTTCTCCGTTACGATTGATAAAAGACATTGTGTCTGAAATCATTCGTCCTCTACCTCTGATTCATGTGGGAAAGTTGGCAGTTACATGCAGAAAACAGGTTTTGTACTGGTACAGAATCCAGGAACACTGGCTCGGTTAACTGCCTGCCGTTACATAACAGAAATATTGTTGAAAAACGGCGTTAAACCCAAAATATACAAAGATAACATACAACACAAACAAAATTTGTAGTGCTTCAGAATATGCCAACAATTTATCTTGTCCCTAAGCAATAGCAATGCAAGACTTCCTTACACCTGGGCAAGTATTTACGTACAGATTCACGTAATTTCATATATGTGTGAACATTGCACCTACAAATTACATTTTTCTTTACAAACATTACATTTGTACTCACCCGAGTCACGCTTTGTCACATCCACATTTACTATCATTGAAGAATGGCTGATTCCCACACTGTTCTCAGCGAAACATTGATACAAGCCTTGGTGACTCGCCTCAGCATTACGTATAAACAATCGGGATTCTGAAAACATCAAAATTATTATTTATCTATGTTCCACAGTGATATGCATCAACCAGTATTACAAACCTATGCTTTTGCCTCACTTTTGAAAGCATGCCCAAAATGTTTTCAGAAAAAATCAAAATTTTGCGTTGCAGAATAGAGTTTGGAAAGGAGTCTCAAAATGCCAGCAATGCCTTAAAACTGACCAATGATCTACTTGCATTCTGTGACTGATTTCTACGATCAGTTTTATAAGCTTGAATCTAAATACAGATATTTTACCACACATAAATCATATCTACTTTATTCTCTGAAAGCCCGACCAATACTAATGCATATCTATCATAGTTTTTTGGTCTCCATTTTGTTGCAATGGGGACAACACAGTGAAGACACGGCTACAACATGGGGACATCACATGAGTATTCAGTTACTTTTGCTGTTTTTAGCAAACACATTAATCATACATCTGAAGGAACTGGGACCATGTCATCCTTGAACATTCAAATTATCTGATCTAGCATACTGGAATTTTTCCTTCAATTTTATATTAATCCTTTAAATTCTAATGCAATTGCACCTTATGCACTTCAAAATACAAACTATAACGGATGAATGAAATATACACGTTTAACATGCAATGTGACAGTAACGTTTTACCTCCATTAAAAGCCTTGAGAAGGTTTCCATCATGGTACCATGTGATCTGGGGCCGCGGTTTTCCTCGTACGATACACATTAACTCTATCAGACCACCTAGACTCACATTAATTACTGGATTTACACTCTGTATTATTGGACGTTCTGAAAAATATTTGAAAATGAATAGAAAGCATAAGCAACCATATTGAATGATGTTCAGTTTTATGTATATCATTTCGTTAATGTATATTACCTTACCTGCAATTTTAATGAACTGCTCTTTCATTTGACGTACATTTTATTCAGTATCCTGAAATTTCTACTGATAGAACTAGCATGACAATGCCGGTGTCAGGCTGATCTGTGTTGGTCGCAAAGCGAATCATCTGCCGCAGAGCTAGGTTAATGGACCATATTATACACTTTGTTATTTTGTAATTTTTGCATTTCTTGTCATTTGTGCAAATCATTCTCATAAAATCATAACAGTACTTTATCCCTTAGCCTGCTAAATTTCTAAAATGGACTGTTCCATCATTCAGTTTGGGCAATACCATTTATTATTGGAAGGGGTGTTCACTGAAAATTTACTAACTGAATAGCGAACAGTGCAGACTATGATCAGCCTGCACGGATGTGCAGGCTGATCTTAGTCTGCACTGGTCACAAAGGCAAAACCAATCGCCGCCAGCAGGCTAAGGGTTAATATATATCTGCTAATACTTCATTTATTTATTTATCTAAATTTCATGTTCCGCTCAAAAGATCAGCACTAAACAATTACATGTTTAGCTACTAATTAATGAGAGGGGAAAGAAAATCAGTTTATGGAAATACAATGGCTATATAGTTACTGCCTTGTCCCATTTCACAAGTTATCTTGGTACGGGAATTTTATTGTTAAGAAACGTACACTGTGAAATGAGTGATATTTGTGGGAATGAACTATCATGGATTCCATGGTTAAATCAAACCATGAAATTAAAGCCCAATCTCACAAAGTCAAAATCCCCGAATTTGTAGGTATGTATTTCCATTAATTAAGTTCTGACAAAAAACCATGAATTTTCATGCCCATGAAAATATAATGATTTCACAGTATATAACTGATTTTTAGAAGAAATTACTTGTAAACTATATATCTATACATACCTAATACTTCAAGCACCATTGCCTTTAGACCATCTAACATAAGAGAATTGATGCCGTTGTTTGCCTTGCAGAGGTAGGTTCCTTCATCTTCTAACGTTACCTTGTCCAGATACAAATTCCCTGTAATAATCAAACATAAACCATGTCCAGCGTCTGCAACATTCTCATGCTGGTAAAAATATCTTCAGAAGAATACATTTTACTTGTTTAATATCTTTAAAAAGACAAAGCCCTGAAACGTCGATAAAATAAATATAAAATTATTCTTAATATAGTGTTTATGTTGTTCCCTCTTTCATCATTTCTCAAGAATTAAAATTTTCACACAAGTATTTTGGTCCAAGCGACTTGATAATGGTCTGCAAGACCTGACTTGCTAAAGGGCTGCAGTCAGATATTAATCCCAACCAAAATCGACTTTGTAACATATACAATATGGCATCTTATTTGCCATTTTTGTTTCAAAATTGTGTTGCAAGACTAAGTACTTACCATGCTGCAGACGGTATCTTCCTTCAGAGAGGGAGCCACCGTATTTCTCCCAAGAGATCACAGGTTGTGGATTGCCGATGGCAGAACATTCTAGTACAACATCATCACCAAGCAATGCTTGCAGCTTTGTTGAAGGCATAATCACTGCTGGATCGTGTCTTGGAACTGAAAATACACAAAAATATGTTTAGTTATTAAGTGTACCTTTACTCCAGAATAGCACAATATTGCGATTCTAAATTCTGCAAATATGAAATATAAAATTTACTATAGCAGCAATTGTTTTCCGTCTTCATAAAGTACTGGTAAAATGACAATTTTTTCCAATTTCCAAGCAAAAAATGTCCCAAAAAAATCTGGTCAAATTGTCTACTGGTTGGTATTTTATTGACTTTAATTTTTTGCAGATAATAATGATTGCTTGCTTGCAATTTTATAATAAGTACAGGCCTATGCTGCAATTCTTCCCAATTCAGTCCGTACCAGACCTTTTACCAAAGTGACCAAAAAAAAAAATCGCTGTATAATGCTATACAAGCAGTCCTATAATAAGGGACCAACTGAACATGCTGATGAAGGTTGCACAATGACAATCTATGGATGATGTACGAGGGACAAAAGACAATCAAAGTAAACTAATAGCTCAATCTAAGCAAAGTTCAGGGGAAATAGAAAAATATATATCACAATTTGTGTTAAGTTACTATCTTCAAGTTAATCACCAAAAATATAACAGAAATTACATTGGAACCTTGTTTATTATATTTGAAACATTGCTTCTCATTCCAAAACATCTTTTTCATACGACAATACACAAAATGTATAAAATTCCAATGTGTATACTAATATTCAGGTAGTTTTAAACAGACGCATTGAAGTCCCTGACTGGACTTCCAAACATTTTATATGACAAATTCTTGTTTAAGCCATATTGCTGTCAAGTTAGAATAGCAGTTGGTTTGTAATTAGAGGGTTATCAATACCAATTTATGTACAAACTAACTATTACCAACACAAATTACAGAGCGAAAATGGAACATGTCTCATTTATTTAATTTTTCTACCTTTAATGCCTCCGTAACATGCAAAACAACGTTTCTACCGTAACTTTAGAACAGTAATGTCTGACATTACAAGGCCATTTATAAAATATAAATATACAAAGTTTTAACAGTCCAGGTCTTATTTTGCTGTTTTATATTTTAGTTCCATGTTAAATGGGATCTTCTGGCTTACTTTAAACACTGAAGCTTAATGTTTTTCAATAACATTATAATTGTTTGTGTTGTGGGCAGAGTATTAACATTTAGCCTGCTGGCAGCAAGTGATTTTGTCTTTGCGACCACAGCAGACCATGATCAGCATGCACAGTTTGCTGTTAAGTCAGTAATTTTCAGTGAACACCAATTTGAATAATAAAGTGGTGCTGCACAAACTGAATGATGAACCAGTCCATTTTAGAAATTTAGCAGGGTAAAAGTTTAATATGATTATTATCAGATCGGCTCAGATCGATTCCAGTTTCCAAACTACAAATTTTAACATTCAGAAGAAATATCTCTTCTGGAACCAGAAAGGAACATACGAAAGTCAAAATTTTTGAAAAAATCATATCTTCAAATGCCATAAATCCAATGTTGTCAATTAACCATTGTTGTTTTTTTGTTGTTTTTGTTTTTTCTATATGCTAAATTATTAGGGATGATTTCAACTGAAAAATTAAAAATAAACAAAACATTTCATTGTTTAGCCTTCCAGGTATTTTATCACTGAATTCAAACTATTTTATGACTAGTAAACATGTGCATATTGTCAAGAACTGATGTTAAAACTTATTCTGGTATTTCTATGAAACAGTTTTTACAGCAAATAAAATCACAAAACCCTAGAGAGCCGACTTTGATACCCGAAGTAATAAATTTGAAATACCTCTAAAACTGTCATATATCATACTTGCGAAAAAAAAGGTTAAAATACATTTTCGTAAACATTTTACACGTATTCAATATAAGTAAAAAATGTTAAGCAGGTCGCTGATGAATAACTGATTTTCATACAAAATTTACAGGTGTGAATAATATGAAATGCTCGTCTTACAGTAGCATTCGAGAAAGGTGAGATGTATGAATAGATTGTAAGAAAACACCCGAATAAAACACAGCAACTGACAAAAAGACAGATTATATGACAGTCGAGTGACAAGATATGAAAACATTTTAGAAAAATAATGAGAAAATTTGAAGGCCTAGTCATGACACAACATATTAAGTTTTTTGAAAAATTTCTTGTTATAAAGATGGCGCCCTTTTCTTTCTTTCCATTAAAATTGTACAATTGTAGACTATAGTGATTTGTTTGTTGTACTGATAAAGAGGTTTAACACAATTTTTCAACAGTATTTCAGATACCTCCTGGCAGTTTACTTTCCCTACTTTAACCAAATGTGTACTTTTAATTTTTTAATCCTGCAAGTAACTGACAACTTCTTAACATGAACTTAAAAAGGAGGGTATGAGGAATTCATCAAGAGCACATTCATCTTCTCTATTTAAGTACAAAACTTACAAGCACTTTTAGTTGATTGAGTTGGCTTGGTGTGAGTGGCATGGAGGACATACTTCACTGCTGGCTAGACCTCTTGGCAGACGTACTTTCCTTATTGAGCAAATCAGCACTCTTAACCCTTATAAATTTCTATAATGAACTTGTCCATCTTTCAATTTGGACAGTACTATTAACTGTTAATAGGGGTGCTTACCAAAAAGATACTGACTGAATGGCGAACAGTGCAGATCATAGTCGCAAAGGCAGAATCAATCATGTCCAGCCTCATAAGGGTTAATTAATACACCCCAACTTCATAATCTTGATCCAAACTTACTTTGTTCAGAAAGAGAAATCATGAAAAAGCGGGACATCAAAAAACAGTTAATAGCCCTTAAAAGATTTTAGAATTTTACAGTTGAAATGGGCCTAAATGCTAAACCATAAATCATTTCCACTGGTGGAGTTTAACAGTACAGAAAAACAACTTCTCTCTTTCTTTTCATGGGCCATTTAACATCAAAGTTTAGAAAAAATGGACACCATGCTCTTTGTACTATGTATATATGTCAAGGTATGATTGATGCTCAAGATACAGTCTGATGAAACCCCTGTTGATCTTAAACTAACAAAGCATCCCTGAAATATCTAGGGAAATGGGAGATCCCTAAAAAAAGGTAGTCTAGCCTGTTGATATTAACCTAAATTCCATTCTGACAGACACGAAGCTACTGGTAGCTTAATAGTGAGGACCAGACGGCCCTACAGCCCCATGGAGAGCCCAACAGCCCCACTAAGAACCTTATAGCAAGGGTCAGACTGCCCTACAGCCCCATGAAGAGCCCAATAGCCCAACTAAGAACCTAATAGCAAGGGCCAGATGGCCCTACAGCCCCATGGAGAGCCCAATAGCCCCACTAAGAACCTAATAGCAAGGGCCAGACTGCCCTACAGCCCCATGGAGAGCCCAATAGCCCCACTAAGAACCTAATAGCAAGGGCCAGACAGCCCTACAGCCCCATGGAGAGCCCAAACAGCCCCACTAAGAACCTAATAGCAAGGGCCAGACAGCCCTACAGTCCCATGGAGAGCCCAACAGCCCAACTAAGAACCTAATAGCGAGGGCCAGACGGCCCTACAGCTCCATGGAGAGCCCAATAGCCCCACTAAGAAAGAACCTCAGAGGTTAAGAGTTGAGATCCTGATGCAATGCAAATGTTCTCCATGATGATTTGACAGAAGGTAACTTGTTTGTACATAGTAGTCAGCTGCACTCCATTTCAGTTCTATGTGGGGAAGTTGTAGAAAAGACTGACTTGGTCCACTTACGGCCAATACGAAAATGCCAAAAAGTGTGATAATTTAATCCAAGAAAATCCCATTTTTAGCTGACAACCTAACACAATATTTTATTCAATAAGAAGCAGCTACCCCTTCTAAATGTCTGAGTTTGCACCCGCTAAATGTACCTTCATGTCAATCAGCATCAATCTATATATAAATTTCTTAGTTACATATTTCTGACAGTATAAATATACCCTGTTAACAGGCATGCCTCTTATCACAAAACACAAGCATTTCACAACATCTTGATTAAATGCTTTTTATTCCTCCCAACATGAAGAGTATAGAATGTCACCGGGAGATTGCTGTCACCGGGAGATTGCTGGCTGTTTTACTCTGCAGTATCTACATCATAATAACAGTGATTGGTTACTCAGATAAAATTTGTTAAAAAAATAAAGTTTAATCTGATACCCATGGTGCACATGGTGTAAGAGTATGGTAAGAGTTTCTTCCCTTACATTACTCCATTATATTTATGAAGGAGAGAGAGACAGCCACAGTCTAGCAGAGAAGCGATCCAGAAGACAGAAGAGTCATAGTCCAAAAGAGCCACAATCCTGGAACAGTGAGACTCTCAATCCAGGAGTAACAGTCCAGGAGAGTCACAATCCAGGAGCATCACAGTCCAGGAGTCACAGTCCAGGAGAGTCACAGTCCAGAAAAGTCACAATCCAGGAGAGTCACAATCCAGAAGAGTCACAATCCAAGAGTCACAATCCTGGAGAATAAGTCTAGGTGAGTCACATTCCAGAGTCACAGTCCATGAGAGTCATAATCCAGGAGTCACCAGGAGAGTCAGTCCAGAAGAGTCACAATCCAAGAGAGCCACAATCCTGAAGAATAACAGTCCAGGAGAGTCACAGTTCAGAAGAGTCATAATTCAGGAGTCACAGTCCTAGAAACTATAGTTTGTGCTGAACCTCCATTCCCAGTCCGAGCTTATCTGGATATTTTAGACCATTAGTCAGAATCAAAGGGTGTAAAATTAACTCTCAGAATGCATCCTTGCCATTGGTCAATTCCATGAGTACCCACAAAAGTAACAGCCAATCAGATGCTGATATGATGTAAGAATTAAGTAAAACTAAATTGTAACAAATTTATCAAGTCACATGAATTTGGAAGAAATGCTCGACATCAACTGTGAAAATCTTGATGCTGATTTGTGCTGAAGAAGCAAGCCCTGGCAACTTTATGGGTTGTGTTGTTGTAACCCATTTAGACTCAAACTGGCAACCTTCAAGATGAATGGCCAGCAAATTATAGTCTCCAATTCATAAGATATAAAAAAGAGAAAGAATAACTGATTCAGTGCTGCCAGGATAGAAATATCTTCTTTCTTAAAACTCATATTCTGAATGACAAAAGATGGTAGGGTGCACGTTATATCAATTTTCTATAAAATTCAATGATCTATATTCCAACATTTCTATTGCTATTTGGAGAAAGATAAAAGCACGTTACTACCAGCAAAACCTCTCTGATGCAATAAATAAACAGATAAAGGAAAAAACTTATTGCTGAATAGACCAGGGTAGGCAGACATTTTAATCTTCTGCGGGCTTGTGAAAGTCATTTGCAGGTATAAGTTTCAAAATCTCTCGACTCTGGTGGTCTGGAAACAGTAATTTCATAATTGATATTTATTGAATGCACCTGTAGTTTCCGAGAGGCTGTCAATATCAGGATCTTTTCTAAGGTGGCAACATACATTCTAAGGAACAGGTTACAACATGGTTAAAATCATAATTTTAGATTAAATGTCAAATCAATTTCAAACATTTCTGCCTTACATTAAACTGTAAATTTCAAGTCTTAAATATACTGGGGAAGAGGAATTAATAATGTTTCTTAACTTAAGATATTGAGGCAATGTTTTCTAGATTTAATCATACTATATCCTTGTTCAAATGTAATAGTAAATTTGCATCAGTATTTTACATGTTTTTGGTGGGGGTGAGGGGGTGGGGAACGGAGAGGATATGCGCTCCAGTTTGCCATTTGTTAATTTCTGCTTGGTACTCAGTAATATCATTTAGGTCCTTCTTTAAATGACAAAAACGGTGGCTTTATTCCAAAAAATTAATCTAGGGCTTACATCTAGCAATAAAATCTAAGATTTTTCATGCAGAGATTTGGCTGTGCAAAAAATAAATGAATTAAAAATTCCAACAAGATAGTGTGTCTTCCATATTCAAACTGGAAAAGCCGAGGTAGAGATTTTAGTATTTTGGCAATGATCCCTTACATACCTTATTTATTAACTATTTACACACAGAAAATCACTAAAAAAGGCATTAAAATGCATTTAATGCAGAGAACATGCAACTGTATACCTTTCATCTAGCCACAAAGTTCTCCTAACATTCTTATATCTTTTCCAGAAAATATAAACTGTTGTAAACAGTCCTGGGCCAATTGAGGAGAGGTTATTTTGGGTAATTTCTAATGCTTTGGACTCCATGTGGAGTTTAGGGTCATTAAAAAAGTGAAATTGACTGGTTAACCCAATTTTTTTCATTGTTTGCTTCTGAAGTTTTTAGCAAAACACATGCACATGGCCATATGAACAGACCATGTGAAGCATGCAAATCATTTCCAGCTAGAAACAGAGAAATTCTTTTCTATGTTAATTTCAACACTAACATAATCAAGTTTTAGCTTCACAAATATTTGCAGTTTCTGCAGACGCAACAACACAAAGTCCCCCCTGGTTAGGGGACTACAGTTTTGAACAGTAGTCTTAAAACTGAGAGTTTATTTCTTCTTCTCTCTGAGTGTAAGCTTGAATTTAGATGCAACTGGTAACCTGTAGGTTTGAATCCCTCCTACTGACAGTATAAAACAAATTCAGTAAAAAAAAACAGTCAGCAAGTTTTACTGTCAGCATGGTTACTAAATATTTCTTCACTCCTTTTATCTATTTCCATGAACAAATTTTTCTTTAATCAATTGTAAACTAGAAAATGCTTTTGTAAAAAAGCGCATGTCTCCCCCAATGCAAAGTCCTATAGGCAAGAAGTCAATAGGGGTCAGGAGCGAAAGTCAAAGAGACACTGATGGTTGGCTGCAATAGGGATCATCTACTTGGCATGTCCAGTCATCCCGCTAAATTTCAACACTCGTGGCCTAGTGGTTCTCAAGTCACTATTCAGGCTCCTGTGACCCTGACCTTTGATCAAGTGACCTCAAAATAAATAGGGGTCATGTACTCTGCATGTCCAATCATCCTATTAAGTTTCAACATTGTAGGTCAAGTGGTTCTCAAGTTATTTCCAAAAAATGATTTTCAATGTTCAGGCCCCTGTGACCTTGACCTTTGACGGAGTGACCCCAAAATCAATAGGGGTCATCTACTCTGCATGTTCAATCATCCTATGAAGTTTCAACATTCTGGGTCAATTGGTTCTCAAGTTATTGATCGGAACTGGTTATCAATGTTCAAGCCCCTGTGACCTTGACCTTTAACAGAGTGACCCCAAAAACAATAAGGGTCATTACTGCATGACATTTAGACACATTCATCAGCTAATGGAATGGTTTTTGTTTTCAATCCAATTGTTGGGTCAAGTTTCTTTCACAGTTACTGACCGGAAATGGTTTTCAATGTTCAGGCCCCTGTGACCTTGACCTTTAATGGAGTGACCCCAAAATCGATAGGGGTCATCTACTTTGCATGTACAATCATCCTATGAAGTTTCAACATTCTGGTCAAGTGTTTTCTAGTTATTGATCAGAAATGGTTTTCAATGTTCAGGCCCCTGTGACCTTGACCTTTGACGGAGTGACCCCAAAATCAATAGGGGTCATCTACTCTTCATGACCAATCATCCTATGAAGTTTCAACATTCTGGGTCAAGTGGTTCTCTAGTTATTGATCGGAAATGGTTTTCAATTTCAGGCCCCTGTGACCTTGACCTTGACGGAGTGACCCCAAAATCAATAGGGGTCATCTACTCTTCATGACCAATCATCCTATGAAGTTTCAACATTCTGGGTCAAGTGGTTCTCTAGTTATTGATCGGAAATGGTTTTCAATGTTCAGGCCCCTGTGCCCTTGACCTTTGACGGAGTGACCCCAAAAACAATAGGGGTCGTCTACTCCAGCAGCCCTACAACCCTATGAAGTTTGAAGGTTCTAGGTCAAATGGTTCTCCAGTTATTGCTCGGAAATGAAGTGTAACGTACGGACAGACAGACGGACGGACGGACAGGGCAAAAACAATATGTCTCCTGGGGGAGACATAATAACCAAAACTGAAATAAACTTAATTGATTAAACAAGAAAATATGATGGGGGTGTTAATTACGGTCATAAAAATGTTCTGTCAAATTGAAATTAAAATCCCAACGGTCAATTAACCCTTATCATGCTGGACAAGATTGATTCTGCCTTTGTGACCAGTGCAAATCATGTCCAGCCTGCACAGTCTCCTTTTGGTGTGCACCCCCTTTAACAGTTAATGGTACTGTCCAAATTGAATGATGGATAAGTTCATTATAGAAATTAAGCAGGGTAAAGGTTAAAGTTTCTACGAATTATAACTCCACAAAATTAAACAAGTTCAGGGTATCTGCAGTGCTCGGTTCATGAACACTGATGTTATGTTTGGCTGTTTGTGTTCAATAGAACTAACACAACTTACCTACCATGTTCAGTTCATGAACACAGATGTGAAAACATGAACACGGACGTGAATACAAGAACATGGATGGTATACTTGGTTGTGCATTTTTTATATAAAACTAACCCGACTTACCTGCAGTGTTTAGTACATGAACGTGGATGCTATGTTTGGCTGTGCGTGTTCGGTTACGTAACGTGTTCTGGGCCATACACTGATACTGGCCCTGGTCAGCGGTTGTCACTTTAACTATCAGCAGGTTACCCGATGGAAGGATTTTATAATGATCTGAAAAAAAAAAAATGTCAAATAAATATTACTACAAGACTCAGTATAAAAACTTACAAAAAAATTCAGTGTTAGATCAACAACTTTGTTAGGTTCAGAGTCGCATCAACACAATTTATATCAAATGGAGAATTTCTCAGTTCTTGATTGGTGGTTCCTCTCCGATCATTGTTTCAGGCATGGATGGGTACCTTGGTAGAACCACCCATCTCCCATAACACAGCTGGATGGCTTCCATGCATGAAAGTATTCTTTATCCAAAGTGAGGTTTCGTACCCACAGCTGCAAGAGGCAAGTGATTTGAAGTCAGCTACTTTAACCACTCAGCCTCGGAGTCCACTTGTTCCAATCATCAAGGGAACCAAGCATGATGTAAATAACTTAAACATGTGCATTTTCTTATGTCATGGCAATTTATATTTCATGTAAATTTATTGTAGTTTGGTCCAGAAATGACAGTTTATTTGCTCTTTTAAATTTTTTTAAAAAAGTTAAAAAATTAAAACCGAATAAAAAAAAAGAAATCTGAAGAAAAAGAAAAACAAGAGGGCCATGAAGGCCCTGTATCGCTCACCTGACCTATTGACCTGAAGATCAACAAGATTAACATTCTGACCAAGTTTCATTAAGATATGGTCATAAATGTGGCCTCTAAAGTGTTAACTAGCTATTCCTTTGATTTGACCCCGTGACCTAGTTTTTGACCCGACATGATCCAGATTCGAACTTGACCTAAAGATCATCAAGATTAACATTCTGACTAAGTTTCATGAAGATACAGTCATAAATGTGGCCTCTAGAGTGTTAACAAGCTTTTCCTTTGATTTGATCCCGTGACCTAGTTTTTGACCCAACATGACCCAGATTCGAACTCGACCTAAAGATCATCAAGTTTAACATTCTGACTAAGTTTCATGAAGATACAGTCATAAATGTGGCCTCTAGAGAGTTAACAAGCTTTTCCTTTGATTTGACCCCGTGACCTAGTTTTTGACCCAACATGACCCAGATTTGAATCTGACCTAAAGATCATCAAGTTTAACATTCTGACTAAGTTTCATGAAGATATAGTCATAAATGTGGCCTCTAGAGTGTTAACAAGCTTTTCCTTTGATTTAACCTAGTGACCTAGTCTTTGATCCCAGCTGACCCAGATTTAAACTTGACCTAAAGATCACCAAGATAAACATTCTGACCAAGTTTCATTAAGATACCGTCATAAATGTGGCCTCTACAGTGTTAATTAGCTTTTCCTTTGATTTGACCGGGTGACCTAGTTTTTGATCCTACATGACCCAGATTCGAAACTGACCTTAGGATCATCAAGTTTAACATTCTGACCAAGTTTCATGAAGATATAGTCATAAATGCGGCATCTACATTGTTAAAAAGCTTTTCCTTTGATTTGACCTGGTGACCTAGATTTTGACCCCAGATGACCCAATATCAAACTCGTCCAAGACTTTATTAAGGATAACACTCTGACCAAGTTTCATTAATATTGGGTCAAAACTGTGACCTCTAGAGTGTTAACAAGCTTTTCCTTTGATCTGACCTGGTGACCTAGATTTTGACCCCAGATGACCCAATATCAAACTCGTCCAAGATTTTATTGAGGGTAACATTCTGACCAAGTTTCATTAAGATTGGGCCAAAATTCTGACCTCTAGAGTGTTAACAAGCTTTTCCTTTGATTTGACCTGGTGACCTAGTTTTTGACCCCAGATGACCCAATATCGAACTCGTCCAAGATTTTATCGAGGGTAACATTCTGACTAAGTTTCATAAAGATTGGGCCAAAAATGTGACCTCTAGAGTGTTAACAGTCAAATTGTTGACGACGGACGGACGACGGACGACGACGGACGCCGGACACAGGGTGATCACTAAAGCTCACCTTTGAGCACTTCGTGCTCATGTGAGCTAAAAAAACTTGACATCTTTAAGTAAGCGAATGAGATTCACAGCTCACAGTACCAGGCAGAGCTTGGAAAAAGCGCAATCTGAACTGTATTACATAAAAGTTGTGCCAGATGTACACCATCAATATTATATCTGTATCTAGTGGCACTATTGGCATGATACTATGTAAGTGAGTCCATAATAACAGGATAAACTTAATTAACAAGCTATTGTCTGAGGATACACTACCCTGATAATGGGGATATTTTTGTACAATAATGTGCTTACATACCAAATGGCTTAACGTTAAAAGCATTTTTTTCTTAGTTAGCTAATTCTGCTTTGATATATAACCCCCTGGTGCATAGAAGTCATTTTGAGAAGGATTCGGGCAAGGAAATTTATTTATTTATTTTGGGTTTTACGGCGCACCAACACAGGGAAGCTCGAAATAAGTTTTTTCCTATTTTTTTCTTCAAAATTTCATGTTGTTTGTTTCTGGTGACGAAATAGGTTACACAAGCACAAGAACACGTGCACAACACACAACATGTACAGTATATTTATCAATCTTTTTTTTTTTTAATTTAATTTTTATCAATTTTTTTAAACATATATCACACTATGTTATGCACTTTTGAACTTTTTTTATCTAATTTGGCCCAAGCCAGACCTATGGAGCCCTAGCATACACAGGAGTACTATATAGTTCTCTTTACATACAGTATTATCTCTTAAATATATCTTGTATCTTTTATGTATATTTCATTTAAGAAATATCATTTCACATCATTCATGTAGCTAATCTTGACAGGTTACATTTAACATTTTGAAAATTTCCGGCAAAAATATTTCTTTGACAAAGTGCCCCTTCTTCTGATAAATATCAATGAAGTGTAGATATAATAGATTTAATTGTGTAAAACAGAGTTCATAAATTAATTAATGATACCTTTTATGACTGTCGAGACATACGGAAAACATGCATTCATTACCTCTTCCTTAAATTTCGCATCCGGATTACAAAAAATTAGTTTTGAAATAAGAAGTAAAGTAATATAATTCAGTAAGATTCTGACAGTATTTCAATCAAGAAATACTTCTTCAGTGAAAAAATCTTTACCCCATTAATGAGGAGCGTACAGTCATTAAGTAATTCACTGTCAGTGAACAGAGTGACAACAAAATGCTTCCATCAGTGAACAGAGTGACCTCATCAGCAGACAACATAATGCTTCACTGTCAGTGAACTGAGTGACCTTGTCAGCAGACAACATAATGCTTCACTGTCAGTGAACTGAGTGACCTTGTCAGCAGACAACATAATGCTCCACTGTCAGTGAACAGAGTGACCTTGTCAGCAGACAACATAATGCTTCACTGTCAGTGAATTGAGTGACCTTGTCAGCAGAAAACATAATGCTTTCCTGTCAGTGAACAGAATGATTTGTCAGTAGAAAACAAAATGCTTCTCTTCTCAGTGGACAGAGTCATTTGTATAGTGACTTAAAAATACTTCCCTGTCAGTGAAAAGTGATGCTGTCAGCAGACATCAAAATGCTTCCCCGTCAGAGAACAGTGACTTTGTCAGCAGCCTTGTCAGTGAACAGAGCAATGTTGTCACCAGAAAACAAAATGATTCCCTGCCTGTGGACAGATGTTGTCAGCAGACGTTGTCAGCAGACGACAAAAAACAGAAGCATTTCACTGGATTTAAACTAGAACCCAACCTTGTTACTTCTTACATCAATCAAAATCTAAATATGCAGTCACCAAAAATATTTTATGGTCTTTATGACTACAAAAACAATGAATCATGGACTGAAAACTGAACTGACAACAGCTTCAATAATGTAAATAATGTTTTGTCACTGTGTAAAATAAACTGACAAATATTCTGTCTGACAATATTCCACCTAATATTTGAATGCCAATGTAACTAAAATGATCAAACCAGTTTGGGCTGTAAGACATAGAAATGGACTTCTTGTTGTAAATTAGACTACAGTAACAACCTAATCTATTGAGTTATTTGAAACAAATGTTTTTGCTGTTTTTATGAAACTGTCTTAAATGTTTCTAAAAAAATCCCGCTGCAAAACAGAATTTTATTTTCTCAAAAAGAACATTTGGATTAGTCTGAAATGTTAAAGATGGTAACTTGCAAGTTTGCTTGCATATGATCAAACATACTGATATTATATATAAAGTCATATTTTTGTTACAAATAAAAGGAAACTTGGCATGGGCTGTTTGAATAGAGGCCAATACGCCCTGTAATTGGTGCTTTAAGTCCCAAAAAATGTACATTATCATCAGAGGTATGATAAGCCAATCAGGCTTGAAACATTTTAGATAAATCATAATTATTATTATCTAAAACAAGGATGTTTTATTGGAGCGATATGTCAGTTTAAATTAACCCGTTAATTTGGAGAGGGAATTGAAAACATTTGTTGTTAATTATGAAGTATTCATTTTTGATAATGTTTGGATTTATATATGTATATCATTCAGATGGTAATCGGAGGTTTCTGTGGAATAAGGAATCGGTGAACGGTCCCCTAAGTGAGATATATCACCCTAAACATCAAGATAAGCCGATTTTGGATAGAAAACCATGTTATTCACAGATGTTTATGGGTAAATTTTGTCAGTTTTCACAACTTTGCATCTAAAACATTGATAAGATATTAACATTTATTACTAATTTGACATACTTATGCCAGTACCGCATTTTTTTCCACTGGATATATCTAATATATGAGCATTATACAAAACATATTATTTTTTTTGTTAATATGAATATTTTCTGTCATTTCAAAATGAACAAAATATACACAAAGAAGATAACCCCCATTGACAAATATTTACATATTTTTCAATTAATTTCATTCAATCTTAAAAAAAAAAACTTTGAAGAGGTGAAACTCCTGATGTTAAAAAAATAGAAGTATTTATGACAATTTTGTTTACAACTACTATAGTCTGTTGTAAACTGGCTCCTGATAGGCTGTCTTCTTGCATTCCCCTAAAATTTTGACCGTCTGAGGAATTATGGTTTTAAACCTTAAATAAACCATTTTTTTAAAGAAACCAAGGGGAAATAACTACGTTAAGCTTAAACCCCTTTAAAATATGGTGAAAATTAATCAGTTTTCATTTTAACAGAGACTTAATGACCCGAGGAAAATAGCCCGCGGCAAACATTCTCGGTGACAAGAAAGTTATGCATAATCTTACTTGGTTACTGAACAGCTTTAAAATCATCACTCAGAACACTTAAATGAAATTTGATATTTTTACTGGCTTTTAACAAAGCCTTTCCTTTTGAAAATTTAATAAGACGAATTGTATTTACTTTTCTAATAGTGAACCGTGCGCCACTCAAAAAAATATCGGAGACATAAAAAGGTCTTTGTTGAAGCTTTTGACTTTACAATTATAACATTTCTACAAAAGAATGCAATTTAAATATGTAATTTAAAAGAGATTTGCTTTTCCCCCAGAGCACATTATACTTATCGGGGTATAATTTTTGTCGAAAATTACTCAAATTTAAGAAACATTTATGATATAACAAGCATACAGAATAGAAACTGATCATATAAATTGAAGCGTATTAAAAAGGCATAAAATCTAACAACTCAATCTGAAATCTAAGACTATGTATTACAGATAAAATTTCTTGTGAAAGATCTGCATGTATAATGTGTTTTTTTTTTCTATTTAAGAAACAGAAAATGAGACCTATCTAAAACACATTAACACAAGTTACATAAACTAGCATTGTTCGGTAAAAGAAATCATTTTTGCCCCACCCGTCATCTGCTATTTCAATCAGTAGGTAAAAGAGATTTTCGTTCACTTAATTTTTTTTAGATATTTTATAAATTAGTGGTGTACCAAGAGGTTAGCAGGCACTTCAAGTTCAAGAAACTTTTCTCGAGTACCATAATGCCATCCATTATTTAAACATTATAAATATTATTTTCAGCATGTTTCCAAAAATATCACAAATTGAAAGTTCTTTTTATTCAAGCAGGCATTTTGACATACTTTTTCTAATAAAACATTTTTGATAGATATTTCAGTTCTGTAATGGTGGTATTCCAGAGTTCTGCATCAGTACTTAGGTTATTTAATGGTGGTCACTTGACCACACTTAATTTAGTCTAGTTTTCCTACACCCAAGTGAGGTTTGGCACACACACTGGTGAAGTCAGCAACCCTAACCACTGGGCTATAGAGACCCCTCAATTTCTGTAATGGTGGTCAGTTAACCGTACTAGTATTCCTGCATTCTGTATCATTACTTACTTTATTCTACATAAGCAATTGACAACTTATCCATATACATCAGAAGTGAATTTTTACAACATGGCCAGCTGTCACATTATCAGGAATGTTACCCTGACCTGGGCACCAAGCTCCTAACTTAACTGAGAATACTCCCCTAACCCAGGCATCAAACTCCAGACTTCAAAAAAACATTCCACTATTAAACTGGAAATTTTTTGTTGCCCCTACTGTACCAGGCAAACTAAACAAAACTCGTATTTGACGGCAGCTAGACCATGTACTGACTGCACACCACATGTAATCTTTTTGCAATAAATCATAAATTACTAAAAACAGCAGAAAGAAGTCTGCACAATTTCAATTAAATGTCAAAAAAAAACGTTTCAGGGTTACAGCCTGTATCCACTCAAGTTCAAAGAACATACTTTTCGCTTAGTGACACCATACAAGAGTCAATATGTCAATATTAAGGTAATGCCAACCTTTAAGAACTTTCTAGTTCACTTCATGAACAATTTTGTTGTTTTTTTTTTTGTGGGGGCTAGGGGTTGGTGGGGGGGGGGTTATTTTGTGCAAATATATATTTGTAGAATTTTGCCAGGATCTAAACTACCTCAGTACTGAGTCCTAGACTGAAACTCCCATCATGCACTGACTTCATTCTTCTCTATAAAATTTTTTTTTTAAACTTTAAACCCATAAACAGTATTTCTGACAAAACTAAGCAATGCATCGACTTTCACTTCTTCAAAACTGATGTCAACAATATTATCTAACATGAACAAGTTCTAAAATGGTGTGTTACAGAGGTTTCAAGTTTTTGACCTTCCTAAATATGTCAAAGAATTTAACAGCAAGCCTGGTCAGGCCTTTCACAGACTCGAATGTTAAGACCTGGGCAAACCCATACTCCCAACAAACATTTTCGCAAAAGGTAATCTTCTACCTTAAATTCAAAAACGAACATGTTGCATGTAAAGAAGGCATTAAGGTAATTTTCACCACTTATTACATCAACCTGGTAATTTTAGATTTCGTTTCTGTGCCTAATTGTACAAAAATCATTTAATATTCCCTTTGAAAACTAGACATTGAGGAAATTGTGGTGACATTTTCAAAGATCTCTTTTCATATTTTGGCCATGACAAGATACAAAGGTAATCATAGAATTACATTTTTTTTCCAGATTACATTCAATACTGGAGTTTGTTTAAGTATCAGTTTTTTTGTTTTCTTTTGTAATAGTATATTTTATTTTAAAGTTTTATAACCTTATTCACAATCTCATTTCAAACACATTTAAATTTTAATTTCTTATTTAAATGAAATGGCTGTAAGGTAAAAGATTATATAAATTGTAAATTGACAATAATTCTTAAATATTCACTATTCTTTAGGACAAAATTGCACTTTTAAAATATAGCTGGTGCAGATAGAGATAGGGGATTATTTTTGAAGAGTTATACAACTTTACCAAAATAGTTAGCAAGAATACGTAAAGCTAGTCTGGCTACCGACTAGATAATCTTTTATTTCAGAAAAAAATAATTGTGTAAAAATTCTGACTTCATAAGTCTTGGCTCTGATTATCTATGTTTTGAGAAGACAAGGGACATACTTATACAAAATTTGAATAGCCTCAAGAGTTATGTCCTTTGAACAAAACATACGGTCTGAACACAGACTAACGTAAAGCCTGTAGAAAGAGTACAGTCTGCACAAATGTTACAATTTGAACCGGGTAACATGCAAATATATCACATTCTTTATGAAAATAGCCTCTTACTATGTAAGTATACTGCATCCGGAATGAGGGCAACAGGGGAAAAAAAGTTATTGGTGAATATTTTAAATCAGGGGGGACAACTCTTACCTGTATCTTTTTCAATGATGGTAGAATGGTTATATTTGTACAAAACTTTCACTCGAGGCCGACTGTATGGGGGCTGGCAAGGAATCACAAGATTTGAACCTTCCGACACATTCAGGTGAAGGTCACCTCGGTCTTCAAACTTCCTCAATACTGAAGAAAGATAAAAATAAAACAGTGAAACATTAAACTTGTTAATATAAATAATAATACAACTGGAATGAACAATATTACCGGAAAAAGAACAAAACTAAAGAAACAGTGTTATCATATGAGCCGTGCCATGGGAAAACCAACATAGTGGCTTTGCGACCAGCATGGATCCAGACCAGCCTGCGCATCCGCGCAGTCTGGTCAGGCTCCATGCTGTTCGCTTTTAAAGCCTATTGGAATTAGAGAAACTGTTAGCGAACAGCATGGATCCTGACCAGACTGCGCGGATGCGCAGGCTGGTCTGGATCCATGCTGGTCGCAAAGCCACTATGTTGGTTTTCCCATGGCACGGCTCAATTATGTCTTTAAATGTGTGCATACTATAGATGGGGCAATATTCACAAATGTTTTATTTTTGCTATTATTTGCAAATAAATTAAAAATATTCATGAATATTAATATGCATATATTCATGAATATTAATATGCATCATGTTCTAAAACACAAACACTCGCATTTTGCAAATTCTTACACAGCAAATGAGACTGGTAATCGTGAAATCCCTAAATGAAGATTAAACGAAAATGACCATATCTACAGTAAGCATTTGGGCTAGTTCAAGCATTTACTTTATGAACATATATTTACAACAATGAACAAAAACAACTTGTCATAATTATAAAACAGAGGCAGTCAGGTGATATATTGACTGATGCAAGCTGTTTAATGTTCAAATCCCAAATGCATTAATTATGAACTTAATTCATTTTAAACAGTATGTAATGATGATCCTTCACCACCCACTCCTGATATTCAATGAGAAATATTTCCTCCAACTGGTGTGAAATTGACCAGTTTGGATGTGAAGAGCATGGTGACCACATACCGACTACCGGTACAGATTAACCAGTCAAGAAGACCAGAGCATGATGACCATACAAAGGCCAGAAATTAACAAAATATTAAAGATGAACAAGCAAAAGAAAGCAATGAAAATACATTTGAAATTCGTCTTTGTTTTCCATAATAAAATGAGTAATTTTAGTTTTAAAGAGCAGATATTGTGAATTTAATCATGTATTCTGTGAACCCATTGTGCATTTTTAAGATACAAGTCACAACTTTTTACAGAACTTGTCATACAATTTAAAAGCATTGTTACCAGATAGATATATAATCGTACTGGCGTTTACAAAGAAATTACATTTGTCGTTAATGGAAAAAGTAATCAATGTCATGTAAATGTCAGAAAATGGAGGATATAAATTACGACTGTAAGTTGGTTTCATCATATTCCGATGACCCGGTGACCCGCAGGTGCCATGGACTGTTGCTAGTCAGGTTTGTGACTTGAGAAGTATTCTAGAAGCCCTTTTTATACAAATAATTACATTTAGTTTTGAGTTTTATTTCTGCAATGGCGACATGGGATTTCTTTTTTACTCACTGTACTCTTACATAATATAAAATGTTCAGTTTTAGCTGTCATAGCTTACAGTCATGGAAAAAAGTGTTTTTGGCTCATTAATCATAGAAAAAAAATTGCTTTTCATTAACCTTTAGCCTGCTGGCGGCAAGTGATTCTGCCTTTGCGCCCAGTGTGTGCAGACCAAGACTTGTTGGCTATTCAGTCAGTAAATTTTCAGTGAACACCCCTGTGAATAATAAGTGGTACTGCCCAAACTGAATGACTGAACAGTCCATTTTAGAAATTTAGAGATGTATCATTTCCGCAAGAGGTGAGACTTATTCTCAAAACCCTTGAACTATACATGCCTTGGCATTCGTTATGCTGGTATCTCTTACCCGAGACACTTGGCCCTGTAAATGGACCTTTCAGCACATTAAGGAAGTACAGACAATTTAAGGAAATTGAAACTGTTGAATTTCTACATCTTTACACAAAACTTCAACAATTCCCTACTTAAGAAAATACAGAATTTACAAATATACTAGTTTCTCTGAAGGTCAGTCTTGCCCTTGTATAATATATCTCATTACCTGCTTTAGAAATTTTAACTGGTGCGCTGAGAAGGGTTCCTAGCGTGCTCTGTGCTACACACTGAAACGTAGATTCATGCCCGTTATCTGGTAGGGAAGTCAAGTGTAAATCCATTCCTATTTGTTTAAATCCATATGGGTTGTTTTCTTCAAAGTATTCACCATTGAATTTCCATCGTACAACTGAACTCGACGGTTCAACACGACATGATAAAGTTGTAGGTGAATTCTGGGATACTACTGCAGAAGATGGCTCAACAGTAAAATGTGGAATCATATCTGAAATGAGACAAAGTACAATTTAAAATTTGTATAACACTCCTAGGACAAAAAGAAAGTTGGTAAGTCGGCAGTGACAGAGACCAAGTACATATCAAACACCTCCAGCCATTATTTCAGGCAAGGGAGAGCACTTGGGTAGGAGCCAAAGCTTCATCTCATATCTCCAGCCATTATTTTAGGCAAGGGAGAGCACTTGAGCAGAAGCCCAAGCCACATCTCATATCTCCAGTCATTATTTCAGGCAAGGGAGAACACTCAGGTAGGAGCCCCAAGTCTCCAGCCATTATTTCAGGCAAGGGAGAACACTCAGGTAGGAGTCCCATGTCTCCAGCCATTATTTCAGGCAAGGCAGAACACTTGGGTAGGAGACCAAGCTACTTCTCGTATCTCCAGCTATCATTTCAGGCAAGGGAGAGCACTCAGGTAGGAAACCAAGCCACAACTCATATCTCCAGCCATTACCCATTTCAGGCAAGGGAGAGCACTTGGTTAGGACCATCAACCTTTCCAAGACGTTAACGCTTCACCTCATATAAAGAATTTCTATTTCAGGATTAACAAAATTATGTTTTCACATCAAGCAAAGTAAATTTGATGAATGGACATTATAATTATTTTCATCAAATATTCAGGGAAGACTTGTAAAGGAAATACATTAGAATATAGATCAAAACTTGCTACCTTCGTACCTAAATATTGGGACAACACTTTAATTAGTCTTTATTAGACAGTAAGTTGTAACTGAATAATTACAGTAAAATATGTGGGGAGATGAAATCAGACTTTCTCAAAGGAAATCTCCTATTAAAGCAGTATTTAATGAAAATTCTATGCAAATGAATGTCGGAAATTGCAGTTTCATTACCGTTTACACGGCTAATGACACCTGTTCAATTTAAGTTTACAGTCAATATAATGATCAAAAAGATGACACTGTCGCCAAAATAAATTCTAAACCTTTGATATAGCTCCCTATGACAAATGATCAACTGAAAAAGCTGCAGGTTTTATGGGATTAATCACAAAATTTCTAGAATTAAATGGTAAATGTAGTATACAGTTCGACAAAATATACAAAGTCAGTCACTAATTCTGAAGTCTGCAGGGAAAAAAAAATAAATTTTTTTTTAAGAACGTCAAACAGAAAGTACAGAGCATTACGTTCAAAAGTATCAAAATACATCAATTAGTATGATTGCCCAGAATTAAAAACATTTCCCCAACATTCTTATTTCATTTGTAATTGATATACCTGATTTTCAACATGATTAAAAAATGATCGGGCTATTTTTGTACTGACTGATCGACTTCGTGAAACTCGTTTTTACTGATACGTAACACTACAAACAACTCCTATAATTGAGCCGTGCCATGAGAAAATCAACATAGTGGGTTTGCGACCAGCATGGATCCAGACCAGCCTGCGCATCCGCGCAGTCTGGTCAGGATCCATGCTGTTCGCTTTTAAAGCCTACTGCAATTAGAGAAACTGTTAGCGAACAGCATGGATCCTGACCAGACTGTGCGGATGTGCAGGCTGGTCTGGATCCATGCTGGTCGCAAACCCACTATGTTGGTTTTCTCATGGCGCGGCTCATATGATTTTTTTTCTGGAAATATGGAAAGCTTGTTTTTTTATTAAGGCGTAAAAAAACAACATAATTTAAGATTTGACATAGCTGTATTTGTTAAGATTAACACTCCTATAATCAGATTTGATATATTTGATCAAGATAAATATCTATATAAAAACAATCCTTCATTTATCAACTTACGCAGAGACGAAAAAAAACATCTCATGTTCTTTAATCAGTTCAGAATCAAATGCAAACAATGTGTATCTAGCCAGAAACAATGCAAATATCTCCAGATATTCCGGGAGATTAAGATTTTTTGTTTTTCATATTTGTTGTATTGTATCAGAAAGTGCCAATCACGTTTCTGACAAACAACAAACTACGGGTGATTGATGGAGCTTCTGACACGCGGCTACAACATTCTTATCCGCTGAAGCAACTGTTCTTATATTTTATATCGAACTCAGTGGTATCTGAACCAGCTTCCCTAATCAATCTTTGAAGTTTGAATCCTAGGATAACTGTTATTTCCTTTTCTGGAAATACTATTCCCTCCCTTTGAAAGTCACAGAGGTATTAGATCTATTATTTGAAAATGTTTCTAAATGATAATTCTTAAATTCTTATTTTTTCAGGCAACTGAATTTTTAAGCAATGGCTGACATCTTAAACAGGTAATTGCTAACGTTTTTGCTCTATACTTTTGACAGTATACTAGTCAATTTGTTTGCAGTTATCTCCTTTTTATTTTATGCTATTCATCTTAGATTGGGAAGTACCAGGGAAAACACATATTTGCTCTATACTTCGACAGTATACCACAGTCAATTTGTGTGTAATTACCTCCCTTTTACTGTTATGGTATTCATCACAATTAGTTAGGAAGTATCAGGACCAACATATGAGCAACAAGACCGCTTCAACCTAGCGCGATTCATGGATTTGCCGATCCTATTCGGTCGTTCATTTCGTTTGAACACCGCAAAAAAATCTTTTCTTAAATAGGCCTACATGCATTTCTTGACAAGTTCATTATCATTAGAACTTAACTGAATCAAAATTCAAGTCAAGAACAATGGAACTATTCACTCATACCTCTACTGATGCTGAACTGATGAAAAACTAACCACTACCATCTACCCTATCTCTTTTTAGTACTGACTGTCATTTTTCACCCCTAGACAGCACAACTGCTAGCAAATTTATCTTCAAGCCGGCACTTTGACACTTCTCAACAAATTTGGCTCAAAAAATACATTACTTGGTGTAATATTATAATGATAAATATCTTTGGAAAATGCATCGCTAACTCTACAATATTTTCATCTGTTTTACTGATTTCTACTTCCCATTTTTTGAACAGCACGGCAAGCAGAAAATATATATCTGTCATGGTGTACCATTAGATCTTAGTGATTAATGTGGAATAGATGAAGACTGGTTCACATTTATGCATACCTACCATGCCTGGTAAAGACGTAGGAAACATTAAGAGAACCAATCTGCCAATACAAAAATTGGTCTTTTACCTTCTGAACAATTTTGCCAATAAAAACGTCCTAAAAAAGCTTGTTTTGTCCCGACAGTGACATGAATAGGACAATTTCCATGTTCCTTTGAAATATATGAAACTACAAGAATGGGTACATATTCGGAAAAGAGATTGTGAAATAATTACCAAACGAAAATAATCTCTGCACAGTATTTATAAAAAAGTATTCTTGATTGGTCTATAAATCTCAAATATCTGCCAGGAAAATGCCCTTTCAAGCTACTTCAAACATTATTTTCAAGTCTCAAATTTCTCAGAATTTCTTAGAAAGACCGGAATTCACCTTTATTCACTGTTCACACTGATTACCTCCCCTATTTATCAAAGATACAGTATCAAGTAGGCAATTCATTATTTTCCAGTTTGAAGCATTTTGAAGATATTTTTGCTATATACCTATCTATAACATATGGAGCAGATTTACAAAACAGCGTCTGTGTCCTATATACCAGACTACAAGGCATTTTCAGGATACCATCGGGTTATTTTACGCCATGTCCAAAGTTGTGAAACTGTGTTTGGTCGCCAATCACAAATTCCAACATATCGCGGTCATTGTCTAGGATCCACGTATCTGCCGTCCTAGGAAGTCGAAACTACCTCACACTAGTTCTATTGTTTGATAACTTCCGCGCCGAACAACTGGGGTATAATAGCGAGCTCACAAGTAATATCATCACTTTTGTTAACGTAACAGCTCATATTTATTTCTGTAAAAAAAGTTTTTAAATTCTAAAGGAAAGCATGCAGAAAAAATGAGTTTTTTATGAAAATGGAAATTCAAAACCCATTTATAATATTCCGCTCTCAAGTAATGAGATTTTAATGGCTTTGCTTAAAAGATTCAACACAGGGTAAAAAATATCCTATTTTTCATTCTAAGTTGTTACTGATATTGAACCAACTCAGTAACCTTTCCTGGAAGAAACACGGAAAAAAAGTGTTGTTGCTGACTGTCCGTTTCTTTCTTTTAGTATATTTTAGGTTTTTGCTGAATTTTATTTGACTAATACTATGTAATAAGGAGTTAATGATGTTTTTGTACCTGCAGTGTTTCACTGTACAAAGACTATGTAATGCTTGCCTGTACAAAAAAGTGTGTAATGTTTTCTTGTACAAAGAGTGTGTGATATTTTCCTGTATAAAGAGTGTGCAATGCTTGCCTGTACAGTGAGTGTGTAACATTTTCCTGTACAAAGAGTGTGTAATGCTTGCCTGTACAAAGTGTGTACCACATTTTCTTGTACAAAGAGTGTTTAATGCTTGCCTGTACAAAGTGTGTAACATTTTTCTGTACAAAGAATGTGTAATGCTTGCCTGCACAAAGAGTGTGCAATACTTGCCTGTGCAAAAAGTTTTTCATACTTTCCTGTATGAAGAGTGTGCAATGCCTGCCTGTAAAAAGAGTGTGCAAATTTTTCCTGTACAAAGTGTGAATTGCTTGCCTGTACAAAAAGTGTGCAACCTTTTACTGTACAAAGCGCGTGTAATGCTTGCCTGTTCAAAAAGTGAGTGCCAGTTTCTTGTACAAAGTGTGTGTAACATTTTCCTGTACACCAGTGTGTAATGCTTGTCTGTACAGTGTGTGTAACATTTTCCTGTACAAAGAGTGTGAAATGCTTGCCCTTACTGCGTGTGTAACATTTTCCTGCACAAAAAGTGTGTAATGCTTGCCTGTACAGTGTAGTGTTTTACTGTGTTCCTATGTACAGATTAAATATGGTGCTAATGATACAGTACCCAGAGTGTGTAACTTTGTTTGTACAGTGCACAGTGTTTCTCTGGATTCTGTTTGAATGTCTACACTGTTGTAAATATTGTATATATGATGAGGCTCACAGGTTAGATCGGGTTACCCGACTGTGTTGCCTCTTTAAATAAAGTCTTTATTATTATTATTATGTTTATAAGCTAAATATCCGGATAATCCATGTCCCTTTATTTTTTTGTACTAATGATACAGTATTGAGAGTGTGTAAAATGTCCGTGAATAAAATATGTGTTACAGTTTTCTACTGTGTTCCATTTATCAATTAAGTATGGTACAAACGATACAGTACCGAGTGTGTTTTCCCTGTTCAGACATTCAGTGTTCTAGGGTGTTCCATCTAGAGGGTAAGTACGGTTCTAACATACCGTACCAAGTGACGCAGTCCCCGTACAGTGTGTAGCGTTCTCTAGTGTTCTGTTTACAGGGTAAGTATGGTTCTAATGATACAGTACTGAGTTCAGACAGTGTGATACAGTATCAGGTGTTCCATCTAGAGGATAAGTATGGTTCTAACAATACCGTACCAAGTGACACAGTCCCCCTACTGTGTGTAGCGTTTTCTAGCGTTCCATTTACAGGGTAAGTATGGTACTAATGATACAGTACCGAGAGTGTGTAATGTTTCCCTGTGTTCCTGAAAACACTTGAGCTCGGCAGTTGGTAGTAACATGAACTATATTAAAACATAACGGCAGCAGATGTTTTCTTTACGCCAGGTAGATGCCAATCACAAACTTTTTTCTTCCATCTTTAATGTTACAGATTAGACATATTGTTCAAAAGTTCTCATGAATACTGCTAAAAATCATTTGACACTGTAAAAAATGTTTCTCATTTCATTTCTCAAATTCTCGAAGTTTCTTTTGGAATTTCGGAACATAGCATTTGTCTTAATTAACATCAGACAACAATGTAAATGCTTTTTGAATTGGTAAATAATTCTGTTTCTAAAGTATCGTTTAAAGCTACTTTTTCATAGTAAGGAGCAGTTTTTGAGTATGATTTATCAATAACAAAAGGCGGAAAAATAGGAAGTAAACATTTGTAAACAACAACTATTGTTTTTATTCAATTTTAATGGAGCTGTTTTTCTTCTTTGCAGGGATCACAATCATGTCAAAAGCCTTCTACCAAAAGCCACTTTACAAAATGCAATTTCTACAAAATTTTAAAGAGGACTTCATCTTTATTCCAAAATAAGTGATAGAGTCCCTTTAACCTTTACCCTGCTACATTTCTTAAATGGTCTAGTTTATCACTCAATTTGGGCAGTATCACTTATTATTCAAAGGGGTATTCACTGAAAATTTACTGACTGAATAGCGACAGTGCAGACCATGATCAGCCTGCACAGACATGCAGAAAGATCTTGGTCTACAATGGTAGTCTGTGCAGGCTGATCATGCGGTCTGCAATGGTCGCAATGGCAAAAACCACTTTCCGCCAGCAGACTAAAAGTTAATGATTAACTCCTACTCTTGCTGGTTTATTTTTTTAATAAATTGCTACACTTGATTTATTCTGGAAGTAATTCCCAGGTTAAACAGTAGACAACTTGTTTATATTACAGTAACAGCTTCACCACAGTTTACATAAAATTGACCTCAAAGCCTTAAAAAACTGCTTCAGATTTTATTAAGCTTTTAGCTTAATTTTTGACTATCAGGGATTTTAATGTGTCAAAATTTAGCTATAAAATAAACCTCAAAACAAACAATAAAGAGAGGAAGCCCTTGTATAAATCTTGTACAAATATTTGATAACCTGTTAACTGTAACCTGAATCTTGAACACTTGTCCAAAATAAATACTAGGAAGTTATTGCAAGTCAAATCTACAACTGCTTTATGATAAAACAAGGATTTTCTAAAACAATCTCTCAAATACTTTTTAAGTGCATCATTCACTGTATGACGGCATCAACAAAAACTGCAACTTAAAACAAGAACAAACAATAGTCTGGCCTCTTTGCTGATTTTTTTTTATATGCAACTGAAGGTTAATAAAAATTCTCACTAATCCCATTGTTTTATCTGATAATATTATTTTAACACATTGTTATATTAAATGTTGCAAACAAGCTGCCATATACTCTGAAGAATGCCCTACTTTTAGTTGTTTTACTCTTAAGTTTTACAAGTTGTGTCCCTTTAATAAAAATCTGCCATTTGCAAGGAAGTAAAGTTTTGCATTCTTGTCAATTTTATGGCCCCCTGGTGTAAGCTATATATGTTTACTGTTTCATTTGATTTGATAACAAGATCTTTCTACATTGCTATTGAGATGTAACTAATGTTAAAATCCATTTATAGGCCTTGAACTCAAAACTGCCTATCTTTTGACTGTACAAAGCCTATACCTATATACTTCTCTATATATACACACAAGGACTGTGATGGACTTCCTTTTTAAATGGATTAAGTAATTTATACCAAAATGGATTTAAAGAACTTACACATAAATAGATTTCAATAACTACATACATAAATGGATTTAATAACTTGTACCTAAATGGATATAAGTAACTTATACCTAAATGGATTTAAGTAACTTATACCTAGTAAACATGGTAAATGGATTTAAAGAACTTATAACTAAAATGGATTTCAATAACTCTATACCTAAATGGATTTAAGTAACTTGTACATTAAAGATATAAATGGACTTAAGTATAATTGTACTGACTTAAAATAGATTTAAGTAATTTATACCTATATGGATTTAAGTAACTTACACCTAAATGGATTTAAGTATGGATTTAAGTAACTTACACCTAAATGGATTTAAGTATGGATTTAAGTAACTTATACCTAAATGGATTTATGTAACATATAATCGTTTTAAATAACTTGTACCTAACTGGAATTAGTAACTTACATCTAAGTTGATTTCAATAAATTGCACCTAAACTGTATAAAATTACTTTTTTCAATTCACTGTGGAGGGATAACATAATTTGAACTTTTTTTTATTTGTATTACTTTTTGCAACATCTAGTTACCACATGAATAGTTAAGTACTTTAATCAACAGCTGTTGAAAGGTATTGAATAAGTGAAGATTATTAGATTTAATGTTAAACAACGAATACGGTTAGCTCGGCTTAACAAATGGTTCTACATTTTGGTATCATAATTGGTAGAAAACAAATGAGCCGCGCCATGAGAAAACCAACATAGTGGGTATGCGACCAGCAAGGATCCAGACCAGCCTGCGCATCTGCGCAGTCTGGTCAGGATCCATGCTGTTTGCTTTCAAAGCCTATTACAATTATAGAAACTGTTAGCGAACAGCATGGATCCTGACCAGACTGCGCGGATGCGCAGGCTGGTCTGGATCCATGCTGGTCGCAAACCCACTATGTTTGTTTTCTCATGGCACGGCTCAAATGGCACCTAACTGATGTAGAAAAATTTATACCCTTATACATAATAAATTTTGGTTGCCTAATTCAAATCACTTGTTCCTCATCATTGTAAGAACTTCGTCAAGGATCAACTTCTATCATGTTTTAAATTGATGGTTCTATAAAATTTTCAAAGGTCTTTTGACCTTTGTTGTCCATGTCAACAAAAATCGATAACAACAAACAAAAAAAGCCCTTGAAAACAACAATTACTATCATTCATAAATACAAGGGCATTGCAAAAAATAATAAAAATAACCTGATCCCTTTATCTGCACAATCAATGTGGTAACATACGCCAAAGCTTCTTTTAATCATGAATGAAGACATTAGTCTCATTTCAAACCGTATTTTGCATGTTTTCAACAATTTCTATGCATATTTCCCGCTAGACTGAGATGTTATATGAATACATTGAAAAGTAAATATTTATTTGAATGCAAATGTGATTGAAATAATTTGCATAATTTGGATATTTTTCGCCACTTTATGTTTTTTAAGCTGTGAAGTATCGCATCGCTGAACCGATATGTCCTCCGATCTGGTAAAAAGGTGAAGAAATTCACACCTTCGCATACGATAAATATCCATAGTACACACATAATTTACATCAACCTGACATTTATGGCGGCCCAGAGGCATACAGAAAGTTTGACATACACGACTATACAGATCTTATCAATAACATATCTCACCAAGTTATAATACAACAGTCAACCACTAATCTTCTTCATTTCTTCTTTCAATGTCCGACTAACCAACAAAGCATTAATTTATAGTGCAAAATCGGCTTTAAATAATGCATCCTCTTTAAAATGCAGTGTCACCATCATTCATTTTTTACTGTACTCCATATATTACGATAGATGTACAGCCGAAGTCGTCCAAATTCTCGTTTTTTTTGCTGGTTTATTGGATTTTAAGGATCGTTCTTTATATTGAGCTATTAAAATTAATTCTAGGGATATTAATGAATGAATTTTATTGTCAAAATGATCCATCAGTTTCCTTTATATTTACATTATAAAAACAATGACATCAATGTATGCAAACTATATAGTTAAGCATAAGCAAACTTTTTGTACTGAAAATGTATTCATGTTCTATGTCACTTCAATTTTCATATTTTTTACATGGCGTCTTAGTAATATAATGCATAAATAAAAGATTTTGTGCCACGTCTAAACAAGTGCAGATAAGGCACCAAGATGTGCAGTAATATGCCTTTTCTTGTTTATATCAATTTATTAACCCTTATCAAGCTGAACACAATTGATTCTGCCTTTGCGACCAGTGCAGATCATGATCAGCCTGCACATCCATGCAGTCTGATCAAATTCTGCACTGTTTGCTATTCAGTCAGTATCTTTTTTAGTAAGCACCCATTTTAACAGTTAATGGTACCGTTCAAATTGAAAGATGGACAAGTTCATTATAGAAATTTAGTAGGGTAAGGGTTAAACCTTGATTGTGAAGCTGCAAATCTGGTGCTCCAGCAGCATTTTCTTTGTACCACAGTGCCAAGGTTGGTCAACTGGCATTGTGTACAGAAGAATAGCTAAATTTATGACACTGACGTTTCATTAATTAAAGAGAAAGGTAAAAACTGCAAAGTAGATTGGGTTATTGGGCTCCTATTTAAAATCTACAACAGGAAAAGTAGCCAAGGTTTCAGACCTACAGGTCCCTGTGCCCTCAACAGAATCACCGATAACATATGCTTGAAAAGTGTGTGTACGTACCACTTGTTGCCCATGCCGTAACAAATATCGCCAAAAGTATAGCTAGCTCGATGAGCGGTGTCCGTGTCAGCAAGGAACTGCTCATGTTTTGTCCGAGTTGTTCATAAAAGAACCAACGTTCACTCGGTAGTACCCGCACATCAGTCTTGATTTTATGTAAACTACATCTTTATTGACTCTGAAAGTAGAAAATAAATCAACATATTTATTTCGTAAGGAAAAACAACATATATCTAATTCTTATGAAATATGAAATCTTCAAATTTATCTTGTCTGGAAGCATAAATCACTATCAACTTCTGTTTATGCAAAAAAAAATATTTGTATATAAAAATGTTTCTTCAAAATAAATACAATATCAGCTGTCTGTAAAACCTGCTTCCGACATGTTACTGCTTTTGATATTATGCAAGATTTGGTGAATTTCTAAGAACTTTCTTTAAGTTTGTAAGTTGGGTTGAAAGTGAAATAACACAATTCAGATCATATTGTGTCTTTACAGCTCAGATAGGTGGGGACGGACCGGGGAAGGACCCCAGATGCCCACCAAAAGCAGCATTTCAGGCACAGGGCGGACAATTGGTAGAACCATTGACCTTCCACAGGCTTCCTTGCATGAATGAATTCTACAGGCCTGTGAACCACAGCACTGCAGGACAAATGTTTCAAAAGTCAGTAACCTACCCATTCTGCCCCAAAGGTCCTCACCACTGGGTTAAAACAAGAAAAACCACAGTCCCTAAAAGAAAAATCTGTAATAGATTCTTTCACGCAACTTTCTTGAAAACTGTTCCTATCAAGCCATTAAAATTTCAGGGACTCTTGTCGTGTGTGCTTATGTTGTGTCAACAGCATTATAATGAATATGGTAGATAATTAATGACTGAATAGGAGATTTGGAACACTTTGGGACTCTTGGTTTCCTTTTTGTTGCAGTTGGTAACCCTTTGTACCAAATGCCATAATCATAAAGAAGATTCTAGTATCTAAATAACAGAAATAACTTACAACAATATATTGATCTATCAGTTTGAAGAAAGGGCAAAAAATATTTACTATCTAGATAGACAGATGTTATTTGTTCAATATATTTTCTTTCAGTGAAAAATATATATAATACCGTGTTCACACTAGCAGATCGGTTTTATTTTTATCAGGCACTAATTCGCTATAATTGGTATTTGACATTTAAAACCCATCAAAATATAATCTAGTTTGCGTCCACACTAGGCCAAAAAATGTGGTTTAAATATATACATGCAATGTTGGAAGTTAACAAATATTTTGCAATAAGCAAAAAAAGGTAACAAAGAAGGAGGCTAACAGAAACAAGAAGGAGTCATCAATGTTTAAACTTCTCTGTTCATCTAAGAATTTCTGTTCATTCCATCTATAGTCCATTTTGAGCATCAGCATGACTCCATATCGCAATTTAATGTTTGTGTTTCATCAACACTCCAATTGCTTTTGCCAGCCATAGCATCAATTGTTTGATACAAAAGAGAAACACATGGTATTCTTCCGCCAAAAGGTAAGATCTGTGGATTTGGGATTGTAAAACCAGTTCTAACTCACAATTGCGTTCACACTTGTAAAATAATGTAGTAATACTTTTTAATATGGTATTAAAACCACCTCCCGAGGTAGTTTTAATGCTACATTACAGAAACCACTTGACCTTTACATAATTCACGGTTTAAACCACATATAGTGTGGACGCAAACGAGTTTAAAAAATAAACCCAAGTTAATATAGGATTAAAAACGTAGTCTGAACACGGTATAAGAAAAACTCTTTCATAATGCGATAGATTTAACAAGCAGCTACAGTAGATGTTGTAAAAATGTGTAAAGTACTTTTTATTGCATCTCTCTTACACAGAGCACAATAAATAAGCCATAACTAAAGCCATTCTTTCTTTATGAGCTTATACCCAGGAGCCTAGGCTCACAACATCACAGGCAAGCGAAAATTCTCCATAGATCATATACTTTATGGCATACGTTTCATAATCCTCAGGTAAAAAAAATAAAAACAGAAAGTAAGAAAGGCTTACAGCCTAAGCTTGTTAGTACCCATACTGTGGAGTAAAGCGGCTGAATGAGATGGAGGCAAACACCTGATGATGGAAAGGGATGGAGGCAAACACCGTGACTGAAAGGGATGGTGGCAAACACCATGACTGAAAGGGATGGTGGCAAACACCGTGACTGATAGGGATGGAGGCAAACATCATGACTGATAGGGATGGAGGCAAACACCGTGACTGATAGGGATGGAGGCAAACATCATGACTGATAGGGATGGAGGCAAACACCGTGACTGATAGGGATGGAGGCAAACATCATGACTGATAGGGATGGAGGCAAACATCGTGACTGATAGGGATGGAGGCAAACACAGTGACTGAAAGCAAACACCGTGACTTAAAGGGATGGGAGCAAACACAGCGGCTGAAAGGGATAGCAGCGAACACTGTAACTGAAAGGGATGGAAGCAAACACTGTGACTGAAAGATATAGAGGCAAACACCATGGCTGAAACACCGTGACTGAAAGGGATGGAGACAAACACTGTAACTGAAAGCAAACACCGTGACTGAAAGGGATAGAGGCAAACACTGTAACTGAAAGCAAACACCGTGACTGAAAGGGATGAAAGCAAACACTGTGACTAAAAGGTATTGAAGCAAACACCGTGACTGAAAGGTATTGAAGCAAACACCGTGACTGAAAGGTATTGAAGCAAACACCGTGACTGAAAGGTATTGAAGCAAACACCGTGACTGAAAGGTATTGAAGCAAACACCATGACTGAAAGGGATAGAGGCAAACACTGTGACTGAAAGGGATGAAAGCAAACACTGTGACTAAAAGGTATTGAAGCAAACACCGTGACTGAAAGGTATTGAAGCAAACACCATGACTGAAAGGTATTGAAGCAAACACCGTGACTGAAAGGTATTGAAGCAAACACCGTGACTGAAAGGGATATAGGCAAACACTGTGACAAAAAGAGATGGAGGCAAACACCATGGCTGAAAGGGATAGAGGCAAACACTGTAACTGAAAGGGATGAAAGCAAACACCGAGACTGAAAGGGATGTAAGCAAACACTGTGACTAAAAGAGATGGAGGCAAACACCATGGCTGAAAAGGATGGTGGCAAACACTGTGAAAGAAAGGGATGGAGGCAAACACTGCGAAAGAAAGGGAAGGAGGCAAACACTGTGACTGAAAGGTATTGAAGCAAACACTGTGACTGAAAGGGATGGAAGCGAAAAACCATGACTGAAAGAAAACACCGTGACTGAAAGGGATGGATGCAAACACTGGGTGGCAAACACCATAACTGAAAGGGATGGAGGCAAACACCATGACTAAAAAGGAAGGAGGCAAACACTTTGACTGATAGGGATGGAGGCAATTACCGTGACTCTTAGGGATAGATCGAGGCAATTACGTGGCTGAAAGGGATGAAGGCAAAGAATCAAAGGTGGAGGGATACTATGAGGAAGAAAGTATTTCCAACAACAAAATAAGATTAATGAGTTGGCTATGACTGCAGTTTAACTGGCAAAAAAATGTTTGAAACATCAATTAATAGATGAAAAGAAAGCTATTACTCACTGGCTTAATATCAGAAATGAAATTTCAAAACCTCCCTTTTAACTCCTGTGAAAAAACATTAGTTCTGTGCTGCTGAACAAACAATTCAGAGAAAGACAGACATGACAGAATCTATAGTTATTGGCAGGAATTTAAAAAGTAGCAAGCATCTTACACCACTAGACCAGATACATAGAGACACTGCTAGACACTGCTATACCAGATACATAGAGACACTGCTATACCAGATACATAGAAACACTGCTATACCAGATACATAGAGACACTGCTATACCAGATACACAGAGACACTGCTATACCAGATACATAGAGACACTGCTATACCAGATACATAGAGACACTGCTATACCAGATACATAGACACTGCTATACCAGATACATAGAGACACTGCTATACCAGATACATAGAGACACTGCTATACCAGATACATAATCAAAACTTATTAAAAATGTATGACTGTATATATTGAGGAGAGACAAGGTTTGATGTTTTGGAGAGCCAATCAGTCTATGATCAGCTACGAGGAAATAAAAATACAATATGACATAACATGTGATCTCTGAAACTAAACCTGTCTTTAATGACACAAGTTCTTCTGATTCTACAAAAAAACTAGCTAATTGACTCAACATCAGTGTGGAAACATTCAAGTTTTGCAACAAGTATATACAAGCGTGCATGCTGGAACAGCGTTTCTGCCAGTAGCTCAGTAATATTATAGACAATTTCCTTGCTAGTTAACATCAACAAGCTTTCTCCCAGTTAATGAAACAAATTTTGTGTAATTTTCATCAGAGGTGCCTGGTTTCATAAGCTCTGGTTTTCTAACAGCTACAGTCTAATGTTATGAAATACAGGATATTTGATAAACTGATTACAGCTTCTTGATACTGTAAACTTAGAAACATACAAACAGACCTGTTTTTTGCAACAAAGAGTTTTTAAGATTTTATATCCCCAGATGTGTCAAAACGGTACAGAGCCGGAGAACATTGTTCTGCAGTAGAACAGCATTGTTCCCAGTTACAATCAAGCACATAAAAAATGTTGTTTCTGTTTTTAAATCTTCTTCATTTTAGCAAAAAGTGGCGGGCTTGAACTAAATTCACTTAGCAAAGTGCGTGTGCATGGCAGTCTGACATAGGCTAACATTCTTTACAAAACAGAAGATATTAAAACCCAACAAGGACAAAAACGAGAAAACGAGATGTTCTCAAACAGTTTCAAAATAAAATCGGAAAGGGTTTGAGGTCATCAAATGACCACTGACAAAGCAGAATTGTGCGACTGGTCTCCAAAATGCAGTTTTATAACCTTACGCCTATGTGAAATATCGTAATAAAGACCTTAGCACACTCCGATTAAGCAATAGGAAAATCAGCATAATAAAATGGTCATTCACACAACCTTACAAAAGTATAAATTCTCATACACACTTTATGTAGATACATTTAACATACAAACATCAAGATGAGATTCCCGAGATTAACATAAAATTTGGAGATATAACACCGAAATGGCTACATTTACCACAACAGCTTACAACAGTTGTCCATGATCAAATTTCACCTGACATGCCCTGATGAGTTTATAAAATCTACAAAATCCTGGGTGTGAAAAAGTATGTGTTCTCATCTACAGGTTAGTTCAAAGGTCAATTTCATTTAATATCTGAAATTAAATAAATTTCTCTGCATCCAAAAGGGAAGATGAAGCTTTCAATATGTATAAATTATGTGTATCTGCCAAAATTTCCCAAAAGTTTGATAACTGCTTTTATAAACATGTATGGTACCTATTTATTAGGTTATATAAATTCTCTGTACAAATATGAAATCTCTAAAAACCATTTCATTCTTCTCTCTGTTGTTTTGTGTTATAAATAACAAATCAAAACTATCATTTTGTTGACACACGTATACAGATACATATGGTGTACCTTTTTGGTCGAAAGTCTGCTTTGTGTGCACGCACATTTCAAGATATACGTGCTTGTATAAAAATATGTGTTTATGTCCGTCCATGTGTATATTTTTATATGTGTACCCATAAACATGTAGCATAAGCATGCATATATGGACAAGCACATGTAGATTCATATGCGCATTGAACCGTAATTACAAGTGCACTGTCATATACATGCGGACTTCCATATAAACGTGCGCCTACATATTTATGCGTGCATATAATAAAAATATACAAGTGGGCATATACATTTATGCATTTATGCATGCACGCATCTTTTTATACATGCTCATTATATTTTGAAATAAGTGTGCAAGCAAAGCAGACTTTTGACCCAAATGGTACACCATAGATACATATAGTTTGGAGATCAGGTAAGCTGCTCTCAATCTGACAACACACAAAAATTCTTATCTCTTGTTTGTGCATGTACTGGTGTTAAGAGAAACAGACAGGTGTTGTGGAGTGAAGAAACTGACCTTCTGGTGAACATGAGAACTACATAGACAAAACAGATAAGTTTTCAAAACAAGAAATATAGAAAACCTTGCATACCATGATCTACCAAAAAAAATCCTGTATCCACAAAATACTAGCAAACCCGATATAGAATAACCATACATCCCTGATTCACTAATGAGCATTTTTTCTTCTATAATAGGGGCAGTAACTGTAAAATGATGCAGTTTTCCCCTAAAACTGATTTTACATCAAAAATGCCCAATTATCGAGCTATATTTTGCCCCAAATAATGGGTCCGTGCTCATCTCCCTCTCAGTAAATAAAACCTGCATGTACACTGTAATAATACCAAACTGATTTTAACCTTTACCCAGCAGTACCACTTGTTTATCAAAGGGGTGTTCTATGAAAATTTACTGACTGAAAGGGGAACAGTGCAATCTTTGTGTGCACTGGTCGCAAAGGCAGAATCACTTGCCGCCAGCAGGCTAAAGGTTAAAAGTGACAACCCAAATATCCCTAAACCATTAGAATACAGACAACCTTGTATCCCATCAACACTTAAATACAGACAACACTGTATACAGTGAGCGTCAATAAAATCAACAAGATTAGATCCTTTGGAAGCATACAATGCAACCAAGCCAAATAAAAACAGACTTGGTTTGATAGTCTGTTCATGAGAGGTAAGAGGTAATGGAAACTGCACCCCCCCTGCACACCCTAGCACAGGCATAGGCGGCATATTATTACACAGATACTGAATGGACTTCATGATCACATAGGCAGCTGCACATAGGACCAGAAAATATAACAGCACTGAATCCAAGTATGGGGAGACCTTTTACCGCTGCCACACGCCAAAATACAGACAGCACTGAATAAAGTGATCATCAAACCATCCTTGTTTTGTTTGTTTGTTTTGGGTTTAACGCCGTTTTTCAACAGTATTTCAGTCATGTAACGGCGGGCAGTTAACCTAACCAGTGTTCCTGGGTTCTGTACCAGTACAAACCTGTTCTCCGCAAGTAACTGCCAACTTCCCCACATGAATTATCAGAGGTGGAGGACTAATGATTTCAGACTCAATGTCGTTTATCAAAAAGTCACGGAGAACATACGCCCCGCCCGAAAACCATCCTTGTATCACTACAAGACAGGCAAGGCTGTACACAGTGATCATCAAACCATCCTTGTACCACTACAATACAGGCAAGGCTTGTACATAGTGATCATTAAACCATCCTTGTATCACTACAATACAGGCAAGGCTGTACACAGTGATCATCAAACCATCCTTGTGTCACTACAATACAGGCAAGGCTGTACACAGTGATCATCAAACCATCCTTGTGTCACTACAATACAGGCAAGGCTGTACACAGTGATCATGAAACCATCCTTGTGTCACTACAATACAGGCAAGGCTGTACACAGTGATCATTAAACCATCCTTGTGTCACTACAATACAGGCAAGGCTGTACATAGTGATCATTAAAACATCCTTGTGTCACTACAGGCAAGGCTGTACATAGTGATCATTAAAACATCCTTGTGTCACTACAATACAGGCAAGGCTGTACATAGTGATCATTAAACCATCCTTGTGTCACTACAATACAGGCAAGGCTGTACATAGTGATCATTAAACCATCCTTGTGTCACTACAATACAGGCAAGGCTGTACATAGTGATCATTAAACCATCCTTGTATCACTACAATACAGGCAAGGCTGTACACAGTGATCATTAAAACATCCTTGTATCCCTAAATTACAGACATAAACTGTCCATGTATAACTAAAATACAGACAGCTCTTAGAGGTAACAATCTTTAGACTAATGGACAGTTCCAGTTTTTGTCAATAAATTTTACCTAACTCCTCCCTCTATTGTTTTTCTATTCATACCATACCAAGGTCAAGTGCTCACATGCGGTATCACAAAACGCATGTGGTCTATTGTGTAAACTAAGTCAATCCTATTTGACAGTCCCACTTGGACAGTCTCTTTTATGTAAACATTAATGATTGACAGTTTTGGATCTGTTGAGGGGGAGGGGGAGGGGTTATGAACTGAGAAACTAGTACTTGCTGGAATGGAAATGATTTCTGAACAAAAACTGGCAGGTATTGAAAAAGAAAGGTCTGTGAACTAGAACTGGTAGATGTTGGAACAGGCAAAATTTCTGAACTAAAAGCTCTCTGAATGGAAACTGGCAGATGTTGGAATACGCAGTTTCTGAACTTAAACTGGTAGATAGTGGAAAGGAAAAGATTTCTGAACACAAACTGGAAGCTGCTAAAGAAGATTTTATGGAAAAAATCGAAAAAAAATCTGCAGCAGAAAACAAAATGTCCACAAACCCTCCCCCCCCCCCCACCCCTATACCTGCTGCTCATACTACAAGCACGTGTTAGTCTGTATTCAGACCCTGAGTGTTCTGTTCACAGGAGATACCTCCCGAGGCTATTCAAATTTTGTATAATTATGTCCCTTTTTTTCTCAAAACACTAAGAGCGGCCAGAATATATAACGGAACTGATTAACAAAATTTATAAGGATTATGTAGTCGGTAGCCAGACTAGCACCATGCATCAATTTTGTTTTTATTGCTTTATGCCATTACAGATCAGTAATTAAAAGAGTCAACAAAGAGTTACCAAAGTTCAGTATTCCATTGTGAACTTAGTTGTTTTCCACAAGCGAGTGACAACTTCCATTATATGAATCGCACTGGAACACAAATGTCAATTAAATCATCCCAGAACATTCTTACAACTATAGGATCTGATGCTGTTTTTCTGGACTATATATACAATTCAAATAGTGCGCAAAATGTAACGTCATACTTTGACGTTATTGATGTCATGTTAACCGATGTCATGACGTCATACATATGTTTGTATACATTGTATGTTTGCCCGAAGAAGTATTTTAATATGAAACACATTGCAAACTTGAGTTGTCTTCTTCTTTAACCATTACCCTGCTGATTTCTATAATGGACTGGTCCATCACTCAAATTGTGCAATACCATTTATTATTTGAAGGGGTGTTTGCTGAAAATTTACTGACTAAATAGCAAACAGTGCAGACCATGATCAGAATGTGCAGGCTGATCTTGGTCTGCACTGGTTGCAAAGGCAGAAATATTCGCCGCCAGCAGGCTAAAGGTTAACCATATCAGAACATTCAATGGAACTCCTGGCCTCTGGATGGGAAGTCTTACAACTGAGTTTAACTTATCAAGGAAACTCTTATTAACCACATTACAATCTTATTACACATTATTTCACAAAGGTATCAAATGCTCTTTCAGAGACCAGTCCTTCAATTTCCTAAGAAAAGAACAAAGAACAAAATAAAACCTGACAATTAATGAGCCAAGTATTGACCGAAACAGAGCAACAAATATATCTAAACCATCCGCTTTTGGTTGTTCATTCTGTTTAGCTTCTCTTATATATTCATTCTTAAATTCATGAGCAAATTAAGAATTACACAATTTAGAACAGGACACTACCTCTTGTTGTTTTAATTTCAAACTTCATTTTTTTCCTGATGATTTACTATTTCATGGACACTTATTTGTTTTACCTTCTTGTCACAGCAGTTATTCTATGCATCTTACTATTTCCGAAGACCTACTATAGAACATACACTAAACCATGTGTGTATACGCTATATAAATCTAACCCAATTATCTCCACTGCCTATACTATGTGTATTATAACCTAGATACTTACATACCAGTTTTTATTGCTTCAAGAAAACTCCACAAAATCCTGGAATCTCGACAAAGTCATTTCAAAATTCACAAATTAGTCCACAAAATCACTTTGTTTAGCCATTCTTTCTAGCATTTAAACACTGAAAACAAAGGCCGTTTTGTACATATTTACACACACCAATGAAACAGTGCTGATATGCCACTCTGGCTTTCTACATCATTGACACAGATTTACCAACTTCCTGTGTACATTTGTAAGAAATTATCACTGTGAAGTATGCAGAACAAATTATAGATAAATATACAACATTGTTTATATAAACTTCCATTTCTGTATCTGAACATTTCAACCAGTTTTCAAGAAACACATTTTCTGTACCAAGCGTAAGAACTCTAAATGCACCTCTGAACTATGAACTCCTCATTACCCATAATTCCTAGAGCGGTGTAAACATGCAAAGCTAGGCCAAAAATATTCTCTATCAGTGAATCAGGTAAAATTAGAAACTGTATTAGAGGATAGGTGTTTTAGAAACAAAATCTAAAGGTTTTCTGTTTCTTAATGTGAATTCAAGAAATCTCTCCGGAAATGTTAACTTAATTCAGATACGCAGGTTATGCAAAGATTAAACTCGAGTATTTTAAGTTATTTTTAGATGAATTTTTGTTAAAATCTTCCCAAATGATTCTGAAAAACATTTTTATCCTTATTAAATACGATTTTGCCCCTTCAGTTGCATAAAAAAGCATGTTCATTTTGTGTAGATAAAGCAATGTATCTTTTTTAATTGATCTTTTTTATTATTTTGCAAGTATCACATATAGCTTAACTTTTAACACATGGATTACCTGACAACACAACACAATAAAACAACATATCTAATCGAACAAAATTAATGAATTATACAAAAATGATACTCCTGTCTTCACTTTAATCAAGATGCATTATTGTTAACCTTTAGCATGTTAGATAAATTGTCGTCTGCTGGAAATGTAGTCTGCTAAAATTGTAAAGTTCATTCAATTTGCTCCAAAATTGGAAGAAATATTGTCAGAGTAGCAAACAGCTTGGAACCTGATCAGACGCCGATTTAATCGGCGTCTGATCTGGTTCCAAGCTGTTTGCAAAGGCTGTTGAAGTCGCCTGCAGCAGGCTAAGGGTTAAAATGACAATAAAAATAATAGCATGCTCACTGAAAGAAATTCAACAAAAAAAACTTTGAGCTTGTTTTCAAAGAATGCCCTATATCTGAGTTCAATCAGTTTACAAAACATAAATTTACATCATAAAAATCAGTTATAATGTTCACTAAACAAAATCTACCCAGTTTGAAAAGTTGTCAACACATTACCATGATTTTATGTTAAGATCTGTCAAATAACTGGGATGACAGATTTATAAAGAAAAAATGGCTACTTTGCAACCATTTTCTAGTCAAATTTTTTTTCTTTCAAAATGTTAAATCCTATTTCATCACGATCTGTACAGAAGACAATTAAGGATTATAATACACTTTGATGAAAAAAAAAATGTTGAATGACAGATTGACACATGTTTAAAGTGCACCAATTAAATGGAGGATGATAGCGTACTGGATTACAAGTTATTAATTAAAACATTGAAGCGCGCAGTACTAATTAGCCCCCGAGTGTTCTTTTTATTTTATTTATTTTGTTGGGTTTAACGTCGCACCGACACAATTATAGGTCATATGGCGACTTTCCAGCTTTTGATTGTGGAGGAAGACCCCAGGTGCCCCTCCGTGCATTATTTCATCACGAGCGGGCACTTGGGTAGAACCACCGACCTTCCGTAAGTCAGCTGGATGGCTTCCTCACATGCAGAATTCAATGCCTCGAGTGAGGCTCGAACCCACATAGATGAGGGGAAAATGATTTGAAGTCAGCGACCTTAACGACTCGGCGACGGAGGCCCCTTGTTTTTTTTTGTTTTTGTTTTTTAAATTAAATATTAAACTTTTAACAACAGAAATAGATCTCTTTACATACATGCCATATAAGGCAATTAAACTTGATAACATGACTGGTCAAGAAAAACTTATTACTTGTTAAAACATCAATTAAGTTACTGAAGCAGAAAGTCACTGGTTTATACAGTGTATATATCTTTAATATAGTACTTTTGTACTTGTACGCGGTCAAAGAATGATTTCTGATGTATATTAAAGAACAAGTAATTAACGTTTAATTAATGATTAATTTACAATCTGTTGTACCAATATATCACGGAGATGACATTCATGACAATGACCAAGCATTGAATCAAACATTGGACACAAAAGGTCAAAACAATGGACAGAAAATGGCTGCCAATAATCTTCAAACAAAACAATGTACACTTGATAAATACTTGTAATGTAACTGGACATTAATTTGTAACATATCCGTCAATTAATAAAGCAAAATCTACACTAAGCGTTTGATCTTCTCCCTGGGATAGTTCAAATCGAGGGCTCAGAGCGAAACTAGTCTAAGTGTATACAGAAATAGAAGCAGATAGACTAGTTTCGCTCTGAGCCCTCGAAATACACTAGACAAAGGCATAATCAAGGAAAGATAACTCTTTATATGCGGGCAGACTGTCAAGGAATCAGTTCTTATATTGAAGTAATTACTTATTGTATTATGCCAAAATATTTTCCACATCTCCATAATGACTCTGAAAGAAATATGGGACAAAAAAACCAGTGTCAAACTGGACAATATAAAACAACTGAAAGTATATGGATAGCGTAGGACCCCAACAAAATGGACAACTGGATCGAGTTCATACAGAGTGATATACATAGACAAACTGGACAACGGGAAGTATCTGTTCAACATCGGAGCTGCTTTGTAGACATCAGAGCTGCTTTGTGGCCAAGATGCTTTGTGGACATCGGAGCTGCTTTGAAGACAACGGACCTGCTTTGAGGACAAGGTTTGAGAGCAGCCACCTGAGACTAAATGAACACAGTAACGCTTTCTTTGTACAAGAAGAACAGATGACAATTGTGTGTCCAGGACAAAAGAAAATCACACAAAACACAAAGAATGACATGTTTTTAGGATGTGCATTATTGTAATGGTGACACTGTGACTCACAGATAATTGGTATGTTGTGTTCCCTCAAAAGCTAAAAAAAAAAAACAACTCAAAACAACAGCTGTATATATATTTTACATTCTTTTACATGATTTTGTATCAAGATATATGCCATCTGTTGATATTTTTGTAACCAAGGAAACCAAACACAATTTCTCCACATGGTGTTGAGTGGGGGTAGTGACCAGAACATTTTCTAGAGAAGTGTTAATGTTTTTTTGGGGTTTTTTTTATTACCATAAACATTCTAATACATGAGCAATAAAGAAAATGGATTCAGCAAACAGAGAAACACAAGGTTCATCAGTTCAATTCTGGAACCAATGAAAATGATTTCCAATACTGACCATCATCACTTAGCAAAAATACTGTTACAAAAAGTGATTAAACTTGAAAAAATAGACTATAATTCACAAAAACTGAATTTTTTAATAGAATAAATACGACAATAACTGGATACCTGCAAAAATTGCCCCAACTGCCAGAATGTCAGATTTTATTTTTCCTAAGATGATATATTATTTAATGATTTTTACAGACTGGAGTTTTCTGGAAACATGAGAAACTTGAGAGGTCTGTCTATGTTTAAAGGAAACATGTGTCAACTAGAACATATATCAGAGTTTTTTTCTCTGAAATTCTCTTCTTTTGAAATATAGAGAATTTTTTTTTATCTGAGCTTCTTACAAGATTATTGCCCTTTGTAAAAATCCAACTACCGACCCCCATTTTCCTATCAACTCCCCTACTCCCAGCATGTTTAAATTACAGTACACTGGGGTCTACGGTCTTAAAACTTTTATGTCAAGATATATAGATATAATCTTCACAAAAGATGAAAATATGCAACATGTCATTTTCTGGACAATACATGGAATGACGTGAACAAAACATCTTCATCAACTTCAATTATTTGTTTGAACATTACATCAAATAGTAACGAACATTATGTATGCTAATAAATCAAGTTAATTAATGTAAATGGGTGCAATATCTAACTGTAACTTCTAAATGGACTGTATTCATAAATGTGAAGTTATTCTTGACTAAACAAGCACAATTTATCAAAACAACTTGAAAAAGTCTGTTTTTTGTCAGACTCTGTATTACACAGGTAATACATTTCTGCATATTAACACCAAATGTGGAATAATAATAATTTATTTGCCACATTGGATAATAAATATGTCATCGGCGACACTTTTCAGTGAGAGATACTTGACATATGAAACATATTTGTCTGCACATTATGTCCTGTATTCTTAGTCAAGAAAAGCTCATTTGCTTAGTCAAGTCATTACATTCTGTCTTGTTTACAAACATTGCCGCAAATTTCAAAATGTACATTCTGTCTAAGTTTACAACACAGCTGCAAATGACAAAATGTAACAGCGCATTTAATTAGTTGATTAAAACAACAAGAAAAATGTATTACTTAAGTACATGTTAAAAAAACTGACAATATTTTACAAGCAAAAACAAAAAACAAAACAACAAAAAATTGAGGAACTGGATACTACCATATTTGCAATTCTCTACGGTTATGTTAGCTAATCAGTATCTGGTATGACCTATATCACAAACTGACAAAATGTCTACTGGTTGAAAAGTAGCAAAATACATTTCAAGCAATACAATTACATAGTAAATTATAATGTTGTAAATACATGATATTCAATTTAACCGTTTTAAAGACCTGTACTTGATGGTTCATGTCGTTAGTTTTTTTTTCCGAAGTTTAAAAACAGAAACATGCTCGCAAATTACAGCAAAAACAACATTCTAAATCTAAACTGTTTGTACCTCGATCTAATGAAAAAAAAATTGAGCAGTCACTATCAGACTTGCTTCATTTATCTGTCTAAATTCTCAAAATTGGCACCCTCTCAATAGATCTAATTTCAAATGCCTTTTGTTTTTATGTGATCATTAGCACAAATCTAAATCTAGCTTCTGATAAGGACTTTGATACAGTTCCTGTGCTGTGAAAAATCTGGTGATAAAAAAACTGAGAATTTCTGGCTACGGAGAAAGTATCCTGCCACGGATGATCAACAAACAACCATAACTTGGTGACCTAAATGAACCACATACAGCAGTTTTCCGGTAAACCTTCCGATCCGGAATGTATCAGTAATAAGCGAAATGTACCTTCAAAGTGTTTAGCACTCAAGTTGCTAAAACATTGATAACTTTATAAAACTGAAGATCAAACACATTTCCTGCAAGACTCCAGGCATTATCTTCAAGTATTATAACATTTCACCCATCCACAAAATGTAACCCCTCCCACCCATCTACACTTGAATTTCTATCTGATATTTTGAAAAGAACAGAAAACCACAAAATGCGTATGACCATTCGACTATCAAGTGTTCCTGGCTCTAACTTGTTTTCTGTAAGTTACAAGATTGAAGCAAAGGAGGCAAGACTTCATGGAGAACATTTTAGTACATACGGTGATCAAACTCACGACCTCGTGAGTGATTGTGCTCTAGACCCCCTCCTTACTGACCTCGCCCTCGAAGCTTTTTTTCTTATAAAAGACCTTTAAAACAGTGTCTGGAGAATGAACATGCCAAAAGGAAAGCTCACAAAAAAAAAACACACAAAAAAAAAACGCAGGAAAAGCCATCACCAGCCCTATAAACACGCCTTTATTGTTAATGAGCTACAGATAAAGTGAAGATGATGGAGTAACTGTATTATAATGTTTCTCTGCAACTTTTGATGTCTCTCCCATTCATTTACCTTACTTTAAACAATTCCCTCAATTAATTGCATTCAATTTCTTGTAAATGTTCCACTTACACAATATATTCCAGATACATTATAAACAAACAATAACTGGTATCAGGACAAAAGGATTTACCAATTGGAAAAGTATCCAAATTATCCCTTTTAAACAGATCGACTGGAATTATTATACGCTTTAAATAAGTGAGTAGCTTGTCAGTCAATAGTCAGGACTATTGCCTGCTGTTCAAAGGACTGCCGGCCAATAGTTTTTATTATTGACCAGCAAGCCAGTCAATAAGGGCTTTATAACAAAACATCAGACATAAATTTTCATATTATGCTTCTTCATGTTTTGACTTTAGCTCAGCAAAATTTAGTGTTGAACTATATACCAGTCAATAGCACAAACTGTATACCAGTCAACAGCACAAACTATAGACCAGTCAATAGTACAAACTATAGACCAGTGATTTATGATCTATATAAGGAGTTTTGTTATAATGAATTTTAGTTTATATCGAAATAGGTTTAAATAATGATGAAGTCCTTATCCATATATGAAAAGTTTACATTTTTTTTTTTTTCCAAGACTTCTTAACAGGTACACCTAAAAGATCTAACATTAAGGGACGGTCTACATACTCCAGCATCCAAATGGCCATGTTTGGGGCAACAATTCTGTAACTGACCAATGGTAAAACAGAATTCTGGGACTGGTTTACTGCTTTAAACACTTGCCCAGTCTAGATCTATTCTGATGAAAAGCCAGATACATGGTGCATCCGATTTCATTAATTTACCATGATTCTGACATCATGACTGACCTCCCTTTATAGTCTGGTTCTCTTCATTTGTTTCAAATGTCACAAAAGCTTTAAAACGTAACCTTCACAGCTTGTTGCAACAGCTTTTGGAAGCCTTCAAAGTCAGAAAACTGGCTTTCCCTTTCTGATCACTTCCAACATGCTCAAAGGTTGACTACTCTCCTAACTTTGAAGACAGATAAAGTCATTAGCTCACACTTGGCACGTGCTGCCTGTCTGGCCTTTTGCTGATGAGCCTTTTTGGCTGGGCTGACATCTTGTAACATGCTTTATCACAATGAGTTTTATACACCTGCAAATTGATGCCAACTCAGACACTGACAAGTTTTCACCATGTTCATTCTTTCTTTGAATGAATCATAGACCTCTACTTCATTAAAGATTGATATAAAACCTTCTATTAATAGCAAAAAAAGTTTATCAAAGTATTCAAAAAACTGAAAGAGTTACTTTACAGTATTTCATAAAATGTAAATGATCCAATTAAAATCACAAACGTAAATACTGAGTATATACTTATAATACTATTCTTTTTCACAGTTTTATCTAAGTCAAGGGCCACAACTCTTGGGATAATGGTCTGCACTGACTGGTTTTAGAACTTGACCTAGATACTAATTCTGTACAACACTGGTTAAGTTGACGTCATCTGGACTCAAAAGATCTTTAGAAACATATGTTAATATAACCAACATAATCATTGCGACCATAAAAAATCATATCTGATTAAAAAATATCAAAACATCATGCTAAAATTTTAACATTTCTATTATAAAATTTTAGGGAAAGTAAAAATTTTGTTCTGTAACTGTATTAACTGTGTTTTAACTGTAAGCTGTGTATTTTTTTTACATGTAACGTAAAAATGCACTAACGCATAAAAAATAAATGCCATTAGTATAATACATTGCGATTCAAACAAAAAACAGCACAGCAAAAAATAACATCGGTAATTAAGCAAAAAATTAAGGGGATATATCAGTGTTTGAAATCAAAATATGACAAGTTGATATAAACTGGTGACAGCGTTTACCAGTTTAGCTTTTAGCATTCTTGGTCAGAAAAAAAAAGCGAAAGAAAAGTTGGCCTGACATTAAAATTTTACTTTTTTTGTTCTTGGTGGTAATTAATGGTGTCCACCTTTGCAAAAAATTCCAAGTCAGTGTTTTAACATAGCTCTTCTTTACCATTTTATAATTATGAGCAGGGAAAAATCCAGTATTCTTACATCTCAACTGACAACACATAACCATTCTGAACAGGATATGGTCAACACATACCCATCCCAAAAAGGATAAGGTCAACACAAACCCTTTCTGAACAGGATAAGGTCAACACATACCCATTTTGAATAGGATAAGATCAACACAAACCCTTTCTGAACAAGATAAGGTCAACACATACCCATTCTGAACAGGATAAGGTCAACACATACCCATTCTGAACAGGATAAGGTCAACACATTACCATTCTGAACACGATAAGGTCAACACATTACCATTCTGAACACGATAAGGTCAACACATAACTTCTGAACACATATCAATTTTGGGCAGGATAAGTTAAACACATAACCAATTTGGAGAGAAACAGGTAAACATGTGCAGATATCAATTCTGAACAGGATAAGGTCAACATATAAACATTCTAGACAGGATAAGATCAACACATAACTATTCTGAACAGGATAAGGTCAACATATAAACATTCTAGACAGGATAAGATCAACACATAACTATTCTGAACAGGATAAGGTCAACACAAATCCGTTCCGAACAGGATAAGGTCAACACAAACCCATTCTGAACAGGATAAGGTCAACACATTACCATTCTGAACAGAATAAGGCCAACACATACCCATTCTGAACAGGATAAGGTCAACACATTACCATTCTGAAAAGAATAAGATCAACACATTACTATTCTGAACAGGATAAGGTCAACACAAATCCATTCTGAACAGGATAAGGTCAACACAAATCCATTCTGAACAGGATAAGGTCAACACAAACCCATTCTGAACAGGATAAGGTCAACACAAACCCATTCTGAACAGGATACGGTCAACACATACCCATTGTGAACAGGATACGGTCAACACATACCCATTGTGAACAGGATAAGGTCAGCAATTAACCATTGTGAACAGGATAAGGTCAGCAAATAACAATGTGAACAGGATAAGGTCAACACAGAACCATTGTGAACAGGAGAAGGTCAGCAAATAACAATGTGAACTGGATTAGGTCAACACATAACCATTGTGAACTGGATAAAGTCAGCAAATAACCATTGTGAACAGGGTACGGTCAATACTAAAGTTACCATAACTTACAAAAAAGACATAATGAGATGTACTTTACAGTTTAAAATTTAAAAATAAATCTATCATTCAAATGTCCTAAACTTCATTTACAATACATTTCTGTAATACACTTCTATATTTTCATCAAAACATTTCTGACTTCTGCAGATCTGAGTCTGACGTAACAAATTAAAATCAAGTATTCTGTCAAATAACCTCAAGACTTTCACTAAAGCCTGCGAAGGGTAACAAAAAAAAAATCTCCACACAAAGGGGCTTATGCATAATCAATCCTTCAGCCGTTTTTAGCGTAATAATGACTTTTAATACATTCAAAACACTGACAAACTTGCTCTTGTCGTATCAATGAAATTTCAATAATATCAAACAGCGAGAAATTCTCATATTGAAAGTGTAAAAATGCAAATAAAAGAGGATCGTTAATCATCTAAGTGACAAGTGCGAATTCAGAATTCAGTCCAAAATATTCACGCACCATCTCAGTTTTATTAAAGGTGTAACCCTAAGCGGCTAGCTGTATGGCTATAGAAATCATTGAATCATTCATGACCTGTAGCCATGTTATAAAACAAGAGGGCCATGAAGGCCCTGTATCGCTCACCTGACCTATTGACCTACAGATCATCAAGATCAACATTCTGACCAAGTTTCATTAAGATATGGTCATAAATGTAGCCTCTAAAGTGTTAACTAGCTTTTCCTTTGATTTGACCCGGTGACCTAGTTTTTGCCCCCACATGACCCAGATTCGAACTTGACCTAAAGATCATCAAGATTAACATTCTGATTAAGTTTCATGAAGATACAGTCATAAATCTGGCCTCTAGAGTCTTAACAAGCTTTTCCTTTGATTTGGCCTAGTGACCTAGTTTTTTAACACACCTGACCCAGATTTAAACTTGACCTATAGATCATCAAGATTAACATTCTGAACAAGTTTCATTAAGATATGGTCATAAATGTGGCCTCTAAAGTGTTAACTAACTATTCCTTTTATTTGACCCCCGTGACCTAGTTTTTGACCCGACATGACCAAGATTCGAACATGACCTAAAGACCATCAAGTTTAACATTCTGACTAAGTTTCATGAAGATATAGTTATAAATGTGGCCTCTAGAGTGTTAACAAGCTTTTCCTTTGATATGACCTAGTGACCTAGTTTTTGACTCCATCTGACCCAGATTTAAACTTGACCTAAAGATCATCAAGGTTAACATTCTGACCAAGTTTCATTAAGATATGGTCATAAACGTGGCCTCTACAGTGTTAATTAGCTTTTCCTTTGATTTGACCCGGTGACCTAGTTTTTGACCCGACATGACCCAGATTCAAAATTGCCCTAAAGATCATCAAGTTTAACATTCTGATTAAGTTTCATGAAGATATAGTCATAAATGTGGCCTCGAGAGTGTTAACAAGCTTTTCCTTTGATATGACCTAGTGACCTAGTTTTTGACCCCACCTAACCCAGATTTGAACTTGAGCTATAGATCATCAAGATTTGACCAAGTTTCATTAAGGTATGGTCATAAATGTGGCCTCTAGTGTAAACTAGCTTTTCATTTGATTTGGCTTGGTGACCTAGTTTTTTATCCTACATGACCCAGATTCAAACTGGACCTTAAGATCATCAATATTAACAATCTGACCAAGTTTCATGAAGATACAGTCATAAATGCGGCTTCTACAGTGTTAACAAGCTTTTCCTTTGATTTGACCTGGTGACCTAGTTTATGAACCCAGATAACCAAATATCGAACTCGTCCAAGATTTTATTAAGGGTAACATTCTGACCAAGTTTCATTAAGATTGGGCCAAAAATGTGACCTCTAGAGTGTTAACAAGCTTTTTCTTTGATTTGACCTGGTGACCTAGTTTTTGAACCAAGATGACCCAATATCGAACTCGTCCAAGATTTTATTTAGGGTAACATCCTGACCAAGTTTCATTAAGATTGGGCCAAAATTGTGACCTCTAGAGTGTTAACAAGCTTTTCCTTTGATTTGACCTGATGAGCTAGTTTTTGACCCCAGATGACCCAATATCGAACTCGTCCAAGATTTTATTGAGGGTAACATTCTGACCAAGTTTCATTAAGACTGGGCCAAAAATGTGACCTCTAGAGTGTTAACAAGCTTTTCCTTTGATTTGACCTGATGACCTAGTTTTTGATCCCAGATGACCCAATATCGAACTCGTCCAAGATTTTATTGAGGGTAACATTCTGACCAAGTTTCATTAAGATTGGGTCAAAAATGTGACCTCTAGAGTGTTAACAGTCAAATTGTTGACGACGGACGGACGGACGGACGGACGACGGACGACGACGGACGCCGGACACAGGGTGATCACTAAAGCTCACCTTTGAGCACTTCGTGCTCAGGTGAGCTAAAAACAGACTCCGGAGGTAAAAAAAATTCAAATTTCAAGGTGAAAAAATGTGCAAAATGTACATGAATAAGACTATCGGACAATGTAAACAACTTAAATATGAATCTCATAACTCTGATATTATTTAAACCAATCCAAATTAGGGAGAAACAAGAGAACAGTCTCTATTAAATCTAAAGCATATGATTGGCTGGTTGTGATTTGGCAGACTTGCAATTTGAGACAAGTTTTAAGCACTTGATTTCTACACTATATATTAAACAATTTTTATAATACCATTTTTTAACTATTACTTTTTAGTGAACAAATGATATTATCGTACGTGTTTGTGACATAATGTAACAGGAGCTGGTTTGGTTTTGCTGAATGAGCCTGAAAGAGTCCCCAACAATATTAATGTGTTTTCCCTTTGTAATGAGAACTTGATTTTTTTTGTGCAAAAAAGCTATGAGTCAACAATTATAGCTGAAAACATTAAACTTGCATTAAAAAAGATATCAGTTACCAGCGTTTGCCTTTACATGCTTGTAAACAAATTTCCTGATGGAAGTCATTACAGATATACAAATGCTGGTCAAAGAAACAGAACTAACTATTGTGTAATCAAATTACAGTTGCTGATTACAATCAAACAGGCAACTTCAAAAGGAATCTAAATATGGACCTGTTTGTTATATCATTTACATTCATTAGAAGTAAAAGGTATGTTAGATCAGAAGATATAAATTACTGTACACATTTGCAGACCAAATGTCACTTTAAAATTGCTACAACATGTCACAGTCTGGACTCATCTGCCTATCAAATATCACTACAACACTGGACTGACCTGGCTGTCAAATATCACTATAGCACTGGACTGTTCTGTCCATCAAATATCACTACAGCACTGGACTGACCTGGCTGTCGAATATCACTAAAGCACTGGACTGTTCTGCCCATCAAATATCACTATAGCACTGGACTGACCTGGCTGTCTAATATCACTATAGCACTGGACTGTTCTGCCTATCAAATATCACTACAGCACTGGACTGACCTGGTTGTCGAATATCACTATAGCACTGGACTGTTCTGCCCATCAAGTATCACTACAGCACTGGACATACCTGGCTGTCGAATATCACTATAGCACTGGATTGTTCTGCCCATCAAATATCACTACAGCACTGGACTGACCTGGCTGTCTAATATCACTATAGCACTGGACTGTTCTGCCTATAAAATATCACTATAGCACTGGACTGTTCTGCCCATCTAATATCACTACAGCACTGGACTGCCCTGGCTGTCAAATATCACTACAGCACTGGACTACCCTGGCTGTCAAATATCACTACAACACTGGACTAATCTGCCTATCAAATATCACTACAACACTGGACTGATCTGCCTATCAAATATCACTATAGCACTGGACTGTTCTGCCCATCAAATATCACTACAGCACTGGACTGCCCTGGCTGTCAAATATCACTACAGCACTGGACTTCCCTGGCTGTCGAATATCACTACAACGCTGGACTGTGCTGCCTCAAATATCACTACACAAAGGCAAAAAGTATAAAGTCTTTACAATGCTACTTAGAAAATACTCTCAAAATTGAAATTCTTTACAGCTTGACAGAACAACCCTTAAAGACTTCTTCCTGAACTAAAGAAGACCTTGTTCTTTAGCAAATGACCTATGGAAGCCATTGTGGATTTCTGCTGCTCTAGAAACAGGATTCTAACCTGCAACGCCTGTGTTAGAAGTCAGATGTTCTAACACATACCACTGCACCTCCCGCCTCTCCTTCACTCCCAGAATGTAACTGTAAGTAGCCCCTACACACCCTTCTACTCCATTCTTTACTGACTCAACTTCTTCTGACCTACCAGACAGGAACTATCTATCTTAGTATGTTGCCATAGTTATAACATTGAAAATGTAGTACAATGTAGTTGCAATGTATTTATTCCAAAGTCCCAGGGTTTGGTCAAACATACATTCTTTCAAGACATCTTATACACTGTGCTTTGAAAGTACTACAAGGTCTTAAAAGCGGGAGAAAGAAAGGACAATAAGACCTAGAGTAACAGAAATCAAACGTACGGAGGTCATGAAATTAATAGAAACAACAGACAATGACTATCCAGCATGGGTTGGAATCTGGGCAGAACCACCAACCTTCTATAAGCTGGCTGGATGGCTTCCTCACATTAAGAATTCTGCTGCAAAAGCAAGGAGTTTAAACCCACATTGATAAGGAGTAAGTGATCTGAGGTCAGCAACCATAATCGCTTGGCCAAGGAAGCCCTTTAAGGAATATCTAACTTCCTTTATAACATTATAATATATATTATGTTTGCTGTTTTGTGTAAAATCTTCATACATTCAAAAATATTGTCTCCCAAATATACTTTAACCTTTAGCCTGCTGGTGGCAAGCGATTCTGCCTTTGCAACCAATGCAGACCAAGATCATGGTCTACAGTGTTGTGTCGCTATTCAGTCTGTAAATTTTCAGTGAACACTCCTTTAAATAATCAATGGTACTGCCAAAATTGATTGATAGACCAGTTCGTTTTAGAAATTTAGCAAGGTAAAAGGTTTAACATGTTAAAGGATCTCTTTCTTCTTGCCAATTTAACCCTTAGCCTGCTGCAGGCGAATTTAACAGCCTTTGCAAACAGCTTGGAACCAGATCAGACGCCGATTAAATCGGCGTCTGATCAGGTTCCAAGCTGTTTGCTACTCTGACAATATTTCTTCTAATTTTGGAGCAAATTGAATTAATTTTACAATTTTAGCAGACGACGTTTCCAGCAGACGACATTTTATCTAGCGTGCTAAAGGTTAAAGAGGCAACCAATACATACATGTATTGTTGATATTTTGTCAGTTGATATATTATGAATCTATGATCTGAATAATGATTAATATATTCTCTCAACATATATCATCAACAGTTAACACACAGAATATATAATTAATATACCTAGTCACAGCAAGGACTGAATGAACGGTGATCATGAATAACAAAGATCTCTTTTAGGTCAGTCCTTTTGTGAGCACAAGAAATACACCTTAAAGAAAATCGCTTGAAAACAGTAACAAAAGATTGACAAAAGTAACAATAATGCGTTAATATTTGCTCAAGAATATTGTACAAATTTGTGTCAACACTACTGACAAAAGAACCATTTATATGCCGACCCAATCACGGTAAACGCCAATTACCTGTGTTAATCAACAAAACATAAATCCAAACTTTTAAGACACCAGCATCCGAATTATACATATCACATCTTCAATAGTCTACGTTCATTAACTGTCACGTATTCAAGCGAATAAAGGAAATAAAACTCCATTTTTCCAAGTTATATTCACATAATTCCGAATTATTTTAACAAAACATAATGTCAACATGGTGAAGTATTGTGTACATTCTACCATCAGATCCCCTATAGTTTGTATAAAACCTATAAAATGGTTACTTCACGGTTCAGCAACCACCGATCAAGGTAACACACATCTGTGTCGCGCTCAGGTAAATGGGACATCACTCGATCTTTTTTTACCTGTCATTGTATGGAGACAATTACATTTAAACTCGTTTTTCTTCTTAAAATCCACTGAAAGCAACGGGCAAATTTTTTAATTGTTTTTGTTATCATCAAATGTTAAAAAAGCAAAATTTCTTCTAAAAATAGTAGGAGTACAATATGTGTTTAAAAGGTAAACAAAATGATGGAAAACTGACAAAGAAATATTTACACCGGTCAAGCTTTTGTTTTGAACAACTTCTGTTTTATTTATTCACGTTTTAAACAAAGTCATATTGAGGGCAGTTCTGACAAGTTGCAAATTTGGTTAAATATCAGCTGCGTAGCTAGGTAAACATAATATAATTATGTGCATACAATTCATTTTGTGAAACTGGATCGAGGAAAAATGCAACTTAATAAAAATATAACAATAATTTTGATGTAGGACGGTTAAAATAGCTAAATTTTGGAGAAATCTTTAATAATTTGTATCAATATATACCCTTTTAAGGAAACAAAAATCTTTTTTTTCTCCACACACACTTTGAGCGCCTTCAAGAGACTTTGATGAAGATTTGTTTAATGTCAACCAAAATGCCGGTAGTACAGATATTTTGAAAAAAAAAAAAAAAGAACCGTGAATTGTAGGCCTCACTAACATGATTTGGTGTACATTCAATTAAGCCCTATAGCTACACCCAGTGAATTAATTCTATCTATATATAACATTATATTACATATGGTTAATGAATGCAGTCTTAATGTTTGTGGGGCTTTTAATCATATCAAACGTCGGGCTGTTACATAATTTATTACTTATCAGTGTATGTTTTTTATATAAAAAAAATGTTTCTATTCATTGTTACAACTATATTTTCTCCAGGAGACCATAATTCAATAGTTATGACATCCAAGAAAATGTCATTTTCATATTTTCATGTCTGCCCTTGAGCTAAATAATTGTGAATTTATTTCAACTGTCATACAATAATATGATAGGAATTACATATTACATGCATAACAGGTATATTACCTTAATATCTAACAATAAAGTGGCATATGACAAATGAGCCGTGCCATGAGAAAACCAACATAGTGGGTGTGCGACCAGCATGGATCCAGACCAGCCTGCGCATCCGGGCAGTCTGGTCAGGCTCCATGCTGTTCGCTAACAGTTTCTCCAATTCCAATAGATTATAAAAGCGAACAGCATGGAGCCTGACCAGACTGCGCGGATGCGCAGGCTGGTCTGGATCCATGCTGGTCGCACACCCACTATGTTGGTTTTCTCATGGCACGGCTCAAATCTTGTTTTATCATGAATATTTAATTAAGTGATAACAAAGAATGCTGTATGGAATTCCTTCTTCAGAGAAGCTGATCAAAAGTTCTTGAATGGAATCTAGTACAGTTGCACAATTCATATCTTTTCCACTATCTTGTTACAGAACTTTTTTTACATAGATGGTAACAGTTTATAAATGGCACAGACAACTCAAGCCGTAGAGCATCTAAACTACAGGTTCTGATTTTAAGGTAGTGGATGTGCTATGATAAAGTTCCATTCCATTACATATTCTCCATATGCAATTCCGGCAATTTCCAGAATGAGCGGAAAGCCGGAAACTCCTATGTGCTAGATTATTGTCAGGAAGAATCTCAGAATGCCAAACAAGAATACGTAATTAGATAATTGCGCAGAAATTTTCAACTGCCACTGCAGGTCCACTACCTTAATCAATGCTTAACTCTTAGCCTGCTGCAGGCGAATTTAACAGCCTTTGCAAACAGCCTGGAACCAGATCAGACGCCGATTAAATCGGCGTCTGATCAGGTTCCAAGCTGTTTGCTACTCTGACAATATTTCTTCCAATTTTGGAGCAAATTGAATGAACTTTACAATTTTAGCAGACGACATTTCCAGCAGACGACAATTTATCTAGCATGCTAAAGGTTAAACCTATAGTCAAAGATTTTCAAACTCGGTTTGAATACCACCTCAACCATGTTAGATATTTTACTAGCCCTTTGACATGTGCAATCAATCTTTGGACCTATAGTGGTCTTTGACCTTGTGGAACTTTCAACAGAACTTCCGGATATGTAGCACATAAAGCCTTTGAAAAAACGCAGCTGAAACCAACTCATCAATAAAACCCACAAGCTACAGGACTTATGCTTAAAACCTGCAGTAAAATTAAACGAAAATTGAACCATCCTGCCTACACATTGTAAATCAGAGAAAGACAACTCAATTTGCATCAAGCCAAAATACTTCAGCAGCATCCCATGAAGATTTACCTCCCTTTATAACATTCCAATCTGGTGTCGGATGTCATAACATACCTGTATCTATTTATAGTTCACCTGTGAGAAACAACAAAGAAATAAAAGCAGTAATAAAGGGGATATAAACTTTCATGTTGCAGAAACTCAAATAAATAGATGCATATAAGATAAATATTAGATATCTTTAATGTGAACAACATTTTTTGTATGTATATAAAAACTATGAATTGGAATTAGCATAAAAGTATTTATTAGGAAAAAATTTTAATACATGGTATTAATTATCCAATTAAGTACCAAAGAAGATTTTAAACCACAACATGTTTTTGAGCATAAAAGTTCATTTTTGCACGTAAAAAAGTGTTTTTTCTTGCTAAATCTTTGCCACTGTTTTGATAATTGCTAAGTTTGAATTTCTTTTTTTCATGCGTTTTGCTTTAGGCTTCAAAAATAAAAGCTTTAAAGACTGAACATCAAAATCAAACTCAAAAGAATAAATGACATATATTTTAAAATACTGAATTACCTACATGGGAAAATAGACATTTTTTAAAGTATATGTCTTCAATTCATAGATTGTTAATGTTGGTATAAGACATTACCCTAACCGCCCATTAATTGTAATGGGTTTCGCACCTGCAAACTTAGACCATGTGATCTCAGTAATGTTCTATAAATGCATTTTTCTCTATTTTTCGCCCATCAAGTAGGTTAAATCTCATTTGTTGCCATGGAGTAATGGGGGTTTCAAATATACTATCATTAACATGTTTATGTAACACATACTTCTATCAATCAGATAAATACATTGAAAACCAACTTTTAATCTTTGAAACTTATTCTTAATTGAATTATTTTTTAAACTTTGAAATTTGTCCTACTTATACGCCCCAGTGATAAAATGAAAATGGTTGTGGTATTACTGCACATACTTAAAGATGGTCAAAATCAGTTTTTTTAATTATATGTTACAAGAAATCTTATATAACAACAAAATTAATGAAAATAAAAATATATTTGCCCGTACGGAACAGCTCGAGGGCCAAGTGGCTAATCGACACAGTACTAACGAGATATGTTAAAACTGATTACATATTCCGATGTACCTGCAAACATACAAATTCATTTCATGGCGGACAATTTTAAGAAGTAAATATATTAATACAGATCCCTACTTCAAATTTTAAGTTCATGACATTTAAACACCAATATAGACCGAAACAACTTATAATTGCGCTGACGTTGAAAAAAAAGATAACCACTTGTTGCCTATCTATTAAAATAGAATGAAACTGACGTATGACATGAGAAGTACAAGGTATACACATGCTCGATAATTATATAATCTAAACTGTCAATCATATAACATTACACGGCTTTTAAGAATACACTAGATTCCTTTGTAATTGTTCTAATTAAAGAACACGGATATTATGAAAACTGAAAAACTGAAGTGCAACAACTTGAAAATCGTTTACAACTCTTCTATTGAAATGAATATACTTATTCCAAAAACCTGAAACCGTGTGGTTTTTTGTTGCAAAGGATTTTCAAGAATTTCTTTGGATGAATATAGCAACAAAAGGCATTTTCAGAATTTTGGTGTTTTTTTTTTTTCGCAGTTCATTTACAAACTTTTTTGATGTTTTGAAGAAGTTCTTTCAGACACTCATTCTTTGTGAAGTTGAAGATTTGCACATTTTACATACGGATGTAACAACCACGTATATGTTGAACTATTTGCAGCCCTAAGTACAATGCCAGATTTTTATAGAATAATTTGACAGTATTCTGTTACGTTTGATTACAGACTTTCCACAAAGATAAGAAAGAAACCAAACGCCTTTGAAGTCTGCAAAAAATAAACAATCCAAACCGCTACACCATCACAATCTGGTAAACACAAGGGTAAAAAAAATAGAAAAGCTCAAAAGCACCACAGAGTTATTTTTGGTTAATATCATCAACAATACAAAGATAAAATCCTGATAAGACCTAAAAGCATAATCATACATTAATAATAGACAAGAAATTTTTTTCTGTGATCATAATGTTTCCATAACAGTAACAGATTTTCCACTTTGTTTCTATTAGTGTAACACCATTTTTCAGGTTATGTAAAGACAGTCAGATAAACTACCAACTGTGTCAAGTTTTAAGATCAAAACCCCAACCTGCACACTGGCAGAACTTTGCCCTCATAACACTGGGTCTCATTGAGTTAAACATTCATGCCAAATATAAACAAGATTCATCAATGAATGTCAGTTATGGGCCTGAACAAGATCTGACATGACCTTTGACCTCCGACTGTGACCTTGACCTTTGAGAAAGGAACCTGAGGGTTGCGCATGACACTCTGCCTCACTGAGGTTATCATTCATGCCAAATATAAACAAGATTCCTCAATGCATGTCAAAGTTATGGGCCGGTTAAGATCTGACATGAACTTTGATCTCCAACTGTGACCTTGACCTTTGAGATAGGAACCTGAGGTTTGCGAATGACACTCCGTCTCACTGAGGTTAACATTCATGCCAAATATAAACAAGATTGCTCCATGCATGAAAAAGTTATAGTCCGGACAAAAAATCCCGACAGGCACGAGCACACATGCACATACACCGAACAGCCATTTGGACAACTATGTCTTCGTTTCAGTAAGCAAGCTCGACAAAAACATAGTCATGGCTTTGCATAGTCAGTTTCAGGCTCGAGTAATAATCCCCTACAAAGTACCAAAATATCTTGGAACTATTTTCTTTTTCTTTTCTTTAAAATTTATTTATACAATTATATCAGAAGAATTGTACAAGTTATTATGCACTTTGTAAATTGCAGAGTTTATAATTAGTATTTATAATGTCTGGAAGGGACTCTCAAGTCCAAAGTCACTCATGTTGTCATGAGAGGTTATCACCCAGCCATACCAGATATCCCTTTATTGTCCCCTCACAAGATCTGTACTGAGGTTATGCAGCAAAGATCCAAATACCTTCTATTTGTCCCTCCCTCTCACAAAAAAAAATGTAAATTGCAACTTGGCAGTAAGATAAGTTTTGAAGAGTTTTTTTCTCTGTTTACATATTATTAAGCAGACAGGTGGGTCATGTCACAGCCTCTTGCAATGTTTGTGTAACTTCCTACACTATCAGGCATTATATACAAGGTAAGCTAGATCATTTTGTTCTGTAAATATTTTCTCTATGTCAGAATGTTTCAACCTACACATGATTCTTTCTCCTGCTATTTACCAGCAACCTCTAATCACAAAACTGGAGTTAAACTGTTCAAGTCCAGTCCTTTTGCTCATGCTGTCATGGACACTAGGTGCCCTGCTGGGGTCATTTCTAGTCACATTGCTCACATTGTCATGGACAACAGGTGCCTTGCCATGGTCATGTCCAAAGCCATTGCTCACATTGTCATGGACAACAGGTGCCCTGCCAGGCATCATATCCAATGACTTTGCTCACATTGTCATGGACAACAGGTGCCCTGCCAGGGATCATATCCAATGAATTTGCTCACATTGTCATGGACAACAGGTGTCCTGCCAGGGATCATATCCAATGACTTTGCTCACATTGTCATAGACAACAGGTGCCCTGCCAGGGATCATATCCAATGACTTTCCTCACATTGTCATGGATAACAGGTGTCCTGCCGGGGATCATATCCAATGACTTTGCTCACATTGTCATAGACAACAGGTGCCCTGCCGGGGATCATATCCAAAGACTTTGCTCACATGGTCCTGGACAACAGGTGCCCTGCTGGGGGTCATATCCAATGACTTTGCTCACATTGTCATAGACAACAGGTGCCCTGCCGGGGATCATATCCAAAGACTTTGCTCACATGGTCCCGGACAATAGGTGCACTGCCGGGGATCATATCCAATGACTTTGCTCACACTGTCATAGGCAACAGGTGCCCTGCCAGGGATCATATCCAAAGACTTTGCTCACATGGTCCTGGACAACAGGTGCCCTGCTGGGGGTCATATCCAATGACTTTGCTCACATTGTCATAGACAACAGGTGTCCTGCCAGTGTTATGTCCACTAGCAAAGATGAAGAATGAAAAAACTGCAGTGCACCTATATATATCATAATGTTGGGACAGCTACCATTATACTTGCTACATTAACCGCAGTAAACCAGGGTCATATGAAGGCAAATAGTGTGAAACATTTCAGCTATGAAGAAGAAAAATAATGATTTTTCTCTGCTTATAAATATATCAAGGACAGGCATAGTAAACTTCAAGAGTCCATATCAAATATTACCGAAACTTTGAAAACATTTTCCCCCGATTGTTCAAGAATAGCCGGTCATCATTTTTTCTGATAATTTAGGAAAATATTATGAAACACTTTGGTCCTCCTTAAAAGGCACATTGGAAGACAATAATACTCCTATTTCAAGAGAAACTTGATGAAGAGATTCTTTTTAAAAATATTCATGCTCAGCCTTTCTTTTTTATTTTGCTTTGCAAACATAGTATGGTTACTCTTCCAAAATGTAAAGAAAATCTTATCAAAGGAGGCCCCCTGCCACTGCTTAGAAAACCCTTAATACAAAATTTTAAACTGGAACTAGTCATCAGAATAGGATACTATCTGTCAATAATTATGGCAAACTGACTGCATACATCCGGACCACAGAGCCTTTTAAAAACACAGACCAGAAAGTTCACAATTATCATACATCTTCAAGTGTTTACATCACAGCTTTGTCCAGAAGAGCCTGTAAATTAGTTCTGTAAACATTCAGAACCTGTGCAAATATCCAATCACCAAATGAGCCGTGCCACGGGAAAACCAACATAATGGCTTTGCGACCAGCATGGATCCAGACCAGCCTGCGCATCCGCGCAGTCTGGTCAGGATCCATGCTGTTCGCTAACAGTTTCTCCAATTCCAATAGGCTTTAAAAGCGAACAGCATGGAGCCTGACCAGACTGCGCGGATGCGCAGGCTGGTCTGGATCCATGCTGGTCGCACACCCACTATGTTGGTTTTCTCATGGCACGGCTCAAATACATTTACCAAGAAAGCTGTATAATATCCTGTACAAACACAAGAAGAAAATTTGTGTTGAGAACATTGTTCTTGACCAGATGACCAAAGGTTTGAAGAATTAAAATTCTAATCAAGAGTGCCGATAGATGGCACCACCTGCTTACAAGCTATTTTTAGTGAAATATGGAATTTAAGTATAATGAAAACACAATTTTACAATGTCTTTTCATAAAATAAAATAGCACACAAGTTCATGTACAATGTGTAAAATGCTTCCAACAGTATTCCAGACTTTGAAAATCAGAACATTTGATTACCATTTGGCTCAAATCAAAGACAATGACCTCTGCCCTTGAATGAGGAAACAGCAAACTAGGAGTCATGCCTAGCTGAATTCTATTGCAGAGGCAATATGTATCACATGCTTAGTCCATAAATCATTCTTTTTTTTTTACCAAAATTCTTCACTTTTCTCTCTTTCTTATCTCAAATACTGTTTCAGTGTATCATGTGGTTACTATAGCAACTGGGGTCATTTGCATGAGTTATGAGTGACAGGTGGATGCCTGGCTGTGCTTGATTTACATTTTGAGAAAAACTTGAAACAGGTAACAAATTAACGGGTCTCCAAATTTACTATAAACTACTCTAACAGATACTAAATTTCCAGCAGAGATGCACTCTGCTACAGTCTGGACAGAATGCACTAAATATCTGAACCTAAAGCACTAAGCTTAAGAGGCTGATCAGTTTTAAATGTCTTTGACAGTAAAAAGAAAACCCTTTTGATTTTTAAAATTGTCATTATAAAAATCCTATTAAATAGCAGTAGTGTTAAGGGTCAGCCACATACTAGAAGGTGCAAAGATGAAGAAGCTACAAAAATGCATAGAAAAATGAAACATTAGCTCTGCTATTCAATGTGATCCCCATGGAAACAATAGGTGAAATCAAATCATAAAAGAGGTGGTTATCACCCATTCAATCATGATCTTTTCTTTCAGGGACACTTTGCCAGAAGAGGACATAACCAAAGAGGACATGACAAAAGTGGACATGAACAAAGTGGATATGAACAGAGGACATGACCAAAGTGGATATGACCAGAGGACATGACCAAAGAGGACATGACCAAAGTGGATATGACCAAAGAGGACATGACCAAAGGAGATATGACCAGAGGATATGAACAAAGAGGACATGACCAAAGAGGACACAACCAAAGTGGATATGACCAGAGGACATGACCCAAATGGATATGACCAAGGAGAACATGACCAAAGTGGATATGACCAAAGAGGACATGACAGAAGTGGATATGACCAGAGGACATGACCAAAGATCGAGGATATGAACAAAGTTGATATGACTAAAGAGGACAGGACCAAAGTGGATATGACCAAAGAAGACATGACCAGAATGGGTCATAACCAAATGAGGACATGACCAGTTGAGGATATGACCAGTACAGGACATGACCAGTCGAAGATACGACCAAAGGGGCCACAACCAGTAGAGAATATGACCAGAAGAGTTGTCACATGATCAAAGTTGTTTTTGAAGCCATACAGCAGTCAAATAGTAATTTTACTTCTAAAATCTGCTCACATATATGGTGACAGAATGACTGGATATACAACTCACCTTGCTGTTCTGCTGATTAATCCATTCTTGTAGTTTCATGCAGCAAATAATTTAAAACCTGAAAAACATAAAAATAACATTAATATAATCTGTACACTTATATTTTATTATATTCAAAATAAATGTGGGTCTGGCAGGGGGCCTTATCATATTAGAAAGTATGTTTAGAGTTCCTGAAACCAGTGCAAAATCCCTAACAGCAATAAAACAAACTGTAGGTTGGAAACAGTCTACTCTGACTCTCTTTTCATTCAACCTGGGGTCTTTAAGGCAAATATATGTGATTGCAGCAAAACACAAATATTCTTTGAATATCAATCTATTATGACAAACAGCACACTTAACCTGGACTGAACAAAAATTAACTCAATTTATACTCTTATGATCCAACTAAATTACAACTCAATGTAATTGTATTCACCAGAATTACAGTTTTAAAAGCATTACATTGTTTTAATCCAACTTAATTTATTCAAATAAACATGTAGGCTTGACTGTACCAAACTTTATTTTTATAGCAATTATGTGTCAAAGATGTTTAATTATGCAATTACTTTCTTTGTCTTCAAGTATTCATATAATCAATAGATTTGAATGTACAAATATATTTATCTGGTACCTTTTGCTCAACAAAGTATGCTAGATCAAAAGAAAAAGTTCTGAAAAAATTTGAAAGGAGAGATATCAAAGACTAAGGCGATTGAAAAACAACTGTTTTTGCAAAAGGCATGTGCTCACAAGAATTAAACATAAACAAGTGGGTATATTTTTTATATAAAACCAAGTGATAATTGGGAAAATACTCAATGAAACTATAGACACTTTTCTAGCATCACAAAAACCAGATGCAAGCCACATCCTGCCAGTTAAAAAAACTTCAAAAAGAAAGGGAAAACTCCTCATAATTTAGTTGACCCATAAATTGCCAAGTTATCTAGCACAGTAGAGGGAGAAGAGTGAGAAGAAGCGAAAGTTACATCTGGAATCTGGTTACCATTAGCAGCTTTTGTTTTATCTTGGTATTTTCACTGATTGTTTAGATCTTTTATTCAATTTACTTGGTTACATTCTTTCCAATTATATTATCAAAGCAGGAACTACTTTTAGCTGTCTGAGAAACCAAGCTGCTTCTCTTGAAAATATCACTGGTATATGACTTTCAGGTAACAAAGTGGAACAGTTGATTTTTGGATGTTCTCTCCAATAACTGAAACCTAAATATGTCACACAGTATGACCCTAAATGTTATAAAAAATAATTTTTGGAACCAGTCTTAAATTGGAGTCTTGCCATTGGCCAATCTCAGAAACAACCAAGCAGATGCTGGAAATTACAGACTGGTCTCCAAACTTGTTTTTAGTATCATTTCTCTTTAAAGGAGAACCAAAAATGTTGCACTGGAACTTCATTCTAACCTCTTCAAGAAAACTGAAAATTCTATAGAGTGCACTATACTGTAAGAATTTAGATATTTTGGCAAAAGTATAAACATTTTTTCTGCACACTTGATATAGCAGCTTGCAATGTTAACATTTGACACCTATCTGGTTTACTTTCCTGCCTATTATCTTATCTCGGTTAGAGTGAAATTCTGCAACAAGATAAGCAAATGAGTGGAAAAATGATAATTAGATACCAAATTCTCTTCAAAGATAGACCTGTAAATTTGATACTCTTATACATCAAAGTCAAATATAATGATCCTCTATTTAAAGAATACCTGATATTTAAGATAAACCATTATTCAACCTAAATAATGAGGGAAACAAGCTACGGTCTCCGTTTTTGAGAGAAACCATAAATTTATTCATTCAGACATATAGACTAATTTGTTACCCAACAAAAATGAATACCATTGACAAGGTATACCAACCCATTTCAAAATTATTACTGTCAAAGTAAATTAATTACGCTAGGACATATCTCCTATGAATTGACATACAGCAATAACATGAAAATACCTAGTTTTAAGTGTTTTTTTTCTTCGTACAAGGAAATAAATAATAAACAGGACATGGAAACACTACAAATTACAGTGTCATTATATTGTTCACATATTTGAGAAGCCAATTGATAAAGAGGATAAACTGAAATCCTTTTATAAGTTTTATAACCCCATTAATTCATCTTGAAAATGTTGCAAAAAAATTAAAATTGTATTTTACTTAAGATTTGCATTAATCGTATAAATCAAAATTCTCTATTTTATATGCAATATCAACAAATAATACTGCTATTTTTCTATCAAGCTAATACTATGGAATCGTTTTTGTGTGCAAGAAATTTTGTGGTCCAAGGCAAAACAACTATTTTGAGGGGATGTAAATCTGTGAGTTTCAAATTCTGAATATAAAAACGTCTGCAAGAATTATTAACTTAAGGATTATTAGGATTATATTTCATGGACTGACTTATCCGTGAAATCCACAAAAATTAACCCGCCATGCATATATTCATTATTTAACAGTATTAAGGATAATACAGCATCAAGGCGGTAAAAAGGGCAAATCTCCATTTTTGTGTTTTGTTTTTGGAATTTTACAGGAATTTATATAATTTGATAGTATTTTTCCTTAAAAATAATTAAGAATTCAAAAACGATGAATTTCAATGAGGTTTTAATTGATAAATACAGTGTTTTTGTATAAAACAATTATTTTGTGAATTATATAGGAAGGTGTCACACAGTTCAACTAAAAGTGCAATGGAATGATTTTAGCTGTACATCATACTCATCAAATCAAATTTTTTTTTTAAAGGATCCTTTTTTTATAAATGTTGCAATTTTTCAATGAAAAAGTGATTTTGTTATACTTCATGTTGTGTTCCTTTAAAAATTGTCATTCCTATTACATCAAAATTAGGAATGTTGACATCTTATTTAAATATTTACGATGTGCTAAAATCGCACAGGGTTAGTAACCTGACTAGTACACATAAATTTATGTGCCCAAAATATGTTTTTACAACAAATTAACAACAAGAAAACACATAGAAAATGTAGTTCACAAGCGGATATCCTCCTTTCCACAACGAAGGTCATGTTTTGTATGTGGAAACACCATTTAACCATTACAAATTACAATAATATGTGCTCTAATAAAACACTTATTAATCTAACAATAAAATCCAGAGAAGCTCACATGTCCAGAGTTTACAAGTTAATTTAAAAGGTACTTAAACAGTAGTAAACTGCACTAAAAGATAGGGTATAAAAACTGTACCCTGTGGTACTCCCTGTTTAAGGTCGTCTAACTGTAACTTCAGTCTGATTTTTATCCTCCTATGTGGAAAGCTGTATTATTTCAGAATGACAGCACAGAATGAGGTCAACTGGCATTTTAAAGATGTGATATTGGTTGGAGTTTTCAATGGAACTTGAGGTAACAAAAGGTGGGATGTGACAGTGATAGACCAAAATTGTAGGTCTACAAATCTTGAATGACCAACACAATCCAGAGATTTAATAAGATTACTGTTTCAGGAAATAACTGTCTGCTAAATCTTCAGGTTTAGATTCTATATACTCTTTTATAATACAGTATATATTATGTTTATTTTCTGATACCTGTAGGTTAATGGATAACATATCAAAGTTACAACATAGGATTAACATGTATTGTGTACACAAAATTATAGGCATTTTTTAGGGACAATACGTGCTATAGACAATCTTTTTTTTTTTATGAATCTGGGTAATTTTTATGAAGAACATTTCATGATAAAATGCAATAAGGTTAGCTATGGGTTAAACTAGGGCAATCGTAAACAAATCCCACTTGGCACTGGATACATTTCTATGGAAATAAATTTTATCATATAAAGTTACAAGTGCCTTGTTGATCATTTTAACCTGCTCTTTGTTACACATACCATGTGCAAACTTACACCTTTTAATAAAAGTCTGTACAAAGCTCGTTAATTCATGAACCACCATCAGCCGGAAACTCAGAATTCCTAACACACGCATGAAAAACTCATTATCTCGGCAAAATATGCTCATTATGATTTTCATTTTTCATAAAAGTCTGTTTTCTAGATTATGATATTTTGGAAAATAATGCTGCAATGATATAAACACATTTTCTTTATTCTCTAGCACCCTCTTGTGTTAGGAATAGAGAGGTCATAGTTATTACCATAAAAAATGTAACCGAAATAAGCACTGTGAAATATATCTGAATGCCTTTTTATAGGTGCTATAATACTAATTTACATTTGGAAAACTATCTCAATGCCTTTGATAGATGCAACAATACTAATTTACATTTGGAAGCTATTTAAGAATTATTGTGTGTAAGATCTATTTTCAAATTAATGAAAAGTAGACAAAGTTCACTTTCTCAAATGTTAAAAATGGAAAGTTATATCCTTACAGTGACATAAAAAGACAGTTACACTAGACAGGACTTCACATTTTTGACTGGTATACAAAATCTAAGCTAGTGTGGATAGTGTGAAACTTCTCCTACTGTACCAGCAAAGGTTACTTGTTGGCAATGCAGAACTTTGTAAATTTTTCATATTACCTTGGGCTGAAGGTATGGATACTACAAATCATCATTAATACACACAAAATAAAAGAAATTTAGAAAAAAAATTATTTTCATTTTTTTTTGTGTGGGGTGTGGGGGAGGGGAGGACAGGGAGGGGGTGTAGGAGGAGGAAATATGTTTGCATGGATGTGTGTGCATTTGAAGTTTAATTAGAGATAAATCATAATTATACTTTACAACATTTCTATACAGGTCAAATACTGTTTGCGATACTTTTAGGCCCTTGGTGTATTTAAAAAAAAAAATTGTCCTGTTGCTTGCACTGGATTTATAGTCTGTATTTGGTTACCAGTCTCAAAATGTAATTTTCCTATTGGTCAATTTTCAAATCCTTCTCAGAAACAACCAATCAGAAACTGAGGATTTTAGACTGGTCCCCAAACTAAAGTTTATAAATATATCACAGCTCTGACTGACAAATATATATCAAAAAAGTATAGATATATATATATGATTCAGACCCATAAAAAAAGCACAGAAAATCTCAGCCAAGCTCACTATCCACAAGAGATTTCATAAAATTGTAAATTCTTTCCAAAAAGCCATATATACTGTATTACACAAATGTTTTATAAATGAGATCGCACCCATCAAATTCCCATTAGAATGAAACATTACCAAGACAACCCACTGTTAAATGGGATTTTCTGTAATATTCCAATTTCTGAAGAACTGGTTCCATTCTTACAGAATGTTCTTTTTTTCCTGTTTTTACAAGTGGAGAACTGATAAGCCCAAAGTATGTACATGGAATAAGATTGCAGGAATAACACACATTGAAACTAGATCAACTCTTGTTTCTTGAGTTATCTGTAGTAGAGGATAATATAGGAGTTTTAAAACTAAAAAGAACTTTAAAAGTTGTTAATCAATTCAAAAAAATAATCTTTACATAAGTATTTTTTGCCTTTCTTATTAATATGACTCTTTTGTTGTCATTTTGGTCATCACCAATGCTAAACACTATTTATCTTATTATTTCATTTCGCTGATCTAGAGTTATGGATCATCATCATAATCATCAGTATCATCAACAATAACATCATTACCATTTCTACTTCACTCAAATATGCATTATTAACAATGATGAAGATTATGATGGTTGTGATGATGAAAAAGCAAATGATGATAATTCTGATGATGATGTTAGTGGTGGTGGTGATAACGATGATGATTTAGAGGATAGGAAAGATGATGGTTATAAATCAGGTCAGTAAGTCCTCTACAGAGCACTTACAAGAACATTAAGAACATTTATCAGCTAAATTTGTTACATGTATCCATAAAAATGCATTCTGCCATCTGCTACATGCAGTGTAATGCCGGTGTTAATGTCCCAGGGTATATCTTTTCTAATGTGCAATAAATAAGGCGGTAAGATTGTAGATACCTTTTTATCGACTATTTTGGTTGGCATATTGAACTTTTTAAACAGCACAGAAGATATTTCAATGTTGATGATACAGATCATGCTATGCTGTATTTCAAAAAAATTGTTATATTTAAAAAACCCTATGCGTGGCCTCAACGCGAAACTAGTCTATCTGCTTCTATTTCTGTACACACATAGACTAGTTTCGTGTTGAGGCCACGTATTGCAAGGTTTATTCCAAGTTTTTGTTAAATAAAAATGCATCTAAAATATACTGAAGATTAATAAAATGGTGACTATATTTAATACACATGCTTGACATACACCCAACTTTTTAACCCTTAGCCTGCTGGCGGTAGATGATTCTGCCTTTGCGACCAGTGCAGACCAAGATCAGCCTGCACATCCGTGCAGTCTGATCATGGTCTGCACTGTTTGCTATTCAGTCAGTAAATTTTCAGTGAAAACCCCTTTGAGTAATAAGTGGTACTGTCCAAATTGAAAGATGGACCAGTCCATTATAGAAATATAGCAGGTTAAGGGTTAAGACTTACATAGTTATACCTAAGATATCTCTATATAAGTGTTATCATATACAGCTTGTTTGAGATACAGCTAATTTTTCTAAGACTTGTATATAATAAGATTTCTCAATAAAATGGTAAATGTGTATGCTATATATTATACTAAAGAAGTCTCAATAAAATGGTGTCTATACACCCAAGTTTTCTAGGACTTATATATAACAAAGATATCTCAATATATACATACTTCCTTAAGATACACCAAATTTTTCTAAGACTTTCATATAACAAAGGTTACAACCTCAATAAAATGACAATATACTTGTTCAAGACACAAAATTTTTCTTAGACTTATAGATACCCAAGATAATATCTCCAAACCAACACAAAAATTATGAATTATATTCTCAAGGTCACAACAGGCGTGCAGTTTTACATAAAATGATGACAAATTAAGTCACACAATACGATTATACACCCCAAGTAAGATTAAAGGTCAATGCCAGACAAAATAAAATACAATTTTAATAATTTATTAAACTGACTGGCATGTTATAATTAATGATGGAATCTTAAAATTAGCATAGGATTTAAGGTGTTCAGATTTTAAACTGATCGAATACAATATTTCTCCACTTTCAAAAAATAAAATGTATTGAAAATGCATATCAAAGGAAAATATGTTGAATGAATAAACAAGTTTGTTAAACATCAAGTTTTTAAAGCAATTATGATAAATGCTTGACTTCCGTCTAAAATTCACTTCAAAACTCTTTTGTTGATAATGCTCTCCTAAAACATCTTAAAATAATTACCGGTACGCTCAATTTTAGAGAAAATATACGACAGCTAAAATTTTACATATTTGGCCATATGACACCAAATTTTCAGTTAACGATAGAGATCAACATAGAAATAGTGAAATAAATCAAAAACTGGAAGTAAAAACAGGCCCTTAATGCAAGTTTTCTGATGAATATAAGGAGGCAAAGCTATGAATTTTGATACTGATATGTCATATACTCTCTTTTGAATAGCATTCTTTTATCATTCATTTACAAAGTAACATGCCATATCCTTCACAAAACATTATTCCAGATAAGCCTCTCCCTATGGAACCCGATTTTAAAAAAAATATGCCATTAACTAACAGTAACTGGAGATCAATTAAGCCTGTTTTAAAACTATACTAATAAAACTGAAATCTTGAGAAATATTTGGTCTATCATGTGTACAAGCTCACACTTGTATCTAATGCCCCTGAAAGAAATGATGGACCCATTCAATATTTAGCAAATTATTTCTAAAACTGCATTTCCTGAGTAAGAAACAAACTTACTGATAAAATTTAGGACCGTAATGCCTAAGCAAATGTATCAGGTTTTGTGATAAGTTCACAAGATCAGGCCAATACAGCAAACACAAGGCATATTTCTGTTTTCTGGTCTCTGATAGTTTACAGAGTGAAGAGGTGAAATGTAAACAAAACCAAGATTCCTGATTTTTTGCATTTTTCTGTTTGGATTCTAACTAAAATTTGGTACAGGCACAGATACAGTCTGTAAGGGGAATTACTGAACATCAGGTACTTGTCTTCATAGAAAGGTCATTCCATCAAATGTTTTTGAAGACTATCAGCACGTGTGGAACATGGATGAAATCATGTACATCATGATACAAACCAGTTTCCCATATGCTGAATTACCAATGGTCAATTTCAAAACCAGTCATGTGCTTGAAAGCTTAGACTGATTTGGAACTATACCAGAAAAACTCTACTGCCAGTTCTTTTGACAAACAATGTAACAATATTTAACTAAATCATTGTAAATTCAACTTTTAATAATAAATACTATCATGAAACTTTCGTTAAATACAATCATGAAACTTTTATTAAATACAATCATCGAAATTTCATTAAATGCGATCATGAAACTTTAAATACAATCATGATTCATGACACTATAATCATGAAATGTTCATTAAATACAATCATGAAACATTAAGTACAATCATAAAGCTTTCATTAAATACAATCATAAAACTTTCATTGAACTTCCAATAAATACTATCTTGAAACTTTCACTAAATACAATCATGAAACTTTCAAAACATAAAATCATGACACTTTCATTGAACTTTCACTAGATACAATCAACTTTCATTAAATGCAATTGTGACACTTTCAAAATATACAATTATGAAACTTTCATGATTGTATTTTATGAAACTTTTATCAAATACAATCATAAAATTAAAGCAAACAGCCAAAAAACTTCCAACAAGTACAATTGTTAAACTCTCATTAAATACAAGCATAATACAATCATGAAACTTTCACCTATACAATCATGAAATATTCATTAAATGCAATCATGAAACTTTAAACAAATACAATTATGAAACTTTCATTAAATAAGACCAAGAAATTAAAGCAAACAACCATAAAATATTACAAACATGAGCCGCGCCATGAGAAAACCAACATAGTGGCTTTGCGACCAGCTAACCAGTTCGCTAACAGTTTCTCTAATTCCAGTAGGCTTTGAAAGCATCAGCATGGATCCTGACCAGACTGCGCGGATGCGCAGGCTGGTCTGGATCCATGCTGGTCGCAAAGCCACTATGTTGGTTTTCTCATGACACCGCTCATTTGCTTTGGAAAACTCAACGGAAACATAGTTATTACTCGGTTAAGACATGGCAAAACAAGAATTTTGTGAACAAGTACCAGAGGAACATTTCAGAGAGAAAAGCGTAATTGCAAACTGTGTACACAATTACAGTGCTTACATTGTACAAATTGAATTAAAGAGATAACAGACCCACATAGATACATGATACATAACATTAGCAAGAATATCTGGGGAACTGACACAAAATAACAACACCATACCTTCATTAGCAAAATGTCAGCATAATTACACTTCTTTCCCATTTCTTAAGACACTAAAATCAGAATTATGTTTATACATTATTGCTACAGGTTTTATTAGTAACTCCTTTTTGCAAAAAAGAGAAATGTGTAAACAAACAGATGTCCAGACAACTGAACCAATGGGCAGATTTGAAATCTGCATTATGCTGAGAATTAAACTATTTCAAATCATAACTATGATAGACAAAAGGGAGGTAACCATAATCATAAAGGGTTTCATTAATAACAAAAGTAGAAGACAAAAGCTGAGGGGTGCAGGGGGTCCATCCATTAAGAACTAAAATAGTCTTGCTAAAGGAAAAGTAGTCAGGGTTTCAGACAACTACACCGGGGGGAAATTCCTGCCCTCTCCCCCCCACCCCCTACCCCACACTGACATGCACACCACAACCCCCAGCCCTGAATGAAACCTCTGATAACGTTGAGTAAAGGTTGAATATCATCTAATGACTGCTATATACATAAGTTTAGACTTATTTTTAAAAGAAAAAACCTGTTCTTATATTCCTATATGAAATCTCACATCTATCTTGATTTTAGAACTATTTCAAATCAGTATCTAACATGCATCAATTGTGTAGCTTCATCTGGTGTTATATTTTTTTCTTTAAAATGGCTCGTGTTTATCCTAAAGTTAGGGACATGCATGCATGACAAATCACGTAATAAATTACAATTACAGTACTGAAATATTTATGTAATTGCCGTATTATGAAGATTTATTTCTCACACAAAAAAGATATCAAAACTGTGTTCTCTTAATTAAGCAAAACAGGGACAGACAAACGGCGTTTAAGCAAAATGGGGACAGACAGGCACTTGTATCATCTGTAATGAGATCTGACCTCAACATAACATTTTTACAACAGAACTCTTATAATTATTATATTTTCTGTCATTATTCTTTTAACTGGATTGGATTTCTTTCAAAACCATTTTGAAAGGCACATCATTTTAATTGCCAATAAAAACCAGTGTTTAAAAACCTTTAAATTTTTACTTTTTGCCTACTTTTAACTTAATGATCAGATTGTTGGATAGCCGACTGTTGAGGCAGATATGAATAAAAAACACACAAATCTTGCTTATACAAAAGACAATTTGATGATATGGATAAATTTTATGATAATTAATGTGGACATTTATGCTTGTCTTATGAATAATGCATCAACATCGTCTCCATTACACACAGGGAAAATTATGTTCAATTTATATTTCAATTCTCTCTAATTTGAATACTCGGCCAAAATTTATAATAAAAATAACATAAATCTCTGACAAAATGCACAAGATATTATTTTTTTCACATTATATTTGATGAAATATAAAAATTTTAATAAGATTATAATATTTAAGGAAACAGAATGAATTACAGTATGGAACAATACAAGCAAAAATCCAACTAAACAACACAGTGTCCGCTGCTCTGACCAGACTAGGTGGCAAAATGCCATAATTGCAAATATTGTACTTCATTATAATTTACATCACAATGAAAATCAGCATATTGAATTCCAAGAGATTGCATGTGTAAGATGACTGAAATTCGACTTAAAATGATATTTTGAGCATTGTTTTTGGGAAGGGGACTTAAAAATGTCTTTGAGATAACCAGAATTTTGAGTTAAGTGAGTTCGAGATATTGAGTTTCAATTGTATATATTTTTTCGCTTTAAGTGATTAAAATATTCAAAGCTTAAGTTCCTCTACAACCTAAGGTTACTTACTGCAAGAGACAAATCAGCACAACTCCTGAAAACATCCGTAAGGGAAACAAAATTTTAATACCTTTTTAATCAGCACTAAAGTTTTCCTAACCATTCCTAAATATTTATGTAATAATTCCAGAAAACTCACAAAAGGAATAAAAAAAACTGATATTTTTTCGAGTTCACAATTATATTTTCACATCAGCAACATGTTCGCGATATAGAAACACTATAATAATCTGCAAGAAACATAATAAAACTAACCAGAAGCCCTTTCATTATCCAACCAATCAAGTTCAATGCAAGGCAATTTTGTGTATATTCACTGACTGACAAAATTACAGACATGATTTTTTTCACAACGGGTACATACACCCAGAATTTCAAAGCATCCATTGGATTGTAAATGTAATTACGGCAATTAGACACAATTGAGGGGTTTTTGAACCTGAATGGGAGAAGCTCACGTTAACTTCATACCAGGTCAGTGGTCAAATATGTGACACCCTAGAAATATTAAAACCGCAGAGAAAGTTTTTAAGCATTTTAGTAGAAGTTTAGGGGAGCACCGATATTAAAATATAATAGCTTTACTGTAAACTGATACTCATTATAACATCTTAATGACCCGAGGGTGGAACACACTTAAAGTCGCTAATAAATTTCGTACTTGTCTTCTAGTTGAATTGAATATTAGAGACACATGAAGAAACATGAAATATAAACGTATTGTCCAAAAATAGAACACTGTTTCTACAATTAAAACTGAAAGTTATTTTGTCAACACTAGATTGGCATTGTATGTATAAGATAATGTGGAAGGTAATATACTATAAAAACATTTCATTTTGCTGGCACAAAATTTCGCGGTTTTTGACAAAATTGCGTATTTCATCGGGATATGAAGTCGTGCATTTTAAATTTTGATGATAAAATGAATGAGAATTTTACTTGTTTGTTGCGATTTAATTTTGAATATTGATTTAACCACAAAATGCACTAAAATAACTCCCACACGAAAATTAGTAATTTCACAGTATTAGCTGTTAATTATTATCCCATTATGCAAAATTTTAGAATTAATAGAAATGGTAGTAAATTTTTCTGCTTTTTAAGATGTAGCTGCATATAAGAGAAGAATTAGTTTTGTCCCCATTTTTTTTAGTAAAGATATTGAGGGAAAAAAAGAACAAAAAAAGTACAATGGTTATACGAGTGTTTGTCTACTTGCTTCAAAATAAGGCTTTCAAACTATGAACCCCTTGACTCCATGTGAACCGTCGTTACAAAAAACATTTCACCCAATATCCTGTTTCAATGCCTCTGGTCATTAGTACCCCGTGGACAGTCCTTTCTTCTCCAATAATGCATCTCTGGACACTGAGGTGATCATGCGGACAATTTCTAAAAGGTTTCAGTTTTCCTTTAAAGAGACTACAATTTACTTTTTATCAACAGTACATTGTATTCATTAGAAAATTTATGTATAGGCAGGAATTCATCATACCAAATTATGCAGGAACATAATTTAAAATGGCTTCTATGTGCCCCATTTTTTTCACAAAAAGTATTGCTGGCTCCAGCTTTAACATTAAACGAAATGTAGAATTTTGTCTATATAGATTTTGAGCTTTTAGAAATGGCTGGTTATATTCTCCCTGGGCAAAACAACTAACAAGAGATGCTGGAATCAAAAGACGAAATAAAAAGTAATATTGATTTCTCACAATTTAGTCCTGCATGTTTTTTATTTTTTTGTTATAGCAATCTTTCTGATTTGGTGACATTATTGTCCATGTATCTATGTAGGAATGTTTTATTAGCATAAAGTTCAATCTATCTTTAATTAATACGATAATTAATCAAACCTTGTACAAATGACACAATGGGTGGGGCTGACCTCTGACACTTTGTACCATTGACATAATGGGTGGGGTTAACCTACGATATTTAAATTTTTGGTAAATTTGAGATGGATATCCATCAAATATGTGAAGAAAAAGACGACTATAAATTTGGTAATTTTCTAGAAAATGCTGTCCATATTAAATAACATTTTGTACATTTATTTTGTACACACTGAAATATTAGCAGGGAATGAAGAGAACGATGTGCACTTAGGAATAAACTAATGCAAAAATCATGCATACAGTTCTAACCTAGCCAATCAATCTGCTAAATAAAAAGGACCACTAGAGGACTGGGTGCAAGGTAAAATAACCGAGGTCAGTTTGACCTGTGGACAGACAAAAAAGCTACTTGAACTTGCAACATTTCTCATTAAGAAATCATTGTGTGTTAATTCAACTTCTGCTTCACTTATAACGAAGTGTCAAAGCTATCAATCAAGCTGCGGTCATCCTATTGTCAACTTTCACCAGCCGGGCAAAGATTACCGTCTGCATTATCTCCCTTTATTTGGAAGAAAAAGATAATGTCAATTATTGAATGGATGACCTTGAAACATGATAAGATTTTATTTTAGAATCTGCAATATGCTTAAACCTATCATTATGAGACTGAGTCAAATTTCAAATGGTCCATTTACTTTATACAAAAAAGCAAATGCAAGGAAATACAAACGAAAATCGTTGTTTAGGGAGTGTCAAGCTGGTTATGGTCACATGGAACTGAATCGCAATGGCAGGCATCAGACAGCACCTGACCTTGCTGACGATGTTGGTCTTTATCAGCAATGCAGTACTGTTTTTATACAGTATGTCAAATGTTTGCACTTGCACTTGCAGCAGTTACAGTCAGGAATCTGTACCATCAAGAATGACAGCACATATACAAAAGACACCATCTGCGGTTTCCCTCTATCATCATACCACTGCCAAAGAATAGCCTTATTTGTTTCATCAGTAGAAATTATTTTTTAAAAAATACTTGATCCTGTTGTCCAATTCTTTAATCCATCAAGGAGGATAATGAGTCTCAAAATGGAGAAAGAATGACAAATATGTTTAACAACCAGGGTTGAGAAACACAATACATTAAACATAATTAAATCTGCACTGATAACACGCTGTAAAATATACATAAACAACATACTTATGAGAACAACAGAAGAAACAAGCATGTACCGTACACAGAGTACAAGCATTTCGTGACACCGCACAGGAAGTGATTTCTTTTGTATATTCTGACGATTTCCTCGTAACAGAAAGGGCTTCGAGCAATAACGCATCTTCCTCTATGATTAAATGTCAACTCAAATTGTTCATGCACGCTTACACCTGGCTGTATATATATGTAATTCTTCGGGAATAACTGTCATTACACATTAGGAAATGAGATGTCATCTTCATCAAAGCGAAATTTCTGTACCAAGGTTGTCAATGCCTAATATAACTTAATGTTATAGTCGATGTAATAACAACAATTTGATCATGCACAATAAAGTGACAAGCCATGGTAAAAGCTGACAAAAAGAAACTTACAAAACACGACAGTTACTTATAAGACATGCCAGAAGCTGACAAGCTATGGCAAAGGCTGACAAAGCAAAAAGTAACAAATCAGGCCAATAACTTATAAGACATGCCAGAAGCTGACAAACCATGGTAAAGGCTGACAAAGAAAATAGTAGCAAATCAGGCTAGTAACTTACAAGATATGCCAAAAGCTGACAAGCCATGGTAAAGGCTGACAAAGAAAATAGTAGCAAATCAGGCTAGTAACTTACAAGATATGCCAAAAGCTGACAAGCCATGGTAAAAGTACGTTACAAGACATGCCAGAAGCTGACAAGTTACATTACAGGCTGACAAGGCAAAAAGTAACAAGTCAGGCTAGTAACTTACAAGACATGCCAGAAGCTGGTAAAAATTAACTGACAAGCAATGAAAAAAGCTGACAAAGTAAGAAGTAAAACACCTCTGACAAGTTACAAAGAGAAACTGACAAACTATTACAGTAACTGACAGGATTTTGAAAAACTTCAATGACAAATGAAGGCAGATACAGACAGGTTACAGAACTAAATGGCAACAAATGAGAAGATACCACATAGTGACTGACAAGGTATTGCAATATGTTGAACGATTCTTGTTGGATCTGTAAAATCATTGAATATTATCAAAATTATGAACTTGTCTTTCTAAATTCTTAACTTGAATTCCAGTGCATTCTATATAGAAAATCAACTTCAAACTCTAGCGTATTCTAAATTGAAAGTCTACTTAGATTCAAGCGTATTCCACACAGAAAGTCTAATTCAGAATCAGATTCCAGCGTACTCTATAACAGAAAGTCAACTTTTAGATTTTAGCGTATTCTATATAGAATTTTTAGTCAACACAAGATTCTAGTGTAATCTTTATCGAAAGTCAGCTTCAGATTCTAGCGTATTCTACACAGAAGGTCTACTTCTGAATCAGATTCCAGCATACTCCATAACAGAAAGTCAAGTTTAGATTCTAGTGTATTCTTTATAGAAAGTCAACACCAGATTCTAGTGTATTCTATATAATAATAATAATAATAATAATAATAATAATGACTTTATTTATTGAGGCAACACTATTAGGCATGCCCAATCTTCCAAGTGGGCCTCAAAATTATGTACAATATTTACAAATAGATTTCAAATACAAATTTGACAATAGCATGATTACAACATTCTAAGCATATGTTATGTTGTTCATTTTCCAGTTTGTTAAATAGGATCTTTTGAACTGCTCAAGACTGTTAGAATTTTTTACTTCAAGAGGTAATGTGTTCCAGATTTTTGGTCCCGAGTATTCAAGGGATTTTCTGTACAGTTCTAAGTTTGGTTTAGGTACTTCAAGACATTTATTTGATTCTGATCTTAAATTAATGTAAGGATTATGTACAAATTTAAATTTACTTTGAAGATAGGATGGACTAAGATTGTTAATTGATTTAAAGACTAAAATTGCTTTCTTATAATGCAGTCGTTCATTGAATTTCATCCAGTTCAGCTCTTTAAACAAATCTTCAGATGGAAAATCAAAACATTTATCAAGGATGATTCGAGCTGCTCTTTTTTGAAATTTTGTAATTTTTTCCATTGAATCACTGTTGCAATTACCCCAAATTGTGCAGCAATAATCCAAGTGGGGTAAAATATAAGCATTAAAGAAAAGTTTTCTCTGGGGAATATCTAGGTAGCATTTATTCGTTGTAAAAGATAAAGTAAGGAATTGCATTTCTTTAGTGTGTTATCAATATGATCTTTCCAGCTTAAGTTATTACTGACATGTACACCTAACAGTTTTTCTGATTCTGTATATTCGACAGTTTCATTGTTGAATGTAAGGGGCGATGGGTTCAAAGTATCTTTATTAGTTCCTCTTGATGAGATAAACATTGCTTTGGTTTTTTGTACATTAGCTGTCATATAATTATGCTTGCACCAGTCCTCAATTTTAGAGAATATAGAAAGTCAAGTTTAGATTCTAGCATATTCTATGTAGAAAGTCGACTTCAGATTCTAGCATATTCTATATAGAAAGTAGACTTCAGATTCTTGCATATTCTATATAGAAAGTAGACTTCAGATTCTAGCATATTCTATATAGAAAGTAGACTTCAGATTCTAGCATATTCTATATAGAAAGTAGACTTCAGATTCTAGCATATTCTATATAGAAAGTCGACTTCAGATTCTAGCATATTCTATACAGAAAGTCGACTTCAGATTCTAGCGTATTCTATATAGAAAGTCAAGCTGACACTTATCACATCAGTTTCTTGTAAATTTTGAAAAGTAATACCATCTAAATGTTTCGTAAAAATACCTCAAAACTCCCATTAATAATAGCAACCTGTTTCGCCTATATCAAATTATTTCTCAATTATCTATCTTACATTTGGCAAGAAATTCTGGCACAATTCTTTAATAACACCAAATCAACCCTGAGAGACTTAAAAATTTTGATAATGCAAGAAAGCGGATAAAGAATAAAAAAAAAAAAAAGTGATAATGATCATAAACATATAAATATGTTGTTGTTGTTCTTTAAATAAAACTGTTCCTTACAAAGATGTTTTGATATTGTCAAATCTTGTACAAAGGTAAAATTATGAAACAAGAGAAGGAATTCAGAACTGTAAATATTCACGATCAGAAAAAGTCGAGTACAAATGAATGTGGATATATGAAAACATTTTCTTTTCTATATAAACTATAATTCAATTCGAAATATGTCAAAAAAAAACCCACAAAAAAACATCACATGAGCGATAAGGGAGAAAATATTTAAAGAAATACCACATTTTAAACAGAATTTTCCCTCTCCCTGCAGGTACGCATGTGAGCAACATAACAATAGTTCACATGAAATCGGAACAAAGATAGTTCAATTCACAGCAGCCGCTTTATGATAGAACTTAAAGCTGCAAAATCTACCGACTTACCTTTCAAAGTTACCGTTTTTCCACAACATAATCCGATCAGTAAAAAAAAAAACACTTGCTTTCTGATAAACCTTGTAACAATATATAACAGCCACTTGATCTCCGCTATTCAATATAAACAATTTCTCCGATTATAAACAACACATATGCTGTGCCCCTGTTGCTATAAAAAGAAAAAGTATGTTTGCAAGTGCAGACTGTTTATTTACCCCAGTATAAAATTGTAACGTTTCATTCAAAAACATTAACACGTTTGTGTAATGTAAACACAATTCTGCACATATTTTCGTTAAAACCTCTCTCAAAAATTGAGTTTATCCTAAATCCTTTAAAGAGAAATTAATGAATTATCCGAATTTCCAGTTTTTGCCCTATTTTCTACTTTAATTGTCGTACTTTTAGCTATAATAAATCCGTTAGCTACAAGAGCTTGTCACTAACTGTTTGATCACACTTTCTTATTTATCATAAAATGTCATTGATAGAAATAAAACTTTGACAGAGCTGAATGTTAACTGGGATCCGATTTCATAATTTACACTGTTACATCTCGCAGATACCTCTTACATTTTGATAAGTACCGAGTTTATTCATAAAACCCCTATCGGGTTTCATTTTATTTATGATATGAAAATTTTATATGAGCCCTGTGCGATGTTCACTCAACCGCAGCAGTTACACATTTGTTACAGACAAGTAGGCTTAAAAGAAGATGGAAATACTTTAAACTCTTGTTGCCTTTTTATAAATCAAGCATTAAAAAGCCCCATGATTTCTTTTTAACTAGGAAATGGATTTTTTGACCTTAAAATGAAAGCTCAGTTTTGTATACTTAATGGGCTGCGGAAATGTTCCGAAATTGATTAACTTTAATGTAAGGCACAGTTTTCAAGTCAGGGACATATAACGTTTGATTTTAACTAATTTTTTAACAGTCCATAAATAAGATTTGGAAAGAAAAAAATTGTGTTGCTTGTCAATCAGCTGCCATGTGCCCACACTTGTTGAAGGCTAAAAAGCGGCTAGGCACCAACATCCCTATCTCTAAACACCAGCAACTATTAATTTTAAAGTTTTTTTCTTGCGAATAAGCTTACTGTATATTAAATTAAGCCATCTGCTTTACATCCTCAACACTTGATACATGGTCTTTTTCTACATCAAGTTCTTCTAAGTATATTTTAGGAAGCATAACTCATATACCATGTTGTACACTGTAGAAAAAAATATGAGCTTTTCATTAACTGTTCATGAATAAATTCATGTACTATTCATGAACTGAAAATGGGACATATATCCTGTTCATGATCTTATTCATGAACTGTTCATGAACACATTTCAGGGTTTATTACAAAGAGATGTATTGTTCATGAACTTTTACTGAATAATTGTTCATGAGCATACTTTATGACCAGAAATAGAGCAATTCATGAACTATTAATGAACAGTTAATGAACTGTTCATGATTTCCTGAACCTCTTCTCGACAGGGCTGTTACGTTTGACCCTTCAAGTTAAGACTGCTCCATTACTTTAGCAAAATAAGACCGGGTTAGCCATTTATCACATCCTTTAATGTCCTTATAACAATTATCAGTTTAATTAAAGATTACACAATATGACTGTTACAAACATGATTTTTAAGGAAATCTATCTGACAGACCAGCCATTTGTAAAACAATCTCTCACCAACACTTATATACATAAAATGCAATACTAAAGCAGTACCACTGTGCAAACTTTGAGCCACTGCGGCCATGTTTAACCCCTTCTTTTCCCAGAATAATCAAAAACTAAAATATTTAATGCAAACAAAATAATAACCATGCACCCAAAAATATGTAGAGAAAAAAATTCTCCAACACAATCATGAAGCTTTAAATACATGAAAAACATTTCGCCAATGAAAATGATTTTTTTAGGGAAATATTTTCATAAAATTTTATGACTATCATGTTTTTATGATCGGCAATAAGGCTATCAGATTTTATTGATAATCACTTCTGATTCTTGTATTATACACACTTCTCCCATACATTAAACAGACCAGTTAGAGACAAATTATCAATGACAGTAAATGAAGAGCTTTTCTGGCTATATAGTTTTATGTGTACACCTACAGTTGTTGGGGAGGGCATAAAACCAAACTATCACTGATGTTTATGGCCACAAAAGTCAAGTTTTAGTAAATCCCCAACACTATAAAAATCAATCTCCTCTGGTATAAGCTTTTAAACAAGACAAGAGTATTATTAACAACACCTCATGAATGCAAATGGCCAACAATTTGAATTATTGCAATTATATAAAGATGTCACTGATGAAAAAATATACCTTGAAGTTTAAGATAACTCAGTCTCTTTTTATTTAACAGAACAAGATCATCATCAAAGTCTTGTTTAACAACACTTCTAAGAGTAAGTAGCTTCTTACTTTAGCTATTATTTTCTTTGCAATATTGAAACTGTAATATTTTCTTTTCAGTGTTTTAATTAAGAAATAATAAATCTGTTCCTATATTTTATCAGTTAATAAAATATGGGCAGGAGTTTGGATGCGTAATAATTAAATCACGAGTGCATAGCACGAGTGATTTAATTATTCGCATCGAAACGACTGCCCATGTTTTATTAATTGATAAAATTATTGGAACATATTTATTATTTCGATTCTAACAACGCAAATAATTTGTATTTTACAGTACTACATTTTCAGCGTAATACGTCATTTGGGTCATATGCGGTTACAATTTACCCCCTATGTTTAGAAAGTGTTGCACAGCCAATGGAACGTATAGATATTTTTTCTTTTTTTATCAGAATTTTGAGAAGTATTATAAATAAGTAATCTAACAGCTCGCAAACTTATTATGAATAGAATCACCAAATTAGGCGATTTGACCCTGTGTTACGAGTGACGAACTTAACTTTTATATGACGTCACATCATTATGACGTCATACTTTATGTTATACATTTATGACGTCACAGCTGAATCATTGAGCTAATTGAATTCGCTCGTAGAGATCAAAACGTGTTTTGTGGTCCTACACATAAGTCAGTATGACTTTTTATCATATTTTTTTTTTTTTGAAATGCTGTTTTTTCAACCGTTTGGCCCTGAAATAATTCGTATGTAATGGAACTGAAGTAGAATCTCAAATGTCACAATCAAAGGGGGTGAAATGTAACAACAGCCAGCCATATTTTATCGTAGATTCATGTATAGGCGATTTCGCTATATGTTTATATAGCAATTGCTGTGGATCGTGTTAGAATCTGTGATATTAATTTTTTTCATTGCAATGTTAAAATTGTAATTGTTTTCTTTGCAAGTTTAAACTGTAATATTTTCTCTGCAATGTTTATATAATTATATAATTTATGCAATATTTTCTTTGCAATTTTTAAACTGTTAATATTTTCTTTGTAAAAGTCTCTTTGCAGAGTTTACAAAGCTACTGACCCTTTATCAACTCCAAACAGCAAAAAAATTAAATGATAAACTAAATCTATATTTAAACTACTAGCCATGTCTACTTCAATCTGAAAAAGAGATCATTACTTGATCAATAGTTTCCTAATCATGTATAAAACAGAAGCAACCACTGCTGGACCTTCTGACCAATAAACAACAGCATAATTTTGATCTTGAAGATGCTTAAAGAAACATCACCTTTAATTCTTGGCATTATATAATTTTTTTAGCAATTTATGTAAGAAAAGGCCATTCCTTCTGTATCGCAAGAATGGATTTATTTCACTTTTACCTAAACAAATATATATTTAAAAATTTCTAGGAAATCAATTAATTAATGGTGTATATCTTAACATTATTAACCCATTTATTCCATGTCTCGTAATCTTTTGATAAGATCCCAGGTCTTAAAGGTTAAAAACAATATGCATTAATGTCATTTGCAAAAATGTATGACTTTTAAAAGACTGTGTGTCATTTATGGCCGTGTAAAGATACAATATGTCACCTTACTGTCACGACTGTATCTTCCACGCATCCATCAAATGTTACATACAAACTCTTAAACAGCAGTACTTCTGACAAAGAAAATATAGTGATTAACGTGTAAATGATAGACAATTAGAATCTTTCGTCAAAAGATTTGATCACAGCCTTCGAAAAATTGTTTTTAAGATAGTGGACCCATAACGACACTAAGTCTTGGCACTTTCTGTGCCATTACGTGTTCATGTACACCATTTCGGCATTCTTTGGTCAAAAATGTGCTTTAAAGCCCACACGGATTTCCATAAAAAATCAGATAATGTCGAAATAGCACACGGACATTTTGTAAATTTCTGAAAGTTATTAAGAGTTAATTGCCTCAAAAGGACACCAAGTCTTGTAAATTAATATATGAGAAAATTATAAAATTAATGTTCTATAATATTTGAGTTGTACAAGAATTTTTAAGCAAGAACTGTGACGGCTGATGCTCGTTTTTGCTGCCGATATGATTTTCGTCCGAGATCTCCAGGGTCTCTTGTTCCAAAGCTACACTGGAACCCAGCCTCACAACAAACGGATCTTATTTGCTGTTTCTTTACACTGAGAGACTAGTCTTGAAACCTGAAGCAGGGTTAAAGTGCTGCACTCCACCCTACAAATAATACTGTTGCCCCCTATCCCACTCAATCATTTCCAAGTATGTGAATCTATCTTTTAAATTTCAAACTTGACATTTAAAAAAGAGGAAACAGCTTAGAACCAATCAGTACAATAAATTTAAAAGGCTAAACTCCTGACCCAGTCAACATGGTGGTCTTTTCTCTTTTGTTGTCTTGAAATCTTATAATAATGACATTAGGCTAGGGGTTTATAGTTTAATCCTGTTAACAACCACAATGAGCTCATGAAGCCAGGATACAGGTGGTTTAAAAGCCACATTGGTCAGTATTAAATTCCCATAATGCATTAGAATTAATCCCATCAGCCCATTAGAAAAATGGCTGCCAAAATATTTGATTAAAATTATCATAAACTGATTGATCAGTATGGATGGACAGGTTTTATGCTTCTGGTCAAACGTTGATGGCCATAACAATCAAATTTATGGAGAACATAAAATAATAATTCCCTATACAGCCTCCAGCTGGGAAACATGATTGAATTGGGAACACCAGTGGGTTAAAAGGTGCAATTTTTAGTATTTGCTGATTTTTATGTTATATTTTATCCAAGAGTCAACAACAGCAATTTCATTACAAGGTGTACACATACCTTTAAGGGATTTCAGTAAGAGCTAGGGGCAGGGCATTTCTCCCTGCTGTAGTTGTTTGAAGCAACGGCTACTTTTCCTTTAGCAAATAAAGTTCCAAACGGGAGGAGGCCCCCTAAGACCTCATTCCACCTTCGATTTCAAAAATTAACCTCACCCCTAATCTTTACCTAATCTCATTCACAGTATTAATATATTAAAACAAGAGGGCCATGAAGGCCCTGTATCGCTCACCTGACCTACAGACCTAAAGATCATTAAGATTAACATTCTGACCAAGTTTCATTAAGATATGGTCATAAATGTGGCCTCTAAAGTGTTAACTAGCCATTCCTTTGATTTGACCCCGTGACCTAGTTTTTGACCCGACATGACCCAGATTCGAACTTGGCCTAAAGATCATCAAGTTTAACATTCTGACTAAGTTTCATGAATATACAGTCATAAATGTGGCCTCTAGAGTGTTAACAAGGTTTTCCTTTGATATGACCTAGTGACCTAGTTTTTGTCCCCAACTGACCCAGATTTAAACTTGACCTAAAGATCATCAAGATTAACATTCTGAAAAAGTTTCATTAAGATATGGTCATAAATGTGGCCTCTAAAGTGTTAACTAGCCATTCCTTTGATTTGACCCCGTGACCTAGTTTTTGACCCGACATGACCCAGATTCGAACTTGGCCTAAAGATCATCAAGTTTAACATTCTGACTATGTTTCATGAATATACAGTCATAAATGTGGCCTCTAGAGTGTTAACAAGGTTTTCCTTTGATATGACCTAGTGACCTAGTTTTTGACCCCAACTGACCCAGATTTAAACTTGACCTAAAGATCATCAAGATTAACATTCTGACAAAGTTTCATTAAGATATGGTCATAAATGTGGCCTCTAAAGTGTTAACTAGCTTTTCCTTTGATTTGACCCCGTGACCTAGTTTTTGACCCGACATGTCCCAGATTCAAACTTGCCCTAAAAATCATCAAGTTTAACATTCTGACTAAGTTTCATGAAGATATAGTCATAAATATGGCTTCTACAGTGTTAACAAGCTTTTCCTTTGATCTGACCTAGTGACCTAGTTTTTGACCCCGCCTGACCCAGATTTACACTTGCTTTTAAGATCATCAAGATTAACATTCTGACCAGTTTCATTATGATATGGTCATAAATGTGGCCTCTACAGTGTAAACTAGCTTTCCTTTGATTTGACCTGGTGACCTAGTTTTTGATCCTACATGACCCAAATTCAAACTGGACCTTAAGATCATCAAGATTAACATTCTGACATTCTGGTCAAGTTTCATTAAGATTGGGCCAAAATTGTGACCTCTAGAGTGTTAACAAGCTTTTCCTTTGATTTGACCTGGTGACCTAGTTTTTGACCCAGATGACCCAATATCGAACTCATCCAAGATTTTATTGAGGGTAACATTCTGACCAAGTTTCATTAAGATTGGGCCAAAACTGTGACCTCTAGAGTGTTAACAAGCTTTTCCTTTGAAATGACCTGATGACCTAGTTTTTAACCCCAGATGACCCAATATCGAACCCGTCCAAGATTTTATTGAGGGTAACATTCTGACCAAGTTTCATTAGGATTGGGCCAAAAATGTGACCTCTAGAGTGTTAACAAGCTTTTCCTTTGATTTGACCTGATGACCTAGTTTTTGATCCCAGATGACCCAATATCAAACTCGTCCAAGATTTTATTGAGGGTAACATTCTGACCAAGTTTCATTAAGATTGGGCCAAAAATGTGACCTCTAGAGTGTTAACAGTCAAATTGTTGACGACGGACGGACGACGACGGACGACGGACACAGGGCGATCACTAAAGCTCACCTTTGAGCACTTCGTGCTCAAGTGAGCTAAAAAATGTTCCATGTATACCTATCCTCTTATCTATACCAAAAGCACTTGCAAAAATACTTCTGGAAAAGATTCACTACTGCATTTTCAACTTCATCTGGTGCAGTGGTTAGACTGCAAGGCCACTGATTAGGTTAATTTCCCAGTCATTTCTAATATGCAATTTCTGCATAAATACCCAGCTCCTAATACACCCAAAAATGTTCAGCGCTGGGTGACTTACTTAAATAGGCAGTGTTTCCAGCAGAACAGTACTAGACTGGATGCCCAGGGGGAGATAAATGCGACAACTATCATGAGCTTGATTGGTTGTTCCATCCATTTCATCTGGGGACTTCAGTCAACTACCAATATCTCAGGATCTGTTGCTTCAATATTTTGATTTTCCCACCAAAAAAATATTGCATCTAGAAGTACTCAGAAAAATTTTCACGCTGAAGCATCTTTAATATGTAATGTTGAAAAAAGAAAAAAAGAAAACTTTCCCTGAAGGCGAAAACTTTCAATCAATATAAGATCAGTGTCAAGTTCTCTACACCAGGTGTCTGGGTCAAGTGTCCCCCTCGTTAACCATTCAAACCTCTATCCTATAAATTTGAAAGCTGGGTCTTTAATCCATTCATTAGATTGTCATTAATTTTAACATTTTGTCATCTCTTTCATAAGAAACCCTCTGATGAGAATGGGAAATAAAAGTTTTTTTGTCGTATGTCAAAAAAACTCAGGGGCAGAAGTTAAATTGGAACATCAAATAAAAAAAGACAACTCCACTTAATACAATCCATTAAAGGGAACCTTTTAGGCTTACAGTAGGGCAAAGACGTTTTTTCCTTTTCTCGTGAAACTCAAATGCACGATTACAATATGCCCTCAGAATTTCTTTTAAAACGCTACAGATTGAAGTAGCAAAACTTGCACACATCGGAAGAATACCGCTATTATTTCAAAAGGCAAACTGACAGACACCGTTCCCTTTTTTCTACTTTTAAAAGAAGTCGTCTGCACGACAACTGCCGGTCAAGTATCACTGTGCTTGACAGACGCAGCAAAAACTCCGCTGATCAAAGCTTTGACGATGACAGTAAACTGCAGAAACATTGTCCACTAAGTGACACCATAATCCTTCAACAAGGTTTTTCTCGTATTCGATTCTCTCCAATTAAAAGCTACTTTTCCACATCGTTTTTCATTAACACTGGGCTACTATTGTTCGAACTGACATTTTCTCCTAAATGCGTGAAAAATAATGACAAAAGCTTGTAGTTTGACTGTCAATCTAATGCTGTCTAATTAAATATGTTACCAAGGACAACAAATGACAATTTCAACTTGAATTCCATTCCAGTATCAGCGGATCTCGCGATGTTGCGTAATTATTCTACATTGACAAGCCTGACAAAGGAGCGATGTCCTCAGACTCTCATTACTACATTGTTTGTGCAACTGTTATCAAATTTAGAAGCTAAGGCTCATGTATGGTTCGCGATCTTCTCTCATTAACATGGCCTATTGTCAATAACAGCCAGCTTTTACACCTTCATTTCTGAAGAGCTCGAGGCAAGAGCCTGAATTCATTAGAATTTCAAAACGTAATTATACAATTGATACAAGCTGAATAAATCATTCCCTACTTGGAAATTGCTACTTGTCAAAGTACTTGATGAAAGTCAACTTTTGGTGACTTCCGATAATAGATCATCATTTACTCAATGACCAAAGCACTCAAACTGAAGCACAAAAGCTTTTGGAGCCCATGCAATGGTGTGTCCGGACTTCAATTTGTCACTGGACCTCACACTGACTACATGACATTTGACCAAGGACTTCTAGGTCAGACAGTCCCAGGTTCTTCATATAGGTTTGGCATTACCTAGTTATGCAATTTTGTTGTCCACTACTTTATCTGACACGAGTTTTATGCCATTTGTATTTCAATTATGTAGAATACATGAATGATGCTTCTTTCCCACAAGTATCTGACAACTTGTACACTAAAAGAACAAATGACTACAGAAGTTTCCATCTCCTGTAAAATTGTTACAGATAACATTTTGTCTCATCCCTGAATACGTCTGAAATCTCAAACTGAACAAAAGAACTTGGATGGTACATTTTTTAATTTGCTTTAAATTTCACTAATGGTATTTCTTGTCCAGTGTGTGGTCACTTTAAAGCAACAATAATGACAAGCTTGTCAAAAACCTACTGGAGGTAGCACTTAATGTGCCCACATCGTTGACATATAACACAGAATTCCACACCAACATGGTCATTACTTATCATACCAGCTGGACATCACAGTTAACTTCAACCAAGTCCACAAATACTTTAGAAAGGCATTCAAGAACAAAATAACTACCCAATTTCAACAAGTCCATGTTCTCGCTAGCCACTTCTTCAAATTGCACATATTGAATATAGATAAAGATAAATGTAAATTTTATTTACCGTTGCTTTGTGAAACAATGAACATAAGCTTTGTAGAGCTTTTGAGCGACCCTATTTTAAGAACTGTTAAAACTAATTATATCTCACCCTCAGCAATTTGCTGGTACCCATTCACAGCTGGGTCGACTGATGCAATCATGATAAAGTGCCTTGCCCAAGGACACACTGCAATGGGAGTAGCTAGAAATGAAACTAGGGCCTTCACCGACCCCCATTTGGTCCTGGAAACATCTTAAATGGCAACTTATTAAAATAATAACAAGCCTACCATTAAACTCAAGCTAAAATAAGTTCGTTAAAAGAACAACCCAGACAGTGGCTTGAGCTTTGATCTCCTTAAATGTGAACCAAGTGCATTGTACCTGTGCAGAATACGGATCACAACAATATATGACTAAATCTTCACTCAGTAAAAACTTGAGATATTAATAATATTGTTTTTCGAGAGGGAGATGAAAAGTGTAATAAATTATCATTATTTTTCCCATTACAATACAAACGGGTCAAGCATGAAGAATGTTAACACCTGCGCTAACTGAAAGTAAAAAGGCTGTTTAAATGTAATTGTTATATATTACACAATCTCTATACCAGCCTGTATTCGCAACATTTTTTTCTTTAACAAGGACAATTGACAAATACCTCCGTAAACAATTTGAAAAAACGTAATCCACTGTGATGTCCCATGGTTCAAGGGTTAACAAAACTTTCATGTCAACAACTTTCTTAAAGAATATAAACAGCTGAGATTTTTCAGTACCTATTTGTTGCATAATTAGATAGCAGCACACCTGACCACTTAACAAGACCCAACTATATACAACGTTTTGTCGATAGATATAAAGGGGGTGGGTGTCAGTAAATGTTGCTAAATGCGTCTTAAATTGTTTCCGTTAACATATACAATGAAACACCATTCACTTGAAAATCAACTTCTGAAACTCCCTTCTTGCTGTTGATCAAGCAGTGGCTGTGGTCTCTAGCCATTTACCTTGCATTATAAATTGTGAGTATACACTTGTAGAGTGGGGCAATTTCTGATGATGATGATGATGATGATGTTTTTCTATGTTTGGATTGCACAAAAACTTTGTTTACCAGAGAATTTTTCTCATTCTCTTGTAACCTTGAGTGATTGGTGTTTAATTCTATTCATGTCCCTACTGTAAGCTAATGCAAAAATTCACTACTAAAAATTATCGTTAAGAATGCTGGCTCGCAAGGGTTCAATCTTGTGTTATTGGCCTATCGACAGTGGAAAACTGTTGTCATTCCCTTTTTTAATAAGAGTTACAACAGTTTCCACCATCAATCCATAAAAGCTCGAGCTAATTAAACTAAACAACTGTTAGAATTATGACCTAAAGGCCTTTAACTCCGAGTTAACTGTTGGAACTCAAACCTATGACCTGAAGCCCCTCAACTCCGAGCTAACTGCTGGAACTCAATCCTATGACCTAAAGGCCCTAAACTCCAAGCTAACTGCTGGAACTCAATCCTATGACCTAAAGGCCCTCAACTCCGAGCTAACTGCTGGAACTCAATCCTATGACCTAAAGGCCCTCAACTCCGAGCTAACTGCTGGAACTCAATCCTATGACCTAAAGGCCCTAAACTCCAAGCTAACTGCTGGAACTCAAACCTATGACCTAAAGGCCCTCAACTCCGAGCTAACTGCTGGAACTCAATCCTATGACCTAAAGGCCCTAAACTCCAAGCTAAATGTTAGAACTCAAACCTATGACCTAAAGGCCCTTAACTCTGAGCTAACTGCTGGAACTCAAACCTATTACCTAAAGGCCCTCAACTCCAAGCTAACAGCTGGAACTCAAACCTGTGACCTAAAGGCCCTAAACTCCAAGCTAACTGTTAGAACTCAAACCTATGACCTAAAGGCCCTGAACTCCGAGCTAACTGCTGGAACTCAAACCTATAACCTAAAGGCCCTCAACTCCGAGCTAACTGCTGGAACTCACACCTATGACCTAAAGGCCCTCAACTGTTCATACAGCAAAATGTTCAGAGAAAAACCTGGTGCAATCAGTGAATCAGTGAACAGAAATAAACATCAAAGAGAATACAATTATATTATCTGATAATTTATATCATATTTCACATAACAATGAATGAATTACAACCAAAGTCTGCAAGCATTTATGTTTCATGAATACGAAATCTGTACAGAATATATGCAGGGCTGGATATATGGTTAATGCCTCTGCTGTTGAACTCTCGAGGGTTATTAATTACTTGTTAGCAATTTTAATTAATTTCAGATATCAACTACTGAATATATTAATATTGAATAACAAAATAGTTTCACGCCAAGAAGTATGTCCAGACATATCATTGTTTCAAAACTGAATATTATATACAGGAAGACGGCTGCCCATTTATTACGGTCTTTAATAGCCAGTTCAATATGCCATAAAATGTTGACAAGCCGTTAAAATATTAAAATATTTAACTATTTCCTGATTGTAAATGACATTTGTTCAATTTGTCTGAGTGCTTGTGCATGTTGGACATGATAATTTTTGAAGAATGCCCTTTCAACTTGTTAACTTTATGCACTGAACACAATTTAATATCTTTGTATCCTTTGGTGGAAAGATTGTGTGACCAGTCAATTAATTGCTGTCCCTGATACATTGTCAAGTACCAATAGAAAACAGTAGGAAATTAAATGTAACAAGACCAATATCTGCACCTCTGTGGACTTAAAGACACATCTGACAGTTTCCTATATGTACTGACTGAGAATCAAGTTTAAAATGGAAATATGTATTAAAATCATATGTACCGGTGCTTGATCTTGAATTATCTGCCCTTAAAAATAGATTTTCAGTATTTTCTGACTTTTCAAGGGCAGACAATGCATGAACCAGGCTGGGTAACTATGATTTGCTTTATTTTATATTTCTGTTTTTGATTTGATTCTCTGTCCGTAAACACAGATTAAAGACGAAATTCTATTTGAAAGAAAATTTTGCCCCATGTCAATTATAGACACTGGCAATTGTCCTTGACTATGAACATGACAAAATGATACCTCAAAGTCCTGGTCTTTCCCATGGACCAAATTTCTTTAAATTTTGTACACTGAATGTAAATGATGACTAAAACAGAAATATAAATTAAAATGCACAGTTTCCTTGCCTTAATCTTGAATTAACTGCCCTTGAAAACTGGATTTTTTAGTATTTTCTGATTTTCAAGGGCAGATAATTCAAGATCAAGCATAGGTACCTATGATTTTAATACATTTTTCCATTTTAAACTTGATTCTCAGTCAGTACACAAAGTTTAAAGAAATTCTGTCTGTAGGAAATTTTTTGCCTATATACATGTAGGAAACTGTCAGAATGATGTGTCTTTAAATGCTGCAAAAAAGGGTCAAAATAAACATTTCCAATAAGAATTTCAAAACCAGTTAACCTTAATACTCAGGACCAGACAAAATGCTTTGTTGAAAGCAATTTTCCTTGAAATGCAAATAGAGTCATAATGTAAAGACTGGTCAGGCCTTGTTCACATGATGATGGTCAAGCAAATGTTTCTACTGAAGCATCAGTGTCGAAGAGCCAAAATCATTACTAAAATACACTACAGGTGTTAAAAGGCTAAAGCATATTTAAACATATATTGTAACAGAGTATTATTCTGTCTACAAATTAACAGAAAAGCTATTTTTCTAACAAAATAAAACAGATTTTATCATGTCCTGCTTCAAGATGGGAAGATATTGACTGGCTCTCAAAAATTTCTTTCCAGACATTTTTTACAGGTCTGAACTTTTAGAACCAGTCAAAAGTATCATCAATGTTTCCCAAATGCTTTTCTAATAGGCTCAGGGTTCCCCAATGTTTTACTGGTAATTACTTTATAAAAGAAAACAGATAAAGTTTCTACTGTGTAAAATGAGAAATCATTTGCTACTAATTTGTTGCATGTGTTTATATTCACTGAGAATTTGTGGAAATATGAGGTTTTGATAGACAGAGTGAGGATGGTAGGATTTACAACTCTCTATAACTACAGAGACAATAGCAATCTCTGGGTTTAGCTTATTTTCAGTGCATTCCAATGCATTATGAGCAATAAATATTTGAGGAAAAAAAAAATGTTTCCACTTAGAAAATGCATGTCAAGAAAATAAAAAAAAAGTACATGAAGGAACATAATGTTTACATGCTATCGCATAATATAAGAAAATTGAAGTTTTTAAACGAAAAGAAACGAAAAAAGAGACTTGACAGATCAAGAAATAAATAAAGATGTGCTACAGATTTTCAATGCAGTTTTTTTTTTTAATATATATACAAAAACGATAAAAAAAATAATTTTATAGACTCCGTTCCTGATTCCCAGCACTGTGTTTTATCTTTTCTATCTTCAAGCAAATGTAGCCATGTTCCAAACTAAAACTGCAGCTAAAACTAGCATCTAGACAACTCACGATCAAATAAAGGAATACTTACATCAGAACTATGATTTTTAACGTAACAAAATCAATTCTTTTGCTGTCTATTTATGTGTGATAGTAAGATTATCTGTCAACAATGTCCCTTGGCAATCGCAGTAGACAATAGTTCCATTTGGATTCAGCGAATTATGAGTGAAAAATTTGATTTACTTGCTAGTCAAACAACTAGAATTTGTTCAAAAATAATATTAATGCAAAGACAAATACTCTTCACAACTGAAAACCAGCTTTAAAACACAAGATTACTCCATTGCATCTGTATGTATCCCAAATCCTAGAAAAACTTCCATGCGCAAAAACGATGCAAATGCTAAATTTTGTGCCAGTAAAAGTAACAATATTTTATTTGATTTTCTTACAGAGTAACATACTTTTTTTCATGCTTTATCCTTTATCAAATTTTTCTGTTTGCTCTTTCAGTTTTAATTCAAAAGTTGAAAGACATGGTCGGGTTATAGGCTGCCTGATAGGCAGATGAAAGAAAAGTTTATCATTTAAAATTTTCTATCAACCTGGATTTGCGGGGATTGGATTATCAGTGTGAGATAGAGCAATTACTTAAAGACAGTTTAAAAAATTTATAATATTAAGTCATTTTATTTCTGAAAAGGGAATCCAATTTCTTGATCATTAATTCCTAAGATGGAATATTAACTAGCAGATAATTAAATAATTTATAACTAAAAACAATTTGAAAGTTATCATGTCACAGCCATTACTATTTACACTATCTGGAAACTTCATTTCACTCCCCTGTCTATCCATTGCAAATGTTCAAGCTAACTTTTCCTTGTTTTGATTAAAAATTATAACCCGAATGACAACCAATAAAATGACTAAAATAATTGTAAACCAGAGTTGCTGCTGTTATTCCTACAAATAACTTTATAATGACTAAAATTACTCAAAATAATAACAGCTTAACAAATTTAATGTTTTGACACATAAACATAAGAATATGCGAGTATTGCAGATTTATACAAACACATTATATATATTATGTAAATATTGCGAAAATCCAAAGATTAATAAATACAAAAATCAATTTCAAGTACTTGACAAAAACATAGAAGAAAGTCATCATCATAAAACTTTTCATAATTTTACAGAAATTCTAGTTTTTTATGTCGTTATTTTGATGGTGGTGAAAAAATTTATTCATGTAAGCATCTGTTTAATTAAACAAACCGCATTCTATTTTTCTAACTTTTAAAGAAAAATCTCTAAAGCAAAGTGAAATCCATCTGAAAAGCAAATTCATCATTGAATTCAAAAATAGCCCAATAACAGCTTATATAGTGCACGAAATTGTGTGCATTTTTTTTTTATTCTAAAAGTAGTTGAGAATGTAATGAAGTATATGAAGCCGCTTTTCTGTTACTTTGAAGTTGAAAAATAACTGTGATGATACACAAAGGAAGGCTGAATATCAAAATGGTCGTTAATTTCTCATTCATCAATATCTCAAAACCACTGCACATATATTTATTCCCTTCTCATAAAATGCAGTATTTTACTGTGATATATTCACCAATTACCAGTGATTTTTCAAGAAAACGGACATAAATTTCACATAAATGTCAATTTCTGCTACAAAAAATGTCATTCTATCATACTATTGTAGAATAAACTGACAAATTTTACATGTTGGGCTGTCAGTTATGCTCACTCGTGCATGCTCGTTGCCAGTTCCACGTGCACAGCACTTAATGCTTACCATACATTTTTGTATGCAGTCAACATCATGAAAATAGAACCATTTTGCTTCTTACCTCTCACATTATTTACAGATTTCAACACATACACGTAACTCTTTTTGGAAAAAGACTTAAGATGATTTAGTTCCAAAGATTTCAGTGGTTCTGTGGCATTTAAGGTGAATAGCAAGTTTAAGCATGCATTTACAGGTCCTAAGTTTGAAACCTCATAGTAGATTGCTAGTTACTTCAGTCTGGTCAGAAGGGAAAGGGACCCTAGCCTCTTTATGAAGTATGTGTTGTATTCTCTAATATTATTATAATTAGTACCAATTCCAATCATTTTCACTAATATATAGCATCTTTAAGAAATTAAAACAATTTAATTCCAGATAATTTTGGGATAAAATAATATATAAAGCATTAGATAATCCTAATTTGTTCTGTCCAGATTAATAATATTAATTCTTGTATGAAAACAATTCACATTTATTTTGATTAAAATATTTACTTAACATAACATGTTATTTGGCACCATGCCGGTCCTACCATATTTGATATATATTTTTCAACACATTAAAGACATTTGAGCTGCACCATAAGAAAACCAACATAGTGCATTTGCGACCAGCATGAGTCCAGACCAGCCTGCGCATCCATGCAGTCTGGTCAGGATCCATGCTGTACGCTTTCAAGGCCTATTGCAGTTAGTGAAACCGTTAGCGAACAGCATGGATCCTGACCAGACTGCGCGGATGTGCAGGCTGGTCTGGATCCATGCTGGACGCAAATACACTATGCTGGTTTTCTCATGGTGCGGCTCATTTCATAATCCAATTATGAAATGGAATAGTGTTATACTTAAGTGGTATAATCTGAATTGATCATCAGGCATTCAAAATTATTCCTAAGATGTAACTGCACTCCTAAATTATTCCGCGAGATGAGTAACCTCTTCGTCATGCTTTAATATCATTAAAACATGGTCACACCGACATCAGATTGGTCTACTACTTAGTGCCACATACGCACCAAGAAGTGGCACTTCTATATTTCATTCATTTTATTCACATGAAAGATATACAAGAAAAAAAACACATTAAAACATGACTTTGCTAAATGCTATTTCTCAAAAAAAAAAAAAAAATTAACAATAATTATTAATTGAGCCATGCCAGCCTGCGCATCCGCGCAGTCTGGTCAGGCTCCATGCTGTTCGCTTTTAAAGCCTATTGGAATTGGAGAAACTATTAGCGAACAGCATGGATCCTGACCAGACTGCGCGGATGCGCAGGCTGGTCTGGATCCATGCTGGTCGCATACCCACTATGTTGGTTTTCCCATGGCACGGCCCTTATAATAAACGTAATCATAAATAATATCAGTAATGAAAGAAAAAATGATTATGATAATGAAAATGATAATGATGATTTTCCTTTTATATAAATGTTTTCAGAGTAGACAAAAATGGGAAAATTTCATTTAGAGAAAGAAAAAAAATTAAGAAGATCTAACGGAAATGAGAAAAAGGTTCAAAATTATTTTTCTTTTCAAAATCAGTTTCATATTCAAAGGCAGTATATTCAACTGAATTTTTTTTGTTATCATTTGACAAACATTTTGTTGTCACAGGATCAAGGTAAAAAAGAGGTAATTTTAAAATGATTTACTGAACTTCATTTAACATGGAGACCTAAACTTCAATCCTGAGAAGTCCTTTTGAAAAGAAATTAGCACAATTCTCCCATTAGTATCGGAAAAGAATTTATAATGGCCAAAACCATGGTGCTTCAAGCTATTAGCTATATCTTGCCCTAAACTAATGTTTTCCTATCATATTTAATGGGTTATTTTGTAAGAAAACACTCATTCATGTTAAAGTTAACTGCAAGAATGTGCTAAATGCAATCTGTTTGAAAAGAATTACAAAACAGTCTGGCATCAGATTTTTAATTTCCTCTAATGTTCTTTTTTGAGCCTCTGATTATTTCTTTTCAGAAGGCTGCAGCAACATTAGAATTGGTGTTTGAAAAGAATTTTTGATTTAATTTGTTTTTAGGGAAAGTTCACAGCATTATGCTATCATTAAAGTCTACCATTATGGATTTTACTCAAATCCAGAGTTTAATATAATCTTGAACTTTGTTTATATCATAAACAATTTCTATAATATATTATTCAGATTATCATTAATGAAATGTTAATTTGTAGTTTTTAGTGCACTAAGATTAAAGACATTAATCGTATCTCAATTCTAACATTATTTATGAACCGTTTTTATGCAATTATAGAGAATTTTCAAGGAATCTCCATGGTTCAAAACAGTCCTTTAAAGTTGATCCCTGTTTGAACTGTCATTTATATAGTATTTTTTAATTAATTGCTGTTAAAATAGTTATTAATCACTGTTATAAGTGTCCTTTATAGATAAGCAATGTTAGAACTGTCTTTTGTAGTTAGAACTGTTCTTTATATATAATTAATCACTGTTAGAAATGTTGTTTGTAGTTAATGGCTGTTAGAACGGCCTTTTATAGTTAATCATTGTCAAAACTGACTTTTATAATTAATCACTGCTAGAACTGTTCTTTGCAGTTTATCACTGTTAGAACTGCTCTTTATACTTAACTGCTGTTAGAACTGTCCTTTAAGTTAACAACTTAATTTATTTTAGGAAAAATACTTATCGTGTTATCACTGTTATTGTTGCGAAGTCTTAAGGATTCCCAAAATTTTAAACATGACAATTCTTAAAACTTCTTGAAATTTGATGTTTTTGGGAATGTTACTCAGTTTAATGAGATACAGATTTCGCGGTTTTCTGCCCTGATAAAATAGCTAGAGATAGGATTAACACGAAGGTATTGAAAAATTGAAATAAAGTTATTAAAACGGAAAATAGATATAGCACGACTGAACAGATTTCTATCAAGATTTTCACAGTGTTTTCACAGTGAAATCCGATACAAAACTCTTCCCTCATATTCCCATTGAAGTATGACATCGAATATCTCTACTTCTATAACATAGCTTCAGCCGACATCAATCTTATAAAATATGGCTCGTCATAAATTTCAAAAAAATTTAATCTCTTGTCACATGTATCATAGTTTAAAGCAACATATTTATAAATTGAAATAACATCAAATTTTTTTATTTTTTTTAAAATGTATTTTGTTACAGTGGCATCATCAATACCATAAAATCATTATTGTTTGTGTGGATTAAATTTTTGTGGATTTCTCAATTGCTTCATTCTGCAAAATTAAATCCCAACTAACAGATAAAATTTCCATTAAATTTTATTCTATCTTTGAAATTTGAACTCCGCGGTCATGTCCAAAAAGAAATAGCCAATTTGGCAGAAACCACACAATTTTATGTCATCGAAATTAGCTGATCTCCCAGTACCTCATTTATTTTTAGATATCATTGTATCATTTTTTTATGTGGCATTTCATATACATTTACAGAAATACATTTTTTACTTTGATATGCTAAAAAAATAAAAGAGTTGCATCCAGATTTTTAAAAATATTTCGCTGCACATTTTTTTTTTATCTATGTTATTGTGTTTTATTTTAATATTTAACAATGATGTTGCTTGTTTTATTTTTTTCCTATGTAGGATACACATATTAAAACAGTTTCATTCTATCATGAAATAAGCCGTTTAAATCATGGTAAGTTATGTCAAAATTCTAACACCAACTGATCAAAATTAAAGTAGCTCTAAACATGCTAAATACAACAAATTTTTATTTCTGTGACTATGCACAATTCACATATTCTTATAACAACAGTTTTTAATTAAATTTACTTCAGTTAAAAGACATTAAATTTACACAAGCTATGGTAACAGAATATGTAAAATAAAAATAAAATTCAAATAAAGTTTCACATTAAACTCCTCAGCTGTGCACATGTCATAAAATTGTGATATATTTTACTCTATAAATCAAAATTAACAAGTGATATTACCAAGTTACACTGCACAACATAACTTACAGGTCAATTAATTAAATGATTTAAATTAGCATGTCATGCACACATGAACTGCTAGCATTAGAGAGTGTAACCGTAACAAGATTTATGCTAATTTTACAAGTTATTTTCTGACTTCAAAAACAAGTAATTCTTTGATTAATCAAATTATGAAATTCAAATTTTTACTTAATATTTGTTATAAAAGCAATGGAAAATGTTTTAAAAATAATAACATTGGGAGCTTAATGAGCCGCACCATGAGAAAACCAACATAGTGCATTTGTGACCAGCTTGGATCCAGACCAGCCTGCGCATCTGCGCAGTCTGGACAGGATCCATACTGTTCGCTAATGGTTTCTCTAATTGCAATAGGCCTTGAAAGCGAACAGCATGGATCCTGACCAGACTGCACAGGCTGGTCTGGATCCATGCTGGTCGCAAATACAATATGTTGGTTTTCTCATGGTGCAGCTCAAATTATGTGACAAGTTTTGCCATTTTAAACCTTTCAGGAGCAGACACAATCAAATTAGTGTGAAATAATTCAATTTCGTGGGCATGAAATTTTATGGTAAAAAAAAAAACAAACAAAAAACAGCTCTTTTCGAGGGGATATTAATTCATAGGTTTCAACTTTATCACAATGAAATGAATTGGATTTCTACTTGTTCATTAGTTTTTAATTTCGGGACTGACTCAATCACTAAATCCACAAAAACTGGCCCTCTACAAAAGTTACCGATTTAACAGTATCAGGCTTACTTACGATCTATACTTCCAAAACATCATCAGTCATTTTTAGCATGACCAAAAAGACATAATGCCATATTATTTTCATTCTGTTCTGTTCTGTTCTGTTCTGCCAAAGTTAAGTTTGATACTTAAACTGTTTTGGTTCCCTTAAAAAATTCCTGTTAAGATTAAGTTACAGCATATTTGGAAATTTAATCAACATTATAATTTCACTGAATTCCCACAATTTTTGACATTGCAATTTATGTTTGTATCCAGTAAAATATTCATGAATTTGAATTAACCAAATATACTGCAATAATTCAATATATTACATTGAAATTGCTCAATTCTTAAGTATTCCCAAAAAAAAGCCTGATTTCCCATCAGCATAATGTAACATAACCGCAAATGCAGGACAGCTGTATACATATTACTTTATTTTGTTACATATATTTTTGCAGTGAGACACTATGGAAATCAATTTACAGTTGAAACTTGGTATCTCTAATTCCTAGAGAGCGTTTTACGCAGAGATAACCGAAATTCAACTTAAAATAATATTTTTGGGTTGTGTTTTTGGGACGAGACTTGAAAAAGACTTCGAGATAATTTTGAGGAAAGCGAGTTCGAGATACTGAGTTACAACTGTATTTAGTAGTAATGTTTTTTTCACAGGAAATAGTTGAAATCTGCAAATTAATTTCAACTTTTACAAGGATCAGGTACTTGAGTGATTTAAGAACTCTAAACTCCTAGTAGCAAAGTTTTCTGGGAAATCTTTTGACTCTAAATATAGGTTATAAATACTGCAGAAATATTCAAAGAAAACAACAGATATTATGCAACCAAATAAGTACCGTATACAAATTAAGCATTAGAATTAAAACATTTGCATATAACTAGGTAAGAGAACACAACTAAACCACAAGCCATGTTATTTTCTACATTTTGTTTGTCTGTTCTTTTATTATCGCCATGTTTTTCTATAAACCAGATTTCATATTCATTTTGCTGCCAAACAGATTCCTAAACCCGAATTCCACACAAACAATATTCAATAACTTCTTCATTTGCAGTGTGTAAATCTTACAATTAGTGTCCTCTTGCCACATACTTATCTAAGAATTAGTGTCTTCTTACCTATTATTGTCATGGAAAAATTTCCACTTTTTAGGAACGTATGCTTCACTGGCAAGTAAAGATTCTTTCATGTGCTCTGAATTCACTTCTATTCAGCATGTTCAGTATTTTTAATTTAAACAAAATATGGAAAATATAACCAGTGCCTACAGTACATGGACCCTGAGTATCCATTCCTTTTTGAGAACATTCTGGGGCAAGATAACGACATTTTCACTCCTTTTTGTTTTGTTTTGACTGCCTGATTGGCAAGGCCTGGAAAACAGGGTCAACATGTGATAACAAATTTATGCCTATTGACACAACTTTTCTCCATATTAATTTTGGTGGTTCTCCCTAACCCTTACCATGCTGGACACAATTGATTCTGCCTTTGCGACCAGTGTAGATCATGATCAGCCTGCACATCCATTCAGTCTGATCATGATCTGCACTGTTCGCTATTCAGTCAGTATCTTTTTGATAAGCACCCCTTTTAACAGTTATTGGTATTGTCCAATTTGGAAGATGGAAAAGTTCATTATAGAAATTTAGCAGGGGAAGGGTTAGCACCCTGTTACTGCATCACAAGCATAAACACAAAAATACAAGATGTGTAACATGATCTATCAAAAATTTGGCAGTCTGGCCCATTCAACAAACTTGTACCAGGGTACTACTGCCAACCAATGTTGAGCATAGGATTTTGTTTCCGCAAAAATTACTTTCTCATTATAATACAGGTAATTTGTACAATCTACAGATCTTGATACAATCTGATATTATCAATGAGAAAGGATCAACCGCTTTTAATGTATGCTGTCAACTTTCGATAATTTTTGAAAAACAACAGGTTACCACATGAAAGAATGGTCTGACAAATTAGGATTTCACAGATCTGTGCAAGATATAGTTTTATACTTTGCCCTCTTTTTCTGCAGAAGTGCTTCACTTTCTGATTGGGATCACCAATTTTTCAAGCAAATGGAAACAACACCAAAGCAACAGATCTAAATTCGAAATTTACCAGTATTCAACTTAGAAAAAGATCATCTTTCCTTTCAGAATTATCAGATTTCCACACAAATTTTTAAACTGTGTGTCACACTTATCGACTTACTGCCTTTTTTATCATAACATGGATTTCTGTTATGGATAAAAACACTGAAAATAATTCTATTTCAAATAATCGCATATAAAATATAATTTTTGCATTTAACACATTTTATATATTAAAAAAAAACTGCAAAACATAATAAAGAAATTATCTTCTTTTTTTTTTTTCCATAAAATTAGGGGAAAACTATCTTTACTGACGTACAGCACGCAACATTTAGAAATGTAGAAATTTCACAAAAATATTGACATAATTATCTCGCATATTGTACTGACTGATTTTTTCCTAAAACAATTAATACTTTCATAATCAAGTATCTATAAAAGAATATTTCAGCATCACACAGTCAGTGCGTTAGAAAGATTTACTGTAATTTGTGTTTAAACATTCTAGATAACAAATAATTAAATCTAATAATACACAGACAACAATTATTGTAAAGACCAAAAAAAAAAATTAAATTCTTTTGTTGACAAAAATTGTGTATAAACATGAGCGAGCTGGAATTTCATTAAATAAAAAAATTCAGAAAATACCGCAACATAAAGAGTTTCAACAGGCATGCTGATAATTTCAAATTGTTGAAGTTTCCGGTCAGCGAACTTATCGAAATCTGATACCAATTTACCCTATCAAAAGGTACAGTCAAGCACTTGAAATTATCTTGGCAAAATGTTTTACTAAAAAGGGGTCATTTAAAGGGGCAGAATATGAATAAACTGTGAATAAAGAAGCAAAATAAAACTGTAGCCGTTGCCAAAAAGTTTACCGGATGATACAGCAATGCACCGATTTCAAATGTAATAAATCTGTAAAACTATACACGTTAAAAGAAACTAGGGTCGTCGGAAGTAAACAGAAATTGTGTGAAATTGGTTACTGTATGAAATTCTCATTTTAATTATCAGTTTGCAAATCCTTGTCTAATCTTTTAATTCAAATAAAAAAAAATACTGTATCAATTTTGAATTTCTTGATAAAATCATAAGTAAAGAATTTGGTGGATTTTGGCTAGGGTTTTAAAACTGAACCTAAATTTCCCTGGTCACTGAGAATTTGGTATTTTTTTTCATGCAAGACTTCATTTAGTAAAAGCTACAAGTCAGTTATTAAAGTAACAATTGGAATTACAGAGGACAGGAATTACAGCCAACCAATCTTTTTTTTTTTCATTATATTCTTGTTATAGCAATTCAACCAACATCAGCTATAAATTATTATTTTAAAGATTCAAAACTGTATTATGTTAGGTGAAAAGCAAATGACTATTCTGAAAATTTTTATATCAAAATATAATACAAAATTGAAAAAAAAAATGAAAATACAAAAGTGAGGAAAATGCTGCCAGTTATGTTGACTTACTGTGACATTTAGAAACATTTAAGAATCATCTTTGTCGAATTTTCGTAATAAATATCAAATCATAGATTTTAGCAAAACAAACAGATTCTTGTTTTCAGTCAGAAATTTCAGACTTACCTCAACAAGTAATAATAAAATCCACAAGAACCTTAATTCCCACTGTCCCTATTGGATATCCACACTTAATTTTAATTTTTCCTCAAAAAGGGTCATAAACAATACTAAACGCACATAAACCTTGGTATGAGAGGCAATAAATAATGTAAGGATGCAGTTTTCAAACGCAAGTAACAAACAGTCACAAAATCATAACTTTCCAACACTTTACATTGTATACAACAAGTTCAGATTGAAGAGTTCAGGGGGCGGAGTTTGCCTCTTTCTGGTTCAGTTAACTTCCGAATAGGTGAATTCCAACAGCTGAATTTAAACTTTTAAAACTTTTATACTGAAAATAAGTAAAAAATAATTGCAGTTTAAACCAACATTCGCTCTGTATATAAAAACATGGATAAAGCCTCATACCTGACGAATTTATACTGCAACAGAGACTGGTAAACAAGCTTCGTTAGAGCCACTTTAGATTTAATGACAGTCTACCTTACCTGTGGTTATATTGGTATCACCCATGCCAAAACATAAATAATGGGAAACTAGAGAAAACAGATTAATCATGGCCTCTGAGGCCATGGGGGAAGTACTATAGACCCTGTGCGCTCTGCTTGCAAATTTCAAAATTTGGATATAACTGCAGCATGTTTGAAAGATGGGGCAGTCCTCACACTAGAAAATAAATGGATTTATTTTGATACTTGATTTTCCTGTTTACACAATCTGAGGTGTTATATTTGATGAACATACCTTGTAATGTCAAATCTTGCATAGATATTTCAGTTATTTACTGGATGTTTGATTTCAGCAAAAACTGAAGAAAAAAAATGTTAATCAACTGCGTTGTTAAAACAATAAAAAAAGTTTTGAAAATGAATGAAAAATGTGATTATATTATATTATACTGTATTATATTACATTATATTGAAACATTTATGAAATCGACATTATTAATGTTTATAGTTTCAGTTTGGCCAATCCTATAATATTTTAGTCAATTTAAGAAGTCTATAAAAGAATGTACTATACCGATCATTAATCGGTATACGTTTTCATGAACATTTCTTAAATATTAAGGCTAAAAAAATTGAAACTCCTGTTTTATCATAATACACTTTTTGAATTGCTTGCCCAGGTCATTAGTCAAAACTATTGGCCCTCGGACAGGTAAGCCATTCAATAAGTTCTTTATCACATGACATCATAAATTAATTTTCACAGTTTTAGTTTGTAAATTTTTTACTTATTAGCCTAGTAAACATGTGCTGAAAACATATCAGCCATTTGGCACAAACTATCAGCTCGCAATTTGTAATAAATAAATAGTTATTTAAAGATAATGAGGTGAATAATCCAAGTTTATGGACCTGACATAAGTGCATATCCCTTTGATCAGGTCGATAGGTTTGGATATTCACTGATACTATCATACAGTAAGTATTTTATTTCATGACTACACGGAAAAATGAGCAAGATGGTTAGTATCTAATACAGTAAAACTCTGTTTGCTCGAACTCGGATATTTCATGCGCAACCCTTCGCTGGAACTTATCGTCAGTTCCCAGCAAAAGGCCTATATAATGTATATTTTTTGACGGCTCAAACTACCATGTACTCAAACAGATTTTGCTTGTCCTGTTGAGTTTAGGTGAACAAAGTTTGACTGTAGTAAAATCATTGTCAGATTATTCTAAGAAAGTTTGTTTACAGACAGTCAACGCACACATGACTGAATAATTATGTGGACTATTTAAGGAGTCACAAGTCAAAAAAATAACAGGATTCGTGATACTAGCCAGAGTATTTAACCTACCAACATTAAACTGGAATCTGACTAGTAGTATCCAAGGAATGGTCTTCACAACAGGACTGGTTGATGGACGGACAGACTGATAAGACAAAATCAATTTATCTCGCCACATACCAGGAGACATAAAACTCTGCAAAAGGCCTAATATTAACAACTGTCTGATGACTGCAAATTCTTGTGATATCACAAACCAGTTGCTCACCTACAGTATAAGGTGGTCAGTGCTACCATTTGCATAATTTTGAAATCCTTGTCATTCGAACAGACTTTCCTGAAATGAATCAGAAGCATGAGTCATTTGAAGGAACTGTTGACAGACTGATGGTGGATACAGCATGGCTCAAATATCTCACACTTGTCCTTCCAAAAGGAAAGCTTTTTAGACCATTATTTGTAAAAATTTTGAACTCCTATTGCAAGCGAACGTTTCCATCTAAATTTGATACAATTCCATCAGGAGGAGACGTTGTCTGAAGTAAAATGCTTATTTCACCCAAGTCCAAGATCTAACTCCCAAGGGGTTAAGTGTCACCATCTCATCTGTACAAGTCCTGTATCCTCAGCTTCAAAAATTCTACAGATTCTTCCAGCCAAATTTGGTTGAATTCCATCAAGCATTTTTGGAGATATTGTCTAAAGAAAGTATTGATGTATTCTGTACCAGCTGACCTGAAAGAAGACATTTACCATGTAGATTTATTTTGAGTAAAAGCAAAAAAACAAAAACAAATTCATTATTGTATAGTCTTGGTGTATATCTAGAATACTTCAGTTTTAACAAATTAGTCTTATCTGATAGGTTCTTTCACCCCAGTTGAAAGTAAGCAGCAACGATTTAACAAGGTATGGTATACCAACTTTCTTCTTTATTATCAACAAGAGTGCCAGACTGCCACAAAATACGCCCATCATCGAACTTGGCCTAATTCAAGGACCATACTCCAAGAGTGCCTGGGACGATTTGGGTGGTTATCGTACTTGGCTGAGATCTTATGCCTACAAACATTGTCAGCAAGTTTGGTGAAGATCGAATGGAAACTGTTCGACTTAAGAGTGCGGACAAGGCTAAATTAGCAGTTTTTTTTGTAATTCAAGGGCCATAATCCAAGAGTGCCTATGGTGATTTGGCTGGTTATTGATCTTGGCCGAGATATTATGCCCACAAGCATCGTCAGCAAGTTTGGTGAAGATTGGATGAAAACTGTTCGACTTTGAGAGCGGACAAGGCTAAATTTGCAGTTTTTCGAGTAATTCAAGGGCCATAATTGAACAAACTTGTGACAGGTCCAACCAAGAGTGTTACGTATACAGATCAAGTCTGGTCTGAGTTCACAAGAGTCAAGTGTTTAAAGATTTTCTTTTATCTTTAGGAAATTAAAAGCTTTTTCTCCTCTTTTTAGTTCTGGGGTTACAAGATGCTGCAGGCCAAGTTTGGTGAAAATCCATTATACAGTTCATGAGAAGAAGTCAGTTTAAGATTTTTCCTGTTTTTGCTTTGCCTGCTTCTAAAAGCGGCCAATGAAATGTTTCAATTTGAAGACCTCTGAGAATTAACTTAATACAGGTCTGTTACACACCAAGTTTGATGTAGATCAATTATGTGGATCACAAGAAGTTGTCTAAATGTGTTTTTCTGCTTTTAGCTCTGGCAGGGTCCTACAACTGGCCAGTGAAATTCATTTGAACAAAATAAAGAATGATTGACACAAGGATATTACAGACCAAGTTTGGTTAAAGATCCAACAAGTGGTTCATGAGAAGAAGTGTTTAAAGGTACAGTCGAGACTGCCTTAACGACCCCCTGAATATAGCGACTCCCTGTCATATGCGACCCTATTTTATGCTCCGGACGCAATTTACTATTAAAAGAGTCTGAATTAAGCAACCCCCTGCCTTACGCGAAAAGGGACTGTGAAATCAGGCTCCCGAATCAATATTTAGACCGTTTTCAGCGACTTTGAGACGCTCCCTCGCAAGATTTTACACGATAGAGTTACCGTTCTTTATCTCGCGTGAAGTTGTTTGAGATGAGAACTTACTTGTTTACAAAAAATGGCTGATGAAAAACATAAAAAAGAACTGTTTTGACATTAGAACAGCGTGTTAAGGCACTTGAAGTGCTCGATTAGGGAAAACCAGCGTATAAAGTCGCTGAAGAATTCGGAGTCGGTGCATAAATTAACTTCATTTCTGGCGAAACAAAAATATGGCGGTATTTAACAGGAAAAGACGAAGTAAACACAGAGTAAAGATGCAGTCAATAATCCAATAAATGTCAATGAACAATTAGTACACAAAAATATAAATATCATAAACCTCAGTGTGTAAATAGTTCAAATGGAACATTTATATTTTCTGCTCCCCTTTATTTTCTGCCAGATCATGAGTTTAAATTTGTTTTATCAACATCATACGAGTGATGCAAATTATTTGAAATTTATATTTTGTCAATATGCAATTAAAGAAATAGTATTTAATCATTTTCCACTCCTACCTTAAAAGAGGCCAATATATAAGTATCCGATATTCATGCACTTTAATTGGAAAAATATATGAAACCAGCGTCATCCTGTTAAGTGAGACTGTTTTAAGAGACTCCCTGTCATATGTGACCTTTTTCGCTGCTTCCCAAAGTCGGTCTCCTAAAACAGTCTCGACTGTATTTCTAATATTTCTAATTTGAATAAACTTAAGTGGGGACCTTGTCAGAATGCTACTGACCAAGACTGGTGTAATTCTGACCAATACTGTGAAATCATTAATATTCGTGGGGGACTAATTTTCGTGGATTTCGTGGCTTAGTCAATCCATGAAATTAAATCCCAACGAACAAGTAAAAGTCCCATTCATTTTATGTTCAACAAGAGCTGTCCGTAAGACAGCCAAGCTCGACTATTCGAAATATTGTCACAGAAGCAGGAAATTATTACCCAAAATGTTAAATATCAAAAGAGTTTTAAGTTCAAAAGGGGACATAATTTGACCAAAATACATACCAGAGTTATGGGACTTGATGCTATCAACTAGTTTTATAACCCCGAAGAAACATGTTAAGTTTCAATTCAATATCTGCATTTGTTTTGGGGATAGTGACTTGCATGTAAAACTTTAACCAGAATTTTCTAAGTCCAAAAGGGGGCATAATTTGCTCAAAATACATGTTAAGAGTTATGGAACTTGACCCAGTGAGGTTGGTAATTGACCTAGAAAAAGAATAAATAAGTTTCAAAGCTATATGCCTTTTGGTAATAGCTGTATGTACTTGCATGCAAAACTTTAACCAGGATTTTCTAAGTCCAAAAGGGGGCATAATTTGCCCAAAATACATGTCAGAGTTATGGGACTTGGTGCTATCAACTAGTTTTATAACCCTGAAGACACAAGTGAAGTTTCAATTCAATATCTGCATTAGTTTTGGAGATAGTAACTTGCATGTAAAACTTTAACCAGAATTTTCTAAGTACAAAAGGGGGCATAATTTGCTCAAAATACATGTTAGAGTTAATTATGGAACTTGACCCAGTGAGGTTGGTAATTGACCTAGAAAAAGAATAAATAAGTATCAAAGCTATATGCCTTTAAATGATAGTTGTATGTACTTGCATGCAAAAACTTAACCAAGGTGTGACGCCAACGCCGACGCCAGGGTGAGTAGAATAGCTAGACTATTCTTCGAATAGTCGAGCTAAAAATTGAAATCCACAAATTCATATCCCCATGTAATTGCCATTTGGACCAAAACCATGAAATTAAATGATTTTACAGTAGTCAGTGTTATGTGTAAAAGACAATATTATCTATATTAATTCTTACTCCACAATGATTCATGTTGGGGAAGTTGTCAATAACGTGTGGAGAACAGGTTGATAGTATTGGGTAATCCAGATTAGGTTACATAACTGAAATCATGTTAAACCCAACAAAACAACAAGAGGGCCAAGATGGCCCTAGGTCGCTCACCTGAGAAACACACCATAACACACCATAACAGTGTAAATATGTTTGACCTAGTGATTTCATGGAAAAAAATATTCTGACAAATTATCATTAAAATTGGAGCAAAAATCTTGAGTATAAATAAGTATTATCTTTGATTCGACCTGTGACCTAATTTTTGACCTCAGAGTACGAGACCCATATTCGAACTGGACCTAGATTTCATCAAGACTATCATTCTGAACAAATTTCATGAAGATCAATTGAAAAATACAGCCTCTATCACATACACAAGGTTTTTCTATGGTTTGACCTAGTGACCTACTTTTTGACCCAAGACGACCCATTTTCAAACTATGCCTAGATTTCATTAAGGTTATCATTTTGGACTTAATTTCAGGAAGATCAATTGAAAAATACAGCCTCTATCGCATATACAAGCTTTTCCTTTGAATTGACCTAGTGACCTACTTTTTGACCCCAGAGGACCCATATTCGAACTTGACCTAGATTTCATAAAGGCAATCATTCTGACCAAAATTCATGAAGATGAATTGAAAAATACAGCCTCTATCGCATACACAAGGTTTTTCTTTGATTTGACCTAGTGACCTAGTTTTTGACCCCAGATGACCCGTTTTCGCACTCGGCTTAAATGTCATCAAGGTAATCATTCTGACCAAAATTCATGAAGATCAATTGAAAAATACAGCCTCTATCGCATACACAAGGTTTTTCTTTGATTTGACCTAGTGACCTAGTTTTTGACCCCAGATGACCCATTTTCGAACTCTGCCTAGACTTCATCAAGGTTATCATTCTGACCAAAATTCATGAAGATTAATTGAAAAATACAGCCTCTATCGCGTACACAAGGTTTTTCTTTGGTTTGACCTAGTTTTTGACCCCAGATGACCCATTTTCGAACTCTACCTAGATTTCATCAAGATTATCATTCTGACCAAAATTCATGAAGATTAATTGAAAAAATACAGCCTCTATCGCATACACAAAGTTTTTCTTTGATTTTACCTAGTGACCTAGTTTTTAACCCCAGATGACCCATTTTCGAACTCGGCCTAGATTTCATCAAGGTTATCATTCTGACCAAAATTCATGAAGATTAATTGAAAAATACAGCCTCTATCGCATACACAAGGTTTTTCTTTGATTTGACCTAGTGACCTAGTTTTGGAGCCCAGATGACCCATTTTCGAACTCGGCCTAGATTTCATCAAGGTTATCATTCTGACCAATTTTCATGAAGATCAGTTGAAAAATACAGTCTCTATCGCATACACAAGCTAAATGTTGACAGACAGATGACAGACAGACGCCGGACATTGAGCGATCAGAAAAACTCACCTGAGCATTGCTCAGGTGAGCTAAAAATAGACACCCATCATTTTCTGGACAGACCAGGACAAATCTGTTTACCCCTATCCAATGCTTTACTCAGCCAGGGTTGCCACTTGGTTGAGAAAATGAAATTCCCTGACCTTTCCCACACTAAACCATACTTTTCACTCACCAATACTGCCAAATATTTTCGGCCTCCTCCTCCCCTACAGCTGTCCAATCCACCCTTTTATATTCATTTTGTTTCAGGCAAGGGTTGCAAAGCCTTTCAGTCTTAAAAATTCCAAAGTTAACATAAAAACAAAATTGATTCAAATACATTTAAATTATGTTTATACACAATTACACCAAAATGTGTTTGGAAATACTTATAAAATACTGCTTGAAGACTGCCATAGTCACTGAACATTTTAAACATCGACCCATTTTCCCCCGACTTTTCTAAAATTTCATTTTTCACTGACCATTTATCAAGATTTCTCTGACAATTCACTTAGCAGCAAGCAATATAAGGGAGGAAAACTGTAATCAAATTAAGGAAAAACCTCCATATTAATAATGAAATTAAACAGAAACAGATGTTTGACAATTAAGTAATAAGACATTTCCTATAAACTAATTCATTTGTCTTGAAACTGACATCCAAAGAATTTTTTTTTCACTCAAACTGTCAGAAAAAAATTGCAATGTAGTGAAAATGGAAACCATATTTACACTTGTTCAATGTTTAAACTGCTCCTTACAATGCCCGCTATCAAACTTCAATTCAACACCTTGTATAAGCCACAACTCAAATTCACAAGTACTCATTGTGTGTTGAAATTACTTCTCTAAATGGAAAATCTGTCATTACCGATAAATTAAAAGATACTCTGGCGTACCAGGCAAGCAAACACATACAAGTATTTGCATAGGACCCTTCTAAAGACATCTTTTCATCGGATAAGAAGTTTTAAAACTTTTATCCATTGTCTAATCACAGTTTGAATGAGAAAAATAGTAAAGATGTCAAACAGTTGCAAAATAATGTATTGGAGAAAAATTGAAAGCCAGCTTTGGAAAGAAATATTTCAAAGTGTAAATTTTTATCTATTGACGCAATGAGGGGTTATCACCCCATTGTACCAAAGTAAATAGGAATGGTTTTTAATAGAACGAAAGAAAACTTTGTATGATAATTCAATATTTCCAGTTTCAATGCAGTTGTTCCCTGAGCCAATATTTCAACAAGTTGTATATTCAATACCAAGTCCACAAGCACCTGAATACTCCGTATAAAAACAATTAACGGCTTAAGTTACTTTCCTGCACTTAAAAAACTTTCACTTATAACTTTCCTGCACTTAAAAATTTTCACTTATTAATCTGACTTTTTTCGTTACCGAAAGTCCCAAAAAGTTTTTCCTTCATCTGAATCAGTTTGACTTCTTTGTACACAAATAACAAAAGACAAAGCTTTGAAAAGGCAACTTACTTTTATCTGTGACAAAGGGAGATATATCATTCACAGAAAAGAAAAATAAAGCAACCAGACAACTTGTGGGGGTGGAGGGATTTGAGAAACATGCACTTGCAATCAAGACAGCATCAGGAAATATATTGTCCAAGGACTAAAAAATAGTACAACAGAAATCAAGATAGTATGAAAAGATAAATATTGTCTATGGAAAATAAACAGATCAGCATTGAAGACAGCATGAAACAAGAACTGCCAGCCTTTCAACAGACAAAGTATTACTATCTTAACCCCATTCCTCTACGAAACAAGGACTTGTTGTACAAATTTTATGTCAAAAAAGGGGCCATAACTCCTTCAAAAATTGGTGGATTGCAATAAAAACCTGAACTTGACCTGTAGTTTATAATCATGTATCCCTGTACCAGAAATAAATTCAATCCATTCATCCTTTCAAAAGTATATTTCTTGGTTATATATCTGTGTATCAAAAAATGAACTCAATCTACCCATACTTTCAAGAATTATCACAGGTGTATCTAAAGATGCATGGATGGACAGACAAGTGGGGGTGGGGTGTACATAAATGTATACCCATTGTCCAAATAACAGGACAGAAATCAATAGTCTTAAAAGATATTTATTTTATGCTTTTAAGTGAAAAACTGAAATCTATCAGTGAAATAAAATTGGTATTTTCACTCCTTCAAACCCAGCCAGCAGTTTGACCTGTGAAAAACGGACAAAATTTTTCTATTTTTAGCTCTGGCGGCCATTTTGTGTAGCGAAGTGGAACATGCCGGTGATATGCACAATAAGGGTTGGTAGTGATCACTCCTGTGAAGGTTCGTTGAAATCCAGCCAGCAGTTTGACCTGTGAAAGCCGGACAATTTATTTATTTATTTGGGTTTTATGGCGCACCAACACAGTATAGGTTATATAGCGCCAAACAAGACTACAAATTTTGGTTTCACATCTCATTTACATCGAAATAAAAACATGAGGTATGGAATCAAAATTTGCATACCTGCTGGAATCACAGAGTTACAGCAAAACCAAGTGTTAAGACCCTATTAGTCACCTCTTACGATTATGCAAGGGTAAGGCAGTGGTTCCAATTCTTTTCATACATAGATTGAACCACATGGGGCGAAAGCCAGACAAGATTTTTCTATTTTTAGCTTCGGTGGCCATTTTGTGCAGCAAAGCGGAATGTGCCGGTGATATGCACAACTAGGCTTGGTACTGATCACTCCTGTGAAGTTTCATTGAAATCCAGCCAGCAGTTTGACCTGTGGAAGCCAGACAAGATTTTTCTATTTTGAGCTCTGGCGGCCATTTTGTGCAGCAAAGCGGAACTTGCCGGCGATATGCACAACTAGGGTTGGTACTGATCACTCCTGAGAAGTTTCGTTAAAATCCGGCCAGCAGTTTGACCTGTGAAAGCCAGACAAGCTTAATGCGGGCGGACGGCAAAGGCAAAACCACTCTCTCACTTTAAAGGGGAGACATAAAAGCAACCAGCTCAGCATAAATTAAGACACGAGCGGGTATCTGAGAACAGTAAAAGCAGAAATTTTTGCGAGGGTTTAAATTTTGCTATAATCACGAGGCCCTACATTTCACGAAAATTAATCCTCGCGTAAATATTCACCATTAGTATAATTCAAATTCAAGTAGGATACTTTTACAATTTCGTGAATATTAAACTTCGCAAACATACTCAAAATTTCAAATTCACAGAATTTTGACCCAGCGAAAATATGTAGTTTTACAGTAGTACCACTAACCTTAATTCAGCTGGTTGGCTTACTCACATTAAAGAATTCTGCAACCTAAGCAAGGTTTGAACCAACAACAGTTACTGTAAGGGGAAAGCAATACAAAGTCAGTGACCTTAATCGCTCCCCCCCCCCCCCCCCCACCCCACGTCTTTGTAAATATTTAGCTTATAGGACAGAACATAATACAAAAATAATTAAACAAGAGGACCATGATGGTCCTGAATCGCTCACCTCTTTCCACATGACCCAGTTTTGAGTATGACGTCGTTTTTTCTATTATTTGACATAGTGACCTAGTTTTTGAGCTCATGTGACCCAGCTTTGAACTTGACCTAGATATTATCAAGATACAAATTCTGACCAATTTTCATGAAGATCCATTGAATAATATGGTCTCTAGAGATGTCGAAAGATTTTAATAATTTTAGACCTACTGACCTAGTTTTTGACCACAGTTGACCCAGTTTCAAACTTGACCTAGATATCATCAAGATGAACATTCAGACCAACTTTCATACAGATCCCATGAAAAGTATGGCCTCTAGAGAGGTCACAAGGTTTTTTTATTATTTGACCTACTGACCTAGTTTTTTATGGCACGTGACCCAGTTTCAAACTTGACCTAGATATCATCAAGGTGAACATTCTGCCTAATTTTTATGGAGATCCATTCACAAGTATGGTCTCTAGAGAGGTCACAAGGTTTTTCTATTTTTAGACCTAATAACCTAGTTTTTGACCGCACATGACCCTGTTTCGAAACTGACCTAGATATCATCAAGATGAACATTCAGACCAATTTTCATACAGATCCCATGAAAAATATGGCCTTTAGAGAGGTCACAAGGTTTTTCTATTATTTGACCTACTGACCTAGTTTTTGATCGCACTTTACCCACTTTCGAACTTGACCTAGATATCATCAAGGTGAACATTCTGACCAATTTTCATGAAGATCTCATGAAATATATGGCCTCTAGAGAGGTCACAAGGTTTTTCTATTTTTAGACCTACTGACCTAGTTTTTGACCGCACATGACCCAGTTTCGAACTTGACTTAGATATCATCAAGATGAACATTCAGACCAACTTTCATACAGATCCCATGAAAAATATGGCATCTAGAGAGGTCACAATGTTTTTCTATTATTTGACCTACTGACCTAGTTTTTGATGGCACGTGACCCAGTTTCGAACTTGACTTAGATATTATCAAGGTGAACATTCTGACCAATTTTCATGAAGATCTTTGAAATATATGGCCTCTAGAGAGGTCACAAGGTTTTTCTATTTTTAGACCTACTGACCTAGTTTTTGAAGGCACGTGACCCAGTTTCGAACTTGACCTAGATATCATCAAGGTGAACATTCTGACCAAGTTTCATGAAGATCTTGTGAAATATATGGCCTCTAGAGAGGTCACAAGGTTTTTCTATTTTTAGACCTACTGACCTAGTTTTTGATGGCACGTGACCCAGTTTCGAACTTGACCTAGATATCATCAAGATGAACATTCTGACCAACTTTCATAAAGATCCCATGAAAAATGTGACCTCTAGAGTGGTCACAAGCAAAAGTTTATGTACGGACGCACGGACGGACACCGCGCGATCACAAAAGCTCACCTTGTCACTTTATGACAGGTGAGCTAAAAATGGTTGGCTTTAAGTAGTCAAAGGTTTTATAGACATACTCTAAAGCATGACACTTCACAATTTCTTTAGCATGGATGACATTATATTAAACAGCAAGCAACATTTTTCATCAAATATAAACCAACCTTAGGAGTGTCCAGATCCTGTATTTCTAGACCATGCTCCACTTTTTTACCAGCTGTAACTGACTGCTGTAATATAGAACAAGAGGGCCATGAAGGCCCTGTAATGCTCACCTGACCTTTTGACCTTAAGATCATCAAGATAGTTTCATAAAGATATGGTCATAAATGTGGCCACTAAAGTGTTAACTAACTTTTCCTTTGATTTGACCCAGTGACCTAGTTTTTGACCCCACATGACCCAGATTCAAACTTGACCTAAAGATCATTAAGATTAACATTCCGACTAAGTTTCATGAAGATACAGTCATAAAGGTGGCCTCTAAAGTGTTAACTAACTTTTCCTTTGATTTGACCAGGTGACCTAGTTTTTTAACCCACATGACCCAGATTCGAACAGTCATAAATGTGGCCTCTAGAGTGTTAACAAGCTTTTCCTTTGATTTGACCCAGTGACCTAGTTTTTGACTCCACCTGACCCAGATCTGAACTTGACCTACAGATCAACAAGATTAACATTCTGACCAAGTTTCATTAAGAAATGGTCATAAATGTGGCCTCTAGAGTGTTAACTAGCTTTTCCTTTGATCTGACCTGGTGACCTAGTTCTTGACTCTACATGACCCAGATTCAAACTGACTTTGAGATCTTCATGATTAACATTCTGACCAAGTTTCATGAAAATGCAGTCAAAAATGTGGCCTCTACAGTGTTAACAAGCTTTTCCTTTGATTTGACCTGGTGACATAGTTTTTAAACCCAGATGACCCAATATTGAACTTGTCCAAGATTTTATTGAGGGTAACATTCTGACCAAGTTTCATTATGATTGGGCCAAAATTGTGACCTCTAGAGTGTTAACTAGCTTTTCCTTTGATTTGACCTGGTGACCTAGTTTTTGACCCCAGATGACCCAATATCAAACTCTTCCAAGATTTTATTGAGGGTAACATTCTGACCAAGTTTCATTAAGATTAGGCCAAAATTGTGACCTCTAGTGTTAACAGTCAAATTGTTGACGACGACGACGGACGGACGACGACGGACGACTGACACAGGGTGATCACAAAAGCTCATCTTGAGCACTTTGTGCTCAGGTGAGCTAAAAAACAGCAAAATAAAATAAAAACAAAATTCTTTGTTAAATAAAAAAGATACTGACTGTTTCGGTCTCCCTTGACTGGATGCCAAGTGGATTTGGAATTCACATTCTTTGGAAATTATAACATTTTCTTTTATTTAAACATTATGTATTTGTACATTAAATATTTAGTAACAAAGCCAAGTCAGAAATGGTGGTTTTGAGAAAAATGTGTAATACTGTACTTATTTCTATGAAATCTATTACATCAAAAACAACATTCCAGTACGTCGTCTTTGACCTAAGGTATCCTTTCACACAGATGACATTTTCTGCTTGAAATCAGTTTGTCCATGACTCCCCAATTTGCAACATCCAACAAAAGCTGTTGTTCATACTGAACCACCGAGACAAAATTCAAGTACATTTTAAGGCCTTTTCAAGGACTATTTCTTTTCTTCTACTCATATTTTTTTCTCAAAACCACATCTTGAAATCTTATTCCCAACAACAATTATCAACTATTTCGAAAAAGGGGTTATAGTAGAAATTACACTCTGTGTAAACTGTGATAAAATGCTGACTTTCATTGCCTCGACTCTAGTGCATACTGCATTGTTAACTGAGCAAGTATCATTATTTTCTTTCAAATTATCTTTTCCTTTTTTTTTATTCTTTCAGCAAAACAAGTTACTGGCAGATTATTTTTCAAGAGGACTTTTGACTGAAATTATACAGTTGTTTTCAAAATTCAGGTACTTTTTTGAGTTTTTTTTTAAGACTTTTAGTCACCCCTGCCAAAGATCAATTAATGACACTCTTACCAGGAAGCTACCCATCCAGTTTGTAGGTCAGGTGCTCTACCATTGTACCAGTCCCACTCTGGATCTTGACTGCTTGCACCATTGTTAATCTGGAATAAACACCATCCTGTAAGTGAATGCTAATAAATATATCATAGAAGACCATTTAACAGTTTAGCTTGTTTTTTGTTGTTGTTTTATTTTAGTTTAAGACCAAAGTGTGCCCTCCCGGCATTATTTATTCACAGGCGGGCACCTTGGTAGAACCACCGGGCCTCTGCAGGTTTGATGATATCTTCACATAAAAAATTCTATGCCCGAAGTGCGGCTCATACCCATATCAATGAGTGGCAAGTGATGTGAAGTCAGCGGCCTTAACCAACCGGCCATATAAGCCTCAAATGTTTTCAGACAGAACTCACTACCTAGTTCTGATATATTTTTAAATTATAAATATGACCTTCAGATTTCGCTAAAGTTTATACAAAGCTGATTCAGGCCAACTTTAATTAAGTTCAAAATTAATTAATTACTTCAAACAATTAAAGCAGGATTAAAACCTACAGATTTTTTTTTTTTTTTCTATAACTTTTAGGGCTGCCGTCAACTTCAGGAGAGAACTTGCTGGACCAAAACCGGCAACGAGAACATCGAATAAATTCTTTACAACAAAACAAAGCAGTTTTAACAAACAAAAGTTTGAAACCATATATGCTGTCGCCAGTAGTTAGTCCAGCCTGACTGGACATCAATAGCAAATGGTCTCATTTACCAAAATTTATAATTTACGAGCCTGGAATAATATCTAAGTTTTCGAAAATTTGACACCACTTCAAACAGGTGATATATTACCACAAAAGAACTGAAATATTTTTGTATTCACGCTGCCTTTGTTGTGATAGAAATCATTTTGAAATCAATTTTACCTATTGTTAATCATTATTTGGTCATTAGTAATCTAATGATGGCCTCTCTCACAGAGGTGATTAACAATTTTCGAATGGCTACAAAAGGTGTTGATGGGCGAAAAAATATAAACTTGATTTAGTTTTATTATATATGGACAGCTGGGTTTGAGGGCAAGAGAAAAAAGATCTCTAATTTTTACAGATGTCAACTGGAAGATTGATGCAGTTTTGATACATCTGAAAGGCAGGACAGGACAAGACAGTCAAGCTGGCAGATGGTTAAAGATATCCAATGTCCAATCTTTCACTAAAATATTTTATCTTTAGATATTTACTTCTAATGTAGAAAATCCTCATTAAATGTATCTATATATACTAAACATATAAATTATTTGTGTATGTAGAGCTACATTCATAATAATTGAGCCATGCCAAGAGAAAACCAACATAGTGTGTTTGCGACCAGCATGGATCCAGACCAGCCTGCGCATCCGCGCAGTCTGGTCAGGATCCATGCTGTTCGCTATTAGTTTCTCTAATTCCATTAGGCTTTGAAAGCCAACAGCATGGATCCTGACCAGACTGCGCGGATGCGGATGCAGGCTGGTCTGGATCCATGCTGGTCGCAAAGCCACTATGTTGGTTTTCTCATGGCACGGCTCAATTATAATGTCATGCAGTAACACTCCTTTGTTAAAATAAAAAAAACTTCCAGTTTTTTAGCAGTTGTGCATATTTTTGTTTTGTTTTTAGCTATAAATCTGTTAAATGTGTACTTTTTAAAAGCTTATTCAAAGTACTGTTAATACATATAAACCCATTAATTTTATGTTTACATAAACCATGATGTAGAAATTGTCCATAATTTTCAAATATGAAATTTGGGTCTAGAATACCTTTAAAATTATAATAATGCATTGAAGTAGCTTTCAATATCTAAAAATTATCAATATTTGCATTCGCCCTATTCTTTTCCACTGAAAATTATGACGTTCATTTCATATGAACAGCAAAAGGAAAGGTGCGAAAGTTACGTCAACGCTGCTTAGTGATAACCGAACGCTGTTTTGACGACATCCGCATATAGTCAGGGAGAACGTTCCTTAGATGGCGTCGCAGTTGTTCCATCTGGTGAACAGAATTGCCGGGAAGCTGATTTAAATGTTAAATGCCACAAAATATGTGCAATTTACAAAATTATCTTGTCTATGAATGGAAAGGAAATATAATGTAAATATAAGAAATGAAACTATTTTTTTCGGTGTTCATGCGAAATGAACAACAGAATAGATCAGCAAATTAAACATGAATTAATATATAGCGATTCATGGATATGCCGACTCTATTCTGTCGTTCATTTCGCATGGACACAGTGTGATTCGTGTTTAATTTGCCGATCCTATTCTGTCATTTATTTTGCATGAACACCGAAAAAAATCACTTCATTTCTTAAATAAACAACTTTGTTGTTTCTTTCTACTTTGAAAAAAATGCATCAGCTTTTAAAAAAATTGTACATTTAATTTAATAACTAATGGAAATGCCTTCATTTTATTGTCTTTCCATGTAGTTGGCACCTATCTGATTAAATAAAGCATTCAAAATTCATAAGATGGGAAAGTGCTTTAAAATACATCAAAAATGAAATTATTGTTTTTTGCGAAAACATATTTTCTGAGCGAATAAATGGGTTTTCTGATATGATACAATCTCACTGGAGAAAGATGGCCATTCAAAATACATAAAATTATCACTTTTTTTAATTTGGAATGTTGATTCCTATTGATTAAATATCTTTGAAGATGTGTGATGTTTTATACACTTATATTACAAAGAACAAAGGTCTAATGTGTGCAATAAAATAAAAACAACAAAAAACCCCACATAAAACCAAGTCCAGTTTTCAAAGCACAAACTCATTAAAATTTTGAAATAATATGAACAAAATTTATATCCTGTAATAGATCTTTACCAAAATTTAATACCAGGTTTCAACCTATTACATTATTTCTCTATGTCAGTTACGTTTTCAAACATTGCCTGATTTCTTTAAGTAAGATTTATATTTAAGGTGAAAATAACAGTTTTCACCTACAACAGTTAGTTTTCAGGTCAACTTTATATTTTAGGTGGAAATGCCTGTTTTTACATAATTATAATGCTATTAGGAAAACCAGCCAATTGAATATACTGAACAATCTGCTCCAACTGGGAATATTAACATAACTTTAAATATAGTGCTTTATCAAGCTTCTAAGACCTTTACCATCATGTTTTTATTCTCTGTACATTTGTACACGGCCCTCTTGGCCTGGGGGTAGTGTGTGTTCGGGTTTAACGTCTTTTTCAACAATTTTTCAGTCATATAAACGACGGTGTCTACTTGTAGCAGTGAGCACAATGCTCAACTTTATAGTGCTGCCTCACTGGAATATCACGCCGTAGACACGTGGCATGATATCCCACCCATTATACTGACACCAGGCCGACCAGTCCTAGCACTATCCTCTTAATGCTGAGCGCCAAGCAAGGAAGCTACCAGTACCATTTTCTACGACTTTGGTATAACACAGCCAGGGATCGAACCCTTGAGCTCCCGCTCTCGAAGTGGACGCGCTACCACTAGGCTACCTGGGGGTAAAGTAAGGGGGTGATAATGACTATGGGAATTGTTTTTGCTGAGCATGACTGGACACTAAATGAAACTGCAGCAAACTTTAATTTATTGATCTAGATACTTGTATATGGGTATTTTCCCTCAACTATGCCCAGTGCCATCATGTCAAAACACTATCAATGTTTATCCTGACCTTTTCAAGACTCATTTACAGTTTTACAGGTCAAACAAACAAGTGAGCCGTGCCATGAGAAAACCAACATAGTGGGTGTGCGACCAGCATGGATCCAGACCAGCCTGCGCATCCGCGCAGTCTGGTCAGGCTCCATGCTGTTCGCTAACAGTGTCTTCAATTCCAATAGGCTTTAAAAGCGAACAGCATGGAGCCTGACCAGACTGCGCGGATGCGCAGGCTGGTCTGGATCCATGCTGGTCGCAAACCCACTATGTTGATTTTCTCATGGCACGGCTCAAGTGTTTGTGAAAACTTTTCTGAAGCTGTAGTCTGAATGGAGAACATACATTCCTGCATGCCTTGATGAAAATCATTTTGAAGCTAGACTTTAATTAACAATGCATAACATGTTTTCTGCTTTTAATAGAAAACTTTTCTGAAAAAAAAAAAAAAAAAAACAACAACAAAAAACACTAATTTTCCATCAAATGAAGTTTTAGACAAGGCCACAAAAAAGCTGAAATTTAGCATAGCTTGGCAAATGATTCTCTTTGAAGCATTTCTTATAATCTAGCAACACTTCTAGGTAATGGCAAATTAATGATTGCTAAACATTTGGATAATTATCATCATCATCTTTTATCATTATCTACTGTTTTCCTTACATACAAAACTTCCGAGATACACCAAGGTTTTTTTTTCAACCTTAATATTTTCCACAGATTTAAAATAAAAAAATTATCTTTCATCAAAATGTTGCCGTCCTATTAATCCAGTAGCAGCAATAAATTATATAAACAACTTAATGTCAAGCTGTAATTCTTTGTGAAACACCACCTTTTAACTTTTTTTTGCATTAATTTAATATAAATTTTACTAATTCCATAGTTCTTCTAAGATCTGACATCCCTAATTTATGAATAAGAGGAGTAGAAGTGAAAAAATATTCTGAAATAAAAGATAAATCAAACTAACTATAATATAAAGCTGGAGATAAAAGATATTTAAATCAAAATTGATGTAAATTGTCAACAAGAGCTGAAGCCCAATTATTCATCATTTTTGTTTTGCGGGGCATTTTGTAAAGGCAAGAGTGATACCACGGTTATCTTACATACAGCTTCTATGCACCGATAATAGACATTCCAGCCTACTCAAGTAGCTCTCCTGATTTGACAACTTATATATATCAAGATAATATCTAGTGAGTGTTTAACATTAAAATTACATTACTAAATACATTAGGAGCTGAATCAATGTATTTTGAATGGTGTGCACAACTTTACAAAGGATCTGACTGCCAACTGGAGGGAAGAAACAGCATTTATCTTTTGTACCCCTGTTGTGTAAATGTATATTTAGCATTCATGATGGATTTTTAGCTAAAACCATGGTAAATAAACTGGCAAAAGTTAGGCAACATTTTCCAGTTTTGCCACTGGTGTTTCTGTAATGTTAATCTCAGTCGAAAACATCGGCTGACAAAACTGCGCCCTCACATACAAGAAAACTTTGATTCCGAGTTGTTCACCTTAGCAAAAAAAAAAAATCATCAAAAATAAGACTTCTCTGAAAGTTATAAAAGTTTGTAGGACTATGACTCGATAGTTCACATATGTGTTCACATAAAATCACACATTTAGCCCTTTCCCACATCGATACGTTTATCATCGTATCTATCGATTACCAAACTGAAACGTATTGACCCGTGTCTATCGGTTACCCGATAGAAACACATAATACCGATTAACAGCCATTTGAACAGAATCGTTTTATCCCATGTCTCATAATCAATCGCTTTATTTTCGTTCTTTTCCTAAAGAAACAAATTCCGGATGTTTACTAACTCAAAATATGGGATTTCGTCATCATAATTTATGTACAAGATCATGTTGTTACTATTTAAATTTATCGGGTTCTTTGCAAAGAAAGACACCGAGGTTTTTTCCTACATGTGCACGACGCTACGTCATGGAAAATTACTGAGAAAACTGCTTGCAACTGGCCGGTTCGCGGGACTTTCCTCGTTCTAAAAATAACAACCATTTAACATCTAAGTATTTTTAAATGTGTTAGGTCATGAAGGTCACGTGTGATACATGCAGATTTCCCCTAAACAACAATTTGTGTATACGATGGCTTGGAATTTATGGCCTTACAAAACGGGAAGTGTTAATCAAAACAGAAGGACCGCGGCTTCCAAATATTTTATGACACCCCAAGAGTTAATTGCAGCGGAAGTCACCCGTGATGTACTGACGTTTGATCATCAAAATATTACGTAATATTATCTAAAAACATTTTAATTTTTAGCACAAGAATACTGTGTCGGTTACCAGTCTCGATCTCGGCGATCTTTTTGCACTTTCAGAATTTTTAGATCCGTTATTTTTGTACTGTTATTCAGTTTGATGGTTGTTTTTTTATATAAATACTTACCGATTCTGATTCGGAAGATATGTCTATTGTCACAAATTGACATACGGGCCTTATTTTATCTGTAGTGTAAATGCAGGTATTGCATCATCTTTTTGTAAATTTTTGAGTTATTGAGGTAAATGTCAGATTTCACGCATGAAATACCTCTAATGTTTTTCTGTATTTCATAACTTAAATTTCCATGTAAATTTCATTAAATTCTGTTCAGTAATAAGAAAGTTGATATTTTATAAACTTCAGTAATTTATGTTTTTATCCCCAAAACCACTATAATGGGCCTCAAATTGTCAATTTAAATTCGCGCCAAAGTAGTTAGATTCCCCGGCTATATCGTGAATCCCGTGAAAATGACAATAGTCATAGCTCACGGCTTAGCCGTGAATCCCATGAAATTTAGTATTTGGCGGGACATTATCCTTTAAATAGACTGGACTAGATATGCCTTGCGCACACCACCTTACGACATTATAGACGAATCTATGTCTGAATTATTTTCTTGCTAGAAATTTATGCTCGATCGAGGTAAGAAATTTATTTGTTAGATTTTTGTATGATTTTTGCATTACGATTTTTATTTGGTAAATTTTTGTTCATTCTACAGAATTCTGTAACATTTACTTTTCGGCATATGATTTTGGCCAGTTTCGGTATGTCAGGATGATTTATTAAATTTTTCAGACTTTTGTAAATTATTTAGAAAGAGGAATCTAAATGTTTCATTTATATAAGATGTAAAATTTGTACTGAAATTTGTAACATGATATTTATAAAGTACTTTGTTTCAAAAACTTATGTCAAACATTTTGTTAATTATGGAACGCCATTACTGCATTGTATTGTTATGTATAAATCTATATGGCAAGTCTAGCACCATGTATGTAATATATTATTGTAATTTGTAATTGTGTGCCAGTCTATAGCACATCTAATTAATGTCCGTTGTAGTGTATGGCATTAGATATTATATGGATGCCAACTATCATATAACGTTTGATTTACATTGAATTTTGTTAATTTGTAGTTGTAAATAATAGCTGCAGTTTATCATGTCCGTATCTATAATGTTTCATCATATACTTTTCATATCTTTTTCATACTTTAACTTTAGTCTTTTAAGTAAGTAATCTTTGTAATAATGGAAGTAATAAGTGACGTATTTTAATCATGTGACGTTTGAACTTAGTAGCACATATGTTTTGTATAAGTAGCACGTATTATTTATGGGAGCCTACGGAGGTATGGTGTACCCAAAGGAGCAGTTTTATGCCCTGACTTATTTGTTTTGCTATGGTGCTTACCATATGTTATATATTTTAGCTTCTTCCGCCAGACGATTTTTCCTGGTGATGTCATAACCCGGAAGTACAATGCCCGAGGTTCACTTGTCTTCACTCGCCTGGATGTGATATTCCCAGCGCAGAGCTTTCGTCCCATGGTTGTGCCGTAAACCGCAAAGACGATGATTTTTGTTATCCTCTGAAGTCAGCTCAGGGATGCAATCACCTACCACCATAGGGAGCCAACACGGAATCAACGTATTCACGGTTTAAAGGGACTGTATTCTGAATTTAAAAATCTGTTTTGTTTGTGCTACTTAAAGTTCACAATTACATTAAAGACCTGTGTCACGTCAGATTAGAATGGACTATAAGAACTTTTGTATCTAGAGATACTGAACTTTTTTCTTTTCATATCTATTCATTGTTAATAATCATCTTATGTAAATAAATTTGTAAATATTGTAAAGGGTGTTGATTTGTTTTGATGGTTACTGTCGCCGGTTCGGCCTTTCCTGTCACACTATTAACTATAAATCAAACTTCAAAACATCAAAATGAAATTGTATATGAATTTCAATGTGAAAGTAATCCAAAACAGAATTTTATGCCTAAAAATATAATTCCCTTACTTTAACACTTTATATCTTCGAAACTCAAAGAGAAACTACAATAAATTTTGTATCATCGGAAAGAGAATTTAAATTGCTATAAACTTTATATTGACAAAAATAATGTCAAACTTACAGAAAATATTAAAATAATGACATTTTTAACATAAGTATGTGTAATCACAAAATAATGCTAACACCTCTGTTCAGAGAAGACAGTCACGCCTATCAGTCATATACCGATTATTGATTATCACTTATCAGTGTTATGTAAAAGAGGTTACTTTGGCTTCTGTTCTGTGTGGTAAAGGGTTAAGAACGTTACATTAGAACGTTACATATTCTTAACTGACTAGTGTCTTACCTAGATTTAACAAGTGATGGAGTATTGCAATGGCAATACAGAAGTCCCCTACTGGTGGAAAACTTTCAATAGTGACCTTGACCTTTGACCGACAAGCATAGGTCAGATGTTCACACATTGTCTCATCATGGGGAACATTCTGTATAGCGCTAAAATAATCTAGCAATACATATAAAAGTAATGGAGCTGAAACAATTTTTACTTTACCAACAATAGTGACCTTGACCTTTGATCTACAAGCATAAGTCATTTATGTGCATAATCTACATATTGCCCTCTACTCACATATCAAGTTTTATGAACCTAGCTTGAATACTTTTTGAGTAATTGCAGGATCCAGATTTGCGGACAGACAGACCGACAGATGGATAAAAAGACAAATACACGAGAGCCGAGTCATGGTTGAAAGTCATTCAGTCAGGCAAGCTAACGTTTATGCAAAGGAATTCAGAGTATGCACACCAGCAAAAATAGTTTCAAGTCTGTCTGTAACTCAATTAGGGTTTGTAAGAAGCTACTTATTAAAGTAATCCTGACATGCATTACAATACAATATAATTCTATTTCAGCATCAAACAATAAAACCACATATCATTAAATTTATCATTGGATTTCAAACAGTAGATTCTACAAAAAAAATGCCTTTTTTATTTCGAGTTTGTGACAAGAAAAATTAGACATGACCTGCAGAGATAAATACAAGAAGCTGTCTAGGTGTTTGTCTAGAACTTATACAAGACTTACTGCATGGAACACTCATACAGGTTTTCAGATCTTGCATCTTTGTTTATCAGAGAGGAATAAACTCTGTATGTCTTGAGCAAAACTCATTCTTTTTTGGCGCAGGAAGGTGAAGCTATGTTAAGAGCAAAGCTCCCTCCTTTTGTTTCAACAATTTGAAAAGTTATGTCTACAGCAAAACTCATTCTTTTTTTCCCAATAAGGGTAAGCTATGTCTAAAGGAAAGCTCATTCATGGTTAAGCTATCTCTAGAGAAAAGCTCATTCTTTTTGTCCCCAAAATGGTAAGCTATGTCCAGAGCAAAGCTCATTCTTTTTGTCTCCAAAATGGTAAGCTATGTATAGTGCAAAGCTCATTCCTTTTGTCTCCAAAATGGTTAAGCTATGCCTAGTGCAAAGCTCATTCTTTTTGTCCCCAAAATGGTTAAGCTATGCCTAGTGCAAAGCTCATTCTTTTTGTCTCCAAAATGGTTAAGCTATGCCTAGTGCAAAGCTCATTCTTTTTGTCTCCAAAATGGTTAAGCTATGTCTAGTGCAAAGCTCATTCTTTTTGTCTCCAAAATGGTAAGCTATGCCTAGTGCAAAGCTCATTCGTTTTGTCTCCAAAATGGTAAGCTATGTCTAGTGCAAAGCTCATTCGTTTTGTCTCCAAAATGGTAAGCTATGTCTAGTGCAAAGCTCATTCGTTTTGTCTCCAAAATGGTAAGCTATGCCTAGTGCAAAGCTCAATCGTTTTGTCTCCAAAATGGTTAAGCTATGTCTAGTGCAAAGCTCATTCTTTTTGTCTCCAAAATGGTAAGCTATGTCTAGTGCAAAGCTCATTCTTTTTGTCTCAAAAATGGTAAGCTATGCCTAGTGCAAAGCTCATTCTTTTTGTCTCAAAAATGGTAAGCTATGCCTAGTGCAAAGCTCATTCTTTTTGTCTCCAAAATGGTTAAGCTATGTCTAGTGCAAAGCTCATTCTTTTCTTGTCTAAACAAGGATAACAAATGAGCTAACATATGTCAAAGAGCTTTCAAATGCAGTGAAGAAAGGAATGTAGCTATATCTGTATGTATAACTTCCTTTTCCTAAAAAGAATGGTATGGCCTTCCTGAGACTTGTCGAAGACATTAAGTCAAGAATATGCCCTTGTTGAAGACAAATGTCTAGAGCTACCTTTTGTTGAGAGAGTATGTCCAGAAATTGCTAAGACTGGATATCATGGAAAAAAACATGGTAAAGACCTTGTTCGGAATAGCAAGTATGGAACTTCTCTGGCTAATAAGCCTTAAATTTGTCCAAAATTTGCCTTGGCTGAGGACAGTATTTCTAGATCTTGCTCTAGATAAAAACAGAAAAACAGAGGTCAGGATGTCTAAACCTTGCTTTGACTGATCAGGTTATATCAAGAATTTTCACTTGCTAAGAGTACATCAAGAAGTTGCTCTGACCGAGGACAGTATATCTAGAACTTGCTCTGGATGATCAGGTTATGTCTATAATTTTCACTTGCTAAGAGTACATCATGAAGTTGCTCTGACTGAGGACAGTATGTCTAGAACTTGCTCTGGCTAATTGGTTTATGTCTATAATTTTCACTTGCTAAGAGTACATCATGAAGTTGCTCTGACTGAGGACAGTATGTCTAGAACTTGCTCTGGCTAATTGGTTTATGTCTATAATTTTCACTTGCTAAGAGTACATCATGAAGTTGCTCTGACTGAGGAAAGTATGTCTAGAACTTGCTCTGGCTAATTGGTTTATGTCTATAATTTTCACTTGCTAAGAGTACATCATGAAGTTGCTCTGACTGAGGACAGTATGTCTAGAATTTGCTCTGGCTGATCAGGTTATGTCTAGAATTTTCACTTGCTAACAGTACATCATGAAGTTGCTCCGGCTGAGGACAGTATGTCTTGAACTTGCTCTGGCTAATTGGTTTATGTCTATAATTTTCACTTGCTAAGAGTACATCATGAAGTTGCTCTGACTGAGGACAGTATGTCTAGAACTTGCTCTGGCTAATTGGTTTATGTCTATAATTTTCACTTGCTAAGAGTACATCATGAAGTTGCTCTGACTGAGGACAGTATGTCTAGAACTTGCTCTGGCTGATCAGGTTATGTCTAGAATTTTCTTCTGCTATGAGTACATCATGAAACTGCTCCGGCTGAGGAGTGTGTGCCTACAATGGGCGAAAGTACAGAACTTGCTCCATTAAGAAGCAAGTCTAAAACTTGCTCTTGTGTAGAAGAGTAAGTCTAGAATCTGCACTGATTGTGAGGACTGATCCTAGACTTTGCGAGAAGATTAGTTAATCTATAATATGTTCTGAATGTTGTGAAAAGTAAGTCTAAAACCTGTTTTTGGCTGAGGGGAATGGGATGAACAGAAGTGCTATTATATTCTATAGTTGAGACAGTCTGTCTATGATCTGACATAAACTCTGTGAAATCAGCAGAGTGATATTACATTTAGCAATATAAAGACAAAAATAAGATAACCTGGACATAAGTAATTAGTTTTATATTGAAATCCGCTACCTAAAACATTAAATTGAACAATTATGACTGAATAATGGCCATTAGGTAGTTCTAATGTGAAAATTATTGAAATGAAGTTTCACATTAAAGCATGCGCGAGATTTATGTCTGTTAAACTTATCAATCTCTAGAATAAGTAAATTATGCAAATGAGATATATGTTGCTTACATGCATCCGGCCCTAAAAATGTCAAATATCACTCATTTATAGCAATATCATTTTCTCCATATGCTAAATATACCTTTAAGGTTCATTTGACTAATGAATGCATTTTGTCTGCATAATACTTTTGTTTTCAAACTTTTGTTTTCAATTGGTTTTGAGCTTGACCTCGTTTTGGGCTGTAAATGCATGTCCACTTACAATTTCAAAAGTCTGTTTTGTTTTGTAAGATTTTGAAAAGTCTGTCTTTTGTAAGATTTCAAAATTTCAAAAATCTGTCTTTTGTAAGATTTCAAAATTTCAAAAATCTGTCTTTTGTAAGATTTCAAAATCACTCTGATACAATTTATGTTATATGTTGACTTTCCCGCTCGCCAACCTATGCATCTTTTTTCAGGCGCACACGAGCAGCTGGATAGAACTGCAGACCTGTTGCATGACAGTTGTTGAGGTGTCACCATGCAACTAATTCCAAGTAAACAAGCAAATTCAATGAATTGGTATCCCCCGCCGAAAGGGTTTATGGTGAGGAATGGCAAACAAATATACCCGGCAAAAAGTTAAGGATGTTACTAAGAAGCAAACAATTTCATTAGTCAAAATAATTTTAACAAAAAATGAATGCTTTTTTTGGGGTGGTGGTGGGGGCAGCAGGAGTGACCGAGTGAGGGTACAAAAACTCACACGTTGATTATAAATATCGATGAAAGAAAAAAACAAGGAGCTGCGTTCAATAAACGCTTGATGCCCCCGGTGGCATCCTTGTCGATACAAAGCAACCTAAGTCCAAAACGAGGTCAAGGTCAAACTGAGGTCAGGTGATGTTTGAAGATGAGGAATGGTCACAGGTTACATCTGTATTAGTATCAATTCATTCTTGTAAGCGGTATTAATGCTAGACGAAACGGTCCCATTTGGTTAACCATGAGATGGCCCATATAAAGCAACCTAAGTCCAAAATGAGGTCAAGGTCAAGGTCAAACTGAGGTCAGGTGATGTTTAAGATGAGGAATGGTCACAGGTTACATCTGTATTAGTATCAATTCATTCTTGTAAGCGGTATTGATGCTAGACGAAACGGTCCCATTTGGTTAACCAAGAGATGGCCCATATAAAGCAACCTAAGTCCAAAATGAGGTCAAGGTCAAGGTCAAACTGAGGTCAGATGAAGTTTGAAGATGAGGAATGGTCACAGGTTACATCTGTATTAGTATCAATTCATTCTTGTAAGCGGTATTGATGCTGGACAAAACGGTCCTATTTGGTTAACCAAGAGATGGCCCATATAAAGCAACCTAAGTCCAAAATGAGGTCAAGGTCAAGGTCAAACTGAGGTCAGGTGATGTCTGAAGATGAGGAATGGCCACAGGTTACATCTGCATTAGTATCAAGTCATTCTAGCAAGGGGTATTGATGCTAAACGAAACTGTCCCATTTGGTTAACCAAGAGATGGCCCATATAAAGCAACCCAAGTCCAAAATGAGGTCAAGGTCAAGGTCAAACTGAGGTCAAGTGATGTTTGAAGATGAGGAATGGTCACAGGTTACATCTGTATTAGTATCAATTCATTCTTGTAAGAGGTATTGATGCTAGACGAAACGGTCCCATTTGGTTAACCAAGAGATGGCCCATATAAAGCAACCTAAGTCCAAAATGAGGTCAAGGTCAAGGTCAAACTGAGGTCAGGTGATGTCTGAAGATGAGGAATGGTCACAGGTTACATCTGCATTAGTATCAAGTCATTCTAGCAAGGGGTATTGATGCTAAACGAAACGGTCCCATTTGGTTAACCTCGTACGGACGGACGAACGGACAGGACGATCACTATATGCCTCCCGCATCAGTAGATGCCGGGGGCATAAAAATTTTGAGGGGGGATGCATGATCGGGGTGGTGGGCATAGTGGAGAGTGAGGTGGGGAAAAGGTACAACTTTGCATGTTAATAAAATATTCATGGAAAGTTTGAAAAAATAAAAAAATAAAAAGGAATAACTATTTTTTTTTCTCTGATAGTTACTGAGAAATGGCTGCAGACGGACATTTTTGGGCATTTTCCATTAAATCAAGGGCAATAACTCTAAGGCAAATTGACCAATCCAAAGAAAAACTTGACGGGCATCATCGCAGTTTGTTGGTTCATCTTTATTTCAAACTTCATAAAATTCTACCTGCTAGTTACTGAGAAATGGCTGCAGACGGACATTTTTTGGCATTTTTCAGTAAATAAAAGGCAATAACTCTAAGGGAAATTGACCAATCCCAAAAAAAACTTGACAGGCATCATCGCAGTATGTTGGTTCATGTTTATTTCAAGTTTCATGAAATTCTACCTGCTAGTTACTGAGAAATGACTGCGGACGGATATTTTTGGGCATTTTTGAGTAAATAAAGGGCAATAATTCTTAGGGAAATTGACCAATCCCAAAAAAAACTTGACGGGCATCATTGCAGTATGTTGGTTCATGTTTATTTCAAGTTTCATGGAATTCTACCCGCTAGTTACTGAGAAATGGCTGCGAAAGGACAGACGTACTGACGGACGGACAACGCCATTTCAATACCCACCTCCCGATTTCATCGGCGAGGGATAACAAGATATAGTTTGTAGTACAAGAAATGAACGCATTGACATGCTATGTGTGTAACTTCACTCACTGTTCTGCTTGTGAGGGGAATTCATTTTTAAAATGTGCTGTACAATATATTTTCCCTTCCGTACATAATAGTATATGGTGAAAAGTGACACAATAAACATATTATACATAATCCCCTACATGGTAACAGTACAAGGCTAAGCCAGGCACAATGTACAGTACAATTAAGCATCCCCTACATTGCCATAGAATAAGGCAAAATGTGGCACCATATTTTTCAACTAAAAAGATGGGTATCAAATTCAAATCACTCTTACCATTTGGTTTCAAAAAAGGAGTAAACATTGACAAGAGGCTCAAATGAGCCTAACTCACTCACCTGAGGAGGACCCAGACCTTTAGACCTTGCTTCTGACCAAGTTCGATGAACATCAAAATAAGAATTACACACAAAAATCTTCAAAGTTTTTTTGTTCTATTTTTTGTTGTGATGGCCCAAAAATGCACAGCCAATTGAATAAATTTGACAGGTACAAATAAAATTTAGTCCATGGAATGGTTCAGAAGAAGCTGTTTAATGTAGTTTTATTTTCAGCTCTGTTAGCACATACAAGGGGCCAAGTGGAACCAACTGAAACTGAATGAAAACACTTTAGAGGTCTATGCAAGGATACTACAGTCCAACTTTGAAGACAATCCATGATACAGTTTATGAGAAGAAAGTGTTTACATCTTTCTTGTTTTTTAGCTCTGGCTGCCCCTAAAAAGGGGTCAATGGAACCATTTGAACACATCTGAGTGTGGGTCATACAATTCTGCTACAGACAATGTTTGATAAAGATCCATGCAGCTGTTCATGAGAAGTTTTTTAAAGGTTGCCCTACTTCTGGCCTAGTTGGCCCCTAAAATGGACCAAGCAAAACTGTTCAAACCAATTTGAGACTGGACCATTCAATGTTGATACAGACCATGTTTGGAGGAGATCCATCCAGGGATTCATGAGAAGCTGGTTATTCTATTTTTAGCTCCAAAAGGGAGCAACCGGAACCATTTAAACAAGAGAGAACCACACAAGAATGCTACAGACTAAGTTAGGTGAGGATCTATTAATGGTTCATGAAAAGAAGTCTCTTAAGGGTTTACAGGTTTTTAATTCTTTAAGCCCATAACAGAGGCAAATGCTTTTCATTTGAACAAACTTGGGAGAGATCAATACAAGGATGCTACAGACTAATTTTGATGAAGATCCATCAAAATGGTTTTCTAGAAGAAGTTGTTAAAAATAAATGTTCTTCCATTTTAGCTCTTGTTGTCCTTAAAAAGGAGCTAAACGGAATCATTTGTATAAACTCGATAGTGATACATGCCAAGATGCTACAAACCAAGTTTGGTGTAATTCCAACAAGTACTTTCTGAAAAGAAGATGCTTCAGTAAAGATGTTGGTGCAGGGTGAGAGAGGCATTTACTTATACTAAAAGCTCACTCTAAACAAAGTTAAGGTGAGTTAAAAGTTCAAAATTTTCGTCCAGTTTGTATCAGTTGAACAGTAAAACTAATACTGAATATTTATACCGTTAATTCTGGTATCATTTTATTTATATCTGCATAGCTCCTTGGTCTGTTCAGTGGATAAGTTAACTTATTATTCCGTCTTGTCTTGAAGTAGCTTTTTTTTTTTTCATTGATCTGCAAATAAACCATGTAAGGAACAAGGAATCGGTAACACCGAATGATGCTCCCTGATGCATGTGCTTGTCCCAATATGGGGAATAATGTATTAGAAACCAAAAAAAAATAAAAAATGGAGATATCAAAAAGAAGAAAATTGAATAAAGTGAGATAATTTCATAAACTAGGTAAGGTGAGTTATGTTTTTTTGACAATGCACTTCCCGTTAATGGCCTCTATCATTTTGTGAAGTTTCAATTTCAAGTAATGCTCCGGACAAGCCTTATTTTGTATAATAAAGGGAGATAATTCAAAAACTAGGTAAAGTAGAGTTATGGTTCTTTGACACTACACTTTGTCTCAATGACCTCTATAATTCTAAAATTATGTTAAGTTTCAATCATCAAATGCCATTAATACTTTTCAAGTTATACTCCAGACAAAAGTCTGACGGACGGACAGACGGAGGGACAAAGCGGCAACTATATGCTCGCCCTTCGGGGCGCATAAAAAATCATGATAAGAATTGAAATAGATACTCAAAAAGTATAAACTGGGATATAGAGAATCCATCATTGGTCTTCGGTTAAGATCAGAAAATCCCAACCCGAGGGCGCACCGCTCAAGTCTTAAACGAGGCTGAGCCGAGTTTAAGACTTGAGCGATTCGCCCGAGGGTTGGGATTTCCGATCTTCACCGAACACCAATTATGGATTCTATTTCTCACTTACCACAACAGAAACAACAAGAGGGCCATGATGGCCCTATATCGCTCACCTGTTATCATTGCACTTGAGGACAAGAAGGTCCTCAGAAAAAATATCTAAGTCCAAAGGACAGGAACAACAAAGGGAAGAAATTTAACCAAAAAGAAAAAAAAAATGCTTACAAGGTACAGATATGTCAAAATACACCTAAAAATTGGAGGTACCATCCATGTTATCCCACAGAAAAGTGGTCTCGGTTTTTCCCTACGGCCAATAATAAAAAAGTTACCAAAAATAAGCTATTTATAGTAACGTAAAAGGGAAGTAATCAAAAAAACAAATTATTGTAAGTGAACAAAATAAGGGTCTGCCAAATAAATCTGTTGACATAAATGAAATTTCAGATCAGTATCTTCATTAGTTACGGAGAAATACCCATTTTAATTTGAAATAAAGGGAGGTAATTTGACATAAAATCAGTCCATAGTTATCTACCCTGATTGGCTCAGTCCAACTTATGAAAATAATGAAATTTCAAATAAGTCCTATAAGTACTTACTGATATAAATCCATTTTGATTACAATCAGGGGAGGTAATCAGATATAAAATAACTCTATGATCGGATCTGATTTGTCATGGAATTCAAGATCTATTGTTGTTGAAGATGTTTTGGAAGTTTGTATCAAATAAAACCATAAATGAAGTAAATATATGGCTGCAAAAGCCAAAATAGCCAATTTTGGACCTTTCAGGGGCCATAACTCTGGAACCCATTAAGGGATCTGGCCGGTTTAAAAAAGGAACCGAGATCTTATGGTGACACAAGTCTTATGCAAGTTTGATTAAATTCAAATCATAAATGAAGCTGCTATTGTGCAGACAAGGTCAAAATAGCTAATTCTGGCCCTTTCAGGGGCCATAACTCTGGAACCCATAATGGAATCTGGCCGGTTTAAAAAAGGAACCAAGATCTTATGGTGATACAAGTTGTATGCAACTTTGGTAAAACTCAAATCATAAATAAAGCTGCTATTGTGCAGACAAGGTCAAAATAGCTAATTTTGGCCCTTTCAGGGGCCATAACTCTGGAACCCATAATGGAATCTGGCCGGTTCAAGAAAGGAACCCAGATCTTATTGTGATACAAGTTGTGTGCAAGTTTGGTAAAATTCAAATCATAAATAAAGCTGCTATTATGCAGACAAGGTCAAAATAGCTAGATTTGGCCCTTTCAGGGGCCATAACTCTGGAACCCATAATGGGATCTGGCCGGTTCAAGAAAGGAACCGAGATCTTATGGTGATACAAGTTGTGTGCAAGTCTGGTTAAAACAAAATCATAAATGAAACCACTATCGTGCAGACAAGAAACTGTTGACGGACGGACGGGCGGACTGACGGACGCACAGACGACGGACGAAGCGTGATCACAAAAGCTCACCTTGTCACTATGTGACAGGTGAGCTAATAAAAACAAGCATAAAAATATGAAACTACTTAAAACGCGGGAAATTGGCGTCCGTAAGCAGAAGTGACGTCGTAACATTTCAGTGACGCACAATAACAAAGCTCCGCTTTAGTTTTATCGTGTTTAGCGTAACGGTACGTTCTTATCATAAAGTAATGAATTTTGAATCGAGAAATACACTATAAGGAACGGAGAGAAAAGATAAAGGTACCTGATTTTTAATTATTTTACATAAATAATATGTATATTCAGTGCATGAAGTAGTCCGTCACAGGAGTGTGGGATAACCCATGTGAGATAAGATTTTCCAGCACTTCTATAAAATAGAGATTTTTCTGTCCGATAAGTGAGAAATGCTTATGAATTACATCTATATAAGAGTATCTGGTTATGTAGTGACCAACCACAACCTAGAGTCCAAATTGCTTCAGTAAAAGTAATCTAGATGCATGTCATATTGTTGACAGAATCTGGACGCCAAACTCCTGGATATGAATGTTCCAGGCAGGTAAGTATAGCAAGCAGGTTTGAAGGCAGGCAAGTAGACAAAAATGTGGAAATGTAGGCAAAGGCAGGAAAGAAGCTTGTAGGCAGGCAAGGAGGCAAAAAGATAGGTACGTAGGCAGGCAAGTAGACAAAAATGTGGAAATGTAGGCAAAGGCAGGAAAGAAGTTGTAGGTAGGCAAGGAGGCAAAAAGATAGGTACGTAGGCAGGCAAGTAGACAAAAATGTGGAAATGTAGGCAAAGGCAGGAAAGAAGCTTGTAGGCAGGCAAGGAGGCAAAAAGATAGGTACGTAGGCAGGCAAGTAGACAAAAATGTGGAAATGTAGGCAAAGGCAGGAAAGAAGCTTGTAGGCAGGCAAGGAGGCAAAAAGATAGGTACGTAGGCAGGCAAGTAGACAAAAATGTGGAAATGTAGGCAAAGGCAGGAAAGAAGCTTGTAGGCAGGCAAGGAGGCAAAAAGATAGGTACGTAGGCAGGCAAGCAGACAAAAATGTGGAAATGTAGGCAAAGGCAGGAAAGAAGCTTGTAGGCAGGCAAGGAGGCAAAAAGATAGGCACGTAGGCAGGCAAGCACGCAAAAATGTAGACATGTAGGCAAGAAAACTGCCAGGCAGACAAACAAGCAAGTAGATATGTAGGCAGGAAGGTAAACAGGCAAGCAGCCAGTAGGCAGACATTTTGGTAAAGGTAAGTAGGCAAGCGGGCAAAGGAATGGATCAAGGTAATTTCAAAATATCTCCCAAAACCTAGTCTGTTGCAGGCATAAATACATTTTGACTGAATTCTAAGCACAATTATCTGAAACCAAACTAACAAGCTACTGTCACTTTTCTTCAAGACTTTTATAACAAACAGATAATTATGATTTATCATGTCTGAAAATGTCATAAAAATTTACAATTCCAAACAGGAACATTGCTCATTTATCCTTCTTTGCATTTTAAAAAGACAATTGAACAAACATTAATGGACATTAACGCCTATTCTAAGATGTTTTTCCATTTAGTATAAAACATAAATCTTCAACTAATCATAATAAATGTCAACAAAATACCACTTTGAAATTTATGGTCCTGCGGCTTTAGAGATGAATTATTATGACAGAGGAAAAGGCTTTTTCCTGTCTTCAAGATGTTAAACAGTTCTGCCAAGGACTCCATTCATATTCTGTAAAACAAATCCCATTTTTAATTAAAAATTATAATAATGCCGACATAATTAAAATACACTGCCATTAATTTTATAGTTAATTTCAGCAATAGATATAGAATTTCTTGTACAAATGTGTTACCATTTGAATGGATGGGACAGGATGAGGAAATATTTTTAATAAAAAAATTATTTGATGCAAATTTATTTCAGCTTTGATTGTAAAGAAAGTATAAGGCTTATTCAAATCATTTGTTACTCAGTTTTCCTGTAAAAGATAGAAACAGTGCCCTATAAGGATGTGTTGTGGAAGACCTTAGCTGGGTTTGAACTAGAAAATACTATCGTGAGTAGCCAACAACTTCTTGTGACCTTGATGAAACATTCAGACTCTTCCTTTTATCAACATAGTGTGGCTTTAAAACACAACTTTTAAAGATAATAATTCTTGATTAAAGGGACTGACCTCCAGATCGTACAACAATAAAATTAAAAAGAAAATTTTAGGGTATAAAGAAATTATTGCTTACATTTCTTAAGAAGGCTTTGAAACTTAGTACCACAGATTGCATATTATGAAAACACATGAAAATCAGTTGTTTTACTAACTTTTCCATCCAAAATAATTATAAAAGCATATATTACAGGGTATCAACAGTAAACTGCGTTAAATATAAAGCTTTATATAAATGATCAGTAAGAGTGAATTTCACCATGGTAGGAAAATCTTTATTGCAAAAGCAACCCGGATTCAATTCCCAACTCGGACACATTTTTTACTTGATTTAGCATTTCTGAAGATGGTTTTTAGAAACAACAAAAACTCATTTTCTAAGGTTCAAAATATGACAAAACTTTGATTTTAAAGATCCAAAATCTTGAGTCCAGCTAGTCTCTTTAATGGTTTGAAAAGTTTTTTAACAGTATGATCTTACGATAAACTCATACGAGCTACCTTTTATAGCAGTTTTACTTTAAAATGCATTTTTCTGACATTCTGTTCTAAATATATCAAGGAATGACTCAGTTAAGAATTGTTCTGAATCCCAGAAATTTTACAAAAACTGGTCTCTAACTTCCTAAAAATATGAAATGTTGTCAGTAGCACAATACATCATTATATTTTGTTTGAAGAAAACAATTTGCGGACTCTTTGAAAGACATACAAATATCATCTAGGCTGCCAGTTCCCCAACGACTCCTGCGTTTCTAATCATCGAGATAACGAGCCTAGCAAGGAGCGTAAACAGTCTGACTGTGTGAACCGTGCTTCACTGAATATAGATGCGATATGATACTTTATACGATATGACATATTGAGTCGTTGAAGTATCATTTGTGAAATTAAATTTTTACCCTCATAAAATATCACTCAATCAATCACCAACTGTCCTGCATAATATGAAATAGCTTATGCTGTGCTCTTTACAGAAAAAGTCCCAAGACTTGAATCGTCACAATAGGGAAGACTGATGTGTGAACGATTTAAATTAGTTTAGAATAGCCAAGATTTTCATCCTTTTCTTACAGCCAGAGACCCTGCCGATTCAATATTCAGCAATAAATGAATGACAGATCGACGGCGCATGGGGTTGATGGGGTAAAGCTCTGTAGCCGTTTCCATGCCTAAATCTAAAATATCAGCAAGTGAAAAATGATCAAAAAACGTTTCGACAACGTGATAAATAGCACCCATCTGGACAAAGGATTCCCGACTTGCAACTTTGATGAAAGCTTTGATGAAAAATTATGAAATTATAGACAAAGATGTATGACATTTTCACTACGCAAAAGCCTCAAGTTGTTTTTTGTGCCGTATGAAAAAATTTTGAACGAAAAATAATGAAGGCAGTGGAGAAAGATAAATAAGTTATGCTGTCAAATAGCTGCTGCTTAACTCATTATGAGGATATCTTGACGCGCCAAAACATCAGGGGAAATAACTCTGCCGATCTGGAAAGCTATGCCTTTGTGGCGGAACATTTTTCTACGATATATCAGCATGATAAGACTGTAAGAACACTGTGCTATGTTATCATGGATGATAAGCATGATAAAAGATAGTAATAAATATTAAAAGTTCAGATGTCGTTAGTTGTTTTTACACATAAACATATCAGTTATACTTGTTTTTTTCTCTCTCTCTAATCTGTTTAACTTTTGTAAGATGTCATTTAATGACAGTATCATGTGTTTTCATCAGCTTGTTATACAACGTCTGCTCAGTCTGATGGTCACAGGAAATGCTAAAACAATTTACATCATTCTTTTCTCTTTCTACCGCAAATATCTATATCTCGTAAAGGTTGGACAAAAATTACCTCTAGTCTGTCTGAGAAGAGGTTTCTTCTTGCTTATCCTTTACCCTGCTAAATTTCTATAATGAACTAGTCCATCTTTCAATTTGGACAGTACCATTAACTGTTAAAAGGGGTGTTTACCAAAAAAATACTGACTGAATGGCAGACAGTGCAGATCATGATCTACACTGGTTGCAAAGGCAGAATCAGTTGGTCCAGCATGATAAGAGATAATTATATTCTAACTGATGGGAGATTCATGTATGTGGATTATTTCATAAACTGCATGATGCTTTATTTTTGTGCTTTGATCAACTCTCTGGTCTAAGTACATTCAAGATCCAGACAAATGAAAGAAGGATGAATGAACTGAGAAGCACAGTCTTTGTAAGGATTTTCTCTGAACTTCCTGTCACCAGCCTAGGTTTATATGTCACGAGCCTAGGTTTATATGTCACCAGCCTACGTTTATATGTCACAAGCCTAGGTTTATATGTCACCAGCCTAGGTTTATATGTCATGAGCCTAGGTTTATATAGTATAGGCACATGTTTGTATATCAGAAATTCATCAGATTGCATTGGGATTTCAAACCCTACAATATACATATTGCACTGTAAAAGGAGAAATAAAGCTTTCAAAACTCTGCAGTATATAATTTATATTGCAGTGTAAATTGAAACATAATTAAAAACCATAGAATATATACACTTGAGTTGAAAAGGTGACATCTCTACATTACACATATTGCTAAGTAAAAGGGGACATAAATATGTCCAAACCCTACAATATACATACTGTGTATAAAGGGAAATAAATCTTAATCTTAACAATGCCCAACAAAAGTGTACTTCCAGATGCAACATTAGAATCCTTCCTGTTGCCACATCAGCCAGTAAATAACAGTTATTCATGGAACTATTTAATGGAACTGCCGTATCATAAAAGAAAACAAATTCGCTAAAAATAGAAAAGGATCTTTTATTTTATCTGCAATATGAAAAATATTAGAAAGATGCTTCAGCACGTGTTGCAAAACATAAAGGCGACATTTTGTCCCGCAACATTAAAACAAAACATTAAGGATTCGGCTTTGGGATTATTTTATCCGGATACCATCATAACCTATAGGAAGTACAAATATCTGCAAAACTTAGGTGTGCAATCTTTCTGATCTTGTAAAGCAAAAAATGATGTGACTATTTACACTTGTAATAGTTTTTTGAAACTATTTTACAAATTATCTAACATTAACTTTATATCGTACAACTTCCCATCAACATTATTGCGCTAATGAAAAAAACTGATCGAAACAAACAACAACCTTCAAAAACTGGCAGATTCATAAAAGTTTTGATAATTTTTCTGTGGTTTGTCAAAGTTCCAAATGGCCACACATAAAGACTGATATATCAATACTTTTACCTATCAACTAGTATTCAATAAACAGGAACGTGAAATGGGAAAACCTTTCTTCCAATCACTACGGAAAGGCAGTGCGATTAACAGCAAAGGAAAAAAGTGTTGATCGCCGTTCTACCACACAAACATTCTGAAAATTCCTAGGTCGGGTGTTAACAAAAATATATACTGAAAAGTTAACATTACTTTTTCTACGCCTTCTTGAACTTTTAACATTTCAAACAAGGACCAGTTTGTGTAGGTAATAGTTCATATATTAAAATAATTAAGAGATTAAGTTTAGGCAAGAAGACTTGAACATTTTATATCCTACACTTTAACTCGACTATATGTTGTTGGTTACCAAAAACAAAACTTCCAAAGTTTATACCCTTCACACATATAAGTGAACCTCCATCACAGAAACTTAATTTTCACGATTTGGACATGGCTTAAATTTACCATCACCTTCACCATTAAAACCAAGAATTAAGATCATGCAAACTTCGAGTCAAAGAAGCAAATCACAGAAAGCCGTAACCATGACAAAAAATTTAGTCTTTACCAACTAAAGGGCAATAACTCCTGAGCTAATTGTTGGGCTCTAACAAGACTGTGTCACTAACTTAATAACGTACAGCAGATAAAATGTGTATCGGAAATACTCATTTAAAATTCAGAAATAACCAGTGACAATTTGTAATGTGAATGCAATAATTCTCCTTTTTGTTCTTTTCCCTTTCGTATGAAGTGAAAAAGCATAAGACAAAAAGGCAAATTCATGGTATGTACCAGTTATTGCTGATAATTATATATAAAGCTGTCATCTTTTTCAATATAGGTGTCCCCGAAGCGAGAGTCAGCGAAAGGTAATACAGCTCAAGAACCTTTTAAATTTCAGAGCGATGTTACACAAGTATGACCAGAATCAGAAATGCAGAATCTGATTGGCTTGTTTGTATTTAAGCTTATTTTGTTTGTCATCATTGGCAACCCATATGGTCGACACCTGGAAACAGTTTGTAATTTTTAGTGGGAGGACAATGCAAAATGAAGAAGATGCTCCAACTCTGGAAGCTCCCCTGGTTCTTCAGCATGCCAGGTGCAAAGCACTCATACACAGGACTCATATCCAAATGTTAGTAATTTTAGTTTGTGAAGCATGGGCTGTTTCAAGCATGATCTTAACCCTTATCATGCTGGATACGATTGATTCTGCCTTTGCGACCAGTGTAGATCATGATCAGCCTGCACATCCATGCAGTCTGATCATAATCTTCACTGTTCGCCATTCAGTCAGTATATTTTGGTGATCACCCCTCTTAACAGTTAATGGTATTGTCCAAATTGATAGATGGACAAGTTCATTATAAAATTTAGCAGGGCAAGGGTTAAAACTGATCAATCTGTATCTAGTCTCGAGTTCAGTTTCTGGTCTCCTCCAAAATTTGAATGAATTGTGTATCTCTCTGTCTCATTGGTGCACATGTCAATATAAAATGATTAATAAAATGGATGAAGGTGTTCTATTTAAACTGACATGGTTAACTATCTGATGTGTTTCAATAATAAATCCATTCAGCCCCTGACCCCTATTTCACACCTCCCAGTCTACAGACAGTCTAGACACTTGTCATTCTGCATAGCAGTGTGATGGAGTGACAATGACATTTCAATGAACAGTTTATTTTGATTAACTTTAAATTTTAAAAACAAAATTATCAAAATTGATTTCATCTGTCATTGTTAAATATTTTGCAGAAAAATCCTGTTTCCCTTGAGAAAACACATTGTTCCCATTCCGTAAATGCTTGACGTTGTAAAATACGACAGATTTTCCCCCCTTTAAGGTGACAAAGCTGACCTTTATGACAAAGTGGTAAAAGATTCTCATGAGAAGAAAAGCATAATCCATCTAGCTTATGGAAGGTTGGTGGTTCTATCATAGTGTTCCAGGAATACTGTGTATAGAATGTCTGGGATCATATGTAACTCTTAATACTGGGACTGATCTGTGCTGATGTGACTTAACCTCAACACTCACCCCTCCCCTCCTACCACCATCCCAAGAAAAAGCCAGCTATGATAATTGAGCCGTGCCATGGGAAAACCAACATAGTGGGTGTGCGACCAGCATGGATCCAGACCAGCCTGCGCATCCGCGCAGTCTGGTCAGGCTCCATGCTGTTCGCTTTTAAAGCCTATTGGAATTAGAGAAACTGTTAGCGAACAGCATGGATCTTGACCAGACTGCGCGGATGCGCAGGCTGGTCTTGATCCATGCTGGTCGCACACCCACTATGTTGGTTTTCCCATGGCATGGCACATATATCTTTCCCTCATAAATCAACTTTATACTCTGTTTTTGGTTAAGCACCATTTATCGACCGTATTTTAGCTATGTAATGTCTGGCAATTAACCTAACCAGTGTTCCTAGATTCTACACCAGTACTATCCTGTTCTCCGTAATTAGCTGCCAACTTCTCCACATGATTCAAAGGTAGACGATAGGTTGAGAATGACATGTCTTTAATCAAAACATCACCAAGAAACATAATTATGCCTTGCCTGGGGATCGAACACACAACCCCATCATCTGTAGATCTGCACTCTCCCAACTGAGCTAAGCGGGCTGGCTCTCGAAAACCTTAGGTGGAGGCTGGATTATTTTAGACCTCTGGAATGTATCCTTGATGTCTTGTATTCTGTAACAGAGGAAATGAAGACCTTATAATGACGCTGCAGGCGTAGTTTGATGTAGCTCCCTCAAGTGATTAATGGTGAGATTTTTTTTCTATTTTAGCTCTAGCAGCCCCTCAAAGGAGCATACCTGTCAAGTCTCACGCATTGAGCGTGAGAATCACGCATTCAGGACAGGAATCAAACTCTCACGCCCTGTTTTCAATTTCTCACGCAAGTGCGCAAATTCAGATAAAAAATATCTAATTTTCAACTCGATCAGCACTCTTTAAGTTCCCACTAATAACAAGAAAAAATACTGTGACATCACCCGCTCCATCTGTCTTTGCCTGGAGTGAATTACGCAAGATTGCAGTGTCAATGGTCTGCATGCTGATGCAGCATCACCATATATGTCTAAAAATAGCAATATCAGCTCCAAACATTGCTACTTTTATACATTTAGCGAATCCCAGCCCGTGTTTACACATTTCGGTCATAAACACTGCAGCTGGCTGGATCTACAGACAGGTCTTGGTAAGCTTTTAAAAACGTTTTAAAGCCTTTTGAAATGTTCATGCTAAACCTGGTCATAAGAAAAATTTAAATTGTCTTTTAGTTGTAGATTTTAATATTTAGTATATGGCGAAATGCAATGCGAGCGGATTTTTAACTTATAAGTGTGTCAGATAGGAAAGGTCACTATACGTGACATAATGTATTTTCAGGTCTGTGCGCAGAGAAATTATCTTTAGTAATGGAAAAAAAATCGGCATGCGAAAGTCTGCTTAAAATTATTAATAAAAGCGGCCAAAGAAACTGTCTGGAGCAGCTGCGTACAGCACAAAGTTTGATAGTAGTTGGACTTGTGAATACCAAGTAAAAGCGGGGTCAAAACAGACAACATTTTTCTGTAGTGTATGTGCTAGGGAATTCAGCTGTGCTCATCAAGGCGAGGCCTAAGTAAAACGACACGAGTCTTCTGCTACCCATAAAGAAAAAGTGTCATCTATGCGCACGCAGCCAACTCTGAACTTTATTCCTATATCTAACCCACTAACATACAGCACATCAAGAGCAGAAGTTTTAATGACAAATTTCATTGTTGAGAACAACCTTCCCCTTGCAGTTGCAGATAAATGCGGTCTGTTTTTCAAGAAGATGTTTCCAGATTCGGAAATCACCAGAAATTATCAGTGTGCTAAAACAAAAACATTTTGCATTTTGAATGGCGCTTTAGCTCCGTCTTTCCACGCAGAACTTGTTGCACATATGAAATCTTCACCGTATGCACTGGCCACTGATGGCAGCAATGATTCAGATGTTACAACAAGAGGGCCATGATGGCCCTGTATTGCTCACCTGAGTACCATTGCTCAAAATGATATGATCAAATTTTGACATAGAGCACAAAGGCATACATATCATCAGGATAAACATTTTCTTGTAACAGTCCCTTTTGACCTAGTCAGGGCCAATTCCCATACCAAGTTTGAGGGTCCTAGGCTCAAATGCTGCATTTTTGTACTAACATGACTATTCCTTACCCTAGAAGACTTAAATAACATTTAAAACCAATCGCATTAGATGCTGATGAGATATATTCGCTTACATAAAATAAAGGGAGGTAATTTGTCATAAATTCAGTCAAAAGTTATCTCCGAGTCCATCTGATGGCACAAAATGACATTTCAAATCAGTATCTTCATTGGTTACTAAGATACACCCATTTTAATTTGAAACAAAGGGAGGTAATTTGACATAAAATCAGTCCATAGCTATCTACCCTGAATGCCCAAGTCCAACTAAAGACAATAATGAAATTCAAACGAGTTCTATAAATATTTACCGAGATAAATCCATTTTTATTAAAATCAGGGGAGGTAATCATGCATTGGTATATGCATGTAGAAGATACAGAGTACAAGCCTATACAACAATATACTAGTAAAGTATTCATATCGATAAATGTTCAATCAAGAGTTATCTAATACAGTGCATTAGCGGTGCTGCGAATCACAATTTAACGAAATACCGGTATACTACGAAAAGGTGTTGTGGTCCTGGCTGCTTTCCTTCTTATTTCTATGTTACAAAGTCGCGGTTTTACGAAAATGCAATTTTACGAAAAATGCGTTCCTACGAATGTATTTTTATGCCCTTAAAGCCTGTTTTCAACTTGTTTTAGTTGCGATTTTACGAATACATGTATCGTCTAAGTTTTCACACCTTCCATAATGGCGTGAAAAATGCTTTACAGTGGAAAGTGTCACGATCAATTAGCTTGGCGTAAACTGTAATTAAAGTGTGAAAACTTTGTAACTAAATTCGAAACACATACCCTGTGTTAGTGGTTATGTTTTTCTTCTTTAACTATCAGATCGGATGGCATATCTGTCACACTTGTTTCGATATCTATACGTCTAAAACAACCACTAGATAAAACAGATAAAATATTTAAGTCCTGATCGTCTGTAAATTGTCGTTTTATTATTCCAAACAATTCAGTGAAGGGTAGCTGAATCAGTATATGAAATTGCTATTTTTGTTCTCGTGCAACAATGTACCCTGTATATGTTTTATGTACAGTGAATAAAATGTGAAGAAAAACAAAACAACCCATTTTACATTTCAGATTCAAATAAGATTTGTAGTAGACCCAGATGTACATATAAAATTTGTATACATGTACATATACTCCGATACGAAAATACCATGTTTAAATATCACCGGTTACAACGATCAGCTATCAAGGTTCTGTGTAGCGAAATCTCATATGCTGCGCTCGAACGAAAATGCGATATTACGAAAAAAAACGACCGGTCCCTTGGCTTTTCGTAGGATCGCGATTGTACTGTATGACTATTTCTTACCATTGAAGACATAAATAACGTTTCAAACCAATCTGATTAGAAGCTGCTAAGGTGTATTCATTTAGATAAAAAAAAAAATGAGGTAGTTTGTCATAAATTCAGTCAATATGTATCTTCACTGATTGTCCAAGTCCATCTGCTGACATAAATGAAATTTCAGATCAGTATCTTCATAAGTTACGGAGATATACCCATTTTGATTTGAAATAAAGGGAGGTTATTTGACATAAAATCAGTCCATAGTTATCTACTCCGATTGTCTCAGTCCAGCTAATGACAATAATGAAATTTCAAATAAGTCCTGTAAGTATTTACTGATATAAATCCATTTTTATTACAATCAGGGGAGGTAATCAGATATAAAATAACTCTGGAACCTATGAATGGATCTCACAGATTCATCATGGAATCCAAGATTTATTGTTGTTGAAGATATTTTGCAAGTTTGTATCAAATCAAACCATAAATGAAATCTCTATATGGCTGCAAAGGCCAAAATAGCAAATTTTGGCCTTTTAAGGGGCCATAACTCTGAAGCCCATGATGGAATCTGGCCAGTTCAAGAAAGGAACCAAGATCTTATGTTGACACAAGTTTTGTGCAAGTCTGATTAAATTCGAATCATAAATGAAGCTGCTATTGTGCAGACAAGGTCAAAATCAATAATTCTGGCCCTATCAGGGGCCATAACTCTGGAACCTATAAAGAAATCTGGCCGGTTCAAGAAAGGAACTGAGATCTTGTGGTAATACAAGTTGTGTGCAAGTTTGGTTAAAATAAAATCAAAAATGAAGCTGCTATTGTGCAAACAAGGTAAAAAATAGCTAATTCTGGCCCTTTCAGGGGCCATAACTCTGGAACCCATAAGAGAATCTGGCCAGTTCAAGAAAGGAACCAAAATCTTATGGTGATACAAGTTGTGTGCAAGTTTGGTAAAAATCAAATCATAAATAAAGCTGCTATTGTGCAGACAAGGTCAAAATAGCTAATTTTGGCCCTTTCAGGGGCCATAACTCTGGAACCCATAATGGGATCTGACCAGTTCAAGAAAGAACCAACATCTTATGGTGCAAGTTTGGTTAAAATAAAATCATAAATGAAATCACTATCGTGCAGACAAGAAATTGTTGACGGACGCACGCACGCACACACAGACGACGGACGAAGGGTGATCACAAAAGGTCACCTTGTCACTATGTGACAGGTGAACTAACAAGAGCTGTCGGAGGACAGCAACGCTCGACTATTCAACAGCCTTGTTGATTGAATGAATACGAAAGTCGAAAAAGGGACATAATTTAGTAACAAGAGGACCATGATGGTCCTGAATCGCTCACCTCTTCCCACATGACCAAGTTTTGAGTATGACATCCTTTTTTCTATTATTTGACATAGTGACCTAGTTTTTGAGCTCATGTGACCCAGTTTTGACCTTGACCTAGATATTATCAAGATAAAAATTCTGACCAATTTTCATGAAGATCCATTGAAAAATATGGTCTCTAGAGAGGTCACAAGGTTTTTCTATTATTTGACCTATTGACCTAGTTTTCGAAGGTACGTGACCCTGTTTTGAACATTATATAGATATCATCAAGGTGAACATTCTCACTAATTTTCATGAAGATCTCATGAAAAATATGGCCTCTAGAGAGGTCACAAGGTTTTTCTATTTTTATACCTACTGGCCTAGTTTTTGACCGCACGTGACCCAGTTTTGAAACTGACCTAGATATCATCAAGGTGAACATTCAGATCAATTTTCATGAAGATCCATTGAAAAATATGGCCTCTAGAGAGGTCAAAAGATTTTAATAATTTTAGACCTACTGACCTAGTTTTTGATAGCAGTTGACCCAGTTTCAAATTTGACCTACATATCATAAAGATGAACATTCAGACCAACTTTCATACAGATCCCATGAAAAGTATGGCCTCTAGAGAGGTCACAAGGTTTTTCTATTATTTGACCTACTGACCTAGTTTTTTAATGCACATGACCCAGTTTCAAACTTGACCTAGATATCATCAAGATGAACATTCTGACCAATTTTTAGGGAGATCCATTCACAAGTATGGCCTCTAGAGAGGTCACAAGGTTTTTCTATTTTTAGACCTACTGACCTAGTTTTTGACCGCACATGACCCTGTTTCGAACTTGACCTAGATATCATCAAGATGAAAATTCAGACCAATTTTCATATAGATCCCATGAAAAATATGGCCTTTAGAGAGGTCATAAGGTCTTTCTATTATTTGACCTACTGACCTAGTTTTTGAAGGCACGTGACCCACTTTCGAACTTGACCTAGATATCATCAAGGTGAACATTCTGACCAACTTTCATACAGATCCCATGAAAAATATGGCCTCTAGAGAGGTCACAAGGTTTTTCTATTATTTGACCTACTGACCTAGTTTTTGATGGCACGTGACCCAGTTTCGAACTTGACCTAGATATCATCAAGCTGAACATTCTGACCAATTTTCATGAAGATCTCATGAAATATATGGCCTCTAGAGTGGTCACAAGGTTTTTCTATTTTTAGCCCTACTGACCTAGTTTTTGACCGCAGGTGACCCAGTTTCGTTCTTGACCTAGATATCATCAAGATGAACATTCTGACTAACTTTCATACAGATCCCATGAAAAATATGGCCTTTAGAGAGGTCACAAGGTTTTTCTATTATTTGACCTACTGACCTAGTTTTTGACGGCATGTGACCCAGTTTCGAACTTGACCTAGATATCATCAAGGTGAACATTCTGACTAATTTTCATGAAGATCTTGTAAAATATTTGGCCTCTAGAGAGGTCACAAGGTTTTTCTATTTTTAGACCTACTGACCTAGTTTTTGAAGGAACGTGACCCAGTTTCGAACTTGACCTAGATATCATCAAGATGAACATTCTGACCAATTTTCATGAAGATCTTGTGAAATATATGGCCTCTAGAGAGGTCACAAGGTTTTTCTATTATTTGACCTACTGACCTAGTTTTTGACGGCACGTGACCCACTTTCAAACATGACCTTGATATCATCAAGATGAACATTCTGACCAATTTTCATGAAGATCTCATGAAATATATGGCCTCTAGAGAGGTCACAAGGTTTTTCTATTTTTAGCCCTACTGACCTAGTTTTTGACCGCAGGTGACCCAGTTTCGAACTTTACCTAGATATCATCAAGATGAACATTCAGACCAACTTTCATACACATCCAATGAAAAATATGGCCTTTAGAGAGGTCACAAGGTTTTTCTAATATTTGACCTACTGACCTAGTTTTTGAAGGCACATGACCCAGTTTCGAACTTGACCTAGATATCATCAAGGTGAACATTCTGACCAATTTTCATGAAGATCTTGTGAAATATATGGCCTCTAGAGAGGTCACAAGGTTTTTCTATTTTTAGACCTACTGACCTAGTTTTTGACGGAACGTGACCCAGTTTCGAACTTGACCTAGATATCATCAAGGTGAACATTCTGACCAATTTTCATGAAGATCTTGTGAAATATATGGCCTCTAGAGAGGTCACAAGGATTTTCTATTTTTAGACCTACTGACCTAGTTTTTGATGGCACGTGACCCAGTTTCGAACTTGACCTAGATATCATCAAGATGAACATTCTGACCAACTTTCATAAAGATCCCATGAAAAATGTGACCTCTAGAGTGGTCACAAGCAAAAGTTTACGGACGGACGGATGGACGGACGACGGACGACGGACACCGCACGATCACAAAAGCTCACCTTGTCACTTTGTGACAGGTGAGCTAAAAAAGCAAAATAGGGTTATGGAACCTGCATAGTGCTTATCAGCTCATGATAGTGGACAAGTGTGTGAAGTTTCAATCCATTCCCATTAGTGGGTACTAAGATACCAGCTTACATAATAGGAATTTAACCAAAAACTTCTAAGTCGAAAAAGGGGCATAATTTTGTAAAATGCGAAGTTGAGTTATTGACCCTTTGCATTTCACATCAGATCATGACAGTGAACAAGTGTGTGAAGTTTCAATCCATTCCAATTAGTGAGTACTGAGATACCAGCTTACATACAAAACCTTAACCGAAAAATTCTAAGTCGAAAAAGGGGCATAATTTTGTAAAAAAGCAAAATAGAGTTATGGAACCTGTGCAATGTAAGTCAGTTTATCACAGTGAATAAGTGTGTGAAGTTTCAATCCATTCCCACAAGTGGTTACTGAGATACCAGCTTACATACAAAACCTTAACCAAAAATTTCTAAGTCGAAAAAGGGGCATAATTTTGAAAAAAAGCAAAATAAAGTTATGGGACCTGCTTTGTGCATGTCAGATCATGACAGTGAACAAGTGTGTGAAGATTCAATCCATTCCAATTAGTGAGTACTGAGATACCAGCTTACGTGCAAAACCTTAACCAAAAAATTCTAAGTCGAAAAAGGGGAATAATTTTGTAAAAAAGCAAAATAGAGTTATGGAACCTGTGCAGTGTAAGTCAGTTTATCACAGTGAATAAGTGTGTGAAGTTTCTATCCATTCCCACAAGTGGTTACTGAGATACCAGCTTACATACAAAACCTTAACCAAAAATTTCTAAGAAAAAGGGGCATAATTTTGTAAAAAAGCACAACAGATTTATGGAACCTGTGCAATGTAGGTCAGTTTATCACAGTGAATAAGTGTGTGAAGTTTCAATCAATTCCCACAAGTGGTTGCTGGGATACCAGCTTACATACAAAAACTTAACCAAATCGGGACGCGGACGCCGACGCATGGGCGAGTCCAATAGCTCTACTATTCTATGAATAGTCGAGCTAAAAATGAACCCTTTAACTGTTAAACTGTTTGATGTAAACAGGCATAAAGTTACGAACAACTTCTTGGATATGTGCACAACAATGGGGGCAAAACCTGTCGACATTTTTAATAAGATTGATCAAATACTAACTCAGAATGCTATTCCATGGGAAAACTGTGTGTCATTTTCTGTTGACAATGCCTCAGTGAATATGGGCAAACGTAATTCGATCTGTACAAGAGTTCTTGAGAAAAATGCTGATGTCTATTTCATGGGTTGCCCATGTAACATAGCACACAACACTGTCCGGAAAGGTGGAGCGGCATTTTCGGCAATATGTTGAAGATATGGTAGTTGATATTTTCTACTGGTTCAATAAAAGTACTAAACGTAAAAACGAGTTAAATGACTTTTGCCAATGCTGTGACACGTCTTACCGACAAGTTCTTAAACACGTTTCAACATGCTGGCTTAGTTTGGAAAAGGCCGTTTCTCGAACACTTGAAATGTATGAACCACTAAAGAGTTACTTCAAATCGGGGGGTGACAAACAGCCTAGGTATAAACGTCTGGAGAAATTTGCAAAAGTCCTCACTTTTTCTCCACTGGAAATGGATACTCTGGAAGAACAGTTTAAAGATTACCAACTTCTCGATGATCTCCCAGAGGACATTAAGCGTAAGGCCATTACAGTACTCGACCTTCCAGATGGTAACACAGAGAAGTTTGTAAGAATGGATGTTGTCTGGGACTTGTATATACAGCCAAAGTTACCGTTTCTTTTCTGAGTTGCGGAAGTTGCTTTAGTCATTCCTCACAGTAATGCTGAGAAGGAGCGTGTTTTCACTATGGTCAGAAAAAATAAAACAGATTTCCGGGCCTCATTGCAAACTGACGGCTCTCTGGCTTCTATTTTGAAAGTGAAGATGAACAATAAAAAATCTTCGCATTAATATGAGCCGTCAAAAACTGTTGTTGAAAAGTCAAAAAAGGTTACATGGGAATATAATAAGCAACATCAGTAACTGTACTGGAGGACGTAGACTAAGAAATAAATATGTATGTTCGATAGTTTGTTGATTTGTTTTTCAGTTTTAAACTCTTGAAAGCCCTATTTATAATATACGCTTTTCCACCTGTACATGTGCTATTGCGCGTTATTCAAAAAAAATATATAATACAATACGCACTCTACGAACTCGAGATCTAAGATCTTGTCGGTTTTCTTCTTCCCGCATCTGCATTCAATCAATTAAACAAAATCTTATATGAAAGATTTATTCATTCTAAAACAAGAATCCCTATACAGATGAGTAAGTTCAAATTGTTTTCTACTATTTATTTACCCCGACGTCTATCTTCGGCAAAACTTCAAAGAGATGAACCGAGTGATCGATGTTAGTACGGAAGGTGGGAATTGATAAAGTTGTTTACAACACGATATCGGCGGGTAATATATTAGTTGTCAATGTCAGCTTATACAACAATTTTGGTCATTTTTTCACGAAAATCAACGAGAATGCACTATTAGCTTATGGGGGCCTTTGCCCCACAGACCCCCCACCAGGGCAACCGCCCCTTGGAACCCCTTCTCACGCTTAGACTCATGAAACCCTTGACAGCTCTGAAGGGGTTGGGAGCCCCCATTTGGACAAAACTAGAAGTGGACCTTACAATGACGCTACACTTTGATGAAGATCCATCGAGCAGTTCATGAGAAAAAAGTTGTGTTTTATAAAAGAGTTATATATTTTCAGCGCTAGCTGCCCCTGATAAGGGCCAAGTACTCCCATTTGAATAAATTTCAGAGGTGACCTTGCAAGGATGCTAGAAACCAAGTTTGGTTAAAGTGGAATTATGCACATTTTTCAAGTAAAAATCCAGCTGATATAGATGTGTGTGTAAAAAGGGTGGAGGAAATTATTACTTTTATTCCAATATACCAAACTCTTCCTGTTACCAGTACAAAACAATATCTTTCTAAATATGACTTTTCTTATTTTTACTGGGGCAGTCTTTTTAAGAAAATCATACAGCACGCAGGAGTTGCTTCAATTTCTACCTATACTGGTAAGGGAGATCACTGTGTAAAAGACTGAAGAAAAGAATATTATTTTGTTAGTCTTTTATCTCTTTTATTTCTAAAGCATCATCTTCAAATACTTAATATGCGGCATTATCGTTAATTTAACACATTAAAATGCACAGCAACAGAAAATTGCTTTTATAAAACATTCACAAAAACACACTAACTGCAGTAAGATGTCCATAATGCCACTTTAATTCTGACTAGTAGTTTCAGCAGTTGAAATACAGCTGACGGAAGCTGCACCATCCATTTATGCTAACAACCAATTCAGTCAGCGATGCCTTAGTGCTTTCCTTCATTTTCAGTAAATTTTTGCCTTGTCCTAGTTCTGTCATGTAACATCACCTTTCCCCCATGCTCCATCCTTTCCTTTACAAGCTGGATTGACAAGTTGCAGAAAGATTTCATATACACCAATTAATATAACATAATTTAAGCATTACCTATATTGTTAAAAAATAATTACACAGACAGGTGACAGGAAAGACATTTCACAATGATAAATATAGTCAAACCTTTTTTGTCTGTATCAATAATGATACAATGGTAAGTAATGGGATATGACAAAATAACCCCACCTTTCCCCCGCTCAATGTGAACAAGAGCCAGTAACAACTAAGGGAAGTTAATCTTTAATAAAAAAAAAAAAAAAAAAAAAAAAAAAAAAAAAAAATTGCAAGTCCACAAAAGAATCTTTACCAGGTGGAGATTGGTCAAAATACACCTCAAAATTGGATGTAGCATGCATGTTTTACTAGAGAAAAGTGGTCTCGATTTTTCCCTACGACTAGTAATGAAAAAGTTACAATAAAAGCTATTTAAAGTAACAACAAAGGGAGGTAATTCTAAAGAAGGGAACTGCGCATGACACTTCGTCTCATGATGGTGTATAATTGTGCCAAGTTACATCAAAATCCCTCCATGCATGAAGAAGAAATGCTTCGGACAATGTCATTCTTGTATCTGACCTTTGGCCTCTAAGTGTGACCTTGACCTTAGACCTAGGGACCTGGATCTTGCGCATGACATTCTGTCTCGTGGTGGTGGACATTTGTGCCAAGTTATATCAAAATCCCTCTATGCATGAAGAAGAAATGCTCTGGACAATTTTTTTAAGAAAATATGATAAAGGGGAATAACTCAAAAAATAGGCAAGGCAGAGTTATTGTTCTTGCACACTGCACTTCCTCCCAATGTGTTCTATCAGTGTATGACGTTTGAAGAAAATCCCTCCAGTACTTTTGGAGTTATGCTCCGGACAAAATTTTTTAAGAAAATAAAGATAAAGGGGAATAACTCAAAAAATAGGCAAGGTAGAGTTATTGTTCTTGCACACTGCACTTCCTCCCAATGTGTTCTATCAGTGTATGAAGTCTGAAGAAAATCCCTCCAGTACTTTTGGAGTTATGCTCCAGACAAATTTTTTTAAGAAAATAAGATAAAGGGGAATAACTCAAAAAATAGGCAAGGTAGAGTTATTGTTCTTGCACACTGCACTTCCTCCCAGTGTGTTCTATCAGTGTATGAAGTTTGAAGAAAATCCCTCCAGTACTTTTGGAGTTATGCTCCGGACAAAGATCGTTGCGGACGCACGCACGCACGCTCGGACGGAGAGCAATTCCAAATATCCCCTTCGCCTTTGGCGGGGGGATAAAAAAGGTGGATACCCCACCCCCCACCCCCCGACACACACACACACACACACACCTTTTTCTTCATTTTCTCCCATGCAAATTTCACTTCATTCCATTTAGAATAATGGTAATGTTAATATTAGTTTCATTTTAAAGTTTTTATTCAACAAAATCAAAGAGGGGATTTTTTATGCCTTGGTCAAAGCAAGCAAGGCAGATTTTTTCTGTCACTTTCATATGTAAAACCAACACCAAGAAGGAAATGACAAGACCAAAGATCAACAGGTTTCAAGTTTGATCTCCAGGTGAGGGTTATACTCTCCTTCATCTAAAAGAATACCATATTAAGCATAATTTAAGATCATAAATTCTAAATGTCATAAAAGCTACAAGCATGTAGCCTTGTAGACCGTCATATCATCCTCAATTCAGTAAACAGGAAATCTTTTTAGATCATTTGACATATTTGATACTTATGTTAACAAGTAAATGAAAATGTTGTACAACATTTTTAAGACAATTGTATACAAAGTTTATATCCTTTCCGCATTAGCGTCTGATGGCCCTGTCACGCTTCCGTAGAATCAACATTTATTACACAAAATACATTTTGAAAATATTTCTGAAATATGATATTTGTTTTTTTTCCGGGTTCAAATATTTTTTCGTAGATGAAAAGCTGAGATGTCGTGCTAAATCCCAGGTATTTTCAAATCGTTAGAAAGTGCAGAAAATTGACTCAAAATAGCAACCCCGCTAAAAAACCCAAAAAAAACAAGTCCATGTGCATACATTTAGATGGGGTGCGCGTGACCCCTGACTATAGACCAATACAAATGCGATGTGTTTTCAAGTTTAGCCTGTCTACTTTCATTTTCTTTTCTTCCGGAAAAAGCTGAAGGTCGTCTGACATCATTTTCTGTGTTGTCAAAAACATACATATGCCTGGCTAGATTGCATAAAAATGTGGATATAGAGAATATTAGGTTACTGTCTGATAAATTTAATTTTATTAGGCGAGTTGAAGAAAATATATTAGGCGAGGCTCTGCCGAGCCTTATATTTTTTCGTAGACGAGCCTAATAAATTTAATTTTTTTCAGACAGTAATCTAATATTCTATTTATCCTACCTGCTCAGAAAATTGGGAAAAAGTCGTTGGAAAGAGCAACAGCATGCAGACTTGACGTCATATAATGACATTTGCAAGTGCAATTCAATTTATGGATAAAATTGAAAAAATGCAATAACTTTTTTGTTTCTGAATAAAAACCTTTGATTTGACCACTCATTTTCTAAGTTCAGACATTTCCAATACAATAGTGATGGTTTCAATGCAAAATTTTAATAAAGTATGTGATTTCAAAAGTCCCGCAAAAGTGATATCTGACACTGACTAGATAAAGCAAAGTTTATTAGGCAGGCCGATTTTGTGCTATATCTTGTATGAGGGTAGGACAAATATATATAGAGAATAATAGGTTAGAGCCGTAGATGAGAAAGTTTATCTGGCGAGGTGGAGGAGATTATCGGGTGAGCCGAAGGCGAACCTGATAACGTCTGGAGCCGAGCCAGATAAACTTTCTCCATCTTAGGCACTAACCTATTATTCTATTTATCTTGTTTTTACTTCATTTTCCGATATTTGGCAATTTATTTTACAAAAATAAGTGTGCGACAACCGCTTTAATGACGTCATATTCATAATGACGTCACTTATATAATGCCGTGATTACCGGCAAAATCGCAATAACTTCTTCGTTTTTGAATAAAAACTCATTATTTGACCACTCATTTTCTTAGTTCGGACATTTCCAACACAATGATGATAGTTTCGTTGCAAAATTTCTTATGACAACAATATCGATCATAAGGTCACATGATCAACTGACTGTATATCACTGGTCACATGATCAACTGATGGTTTATCAAGAAAGATATACGGCACCCTGATATCAGGTCGAAAATACTGCAAGTGACAGGATAAATATTTTTATAATGGAAACAATGACAAACACACCTACTACAAAATTCAATATGTTTATCTTCTTAAAGTTTTTTTTTTTTTTAAACAATGTGATTGCGCAATAAAAGCTATTATTGTGAAATCATTAATATTCGTGGGGGACTAATTTTCATGGATTTCGTGGTTGAGTGAATCCACAAAATTTAATCCCAACGAACAAGTAAAATTCCCATTCACTTTATGTTCTAAAGTTGTAACCCACAAAATCTTGTCCCCACGAGATTGCCATTTTGGCCAAAACCACGAAATTTCATGCCCACAAAATTAAATGATTTCACGGTATAAGGAGGAGCATTTGGACAAAACATGTATGTCAAGAATATATTATATATATATCCTATCAGATTTAACTTTTAGCCCGCTGGTGGCAAGTGATTTTGCCTTTGCAACCAGCGCATCCATGCAGGCAGATCTTGGTCAGTCAGTAAATTTTTAGTGAACACCCCTTTGAATAGTAAATGGTACTGCCCAAACTGAATGATGGACCAGTCCATTTTAGAAATTTAGCTGGGTAGAAGAACAGGAACTGATGACCAGATAACTCTCACAATAACCAGCTACTCAAAGAAGTTCTGTTAAACCAGATTATTCATCAATTGTCCAGGTCTTGTACCTGACACTACAGAAATAGAAACACTTAATCAACAACCAACTCGAGGTGATTACACCACTCTATCATCGACATAGACATAGCGCTTTAAGTACAAATACATGTTACATTAAAAGTATCATTAATTAACTATAGCACACACCAATCAACTAAAGCTAAAAGCTATTGTCTAAATCTAGATGTTATTTTGACAGTTTTCTTCTATCATTATAATTTATGATCATAATTATCTTCACATTTTACATTAATTTGGCTTAATATCATCAAGTATTCATATGCTTAGCATATTCCCATACACTGTCCTTCCTCATTAATCGCCCTACTTTATTAATTTGCAGAATTAAATGTAAAGTTCTGGCCTTACTCCAATCATAGTGCAGGATCGGAGTGAACAGCAAATTCAATGTCAAAGAATGGAATAGGGTCCAGAACATGTTCTTTCTCTCAGTGCCGATGATACCATCATTTCTTTTTCTTTAGCAGAAACTGCCAATGTGAGGCAGGAAATGATTTCAATTGAAGGTCATTCAACTCGATTACTTAATGTATCCAATGCAGTGGGACTGCTGCTGGTATACCATGATCCTGTTCATCTGCTGGCTGGTAACAGTCTTGGAACATGTTCTGCACAGTGAAACAAGTAGGCCTTTTATGTGTTTGTGACAAATTTTTCCTTTTCGGAAACAAATTTTCCAGTAACATGATATATCATTTTCAATTACAGTGTCTTCAGTGTCTTTTTCAGATATACTCAATGCAGTGGGACTGCTGCTGGTATGCCATGATCATGTTTAGCAGCTGACTTGTTACAGCCTTTAATTTTTGGAACATGTTCTGCACAGTGAATCAAGTGGACCTTAGTGTGTTGGTGACATAAATTACTAATTTTCCAGCAATATCTTATGATGATAGCTTAAATGGAAGATAAAACAAGAGGGCCAAGATGGCCCTAGGTCGCTCACCTGAGTAACACACCCAGTGTAAACATGTTTGACCTAGTGAATTCATGGAGACAAATATTCTGACCAATTTTCATTAAGATTGGACCAAAAATGTGGCCTCTTGAGCGTAAACAAGCTTTTCCTTTGATCTGACCTAGTGATCTAGTTATTGACCTCATGTAACCCAGATTCGAAATCATTCTTGATAACAAACATTCTGACCAAGTTTTATGAAAATAGAATAAAAAATGTTGACCCTGGAGTGTGACCTAGTTTTCGATCCCACATGAACAAGATAAAAACTTATCTGAGATTTCATGGAGACAAATGTTCTAACCACATTTTATGCACATCAAATGAAAAATGCAGCCCCCATTGCATACAGCAGGTTTTTCTTTGATTTGACCAAGTGACCTAGTTTTTGATCCAAGTGCCCAGATTCGAACTTGACCTAAAATTCATCAAGAAAATCATTCCGATCAAATTTCACGAATATCCAGTCAAAAATGCAGTCCCTATTGCACACACAAGTTTTTCTTTTGATTTGATTGGGTGACCTAGTTTTTGACCCCAGATGACCCATATTCAAACTTGACCAAGAATTCATCAAGACAATTATTATGACAAATTCTCATGAGTTTCAAACTTAAACTGTGGACTCTAGAGTGTTAACAAGATTTTCCTTTGATCTGGCCTACTGACCTAGTTTTTGTACCCACATGACCGAGTTTCGACAATGACCTAGAGATTGTCAAGACAAACGTTCTGATTAAATTTCATGAAGATCCAGTGTAAAATGCAGCCCCTATTGCATACACAAGGTTTTTCTTTGATTTTTGATTGGGTGACCTAGTTTTGACCCGAAATGACCCAGAGTCATCAACACAAACATTCTTACCAATTCTCCTGAGTTTCAAACTTAAAATGTGGTCTCTAGAGTGTTAACAACATTTTCCTTTGATCTGGCCTAGTGACCTAATTTTTGATCCCACACGACCCAGTTTCAAAATTATCCTAAAGATCATCAAGACAAACATTCTGACAAAGTTTCATGAAAATTGGGTCATAAATGTAGCCTCTAGTTTTCCATTGATTTGACAGGGTGACCTAGTTTTTGACCCCATATGACCCAGATTAAAACTTAACCTAGAGGTCATCAAGACAAACATTCTGACCAATTCTCATGAGTTTCAAACTTAAACTGTAGACTCTAGAATGTTAACAAGATTTTCCTTTGATCTGGCCTACTGACCGAGTTTTTGAACCAACATGACCCAGTTTCGAACCTGACCTAGAGATCATCAAGACAAACAATCTGACCAAGTTTCATAAAGATTGGATCACAACTGTGGCCTCTTAGAGTGTTAACAAGGCAAATGTTGACAGATGAAGCATAACGGACGCCGCCGAACAATGACTGGTCACAATAGCTCACCTTGAGCACTTCGTACTCAGGTGAGCTAAAAAATAGCTTAAATCTTACTACAGAAAATAAATAAAATGTTGTGAATAAGTAAATGTTTAAGAAAAGTTTTTATTACTGCTTGAACATTACAATACATGTGGAATTTAACATAATTTTTTCCATGAAATAGAGCCACAAAATATGTACTTTATTGCGCAGTATTTATTTAACAGCTACATTTAAATATCAAAATATGAAGGGGAAAAAAAAGCACAAAAAAAACAACCCAGCATTTTTCTGACAGCTTCAACAATGCTGTAAGTGTTATGTCAAATTGAATTAGATTAGCTGTCATTTTACTTCTCTACGATGTAACAATATACTTGTTACCCTCTAACCAGTTAAATATCAACCTGTCAAAACACAGGCAGGCAATGAAAACAATGTTCTATCATGCACCAAACATAAATTAGTTTAATTCTCAGACATGATTAGAGGTAATTGGTAAATATCATGTTAGTAATTGATAAGACACAAATTAAATTGGCTGGCCAGACAGCTCCGTAAATAAACTGGGGTTTTCAATATATGAATTGTGAAAATGAGATATTAGCAAGAATTTTAGTTAGGGGATGATAGTTTGATACAGAGTGCAGTTTTTTTTGTTAAAATATTTTTATGAAGACACTTGCTGCAGTTTCTTGTATGAGAGATGGGGCAAAAATTTCCCAATAATAGAATTTGTTCAAACTTTGTTTATGAACACAGTTCATGTTAGAAACAGAAAAATGCAAAAACAATCATAGGTCACCGTGCTTTTCAGGTGTTATCTGCCCTTAAAACTGGATTTTTCTTCAAATTGGCATATTCAAGGGCAGATAACTCCTGAACAAGCATGGTGACCTTACATATTTTGTTTTCATAATTCTGTTTATAACATGATGTGACAGGACTGTCCTACCGGGGACAATAACTACCAGAACAAATCAACACCCATTACAATATTTACAAGTTTATTTACAGAAAATGATTATTTACAATGAATAAATGAAGAGGGAAAAAAAAACTTATTGTAAGAAAGAACGAACTGAAAAAAAATAATCTGAGCTCAGTATCTCTTTCTAACCGATATAAAGTCCTAAAACTAACAGTACCTTTTTAACATGACGTGACACAGGTGTTTCTGTTAACTTCGAACTTTAAGTAGCACAAAAATAAACAACATAACTTCAAGTAAAGTCCCTCTAAACCGTGAAAATGTTGACTCCTTTTTGGCTCCCTATGATGGTAGGTGTTTGCATCCCTGAGCTGCCTCAGTTGATTGCAAAAATCATCATCTTTGCAGTTAAGGCAAACCATAGGATGAAAGCTCTGCGCTGGGAAAATCACATCCAGGCGAGTGAAGATAAATTAATCTCGGGTATTGTACTTCCGGGTCGTGACATCATCACCAGGTAAAAGCCATCTGGTGAAAGAAGCTAAAATATATAACATATGGTAAGCACCATTGCAAAAAAGCAAGTCAGGGCATAAAACTGCTCCTTTGGGTACACCATACCTCCATAGGCTCCCATAAAAAATATGTGCTACTTATACAAAATATATGTGCTACTAAGTTCATACGTTATGTGATTAAAATATGTCACTTATTACTTCCATTATTTCTCACATTAATTACTTACAGGTCTATAATTGAGCCGCGCCATGAGAAAACCAACATAGTGGCTTTGCGACCAGCATGGATCCAGACCAGCCTGCGCATCCGCGCAGTCTGGTCAGGATCCATGCTGTTCGCTAACAGTTTCTCCAATTCCAATAGGCTTTAAAAGCGAACAGCATGGAGCCTGACCAGACTGCGCGGATGCGCAGGCTGGTCTGGATCCATGCTGGTCGCAAACCCACTATGTTGGTTTTCCCATGGCACGGCTCAATTAAAGTATGGAAAAGATATGAAAAGATTATGATGAGAAATTATAGATAAGAAGGAAATGATAAACTGCAGCTATTATTTACAATAAAACATGAACGAAATGCAATGCAAATTAAAGGTTATACAAAAGCTAGCATGAATATAATATCAATTTCCATGCAACAAAACGGACATTGTATGTATATGCTATAGACTGGCAATTTCAAATTACAATAACATATTACATACACTGTACTAGACTTGCCACAGAGATTTATACATTATAATGCAATGCAGTAATGGCGTTCCATAATTTACAACGAAAAGATTGACATATACGATTTATGACAAAGATATCTTTCTAATTATCATGTTACACAAATTTCAGTATGAATCTTACAGCTTATACAAACAAATTATTTTAGATTCCTCTTTCGAAATGAATAATTTAGAAAAGTCTGAAAAATTTAATAAATTATCCTGACATACCGAAACTAGCCAAAATCACATGCCGAAAAGTAAATGTTTACAAAATTCTGTAGAATGAACAAAAATTTACTAAATAAAAATCGTAATTCAAAAATTATACAAAAATCTAACATAAATTTCTTACCTCGATCTAGCAAAATTTCTACCAAGAAAAATCAATGTGACATAATTTCATCTAATGTTGAAAATGGTGTGCACTAAAGATATCTAGTCCAGTCTATTTGTAGGGTTATGTCCCGCCAAACGAGTGTATATCAAAATACCCTTGATCAAAATCCCCTCCACTGAAAAATGACAGGGTGTTACAAAATCCCCTTCATACTTTTGCACGGGGTATCATAATCCCCTCTGAGATTTACATTATAGATATATAGATATCAGTGCTCCAAATTATATTATGTTTGCTAAAGGCATTGTATTTACGTGCTTTATGCAATAGACTTTCAAGTTGTATATAGTTGTATTTGAACTTGATGAAATAAGTAAAAATCACAGAGGGGATTATGATACCCCCTGCAAAAGTATGAAGGGGATTTTGTAACACCCTGTCATTTTTCAGTGTAGGGGATTTTGATCAAGGGGATTTTGATTGTCTCCCCCGCCAAATACTAAATTTCATGGGACTCATGACATAGGCGTGAACTCTGACTATTAACATTTTCACGGGAATCACGATATAGCCGGGAAATCTGACTACTTTGGAGCTGATTTGAATTGGACAATTTAAGGCTCGTTATAGTGGTTTCTGGAATAAAAACATAAATTACTGAAGTTTATAAAATATCAACTTTCTTATTACTGAACCGAATTTAATAAAATTTACATGGAAATTTAAGTTATGAAATACAGAAGAACATGAGAGGTATTTTATGCGTAAAATCTGACATTTACCTCAATAACTCTAAAATTTACAAAAAGATGATGCAATACCTGTATTTAACTACAGATATATTGAGGCCCGTATGTCAGTTTGTGACACATGACACTGTGTTCATATACAAAGTTTGAACAAATTCTATTATTGAGAATTTCTTTACCAAAAACTGTCACACTCGTCCTAAAGATTAGTATCTATTACAATGCAAAACCTCAGCTCCTTAAGTCAGATATGAAGATGGATGAAATCCTATTAAAGCAGACTTTCTTCATCACTTAGAAGAATTCTTAGTTATTAAATATGAATGCTCAAATCTAAATACAGTCGAGATTGTTTTAAGAGACCGACTTTGGGAAGCAGCGAAAAAGGTCACATATGACAGGGAGTCTCTTAAAACAGTCTTTTGAACTATTTACACACTTGAGGTTTATGATATTTATATTTTTGTGTACTAATTGTTCATTGACATTTATTCGATTATTGACTGCATCTTTAATCTGTGTTTACTTCGTCGTTTCCTGTTAAATACCGCCATATTTTTGTTTCACCAGGAATAAAGTTAATTTATGCACAGACTTGCGAGGGAGCATCTCAAAGTCGCTGAAATCGGTCTAAATATCGATTTGGGAGCCAGATTTCACAGTCGCTTGTCGCGTAAGGCAGGGGGTTGCTTAATTCAGATTCTTTTAATAGTAAATTGCGTCTGGAGCATAAAATAGGGTCGCATGAGACAGGGAGTCGCTAAATTCAGGGGGTCCTTAAGGCAGTCTCGACTGTAGTTTTGTTTAATATAAAAATAAGCACAACTAATGCCATATTGTAATGAAATGACAAATTTACTTTAAAAGACAAAATCATCAGAATCATTAGAAAGAAAAAATGAAATCGAAATCAGCTGATCAGCTTCGTAACCAAACCCATTCAGCAGAAAAATATATACAGAGGAAATTTGTTTTAGTTTAAAATCAAAATATATTTTACCAAATGAACATCATATGAGCATCTACGCAGTCTGGTCAGGATCCATGCTGTTTGTTTTCAAAGCCTATTGCAATTAGAGAAACTGATAACGAACAGCATGGATCCTGACCAGACTGTGCGGATGCGCAGGCTAGTCTGGATTCATGCTGGTCGCAAATGCACTATGTTGGTTTTCTCATGGCGCGGCTCGTTTGCAATATTTTCACAAGTGGCACAGCCACGAGTGAAAATGTAAATTATGGTGTTCACGAGTGGAATATATTTTGATCTTGTAAAACAAACAAATTTTAAATCGGTTATTTCATGTTTTGACTAAATTTACCCATTTTTGGTTTCTTATTTGATGTTTTTCACTGTGAAAATACCAAATATATTACACTCCTAATATTTCAATAATTCATTGAAAAACATGTAATAAAACGAAATCTAAACGAAATTTTAATACAATGAAAAAAACCTTGTATATTCTGATATTTTTTCTGCCATGTGTACTTATTTCAAAATTTTCAAGCATACTGTTTTATTCTTTAACCAGAAAAATTGAATAGCTTTCCATCTTTTGCTGGAAACTTGCATCATAAAGTATCACCTTAAAAAAATCTGATTTCAGCTTTTACTTTTCAATGTTAACTTTTCTGTGTTAACTGACATTAGTTCATTTATGACTGTTACCGGTAAAAAAAATTCTTTGTCTCTAAAGATGCTTTGACTAAAAACAAAAAAAGGTAAGTGAGGCAAAAACTACAAATTCTAACTGTTTTCCAAGTTGGTGCAAACATGTGTTAGAACGTTCACATTCTGAGATACACCGGTAGACCATTAGTCGTCTCATTTTTCATCCCGATAAAAAATCCAACCAGATTTTCTAGTCTGCCTGAAAACAGATATGATGCCAAGATGTGGGATATTGTTTGTTTCCCCCTAAAATATATTAACAATATTTGTATTTTTAAATCTTGGCTGCAACGCAGACAAAAAAATTGTTTCTTATTAAAACAATCTTTTATTCTTGCAAGTTGTTTAGAAATAATAATTTTCAGTTTCCTTTGCGGCTTAAATTAATGTCTGAAGAAAAATTGATAATAAATTAATATTTTTATTATTTTGGCCTCATGCAAATTTGTGAAAATATGTGCAAGGAAAAATGGTAGTTAATATCCTATACATATAGCGGCTACAAAATACACCCTTGATGTGATATCATGGCAACAAATGTGTTTTTAGCGAATCAAAAACAGAAAATGGCATACATTTTGCACGTGTTAATGTGTTCTGCATCTTTCTAATGCCATCGTGCAATGGGTTTTAAATAACCATGCTTAACAAAATATCCTGAAGTAATGTATTACTATATATTCATAAACTGTTTTAAATTCACATCTTCCCCGATTATTCAGGAGATGGGAAATTAATGGACGACAAAAAGGAAATGCGTATAAAACACATTTGTCATAATCATATTGACTCATAACACACTTAAGAAAATATTTTGTTAATGTGTTTTTCTGTAAAATATTATAATTTTTAATACCTTTACTTAAAGCTACCAATTGGAAATAAATTAGTGAGCAGATTTAATACCAATTATGAAAAACTAATTTGGCATTCAAATATCAAATTTACCATCAAACTGAGAAAAAAAATTCTGTTTCTTTTGTAGTCAACTCATTTCATGTTTATGTATAATGATTTTTAATATTTTTTCATTCTTCTTGACGCATTGATACACCAGTACCCGGCAGAGAAATATTGGGATAACATCTTCAACCAATGGCCAAAGAGACACGAACGCTGTTTACAATGTTCCGTTGCCTACTTTGAGAAGAAGTGAGATCACATCAGACATATCTTGAGCACCTTCAGGATAAGCGAGGTCGAACAGATTACGATGCGGGCCGGCTGCACGATAGTGTGTGTCTTCAAGTTGCCATCATTTGATGTAGGAGAGACAGACATTTTGAATATTTACAGACGTAGTAGAGGATAGAATGACGTTTCTATTGATATTTTTTATTAATGCATGTCTTATATTATTAAAGATATAGAGGCATTCTACGTAATTATTGATCATCCCTCGTAGTTATAAATTTGAATGAGTACCAATTAGAAGAAAAATACTTGACGTCAAGTATGTTTTTCAGAGGAGTACAAGCTCAAATATGTCCTGTATTGTAAAAGACAATGCTAACTTGCACTTACTTCTGTAAACAACCAGCTGTACATGATTCTGTATTTTGATCGTAATTATGCAAAAACATTATCTCAAGGGTTTTTTCACCATTACATTCATGTGGATACTTTTATCAGTCAACAGCTTTTATCATTTATGCCTGCTTCCTGTCAATTCGATCCTTCCTGTGGTTTCAATCCCTTAGCATTTTCTGAAATAACGAACACGGCGCTCATGACAATATCCGAGTACTAGTTACGTTCAATTCGTCGAAGATTTTCCAAAGCGTAAAACGTGAATTTATCATTCAACATGCGCAAAAAGCAGGTAAATCTTCAAAGGCTTATAGAAATTCAAAATCAAATTTGTTGTCAAATACAAGGGACTGAAAAAAAAGTGGCAAAAATTACAAGTTACACAAGGAACATGTAGCTATCAAGCCACATAAGTTATTTTCAGTTGTTAACAGAGATTATCAGAGGCACTAAGAAATTTAGCTGGTAAAAATAGTTACAATTTACATATTAATAGCTGCATGTTGTTGTCTCAGTACAGAAGGAATTGAAACTAACATATGTTGCTTGATAACTATGCAACTTGTGTAACTTGTAACTGTCACATTTGTTCCAGTACAGCTTGTGTCTCTGATAAAACAAAACTGAATGATACTATTGAAATTTTTTGTAACTATCTCCACTGTTTTGGTTCCATTGAGACCCTGACAATATCTGATAATACTGTGGTTACAAATTGTAACTATTTTTTTCTTACTAAATTTCATTAATAACTGAATATAATTCTTTTTGTTTGCTCACCAATATTTCATATGTGGCTATAAATTGTAAACAATGTTTGATGCCGAAATAAAAGTATTGCATTGTATCGTATAATATTATGTCTCCAAGAAGAAAATAGAATTGACGATCACATGGTACAAATGCAAATGCAAGTTAATGATTGGAAGAGAAAAATTGGTACAGAATAAAACAAACACATTATCCTTTGAACACTGCAGATTATTTAAATATAGTAACGACTTTAGTACTTCAAGTTCCGTTTCTGTCGAGACAACATTTATAACCTAAACCTACTTATACTTAAAACAAAGTTAGAACCGAATCAACATTACAAGTGTGTTAAAAAATTTCTCAATTATTTATAAGTGACTTTATTCTCACTTTTTTAACCCTTACCCTGCTAAATTTCTAAAATGGACTGGTCATTTATTCAATTTGGGCAGCATCACTTATAATTCAAAGGGGTGTTCACCGAAAATTAACTGACTGAATAACGAACAGTGCAGACCATGATCAGCATAGTGCATAGAAGGGACAAGAGGTGTGTTATTGATTTTATTTGCTCTGATGTCATCCGAAAACAAAAAATAATTTCAAACACTAAATATCTTAGTGTTTATTAATGTGCATTTACAAAACTTAATCAGCCTCGCGGCCATGCCGCTCATAGCCAATTAAACTTTGTAAATACACATTAATAAACACTAATCTATACTTAGTAACCTATTTTATGATACATAATTTTCTATTACAGAACATCATATAAAGTGTAACATATCAAAACAAAAATGAACATAATTATTGCGTTTGGTATCAAAATTTTCATTAAAACATGCAGATTTTGAAAATTATACTTTCAATTTTGAGGTCTAAATATTACTTCAATGTTTGAGTTAGTTTGTATTTTGAAAATTCATTTCCTTAAAATCATAATCTGTGTAAATATGTCAAGAAAGCTTAAGGTGATTGCCTTATAGCACTTTGTCCAGTCTCTTTAAGAAGTTGTCAATGGTATTTATCTAAAGATCTTTATTTAATGGATTTAAATATTTGTTTTATCACCAAAGACTTCCAGGTTAATCAGATTGTTGTTGCTTGACGATTTTCAAAAGTGTTGGTTGCATCTTTGTTAAGCCAAAAAATAAGAAGGTATATAAACCTGATTTTCAAAAATAAAAATATAGATACTTTGTGTTACTTAAGCTACACTTTACCTTGTGAACAAATCAAGGACTCTTAGCGATCAACTCTTGTGTTATAAAATTTTAAAGGAAACTTCGTGTTTTAAACAAAGAACTTTATGAAAGTAAAGAAACATATTTGTTGGAAATTTATTTGTTGAAGTATCAGAAATAAAAATTTGAAAAACAGTTAACAGGAGACTTGTGTGTATTTTAATAAAAAGAAACATTACTCCCAATGATGATGTTGATGATCTTAAAGACAAACAAAACTTTTGTTCATAATACCTATACTAAATGCTCCAAGTCTGATGTGTAGCACAAATTTAATGATAATGCATAATATATCCCATGTATGACAATTCATAACATATTTTAAAGAAATCAATTTCTAATTAATTTATTTTAATTTATTACAGCATTTGAATAAATCGAACATCATTTACAGACTGGCTTAATCACAAAATAAGTAACTATTATCTCCAGATTTTCTTTTTTTTTTCTTGTTTTAAAAAGTCAATACAAGTTATAATCATTCTCGTTCTCTAGAGGGGGCAGGGAATTAGTAATAACTTCTGGAATCTTAAATGTTTGAAGACATCTTAAAGAATTTTATGGCCAAACATGTATGAAAATTCTTCAAAAAGGAAAGAACATTTAACTTTATTTTAGTATAAACAGCACTGCAGCAATAATTATCAAGGGTGACCAAATTTTCCGTGAGTCTTACTTGTTCACAAAAACATAAATAAAATGGCATTGCTAAAACTGTTTTTTTCTCAACGTTCGTATTTTTCCCTGGGATTTTCGACTGTTTTAAATTAAATTCAGGGACTTCATCTTCACAGAAAGGCCAATTAAACTTTAGCGTGGAAGGGTCTTTGTGGCTGTTCTATCTAAAATTAATTGTAAAAATTGATAGTCAAAGATTTATTATATGATTTTCTAGTATTAATAGAAAGGAACCTTGTATTTTTGTAGTAAAAGTGTAAATACAAGGATTGAATGTTATTTCTTATGCAATTATTCAGTTCTAATCCACTCTGGGACTTCTGGCAAATCATCCAAGAGTAACCAAGCACACACAAGAAATAACATCCTTTCCTTAAGCATATGTAAGTCATTGCAAGGGCTGTTTTTGACTCTCCTAATTTTTTAATTGAATATTAAAAATATGTATTTAAGGAATTTGGCTTATAAGTGTGTCTCAGTATAGCTGCAGTGGATTTGTCCATGCATTTTCACCCTTTTTTAACCTTTAGCCTCAGCAGCTGCCGGCAAGTGATTCTGCCTTTGCGACCAGTGCAGACCAAGATCAGCCTGCACTGTTCGCTATTCAGTCAGTAAATTTTCAGTGAACACCTCTTTGAATAATAAGTGGTACTGCCCAAATTAAATGATGGACCAGTTCACTTTAGAAATTTAGCAGGGTAAAGCCTATAGTGATATTTTGTATGTTTTTTAAGACAAGCTCGTCCTAGTAAAGTAAGCTAACCAATTTATCATCAGGTCCAGCCATTATCATTTAGTCAGAGTTGTTGTTGTTATCGAAGCACCTGTCTTTAGCTCCACCCACTCAAGGAGCGCCGACAGAGAGCCACACCTGCTAAATACATTCTTTCCACTATACCCTAGAACCATCCATCTGGTAACATCTTAAATTTGATTAAAGAAAGGAATGCAATTATTTCATAATCATCACAATGTGAAAAAATCAACATTTTCTACCCTCATAAATTTCATTGTACATAAAGCTTAATAAATGCATCAGCCAAAAATTAATATACCCCATTATATCACAATAATCGTTCATTTCAGTCCATATTTCTCATCCGCATATGCTTATATAATGCTACATATAAATGCGCTATCTTGCAAGTTTTTTTAATATTTCAAAGGGTTTTGCTGCAAACACATTGAATTTATAGCCAGATAATTTTGCTAGTCATTAAGCTAATGGCCATTTAGAAGCTGGTATACTACCAACCTTATTTATTCTTGATAAATATGAAACAGCTTTCGTGAGGAACATTGCGGGGAATGAAAAACTTCAATGCAAAACTGCATTCTTTGTAATTTCATAGAAAAAGTACAGTCAATGAACTTACAATGGTCCTGCAATGCTTTTGACTGTATTTCCAGTCCAAATGTGTTTAATTACCTTGCATAAATCTAATCTGAATAATTAATGTATCTAAAGAACCTTATAAATTTCTATTCCTACCACTTACGATGATCTCAAGAGCAAAGTATTTCTGAAGCCACAATGACGCCCGTGTAAAGCGTGCACGGGTAGCTTAATCTTGGAATGACTGCTGTTTCAACAGCTACAACTAGTGAATTTTTACATTTTTCAAATTTTTCACTTCACGAGTAAGCAGCATTAAATGATTTAAAGACCCGTCTTAATGACTGTATGCATATCACACCATTCCATGCTACATAAGCTTACATCAAAACTTTCTTATAAAGAAAGGGGCATAATTTTGTTTATCTTTTTTAACCTGGCTCTATGAAGTCATTTATTGACGTCCAAAAATTTTGCGGAGTTTGAAAAAATTAATTTCTTAAAAGAATTATTTAAAGGACTGCTTACCTGAAATATTTATATTATATTTCAGCGCTTTGAACATTTATTTTATGGATGAAAAGAGCGCTATAAAAATCTGGTAAATAATAATATTTTTTAAGGTAACAAGACAGCCGTTTCTGTCCTAGTTCATTTCAGCTTTGGTAGATTATTATGAAGCATCCAAGAAATATATCTGACAAATAACTTCAAAACACAGCCTAAAGATTTCAATATTTTTCCTATAAGTTTGTCATATTCAAAACTAGCCCTAGCAATGTTTTTTTTACGAATCCAGCTGAATTTTCTGGATGCAGGATCACCCAATGAACATTAATTTTAAATCATTTTGGAACTGGGCCACTGGTTTCAGATGAGTACACCTCTTACTACCATGCTTTTTGATAACTTGACACAAACTTAATATTTCTGGTAAAGGATTACTCAAAGAACATTTGGTTGCAATTATTTCCATATTTTTTTTATCTTTTTTTGGCATATGGGATAAAGACACCATTCCCTCTAGCGGCCATATTTTTTTAAGAATGTAATATTAGTTCTGGGTCACCAAATGAACACAGGGTTTCAGAAATCTACAAATCAACTGGTAACCTATTTGACTACCAATATTTTTGGTTTGTTTGTGGCAATATCTGTAAGGCCTAAAATTTTTTTTTCTGTTTCTGGTAACATGCTCAAAAAAATTAGGGTAGGTAGGTCGGAATTTTTTTTTTTTTTTTTTTGTGATTTTTTTTTTATTAAGCGAGACTTTTTGGAAATTAAAAAAAAACATTTAGGGTCAGGCCAAAAATTTAGGGTAGGTCGGGATACCGTAAACACTGTTTTTTTACGACTAAATGCATGTATACTATTGTCAGAAAGCATACATCAGTATAAGGTTTCTGTATTTTAGATTTTATTTTATTCACTTAAATAGCATTTTATTTTCTATAATGGCATTAATTATTACTCTTTTTCTACTGGGATTGTTCACAGAGTGAATGCACCAAGGTAAACTGGGATTTTTTGTACCTTTATTTTTTTGAAAAAAAAAAAAAAAAAAAAAATGAAAGATAAAAATATGTCAATCAATTTTTATTTACAAATTCCTTAGTATAATACAGTTTACCTTATAAAGTAATTCAAATAATCCTTTTACAATGCTTAACTTTTTTCAAATAAGGAAATAAGGCAGAGATAATGAAGTATCACACTTTCCAAGGCCACTTCTGAATTAATGTTTGTCCAAAATACTGTCTAGTTTCTGATATGATTTCGCTGATTTTTGCTAGATAACAGAAGATTTTTGCATGTTTTGCAAGTACTTACACCTGATGTGAGCACTAAACTGCCTCATAATCAACTGTCCAATAACCTGAAATCAGAAAAATCTTGATAGGAGTGCAAACAAACACTTTTTGACAGACAAATTTTAGACTTGTTTGTATATTGTTTCAAACACTATGGTTTTGCGAGTTAAATGCTATTAGATCAGTTCTAAAAGTTCCTGTGTACATGTTTCTTGTAAGTATTTTCTTCCGGCATGATTAAATCAGACATTCTGCCGATTATGTCAATAGGTGGTACCTCCGGAGTGTACCATTCTGTAAATAAAGGGAGTTTTATCATGCTTCGATCTGTCCTTCATGAAACTTGGTCACTGATTTCCAGACAACTGGGTTTAGAGTTTCATGGTACCCGCTGGACTCACTATGAAAAGTATCAGCAACCTGACAGAATTTTCTGGTAGCACCCAGGCTCCAGGTATGGGATTTCTGAAACCAAGGAACATTTTCATCGTACTAGCTATTTAGGAAAAGATGTTATTTGATAACATTTCTGTTTTTAGTTCTGGTGCACAATACTGTGTAGTCAAGCTAATCAGCAAGAGGATTTTCCAAGTCACATCCACACCTAGTTTCATCATGTTCCACCAAAAGATTTCTGGGAAAATTTCATCTGAAGAAAATGTAAACAGGATAGAAGAAAAAGCTTACATTGTGCTTCGGTGAGGTAATTAAATGACCTGAGATAGTGTTGAATCAAAATAGATTCACTACAATTTGTTCGAATGGATGACTTCTTTCAGGTACCCGTAACAGGATCTCTTCTTGCTGCTGCTGTTCTTCTGAAAAATAATGAAGTAAGCCGTCACATCAAATAGCTTCCCTGAAGTTCTGCTTTGTGCAGAATTTATATCGGTTATTTTAGACTTATGTATTATTCTTTATTCTAACACGAACCGACTCATTTTCCTATTAAACAAGAAGGCTGAAAACAGTGAATTATTATACAACAATTCAGTGTTCTGACGTCACAATTATTACATTATAGCATCAAACGTCATAGCAGCACACTGGAAAAGAAACCAATTGAAAACAGGCAAATATTAAATGAATGCCATCAAGGATGTACTTTAAAGTCCTTGGTAACGTGTTAGAAGCGAAATGATATATCTCATTTAGTGATTTGCTCTTGGAATAAAATCATTGTTTGTCGTTCAGATGCGTATTATTATATCACTCAGGCTGCGCCCTCGTGATATAATTCTTTCGCATCTGAACTCCAAACAATGATTTATTCCGCTACAAATCACTAAATGAGATATATTATTTCTTAAATAATTAAACCTTTTCTAAACATAACTCTTGCATTACAATTATCATGAAAATGTACTGACCCCAAAGATGGAACATTCCAGAGGTCACAACCCCTGTGAAAAAGGTTCATGAACTTCATTCATGAACAAATTCATGAATTAAAAATAATACATGAACAAGTTCATGAATACTGAAATTCATGAAACATAAATTTTGATTCTCATGAATATTTATATCTTATGAGTATCTATGGAGTAAAGGGTTAAAAGGATTTTATAGTTTTTCAAATGAAAGGTTTATGACAACACCATAATTACTTACTTGATATTCAGTATACTCATGTTCTTTTTAAACCATTCCTACCTTAGTATGATAAATATTCCCTTCTTAAGTGGCAGGGGCCAGTTTCGCATTTGGCCCGGGTACGTTTTTTTAAATAAAATAGACATAATTATGTACTTTACAGGCATATATATTCAACTGGTTATTTATGATGTTTATAGAACTAAGGATTCCTGCGTACGAGTGGTTATTGTGTAAAATAAATATGTGCATGTATCGATTTTCCTAGCTCCATGTAGATGGCCGGGTCTAAAACTTTACCGGACGTAATGGAAGTCAGACGAATTGGAAGCGGTCGTCCATCCATCCAGCTTCGGCTCAAATTTGCGGAAAAAGTAAACGGTTATGCGATACTTTTCTTCCCACCATTATTTTCGTCTGGCCACATGCTTTAAAAATATGCATGTGTTTTAGGTCAGTCATTTGCAGATAATACGGTACAGGTCGCGCAAGGTGTGCATTTTTGGCCATTTTTGTCTCAAAATTGACCATCATACATCATTTTGCACTATATGGTAATTCTTATTGAGATAACACACATATTATGACACAATTTTGACAGTTAAAAGCTAAATTATGTAATTACGTCATGAAAAACAATTTAAATTGTAATCAGTACATATAATATATATTTGAGCCGTGCCATGGGAAAACCAACATAGTGGCTTTGCGACCAGCATGGATCCAGACCAGCCTGCGCATCCGCGCAGTCTGGTCAGGACCCATGCTGTTCGCTTTCAAAGTCTATTGTAATTAGAGAAACCGTTAGTGAACAGCATGGATCCTGACCAGACTGTGCAGATACGCAGGCTGGTCTGGATCCATGCTGGTCGCAAAGCCACTATGTTGGTTTTCCCATGGCACGGCTCATTTCAAACATTACATGCATTAATACTGCATGACTCAGGAATTATCCTCCTTTAATCTTCCTTTCTTTCATTTTCAATTTTGTTAGTACTTAAAAGAACAACCAAATAGACAAAAGTAGACATCTATCGGTTCTTCCTCCCTATAAGAGCTGCCATGATTGGCTGTCAGAAACTGCGTTTCCTGGCAAACCAATAATATCATCCAACAGGTAACAAAATATGATTGTGAATATTTTCACCCCAGGAGCCTCAGTTATGTTTTGTATCTGTAATCATGTTAGCTCACAAAAGATAATAGACCCTGCTAAATGGCCATTAGAATAATTAGTCTTAAATATTATCAAGTTTTACAGCTATCTTTTAGACTGGTTCTATACTTAAATATGCATTTAGTAAATATGTGGGAAGCAGTCTAAAAGCTGTCATGTGATCATTTTTTCTTGCTGGAATGCCAGCCAATAGGGAAATTTCTGTGATCTATAATGATGATATATTATTGAAACTTGAAAGAAAAATGCTAATATAATTTAATAGACTTCCAAGTTTATCTTATCATATTTCTGCAGGAAGGGGTAATTTGATTTGCAAATGCAGACAAATGCAAATATTTTATACCTTTTGACCCAGCATAACATTCTTGTATGTCTAATCAGCATTTTGGTTCATTTTTTTGAATATAAAATCTTTCAAAAATGTTCACAATTTTCTGAAAACAGCCGATTCCATACACATGAGAATTATAATATTATAACATCGGATTTCAAATTGAAAATAAGAAGTGAATGAATTCCAAAGAGATAGTTTTTTAATTTCCCCTTCAGATGCAAGATCATTCTGAAAGTCTCAGACATGCAAGTGCCAATATACTTTTTTTTAAGAATATATGTTATAGTTTCATGCAGAAAAATCATTACTCCATAGGCATACATTTATGGAAATGTCTTTGTCCTGAAACACTTACTCCATAAGCATACATTTATGGAAATGTCTTTGTCCTGAAACACTTACTCCATAGGCATATACTTATGGAAATGTCTTTGTCCTGAAACACTTACTCCATAGGCATACATTTATGGAAATGTCTTTGTCCTGAAACACTTCCCTTACAGAAGAAAAAGGCCTGCTGCATACTCTTGCTGTGTACATACAGCGTATATGATGCGTACATGTTGTGTACTGAAATCAATAGTACGCAGGATATACACCGCACATACACCGATAGTACGTTTGTAGTACACTTTTGACATGCAAATGAGCTCTGCCGCGTACTACTTGCTGCGTACATGCTGTGGACTACATAGTACACAGGATGTACGCTGGAGGAATTTAGTATGCGAGAAATAGTACGCAGCATGTACGCGGCACATACACTTTTCACATGCAAATGAGCCTGCGGTGTACTACCCCTGCGGCGTACATGCTGTGTACTCCTGCGGTGAACATGCTGTGTACTCCTGCGGCGTACATGCTGTGTACTCCTGGCCGGAGTCCTGCGGCGTACATGCTGTGTACTCCTGCTGCATACATGCTGTGTACTCTTGTGGCGAAACTGCTGTGATAATGTAAATTCCTTACCCCACCAACTTTCGTATGCAAATGCTGATCATTTGGACAGAAAAAAACAGAAAAAAGATAAGTGACATGCATCAATAAGTATTTACCCTTACCAAAATAATGTAGATTGATGTTATCAAATAAATTAGTATGCTTTTCTCCATCCACTTTTCAATATAATAAATCAATTTTTGTAGCATGTAATTTGGTAAACATTTGAAGAAAATGGCGTAACTGCATCAAGGGGAAACAATTTTAATGCAACTAAATATAAGTGTTATGATTTATTATAGACGATGTGTGCGTAGTATGTATTTATTTTGATTAAAGTCCATCTGAGAACAATCTAGGACTGGAATTATATAAGCATTTATACACTTTAACGTCCGTAAAAAGTAGCGCACCAAAAAATTTTGTATTGCTTTTTTCCAATGGGGCAAGCGCAATTAGCCAAAAACGTTCTGAAAATATACGAGCGGCAAATCCGATGAACAACTTTTTAATTTGGTGAGGCCTTAATGAGTTAACATAATGAGCATTAAAGCCTTTATAAAACATGATAGAGTGGTGTTTTGCTTAAGAGTATTCAAATAACAGTGAGAGCTATTAATTCTTCTCATTCGGGCGCTGTTGAGGCATTATCTTGGTAATTATTTCATGTATTACAAAATGTAATGCAACGAAGTTCAAATAAGGCTTTTCAATTATCCAAGTTAGAAAGCTCCAGGATTAATTCAAAACGAAAAAGAATATATTTTTACACTGCATGCAAGGTGCAGCTCAGAAATCACTAAGATGTAAGCTTCACAAATGAACATTGCAAATAGTTTGGCAAATTTTTATTGTTCAGAATACCGGTAATCTGAACTATTCTATGCTATTAAGATAAAAGTTACTCGGAAATCAAGTTCTTGCTTCCTCAAAAAAAAATGTACAAATCCTTCCTGCATAAAGTCCCGCCCGCGTATATGAAGTTTACTTCTGACTTTAACTTATAAAAAAAAAACTAAGTATAAATGCCAAAAGAAATTGTACAAGTCTTTCCCGCGTATACGAAGTGTACTGCACAAATTTCAAAGTATCTGCGGTGTACATGCAGTGTACTATTTTCTTGTACAAGTCTCTCCTGCGTACATGCAGTGTACTCCTAAAATTTTCAGAGTCTGTGCTGCGTACTTGAAGTGTACTAGTGACCTCCTGCGTACATGCTGTGTACTTGTCGAAATAGTACACGGCATGTACGCGGCATGCGGTGTATGTAAAATGTACTCCTCTGGCGTACTACTGTGTTCGCGGCATATACACAGCAAATACGCAGCATGTACGCCACACAGGCTTGCTTCTGTAAGGGTTACTCCATAGGCATACATTTATGGAAATGTCTTTGTCCTGAAACACTTACTCCATAGGCATACATTTATGGAAATGTCTTTGTCCTGAAACACTTACTCCATAAGCATACACTTATGGAAATGTCTTTGTCCTGAAACACTTACTCCATAAGCATACATTTATGGAAATGTCTTTGTCCTGAAACACTTACTCCACTTACTCCATAGGCATATATTTATGGAAATGTCTTTGTCCTGAAACACTTACTCCATAAGCATACACTTATGGAAATGTCTTTGTTCTGAAAAACTTACTCCATAAGCATGCATACATTTATGGAAATGTCTTTGTCCTGAAACACTTACTCCATAAGCATGCATACATTTATGGAAATGTCTTTGTCCTGAAACACTTACTCCATAAGCATGCATACATTTATAGAAATGTCTTTGTCCTGAAACACTTACTCCATAAGCATGCATACATTTATGGAAATGTCTTTGTCCTGAAACACTTACTCCATAAGCATACACTTATGGAAATGTCTTTGTCCTGAAACACTTACTCCATAGGCATACACTTATGGAAATGTCTTTGTCCTGAAACACTTACTCCATAAGCATACACTTATGGAAATGTCTTTGTTCCATAAGCATACATTTATGGAAATGTCTTTGTCTTTGTCTTTGTCCTGAAACACTTACTCCATAAGCATATACTTATGGAACTGTCTTTGTTCTGAAACACTTACTCCATAAGCATACATTTATGGAAATGTCTTTGTCCTGAAACACTTACTCCATATGCATATACATATGGAAATGTCTTTGTCCTGAAACACTTACTCCATAAGCATACACTTATGGAAATGTCTTTGTTCTGAAACACTTACTCCATAAGCATACATTTATGGAAATGTCTTTGTTCTGAAACACTTACTCCATAAGCATACATTTATGGAAATGTCTTTGTCCTGAAACACTTACTCCATAGGCATACACTTATGGAAATGTCTTTGTTCTGAAACACTTACTCCATAAGCATACACTTATGGAAATGTCTTTGTTCTGAAACACTTACTCCATAAGCATACATTTATGGAAATGTCTTTGTTCTGAAACACTTACTCCATAAGCATATATTTATGGAAATGTCTCTGAAACACTTACTCCATGAAACGCAGTGTGATCAAGCATAAGGCCACAACACAACCCAAACACATAAGAGATAGTCTTTGACTTGAACACATTGTGACTAAACCTACAGGAAAATCTATGACCCAAAACCAATAGGAAAAGCTATGACCCAAAACCAATAGGAAAATCTATGACCCAAAACCTATAGGAAAATCTATGACCCAAAACCTACAGGAAAATCTATGACCCAAAACCAATAGGAAAATCTATGACCCAAAACCTAAAGGAAAATCTATGACCCAAAACCTATAAGAAAATCTATGACCCAAAACATATAAGAAAATCTATGACCCAAAACCTATAGGAAAATCTATGACCCAAAACCTATAGGAAAATCTATGACCCAAAACCAACAGGAAAATCTATGACCCAAAACCTATAGGAAAATCTATGACCCAAAACATATAAGAAAATCTATGACCCAAAACCAATAGGAAAATCTATGACCCAAAACCAATAGGAAAATCTATGACCCAAAACCTATAGGAAAATCTATGACCCAAAACATATAAGAATATCTATGACCCAAAACCTATAGGAAAATCTATGACCCAAAACCTACAGGAAAATCTATGACCCAAAACATATAAGAAAATCTATGACCCAAAACCTGTAAGAAAATCTTTGACAAAAAGACATTGTGACCAACCATAAAGGGGACGTTTTTCATCTATCTATCTTCCATAGACCTCAAACCCCTTGAGGGAACGTAGACGTTTTGCACGTCAAAATCATAAAGAGAAAGAATATAGTGATAAAAATTTAGAGTGGAAGAAACTAAAAAATAACTTTGGTGATATAACAAGAGCTGTCGGATGACAGCGTGCTCGACTATTCGAAGAATTGATTGAAGAATGGGGTCAAAATATTTCCATAGATTTTCAGACAAAAGAAAAAAATGGATTAAACAAAAAATTTCAGTTAGTCTTGCACTAAATGGCAATGTGTGACCATGATGGCAAATTTGTTAAGTTATATGTTAGGCAAAATATGGACTTGTATGAAAAATTCAACTAATTTCCAAGTCCAAAAAGGGCCAAAATTCAGTCAAAATAATTGACAGAGTTATGTACTTTGGCCTACAGATGGAAATCGTGTTGATAAACTAGTGTTAAAAGTTTCAAAGCCACAATTCAAATAGTTTTAACAAAACGCTGACTTGTAAGAAAAACTGAACAAATTTCAAAGTCCAAAAAGGGCCATAAATCAGCCAAAATAGTTGTCAGTTATGTACTCTTGCCTACAGATGGAAATCATGATGATAAACAAGTGTTTAAAGTTTAAAAGCCATATGTCAAATAATCTTGACAAAACATGGACACATACAAAACAGAACCAGTTTCCAAGTTCAAAAAGGGCCATAATTCAGCCAAAAAAGATGACCGAGCCATGTACTCTTGCCTATTGATAGAGGCTATTATACTGAACAAGTTATAAAAGTTTCAAAGCCTTTACAT